>NC_140029.1:33059332-33659332 GCF_963513975.1 Fringilla coelebs
TGTTGAGGGGTCTGGAGAGGTTGCTGGATCATGCCAACCCTATCTGCTTATAGTGGGAGGAGGCACAGATTTCAGGACATGGTTTTTAGATGTCCAAGGCATGCACAAAGTACACACTTTATGCTTCCTATCTGCACTGCTTTCATCTTGGTTACTGACTTGTGATTTTTTTCAGAAACTTTCTGGTTTTTGTTTCTGGGTAACAGATATATAAGGAATTCAATTAATCATTATTATTCAAGGTTGAGACACAGGCTTCTGGCTTTTCCAGGGACTTTCTGTTATCTTGAATGGAGAAGGTTGTTTTTGTGAATCACTGTAGCTTATATCAAACCTTAAAAGTCAGAGATGGACAATCCTTCATAAAGAGAACGTAGTCAAAAGTAATCTGCAGATACTTCTTTCTCTCCAGAGTGCTTTTAGTGAAAAGTTATTTAACTATAAGGCATAACTTCCATCATTCCTTGCCATTTCAAACACTATGCACCATTGTGAAACATCATTTTAACTATAAAAAAGATGAAAGATTACCTTATGGCTATACTGTTTGTTGAGAAGGTTCTCTCTTGAGACTTACTTGTGGGAAAGCTTTATTTTTTTTCTCCAGCCAATAAGAAGTTGGATTTTTTTTCTATCAGAAGACATGCAGTTCATAACAAGTTGGGAATGAAAAGACTGCTGTTCCTCAGGAATGAAGAGAAATTGCATGAATTACTAGGAATCAAATAACTTACATGACATAGATTTCATTTTAGCACTGGTTTTATAATTTTGGATATTTCACACTAATCCCATTTTGTTCACTATTACTAAATCAATCTCAGAAGTGATGCTTTGTATGAATTAAAAAGGCTATCTCTGTTAATGTTTCATCTAAAGTTTGTATGAGAGTCTTATTCTGACTGAGCAAGTAGCATTGACTTCCCTTACTCAGAAGGAAAATGGCACTGGAGGACTCCCAAGGAAGCAATGGTGTGAAGACATACTTTGAGAATTCATGGTCAGATCTTAGTACAATTTTTTTTTTCTCCCCCCACCTCTTTTTTGATCATAAGATTTTTATTGAGAGCACTACTACTGTGCAATAGAACATGTTTTCTTCACTACTTACTAACTTTCTTAATTTTATTTTTCTGGGTTTTGTGTCTTTTCTGCTACATACTTCTCTTCAAAAATTTCTTCATTCTCTCCCTCACCCCCATCATCAACCTTACTGGGATCGGAAAAAGGAAGAGATGAAGAAAAGCATATTGAGATGCATCAGAATGTCACTTTTGCAAAGATGAAAATAAACAACAGAGCAAATCTGTGCTTACAAAATAACTTTGTCCCTACTGATACTATTTTCCATTATTTCTTAATACTACCAAATTAATTAATTACTTGGGTACACTCTGGATTTCTGTTTTGTATGTTTATTTCCAAAGATGCTTCTGTGATATTAAGGAGTGATGTAGCACACAATTAACTCAAGTTTCTCTCTGCAGGCATCACCACAGTATTGACCATGACAACTTTGAGTACCATTGCAAGAAAGTCATTGCCCCGTGTCTCCTATGTCACCGCCATGGATTTGTTTGTGACTGTATGCTTTCTATTTGTATTTGCTGCTCTGATGGAGTATGCCACCCTCAACTACTACTCAAGTTGCAGGAAACCAAACTGTACTAAGAAGAAAAAGTCGGTAAGATGGGAGCATTTAAATTTCTTTTCATGTGCAGCTCAGAGAGCAGATAATCATTCAATGGTAGCCTGTAATCCCATGGCACTTCACTCCTCCAAGATTTTCCCAGTGGTGTGATGTGCCCTGAAAGCTGATGGAAAAGTCACCTGCAGTAGCAGTAGGAGCAGTTACGTGCCTGCTGAGTGAGGTCTGTTCCTAACAGAAGCAGCCTGCTCTCCATGGAGCAGCAACCCTGCCTACACATCCTTTGTCCTCCAATTACTGTGCTGGTAGTTGGTAAAGTCTCCCACGGAAACAGATTGCATAGCTTGTTATACAAATAAATGCACATCAATATATATTCAAATGCATTGCTAGTTCATGGCTTAACAGGTCTAGAAATATTTTTGAGCAGAATTTCATTGTCTCTGCTGGGAACCAGCGTGTGGTTTGAGCCCTGTGCACAACGGTGCAGGTTCCCAAGGACAAAAATGGAGGTCACTTAAAAAGGTGTTAGGCATGGCTAAAAACCAACTTCTAAGTGTAACACCCAAGAAAACATAGAAGCTATCTATTTAGAATCAACTAAAACAATCATGCAGGAAGAATTGCCTGGTTTACTTCATAACTGACTATGAGAATGAGAAGGGGCAGTTTAATAGTGGAAAAAAATCTCAGTGTAAACATATGGAAGAGGGTTTACCACTCAAGATCAAGCGATAAATATTATTTGTTCATGATCAGTAGTTGGACATGTTGGATGCCGTTGTGTGTAATAGAGGAAATAAGGACATTTGAAATCAGAAATCAAAGCCAAATAGGAAAACTGTGAAGAAGGAAATTGAGGAGAGAGAAGCCTATATTTAGGTCATGATGTAAAAAGGGATTGAATGAAGAGCTATAGAAAATGATTGAATGAAGAACTAATGAAGGAAAAGCTGAAACAAATATGGGATTAGAGAAAGTCTAGAAAGCCACAGACTTAGTCAATGACAACTCCATTAAACCTAAAATAGCTTCTTGCAAAATGCATTGCTCACAAAAGCAAAAGATTGTTACCAAAAGAAAAGTTTGAGACCAAAATGAACTTGTTAGTGATCAAACTAAAATTGCCATCCTATAGAAAGACTGAATTAAACAGTCATGAGTATCTTTGTTAGTAGGATGTAATTCCAGACATATGAATGAAGATGTGAGAAAGAATGCAGCATTGACAGGGTTAAAATCAACACCAGAAAAAATGCTCAATTGCCCATTGTTCAATCAATAAATAAATTTAATGGGTTGAATAAAGATTTTAAATTTATGAAAACCAGACATGCATTCTGTTGAACTTTCATGCCATTTGCAAGTGTACAGATTATTATGCTGAATATATAGAACACACTGCATGGAGTGCTTTATGCATTTAAGGGATTGGTCCAAGGAATGCTATTGAATATAGATGCATGTGTAGCACTAAGTATGTTTTCTTCTGAATAATTCTTTTGTTATCTTTATTTAAGCTACCTGATGTAAGTTTTGGTCATGTAATGGTAAGTAAGTTACTTTATTCAGTGAGAGAATTGGGGGCACAAATAGATGGTTGACATTTACTTGCACTAATTCCTGAGAGAGCTGTATTGCTATGTTATGCTTTACCCTGACTTCACTAAAAATATTGCTTTGCTTTTTTGTTAAAAGGTCAGTTTGTTTTCAGCTGTGGCAGAGGAACATAGCTGCCTCTTTCTATAAGGACTTATCAAGTGATATGAGGGGGAGAAGGGTCAAGTATAAAATATTATGTGTTATTTTTACCTCAGAAATTTTGTGTGCCTGCTTTACATAATGCAGAAGTTTCTCACTACATTTTATGAGAAAGTCATAAGCATAAGTTATGTCATAAGCTTCTATGGAGTTTTAACTAAGCATCACAGAAACAAAAAAGTGAATTTATACATATGCAAAACCTTTAATAAGCTTTCAGGTGGATTTTCAAATAATTTAGGCACACAAGTTGAACACAGGTAGTTGTACTCTATCTACATATGGAATATGTGCAGCAGAAGTAAAGTTGAAACAGAGCACAAAATTGTGCCTCTAAGTTGTATGGATATGCTATAGTATATGCAAATATAAAGCATTCAGAAAGCCTGAAGCCAGTACACCAGCTGGTTGAATGGTCTGCCATCAGATTAGAACAGAGCCAGAACTAAAACACTGGGGTTTGCATTTCTTAGGTTGGATATGATGAAGTTGCTCATTTACAACTGCCGGATCTATGTTATTAGCCTATCATTTTACAAATAATAATATACACTTTTTGTTTTTTTAAACATGAGTTTTCTAATGTATTTTAAGACCTCATATAACTTAGAAAATCAGCTCATTGGCAATTAGTGGTTTACAGCAAGCATCACATTTATCCACTTTTTACTGCTGTCACTCCCTGGACAGACTTTTCTGGAAGATTAAGTTAACAGAGCATGTTGAATGCATAGCAGCACTTTCCTTTTTCCAATTAAAAGCTATAGGGAAAGATAATTAAAATTACATTAGAGTTTAAAAACCTTTATCTAGAACTAGTCATTCTGATCTGCTTGGAAAGGATCTGCAGCATTTTCAAGTTTTTTACTCACTCTTTTCTAGTTTTTTACTCGTTGTTTTTTTTTCACCTTAAGTTACTGAACCCCATTGTCTATACTGAGGACCTTTGTCTATACAAAGAAACCTTCAAATTAGAGCTTAAATAAGCAATTTCTCTGTCTCTCAAGATATCATTTTGTCTTTTTCAGCTTTGTAGTGATGACACTTAAAACGTGAAATTTATTAATTTAGTAAATCCATGTTCAGGTAATCCCAAGCCTTTTCTTTTCCTCCTAGAAAACACACATATACCTTTTCAGAAACAATATTATTAAGCATGTTTAACACTGCACCTAAACTGCCTTGTCCAAGGCCCTGGAGAAGTGCCTTGCCCCTGGGTGGGCAGCCCTCCTGGGTGGGACTGGGACTGTGCCCACGGTGTGTGCATTTCTCTCCTCCCAACCAGAGCTCAGCTGGACACATCGGACATGGGGGGACCATCCACCTTCCGCTCATATCTTGTCACTTCAGGGTACCTCCTACATGACAGAGATTAAAACAGCCAGATGAATCTCTCTGAATTATAAGGGCAATTATTTTATCTTCTGTCCTGAGCAGATAGTTGATATAACAAAGCAACAGCAAAACACCCCAGAGATGAGTAAGTTTCCTTTGCAGAGCACTTTTTTATCGTCACTCACCGAAACCTCTCTGAGCCTTTATTTTTTTTTAACATAAATATTTAAGACAGGCATGGAAAATTTCAGTCCCTGAGTTGGAAATGTTCATAAAGACCTGCAATAAATATACAGTATGTGACACAGTGTTATAGCAGAACTCCATGTATACTCTAGTCATAGTCGTTTCTTTCCACAGTGCTAGAGTCAAAAAAGATAGCTTGTACAATAATCTTATACCTTATTCACATGGCAGCACATCGTGAGGCTCTGAAACAAGCCACACAAAACTTAACAAAAGAGAGGGAAGACCAAAGGGTGTAATTTCTGTCATCTAATCAAAGAATCACAGAATAATGAGGTAGGAAGAGACCTCTAAGATCATCAAGTCCAACCTATGCCCTAACACCTCAACTAGACTGTAGCACCAAGTGCCATGTCCAGTCTTTTTTTAAACACATCCAGAGATGGTGATTCTACCACCTCCCTGGGAAGAGCATTCCAGTACTTTATTATTCTTTTGGTGAAAAATTTCTTCCTACTATCCAACCTATACCTTCCCTGATGTAGCTTAAGGCTGTGTCCTCTTGTTCTGTCCAGTGGAAGAGACTGACCCCCACCTGTCTAAAACCCACTTCAGGAAGTTGTAGAGAGCAATAAGGTCACCTCTAAGCCTCCCCTTCTCCAGGCTAAACAACCCCAGTTCCTTCAAACATTCCTCACAGGGTTTGTGTTCCAAGCCCTTCACCAGCCCCGTTGCCCTCCTCTGGACACGCTCAAGCATCTCAATGTCCTTCCCAAACTGAGGGCCCAGAACTGGACACAGCACTCAAGGTGTGGCCTCACCAGTGCTGAGTACAGGGGAAGGATGACCTCCCTGCTCCTGCTGGCCACACTGTTCGTGATCCAGGCCAGGATGCCCTTGGCCTTCTTGGCCACCAAGGCACACTGCTGGCTCATGTACAACCAGCTGTCGACCGGCACCCCAGGTCCCTTTCCGTCTGAGCACTGTCCAGCCCCACTGTCCCCAGCTTGTAATGTTCTAGGGGATTTTTGTGGCCAAAATGTAGAACTCAGCTCTTAGACTTATTAAACTTCATGCTGTTGGACTCTGCCCATCCATCCAACCAATCTAAGTCTCTCTGCAGAGCCATCCTACCTTCCAATAGATCAACATGAGCTCCAGCTTAGTGTCGTCTG
The DNA here is from genome assembly GCF_963513975.1 of Fringilla coelebs. Taxonomy (NCBI): domain Eukaryota; kingdom Metazoa; phylum Chordata; class Aves; order Passeriformes; family Fringillidae; genus Fringilla; species Fringilla coelebs. Next base: position 33,065,438 of record NC_140029.1, read on the forward strand.
CAAATTTACTAATGAAGGACTTGATCCCCTCAGAGATAAAGTCATTCACGACAAATGGATTTGCAGTAATCTGCTTCTAAACTGCAATCTGCTTGCAGTTCACAGCAGAATGCACCTGAGACATTTTAGCATTTACTTATGATAAAATGAATTGTGTCCAGAAGTAATTGACTGGATTCCATAGGGCAGTTGTTCAGGTGCAGTTGTCTGTGTTGGCAGTGCCAACATCTGAATAGAGGGATGCCACATCAAGTTCTTAGCTCAGGGACCAGCATTTTTAGTGAGATGGATAATACTAGAGTGTGCCAAACCAAAAGATTTGTAGAAAGCAAATTTAGTCAGTATAAAAAGGAAACATTTCCACTGAGGCATATCAGTCATATCACCAATGTTTTTCACATCCAGGAGGAAAGTTTTCAGATACCCTCTAAGACCTTCAGCAGGAAATGTTGAGTACTTTGTATGGTATGGAAGTAAGAGCCCAGAGCATCCTCCTAAATACAAGCAGCTGTGACCATCTTGTTCCTGGCACAGCCAGCATGTTCCTGCAGGCAAAGCCGATGCTTGGCACCGTGCCAGGGAGAGGCCTCAGGTAGATAAACCAGGCTGACAGTGCTGTGTCGGCTTTGTCAGGAAGGTACAGACAGACAGCAGAGCTGATGGGGCCTTTTCCAGTGATGCCAGCGGAGGAGGTGACCCTTGTGAAGAGGGAATGGGTGGTTTAATGACAGGGGAGACTCTTGTGAGAAGGCATCTTGCATGCCAAGGAAATGATGTGACAGAAAAGCTGACAAAGTGTAAACAGGGAGTGCATTGAAGAAGGAAAGGTCTGTAAGCGTGAATGCTGCTGTGAGGATGCATGACATCAAAGTTCCTATTTCTGAGCATGGTTAGTGTGATAAGCACTAAGGGGACATGCCTCGGGCTGGCATTTTGAAATCCTGTACTGAAATGATCACTATCTATTGCAGACCATATCTGTTCTTATAAATCATAGTGAATTTAAAAGGCATGGAATGCACCTATGTGAACTGGAGGACATTGTATAATTAAATGGAGAGGGGGGGATAGCTTCCTTATTTTTGAGAATCCATCTTAAATGTAGTCGCTGCAAGCATTTAAAACAACTTGCAAATTAAATTCTGACAGGTAAGTGAATTCCTAAGTGTGAAAAAATGATTGCTTTCTGCTGTGATTATTGATTTTGATCTGCACCATCCAGGGAAACTTTTCAAACTGTTGTAATTTTTTTCTCTCCTCAGAATTATTCTGTACTTGATATGAGACCACCAACGACAGTGATCACACTGAACAATGCCATGTATTGGCAAGATTTTGAAGATGCATGTGTCTATGAATGTCTGGATGGGAAAGACTGTCAGAGCTTTTTCTGTTGTTATGAAGAGTGTAAATCAGGCTCATGGAGGAGAGGACGGATTCACATAGACATCTTAGAACTGGACTCTTACTCTAGGGTCTTTTTTCCTACATCCTTCCTGCTGTTTAACCTGGTCTACTGGGTTGGATACCTCTATCTTTAAATGTTGCCTGTAGCAGTGAAGACTGCTGCGTTTTCTCACTGCAGATGGATGGTGAAAGTGCAGAAAAAGTGAAGGACACAGTCAGTTTCATCTCCAATTAAAAAGACCACATGAACTTTTACCATCACAGAGCCTGATGAAGAATTTTAACATGTAATTTCTTGAAAAAGAAAAACACAGAAGAAATCTCTCCTAACTGCTATTTGTTTTAAGAAAAAGATTCTTACAAAGTTCAGCTGAATTTGTAGTGTAAGCGATGTTTATGAATAATTATTGTATATTAAAATCTCTACTATTGTCCCTTACCATAGGAGCTATTCACAATTCAGGCAAAGTTTAAATATGTAATTTTTCTTTTTCATTCTCATACTTTCTTCAAAATGCTGCCATACCCCCAAGGCTCAGAGAAATGTTCACTGGCACTAGCAAATAAGCCAAAGCTGATGAAAACATGCATTTGTATTTAAATTTTCTTGATACCACAGGTTTTGGGAAACTGATGATCTCCTTGATTTGGAATAACCACCAAGAGACACTAAGAAATGTCTGGTGGGATCAAAATATGGACATGACTTTCTGCAGAGGTCTGAGATTCATTGAATTAGCCACTTACCCACACATATTGTTTTTAACTTAGAGGTGAAAAGGCAGACAGAGAAGAAAGCTATAACTTGGGTATAAATAAGACTTCCCTATCTGTGAGGCAGCTGTAGGTATAACTTCTATAGTTTTTCAAGCTTTTAACTGTGGTTTTTTTATGACTCATTAAACACAGGATGGTCATTGATTTCTAAAGTACTATACTTGAAGCAGGACAAGATTCCTCTTGTTTGTGTCATTGTAGCAGTTCACAGTGCATAGCCCATGAGTAAAAATTATAATGGCACCAGGCATATGTGACTTTCTTCGGATTTCAATCTGCTAAAAAAACTGTGCCCACACATTCTTATTTTTTTTCTCTCAGAGTTGTATTATAAAATTAAAAAACGTGTGCCAAAGGCCTTTTTTGTTTTCATAACATTAAACACTGCAATATTTACTCACAGTAGTTGTTCCCTGTGCCTGAGCTAAAGAGTGAACACTTGTGGCTTGAATAGTGCATTACAGGAACTCAATTGTGACACTTGGATTAAACATGAAATAGCTGCCACATGTAGAAAGAGGTTCTTTTCATTCTTTTCATTCTTTTCCAAAATTTCCAACTATATTTTACACAAAAAAAAAATTGTATTTTTCAAGGTTTTGACCATTGAATTCTAAACTACCCATTTTTTCAAAAACTAGTTTACAGTATTGAACTGATGTCTTTTACAGAACGTCTACATAATTGTTATTAAGCAAACAAAACACATCCAGAATTAAATAGCAATAGCTTTTCACTACCCTTTGCATGATAAATTGTTACAAAAGATTGAAGTTAAAAGATAATTAAAACAACAATTCTATTTCTTTTCTCTTTTGGAGATAATTTTTTTATGAACTCAAAAAATGTGTGTCTCTTCCAGACAGTATTTGATGAAAAAATGAATCGTGGATGTGACTTGAAAGGAGTTCGTTTTTCCTCAAAAGGAAAACCCTGCAAACAAGCAAAAATTAATGCAACAGTAATTCTAAAGGAACAGAAATGCTGTCATGTTCTTTGAAACATCACTGTTGCTGTGTTCTTCCACTGAGTTTTAATAGGGGGGAAAAAAAAACCAACTAAGCCAAAAGTTAATTTTAGTTTTTCAAAATCTTTCTTCTGTTTTTAACTTGTCTCAAATATCTGAAACATAGTTGTGTTTAGGTCATGGAGGGGAATTACTTCTGTAAGGACTGACAAAATTCAAATTAAAAGCACAGAGAAGAAATATTTTGAGGCAGAATCAAAGCCTTATTTTTAGAAAAATCTGCCCAATCTGATGTCTTCTAAACCCATGATAACCTTCTGATTTCAAAATACATGTTGAAAATTTTGCTAACTCTAATTAGCAAATTAACTGCTCTGTAAACCTGTGTCCTGCACTTGGAGGTATGGACTTAATTTGAGGATGACAGTGATATTTTAAATAGTGCAAGAAGGTGATTAAATTTGAGTTGGATATCCTGATCTCTAATTATTAATTAGTCTACTCTAATAGTCACCTTCATCCATATTATGCAAGAATACTAGAAATATTCCAAGCTGAAATAAAAGAATGGAAACCATTTTTCTTTAGGGGGGTGATCCTGCAAACCCTCTGCACAATCAGTTTATTTTGGTGGTAGTATTGAGACAAATGATGCACAGTTAGGTGCCTTCCACAATTAAGTCTTGAACAGATAAAGTGATGTTTATTTAACAATTCTGTGCTGTGTGAATTTTCTGGGAAGTGGAACATTCCTGGGTTAGATGATGGGCATATGATTTCCTTGCACTTCTGCTCATGGCTGCTCATGAGCCCTGCTGAAAGCAGACAATCCCAACAGATCCTTCTTTGGAAGACTGATTCTGCGAAGTCCATTCATATTGCCAATTTTCTGACTTTTTTCATAAACAGAAGATGGGAGCAAATAATTCCAATTTTTCCACTGTCCTAAATCAAGAAAGAAGCTTCAGACACTACTGCCTTCTGCTCTTACAGTGAGAGCAGAGGACATATTCTACTGTGTAATTTATTCTACTCTGGGGTTATCAAGAATTGATTTTTATGCAAGGCAAGCAGCTGCAGGCTGGCAGGTTCCTGAATGCACTCCTCTGCTTGTTCCCAGTAACTTGGCTTACTCTCACTGCTTTACTGCTCCGTGCTTTGGCAGCCACTGAGAAACCTTAGAGATCAGGGAAGATAGGCTTTCTGTGATCTGCATCATTCAAAATGCCACTGTGGTCTGCACACATCTATGTTCTGTATCCTTCTGTAGGAGTAAGAATGTCCTCATTCACCTTCAGATATTCTTTTGCCTCTTTTGCAAATTGGCAAAAGTTAACATTTTCGTGTGCCGTCCCATGAGAAATGTAAGAACGGTATTTCAGAATTCTAGAAAATGTTCTTATCATATAATTTCATATTAGAGACTTGCCTTTATTCAACTACTTTTTTGTTATTTAGTACTTCTTTTTACCCTTTCAAGGAGGGGAAGAGAGGAAGAAAAAATGAAATGAGCAGTGAAATGAACACATTTAGCTATGTAAAACCTCAAAACCAATTATCTCCACATTACATTTCTTACTTGTCAAAGTTGCAGAAGGGATTGTAAGGGTTTTTTAAATAATCACCTTTGTTTCCCAGGAGGATTTAAAGTCAGTCCTCTTATTCTCCCCTTCAATTAAAAGTTCTTGGGTATAATTTTTCATCACTGAGGGCAGCATTTTCAAGGCAACTAAGAATGTATAAATAATATTGGTCTGCTTAATTCAATCTTCTCTGTTTTCCTGGCTCTGATGCTTAGCATATTGACAGCTCCTTTTTTTACAGCCACTCTTCCAAGAATAAGGGTATAAAAACTTGTAGCCAGTTTTTGCTCTCTCAATGTCCAGCAGTAATGTGGAACTGCATTGCAACACAATTTTAATATAACTTTCTGACCAAAAAGTAGGGGTGCAGTTTAAAACACCTCAGGCATTTTGATAAACTTCTCTTTCTCATGTTCTCCTTAATCAACTCTCAACTGTATATTGCTATATTGTGCATACCAATAAAAATGATAAAAATTACAAAAGCCAGAACTGTATTCACAGGGACAGTGATGAGTAGTGAAGCTAAAAGAAGAAAAAGAAATTATTTTTTATTGCTGTGCAGCTCTTATCTGTTGCAGTCCTCTTATTTAATTTAACCCGCAGCTAATTCCAAATCATCCACCTGGAGGTTTGCACATTCATCAGCTGGAACAGCAGTGACACATGAGCCTTTAACTGATAGGAAATTATTTCTGGAACTGCAGGCATACTGCCAAATAACTCAGACAGATAGCTATCTTAAACACTTCTGCAGCTCTAATGTGTCTTGGTGTCTAGCATCTCACGTTATTTCATGAATTTATCACCATGAATTATCTCCTTACTAGGTCATTTCATGAAGGCAAGGCTGTTTACCTCCTTTTCATACAAAATTTCACCATATATCTAATAAAATGACTCTCCTACATGACTGGATGCTAGGTAGCTCTGGAACTGCTGACTTTGTGGGAAGGGAGGTTCAGTATTTTAAGACAGACAGATTTCACAGAGTCACAGAATCAAATAGGTTAGAAAAGACCTCGGAAAGCATCAAGTCCAGCCTATGACCTAACACCACCTCATCAACTAAACCATAGCACAAAGTGCCATGAAAGCTGTCCATAACAAACTGTACTTTTTCCATTGGCTCCTTTTTCCTGGTTTCCATATAATGCAGTAAGAAAAGGCAAGCCATATCTGATAATATTAGATGCCTACACAGGCAGACGATTTTTTTTCAAGGTTTCTTCTTCTTCTTCTTCTTCTTCTTCTTCTTCTTCTTCTTCTTCTTCTTCTTCTTCTTCTTGCTTACAGTGAAATGCTTGTGCCTCTTACGTCAGTGCCTTTATCATTTATCAATATGAAAGGATAGTCCTTAACATATTTCTCATCTGAAAGTTAGAAGGTGGGACCAGTGACCTTCCTGGAGTTCTTCCTGAGCACCACAGTGCGTGATCAATATTCTAAACGTCTTCAACCTACAGACTGAGCATTTCTCTGCATTTTCTTTATTTTTCTAAACAGTCTGTAGGTTTCTTATTTCCTGTATAAGAAAAGGCTGCAGTGGAACTTCAGCAGTTTAGCAGAATCCTTCCTTCTTCACTCAACAATTTCATTCCATCAAGAGACACAGAGCTTAAACTCAAGGCTCATCCAGATCTCTTTCCAGAAGACTATTTAAAATAGGCAAAAACCAGACTATGGATTGAGAATGTATTTCCACAGATGAAAGGTGAGGTTCTTTTTCCTTTAGAGGTTTTTTGGCTTTTTCTCTTAGTTAATTTTAGGTTTTTCCTCCCTCCACAAGCATAAAATTAGCTCAACTTACACTTGCCTACTGAGAAAAAAGTATAGTGTTATTAGTCTTATTCTATGCTTGCATGCCAACACCTTTGTATGGTTCCTCACACTCTCTTCTTGAAGGGTTCTGGTATATATGTGAAAAAATGAAGGCCTTTCTTCCAGACTCAGTAGCCTTAATAGTATTACCTTTTTCCCTGGGATCTAGGAGGAGTTCTTTCCTCATCATTTAGGCCACTGGTTTAAAAACTAAAACCAAAGCTATGTTCTATCTCTAAAGTGAAATTATGTTTCAACAACAAAAAAAAATCTCAGCTTGAACTGAATTGCTTTGAGAAGTTAAACAGTAATTTTTTTTCCAGTGAACATTTGGTGGATAATTTAAAGAGATATGATGGCCTACAACCCTGTCTAGCTAGGACTAAGTCCTGAACCAGGGATAAATATTGTTCTAACCATCTAGTTTACTTAGCAGCTGTTTCTTTAAATGACTTTGGATCCTGATTGACTTCAAGCACTTGGTTAGTTACTGCTGACATTCCTCAAGTGAGATATCCAATATCTGTGATAATGTATTGCTATCTACAGACTTGACTTTCTTTTACTTTTCTTCTTTTGTCTTGGGTCCTCAAGCTGGTGTCTGTATGCATCTGGACTCCTCAAGGGTTTTCCTAAAAATATGTGAAATTAGAGAATAAAATTAATTATGAAATTCAGTGCCTCAGAGCTGGACACCTGAGAATTCTCTTCTTTCTACCAAAACATTCATCTTGGTCCTCTAATCATTTGCTATTTATAAAGGACAAGCAGAAGATGTGGTTGTGTTTATTCATGTCTAGGGGAAAGCTTTCTCAAGGACTAAACCAGACAAAGCAGGCACTGCTATACAGCCAGTAACTTGCTGGGTATTCTTTTACCTAGGTAAGGAGTGGCTCTAGTCATGGGAGACAAAACAGCTTCTGGTGTCATTGGAGCACCCAGTAACTTGACTTGGAGGCCAGAGCCAACCTCTGGAGCTTCCTATAGGGGAATGCAGGTTTTATTAGTGTTTAATACAGCCCTTAATACTCCTGTAATGTCTCTATAACTTCTTTCAGCAGTGCTTGAGAGACAGGAAGCTGTATTGACACAATGTATTCTAAAATACAAAGAATGAAATATCCACAGTGAAGCTGGTGATGGCTTGTTACTGAGACGGTATTAGGATTACAAGTTTAAAAAAACCAGACCTGCTAGGTCTGAGTCAAAACTTTCCACATTAATTAAGACCACTGACCAGAAGTGGGGTTTAAGTTCAAATCAGCAATCAGGAAGATCATTGGATGATATTCTGTAAGAGTTGATTATCCATTGTTTGGATTCAAAACTTGTGGAGTGTAGATTTGTAACTTAAGTACTTAATGTGAGATTCGTGATTTACATACTTAAAGTGAGCCCCAGAACAGGTAAATGTTAAAATTTCTAAATTGCACATTAATATAAAATGGATGAAGAGAACAATACTGATGACATATATTTTAAAAACTACTGACAAATGTGAAACAGAGCATGCTCCAGAGTCCATTCCATGCTTACAGAGCTCATGGGATCCTTAAAATGAAAGCAACTGTGGAACTCATGGAAAGCTGGTAAAATAATTGCATTTGACAGTATTACACAGGCAGCCCAGGGAAGTACAGCACTGCCAGACAGAGTGCTGCAAAGGAGAAAAAAAACCCAGAATGAGCTCCCACAAAACACTTCCTCTGAACAACAGTGGGAATGCTGGTGCAGAGATTACAGTATCACACTCCCTTATTCTCTTTTGCAGTCATTCAGGAGTCCTGTGACTTTTTTGTCGTCCACAATCACTTGCAATACCAACCTTAAATCATGGACCAACCTGTGGCTACCACAGGCCATCACCAAACCCCCACATAGTCCTGGTCTAAACTCTCAGTATACTGCTCTCAAAACATTTTTTTTCCACCATGACAACACATGAATTTTTTTTTTTTAAGTGAGTGTAATTTTAGTAATCAAATAAATACTGCCAACTATGTGCCAAATTGAATTTTCTTATAGAACACAGACAAAATTTTAGATTTATAATTATCCTTCCTTCCTAAGTTTTTGTTAGGGGTGTGTGATTTCGTTGCTAGCAGTGCAGCTTGTGATGTCATAGTGAAATGAAAGTACAATTATGTGCCCAATGTGCCTTGAATAATACAGGTAGCACTAGTACCAGTATGTCATTCTAAGTTAGATAGCCATCCCAGTGATCCCCCAGATTGACCTAATCAGAAAAGTCAAATACCCATGTGCTTCATCTCCTCAAGTTCTCAGACAATGACTTTCCCTTCTGGGTCACATCCATTCCAGTTTACTTTGTGTTAAGAAGTAGGGCTGTGCGTCTAGAATACTATTTATATTCGTATTTTGATCCCAGCATTTGTATTTCTGGATACAAATAAATACACATTATCAGAAAATGCAAGTATGGCGTGCATGTTTGGTGGTTGTATTTTTCTTATGGAATTTGAGAGCTTCACAAAATAGAAATAGATTTCTGAAAATTTGCTTGAGAGAAAAGGCATGGTGTGTTACCTTTCTAATAGGGTGCAAGGTGTTCTTGAAAGTCATTTCAAATGAGTCTTTAAAAAATATTTTCAACAGTGAGCATAGCTAACTAAATTGCAAAAAATATCTGAGACTGCAGTTTTATCCATAAGACTAATTTAAACTGGGGACAATATGCTGCAAAATTCAAAGAGAAATCAAGAAATAGGCTGTGTCTTTTTCATAAACTGCTTGAATGTGAAGACTCTGCAATTTTAAAATTGTGATCAAATTTGGCTTCAAAACTTTCTCAATCCCAGTGTCTTCAGTACTCAGTGAAATCTACTGGTAAAACTGTACTCTGTGTTTTTACAAGACTTATTTTTCAGCAGCCACATATTGTTAAGTAAGACTGTCTTCTTGATTTATGCTCTTTGAATGTAATTTAATTCCCGCCTCTGTACATTCATGACCACGGAATTGTCAGTCTCACCGCACTCAAACTGTGAAATGCCTACTTCATTTTAGGATTCCACTCCATAGTAACACTGGAGCTGACAGCTGGGCCACAGATAATGCGTAAGATAATGCACAGATTTCCCAGATCTCTCATGATCCCACAGACTTCCCTATCTGAGCTTGTTATATTTATACTTTCTGTATGTTCCTAGCACTAAGGCATGTTTTTCCAAAGGACATTTTATTTCACAAAAACCAATTACACCCACAGTATTTAATTAAACTTCCACTAAGAAATCTCTTTTTTTCTTGTTTTCACTTCTTAGTTTGACATGCAGTTCATGCTTTATCCCCATTTGTGTTCTGATACAACAACTAGATACTTACCTGTCTACTGAAAAATAAACATAGTTCTGTACTTCCCCAACAACATCTGACCCTTGTTACTACAGTTAGTAAAATGCAGTAACCAGGTAGATGTGGTTATGCCTCACTCCCCTGGACAGCTAGCAAGCATAATTGTTGCCATGACTATTTTCTGTGCATTAGTTTTTACCTCTTGTCACAGTGTGAACACAATGCCAGCTCTTCTCCCTTGCAGAACTTAACCTGCAACACCAGCTATATTCTTGCAATTACCCAGGGAGCCTGAATGTGAGCTGAGCACATCAGCCATTCCAGAGGTTTAAGGTGCTCATCCTGCCAAATTCCAGAGGCTCTGACACATCTCTCAATTTAATAACATTTCCTGCCCGGTAGGCTCGAGCGTGCAATAGAGTATGATGATGAATCGTGCCAATAAGTTCTGCCTTTTTATGTCACCCTCTGTCTCACCACCACAAATCTAGTTAAGAACTGAATTACTGCTTGGCAGTTTTAGCTAAAGTAAACTCCATTTGTGAAATGGAAAATGAGCAAAGCTGAACATCAGGGAGCTATCCAGAAAATAAGGAATAAACGGAATAGGCGTTTTCCTACTGACTGATATTAGAAAACCACTGTCACTTAATAGCTATAGTTAAACAACTCACATTTTAAAAGTTGGTTTATAAATGGAAAGCACCTGTGTTAGCAACACAAAATAATTGGTATATGCTGAAGTTTCACATGCAGCAATGTGTGCCAGGTTTGGGGGTTTTTTTCTCGGCCAACGGGAGTTTCATTAGCCCATCCTCTAGTCTTGAGCAAGCATTGCCCACCATAAACATACATTTTTATATACCATAGTGGCTTTAGATTCTAGGCTGTGAGAAGATGGAATATATTTACAGAGAAAGTCTTAGTCTAACAGGTCATGGATCATAGCAGAGCCAAAAAGATACTCATGGATAAGGTGCCGTCTCCTGGTGTCTCGCTGTTGTCAGGTAGAAGTAAAGGTCCAGCAAATGACAAAAATAAGGCAAAGCAAAAAAAACCCCAAACTTTCACTCTTCCTAGGTAAACAAAGACGTCCTTGCTATCCTGTGTGAGGTCTTTTACCTGTAACATCCATTTTTTCCCTCCACACATAAACAGCACTTCTTGGCTCAGATGGGTCTGAGCATTGCTGTTAGGTATCCTCACAGCAGCGAGGGCACTGCTACCATGGTCCTGCATGTGCAGTGACCAGGAGGGAGAACAGCACTGAGTCCTGCACAGCTCAGGGCCATGGTCACCTGAAATGCATGAAAGGGACCGCCAAACACACAGATTCCAAAAGGAATCTGCACTGAAAGCAATCATGAACACATTAATTAAGGACTACATTTTATCAGAAAATAGTAGATTTTGATGCATTTAGCTGTAGGTCAAGACACCAAAAAACCCATTAAAAAGGGAAAAAGTTCATATTCAGCCAAAACCTTATCCCCTCCCAAACCCCAAAGAAGAGATTCTATTACCAATATTTTTTACTATGAAATACTGTTGTTTTAAAGACACTCATGCAGTTTCTACCAGAGAAAAGTTGGTAAATATCAGTTCAAATGCTTTGACCATTATTTTTTATGGAAATGTCCACTCGAAGCAATGGTGACTATAAAAGTTAAATGTAAAATTCCCATTGATTCCCCTGTTTCCCACTATCTGTGCTAGTTGCAGTGTAAATGAACGTTGCAATGCTTCTTAACTGATTATACAGGGAATCCATCTAAGAATCAGCCAAGGACTCACTGGATTAATACCACATGCATGCTGTGATTACTACACATTGACTGTGCAATTGACAACTGAATATCTCCACATCCAGTGAGCTATAAATCATGCCATTGGCCACTCCTGGCACTTCTGCTGAGGGCTAAACTGGAGTTCAGTAAGAAAAAGCATAACATCTGTTTGCTCTCTGTAGGAGAGCAGACAGATGCCACACATCAGTGCAGGCTGGTAATGAGCCAGCAGAGCAGCACAAGGAGCCAGTGAGGAGTGCTGCGATGGCCAGGCTGAATGCAAGGTAATGAGCACAGCTCACACAACTCTAACAGGTTATGTTAGGGCTGTGTCTCGCAGATCAAAGGAATTCATTACTGCCCCATGCTCAGCTCTGGTTACTACAGGACAGTAACAGCAGGTTTTGGCATGTCCTCCCTGCCCACAAGGTCGAGGAGGATGCTGAAAAACCAGAGGGGACCAATTAGACAGCTGCTAAGATGATCAAAGGCCTGGAGCAGATGAACTGTGAGAAGCTGAGGAACAGAGTTCATTTGGAGCTGAGGCTAAGGGATGTTCTACTTGCAAGCTGCAACTACTTGAAACACAGAAACAAAGACATTAAAGCCAAATTCTCAATCTCCTCTCAGCATTGCTGTGAGGTAGCAGGGGACAGGTGCTTTACCTTGGGATGCTTAGGCTGGAGATGAGGAATAGCTTTTCCACATTACAGAACTGCAAGAAAGGGGCTGCCTGGGAGGGCTCAGGGTGCTTCTGCCAAAGAGGCTTTACACCTCTGGCTGGACAGATCTTGGCCTAGTGTTGGTGGTGGTCCCCTTCAAGCATAAGGTTTAACTGCATGACCTCAAAACTCCCCCCAAATTCTGATCAACATTTCTATAATTCTATAAAAGGATTTTTTCACCAGTTACCTCTTTCATAAATATTCAACTGGACACACAGTGAACAATGACATAACTAAAACCAACATATAAAATATCTGCTTTGTCATTGCTGCTATTGTTCATTCACTGAACAATTTGTATATAGTACATAAGACATGCAGGGAATCACATTGTGCTTTGCTAGTGAAACCTCTCAATGCCATCTTGAGAAACAGATTTTTTATGACTGCAAAGTTCCAGTTTGAACATGCCATTTATGACAATGAATTTTTTTAATGTATATTGCTGCCCCAGTTTTGTCAAATTAAAAAATAACATTCATTATGCAGCTTCCTAAAATAAGATTCCGATACCATTCCTATCTTATTTTTCCCTTGCAAATTGGTAAATTGTACTAATTCTATGTTATGTTGCAAGAAGGAAAAACCCTAGTGGCTTTTAGTGGACAGTGTACAAACTACATCTCTCCACAAATCCAGGCTTCAAACAGGCAAAAGTATTAACCTTGAACATGAAAATGCATGATTGAGTAACAGGTTCACTGTTACAAAAGATTTAGGTGCAGTTCATTGAATCTATAATGTGTGAAGATACTTCAGTGGATGAAAAAACAAGCAAAGAACTCCCTTCACAAGAATTTAATTAGATTTCTAGCCCTTACTGTAATGCAGGGTGTACTAGATTTTCCAAAGTCATTTCAGCAATTGGTGGACACCAAATATATATTTTATCCTCTTGTTATATGTTGCATACCCAAATAGGATTACCTTTATCTGCTTATGTTTTACATACAATGTGCAGTTATATCCAAAAATGTACATGACATGTACATTTACACTCTACAACTCTACAAAGTTCTTGTACATCTTTCCCTCTGGCCACATACAAAACCAGCCATTCACAAGTGGGAGATGGTAAGGAAAGGTGAATACAGAATGCTTAGCAGAAGGTTAAGGCCTTGAGTGAGTGAGAACATTTCTACTGAGCACCTTTGGCTCCAAGGTTGCCACTCTGTCTGTGTTATGTGTGTACATACATTTGCTTAATAGAGGCACTGAGCTCATTAGTTCTGCATGTGTGCAGAGACAAAGCCAGATTGAAACTGATGGTCATACAAAGGTCGTTTCAGCACCAAGTATTATCTTCACACATCTATGGAGAAACCTACCAAAACAGAAACACTTAGCTTTATGCAAATTAAATCTCAGTACCATCTGCTGTGCAGCTGATTCTAGGAAGGGGTTCATACACACTCCAGAGTTCTTGGAAATAACAGGGCAGAGGGCTTTTGGCAGTAGGACCTCATCACATGGCACTGCATCTCAGACAAGGCAGTGAAAGGCAACTCCTGGGCAAAGAGGCTGATGTTGGCTGTACCCTAAGGAGAGCTGAATTCCCAGCATGGACTCATCTACACTGCGCCTATGTTTGGTCTGGAATGCAGCTTGGAGTTCCTTACACAAGACAGCACTCCCAGAAATACAAAAGCCAGGAAGAACTCAAACTGCAGTAGCAGGCATGTGGGTGATCTCTGAGGTGCTGTCAGACTTTTCACATCATTGCCCAGGACAGAAGATTGCTGCCAGCTGCAGCTCTACACAGGCAACTGGGACTGCACTTCTCCCATCCCTGCCTGGCAGGGAGACAGCAAATGCATTCCAGTCAGAAAGAGGGGCCTGCAGGTTTAAAAGTGCTGACTATCCAAGATACAAATAGTTCTAGGAGGTGATCTGTATTTTCATGTTTTGCTCCCTATTCTATATACCCAGAGGTATCATTGTCACTTCAGCACTCCAGCATCAAAAAAAGAAATCCCTTAACTCTTTCCATAAGAAGAGATCCATGAGAGCAAAAAAAAGAAAGGACTCCTCCAAGTAATGTGCTGCTTGAGTTACTTTTGCTGCAGGTGGCTATCCAGCAAAAATAAATCACTATTTCTACAGTGCAAGAGCCCAGCCAAATCAAATATCAGTGGAAAAAAAGGACAACACAAAGCAAAGTTCATCTGTCCAAATATAGCTATAAATATGGTAGACTCTTTCACTGGAGTTAGTAATCTAAATTCTCTTTATAGTTGATGGAGAGGCACGGATACTTCTGATAAACTCAATTTATTTTAAAAAAGACATCTGAAATTGCAATAATATAAACCATACTCCAAAAGAGTTAACTTATTTTTCACCAACTATAAAGGGAGTCTAAAGGAAGTCTAGCCCAGACATAAACATTTACAATTCTGCAAGATTAATCCTCTGCTATCTCTTAAACAGCAGAAACATGGATGCTGAACAATAGCATAGGAAGGATGTGTAAGCAATAGTGCAGTTACAAGGAACAGAGCTGAATGTGTGTCTCTGTTCCTTCAAGAAATAAGGCAAAACACCAACACAAATATGTCTGCAGTATCTGCTATATTTATCGAGCACATTGTGCTCTGTGGTATCACTGTGCAGGCTGCTGCACTAGCACAAGGATGTGGAGACTTCTTGCTCGGATAATATGGAGTGGTACATGACATCACTCACTTTGCAGGGAGCTCTAGGCTCTCTTCAGCTCAAGCTGTCTGAAAAAAATTGGCTCAAATATTCCTAGATTTCACCATAACATGCAGTAGTTTCATACCCAAAGGTACCTATGAAAAGAAGTATAAGGCAGAGTGGTCTTGAAAAGTCACGGTCAGTTTTATGTAACACAGCAATGAAGTGCCTCAACTCATTTTCCCATTATGTTCTAGATGATCTCAAGCCATTTCTACACAGAGTGAGAAACAAAAGACAGCAGCTTTAGGAAAACAAGGTGATGTGGAACAGGAAATGCTTTTAATCTGGAGAACACATACAGTCTTGTGCTTTTGATGTTATTTGTAATGAACTTGTAATGAGCTCTTCTGCATGAGGAACACTCAAGTAGGGTGAAGTGTTACATATTATACAGCATGAAGTACATGTGAAATCTCAGGGGAACAACTTCACAGTTGTTCCCCTTTGTGCCATTTTCGTACTGTCACTTGGGAGTTCCATCCTCAATCATTTCATATTGCGCTTGCTAAATGCTTTTACAAAAGTTTTTCCTTCTATCAAGACTACCGTGAGCTATACAGGCATTGAGAAGTGTTCCTGCCAAATATCTGCCCATATTAAAGTAATTGCTGAAAATACAGACACAGTAGGCTACAGTGCAGTATGTGAAATATCTCACTAATATATCATCTGTCTATCTCACAACCACTAGGAGAAATATTCTGAGAACCTTGTGTTTGGATATACAGCAGCAGCATCCCTCTTGTCTTTATCCTTCATTCATGCCATTGAAGTCTTGCTTTTTTGACTGGTGTTACTGAAATGGCAGGAAAGATCTTATTGCCACAACATAATGATATCCTTTTGGGTTAAAGTGTGTGTATTTCTGAAATCCCATAGAGAGCCTTCCCTCTCATTGAATAACTGACCATCCCACTTTCCAGGAAGATATCCTCAGTGGATAACAGAGTATGTCCATGTGCTGTGCATATACTCTCAAACAAGGAAAACGCTTGCCAAAGAAGAATGGAGGCAAAGTGACCATCATGCACACCCCCAAAGCCTCTAGATCATCACATCCACATGGTCAGCAGCAAGAGGTAAGCTACCCTCCCTTTCTGACTTGCATTTCATGCTGTACTTGGCACAATCTAAGAATAATTTCAAGCTGGCAGAGCCATATGAATATGAATCCTATCTGGAATGGGTTTTCACACTTCTCTCACAGACCATCCAAGAGTCATTTGGCAGAGTCTGGCCTCTGTTCACAAATGGGGATGTGTCCATTGTTACCAGCATAACAGGGTGTATGGCTGCACTTCTGTCTGGACATAATTGCTGCAGAAATTTGTATGAAACAGACAATGGATGTTGTTGTTTAAATGCTGGTTCAGTGTGACTCACCAGAGGCAAACTGGCTGTTTTCCTTTATCCTATTAAATCCTGCTTGTCCGAAGGGTGGCCTTTTTTCCAGCTCCAGTGTAACTGTTTCTCAGCCAGCTTCAGTAGGGGTGTTTTCTACTTTTGTTTCCCCCTTTTTCATAAATGTAAGAAGACAATAGCTCTTACTTTTATAGTACTCTGGAATAAACACAATAGGAGCTACATCCCTTTCTTTGGAAAACAGTAACACTCCTTGCTGAAGTAGTGCTCCTAAAGGATTAAAAAAAATAGTCGTGCCATCTCCTCTCCTCTCCTCTCCTCTCCTCTCCTCTCCTCTCCTCTCCTCTCCTCTCCTCTCCTCTCCTCTCCTCTCCTCTCCTCTCCTCTCCTCTCCTCTCCTCTCCTCTCCTCTCCTCTCCTCTCCTCTCCTCTCCTCTCCTCTCCTCTCCTCTCCTCTCCTCTCCTCTCCTCTCCTCTCCTCTCCTCTCCTCTCCTCTCCTCTCCTCTCCTCTCCTCTCCTCTCCTCTCCTCTCCTCTCCTCTCCTCTCCTCTCCTCTCCTCTCCTCTCCTCTCCTCTCCTCTCCTCTCCTCTCCTCTCCTCTCCTCTCCTCTCCTCTTCTCTCCATTTGTTCACTTATTACATGAAATTACCCTGATGGACACAGGTGAGTGGGTGTAAGTACTTGTTTCTGTCAGCTGACAGGTAGGTAGCAGCATCAATCATGTGTTTGTTGGCTGAGACAACAAAATCCCCAGGACTCTTACCCTTCTGCTTAGGTTCTACAAGTCAAACTTGAAGCAGATTGTTAGAGCTATATGGAGCATTTTCACTGTTGCTCTTCAGCTCATGCCCTATAAATGGTAGGTAAATACAAATCAAACACTTCAGTAATTTCAGAATTCGTTTGAAAAGAATGTACTTGAAGACACAGTGGTTACTTCTTGCGTAAACCCTACAAAAATTGTATCTACTTCAGTACTTAGGAACATTTTTCAAAGCAATACATTTGCATTTCAGTGGAATGTTTCAGTGTCAAGTGTTGTAACAGTGTTAAGAGTGCTTCTCCTTTCTCTTTGATAATTTTAGATTTGTTAGTCAATACTGGAATTTCATTATTCTCTAAAGTATTGGACCAATTTTTCTGATTAAATGCTAAACTGAAAGGTTTTTGCTTTCTTCTGTTGCATCCTAGTTCTGGGGCTATATGTTATTTAAATGTTGCATTAAGACTAGAGAATTATTCTAGCCCCATCATTAATCCCACAGAACATTTAAATTATTGAAGTATTTCACATATTAATGAGTATGTATGGGTTTTTAATGCTGCATATATTATTGCACATACTTTATAATCCTGCTGTTTTAATATGTGAACAGAGAAAGGACAATATATGTAACAAATACACATGTTACATCTAAAATCATATTGCAGCTAATGATACAGCAAAATTACATATACTGCTGATCAGTAAGCCTCAAGAGGTACTTGTTAATTTTAAACTCAGTTTTTTCATAGCTGTGAATACTGAAACTGACTTACAAAACAATTGTGTGCTTCAGTATTCCCAGAGCAGGAAGCATTTGAAGAACAAATTATCTGATATTTTTTAAAAAGTGTTACTGTTAACCCGACTTTACAATAGAACCTCTCATACCCAGGATGAGATAGATTGATCTCACTTTCAAGTGGCTAAATCTAACTGAGAATTTAACTTCCTTCAGTGCTAAATAAGTAAGAACAAGCCTCTTTTAAAGTTTTTACTCTTTTGCACAGGAATAGCATAAACATCCTTACATGTAACCACCCTGTACCAATATGGGTCTTGCCTCCAGTTGCCTCCAGATAGGCACAGGTCTCCAGCAGAACCTGTGTCACATTGTGAGACCCAAGAAAACCCTGGATAACCCAGGGAGTCTCACATGGCATTAGCTACATGTGTATGAGCACCTGCATCTAGCCCCAGACATTTCTGCTGTAATGAAATGCCCTAGAAATACCTTCTTCTGTCACCTCATATCAATAGAAACGAGACAACCTGAGCAAGATTCAGTGCCCAGGGAGCCCACATCACTGACAAACATGATGCAGGACATAGGGGATGCCTGTGTCCACTGAAGTAAAAGCTGCAATGAGCCATATTACTCTGTGGCATCTCCTACGCCGCAGAAAAGATATATTTAGAGCATTTGACTGACACCAGCAAGAGAAGCGAGTGATTTGGGCACAGAAAAAGGTTTCAGTTGCAGCATTCCAGTTCTGCAGGGCGGCCTTTGGCCCCAAATAACAAAGTTTAAGGCACTGGCTTTTCTGGTAGACTAGCCCCTGTGTCATGGAGACCAGCTCAGGAGCAAAAACCTTTCCAAACTATCCTAAAAGGGCCTTGTGAGCCAAGTCACTGCATGAATTGTACTTCCAGAACCACACTTTTGGAACTTTGTATTATTCAATTATTTGTGGAATTGCAGCTATGAGGTTGCAAACCTGCACATTTAGCAAATTGCTTTAAACCATCATGTGCAAAATGAAAACAATGCCATTTCCTTTATCTCAGAAGCACTGTGAGAAACAGTACAATAAAAAGTGTGAGGAAATATGGTAACAAGGGTCTTCTAAGTAGCACGGATGAAACTTGCTTTTGTTACATATGAGCGCTAAAGAAGTTGATAACATCACACATTTCTCAGGTTAACCACAAACTGCAATAAAAAGAAATCTTATACAAGAAGTTCCTTTAGGCCTAAACAATCTGTGAACATAATAACATTAATTTGCAAAAAAAAAAAAAAAAAGATAAAAGTAATTTGTATGCGGAATTGGTAGACAGCTTTTAGACGTAAATTATTTTCAGACTTGAGCTGCGTGGGTTTTGCTCTGTCGTTTATTTAAACAGAAATGTCCTATGCTCAGAACAAATGCACTATAAGTATCTTGAGACACATTTCAAAGAATCTCACAGCACATGTAACTCTTCCTCTAAAGTGCTTGGATAACATGGAAATTAATACCAAAGAAACACCTGTAAAAATAGCAGTCCTGCTTCTTAGACAACTGAATTTTAAACCTTTATTGTGATGTAAATTTGAGCAACATTGTAAGTAGTTCTGAGAAATGTTAGCCTTAGTATATCAAAATTGTTTAAAATGAACAGTCACTTTGCCTTTCATTTTTCATCTATAATTGCCTCTAGAGCTGTTGCAAATTTTCTGGTTAATGGTTCATGGATCAAAACTTACCTGCTGAAATGTGGTCAAAAGGCTGAAGAATCTTTGGGTATTTTAGCAGGGCACAATTGTAAAGTAGCCATAGCAGTGTTACTTGTGTCAGAGGACAGTCTTTATTGGGATAAACCACAGGACAGGGAGACACATTCTTGGTCATTATCACACTTACTACAACCAAACACATCACCCTCATCCATCTCTGAAGTCAGACATGATCCATCTTAAATTAGGCATTTTCTCCTTTATACTCCCAGAAGCTGATTACAGAGTATCACTGACTGGGTATTTTCTTCTAGTGCCCACTCCCGATTCACTAAAGATCGCTCAATCTTTTGGTCTGATGGTATGAAATTCTATTATTCACAATACAAGGCAATGTAGAAAGAGTGGAGGTTAAAAAAACAATAAAAAAAAGAGGGATTGGCTAAAGGATTTAAGCACTAAAATGAACAAAATCTCGTGACTGTCTGCTGACCAACAGCCTGGACACACATGTGCTTGGCCCTGACAGGCCAAGGAAACAAAACACCATCACTTTGGGTAAACAACCTCCATACTGCATTCTACTTTGGCAAAACACAGGAGCAGCGAATGAGATGAGAATTATTTGGATCATTCTTTTCTCTGCTTCTCTCACTGCTTCTCTCAGGTTCAGAGAATGTGAATCCCACACTGGACAGGAGCCAGAGGCTCTGTGCACCGGGATACCCTGGGAAGGTAATTTTCCCTGCCCCCGGGAGCTTGGGATTACATTTCTGACTCACAGCAAGGAAAAAGCTGTGTTTGTCCCACTACTATTCACACATTAAAAATTAAACTGTGGACCATCAATCAAACTAAGAAGTTGTTTGTAGGTCAGGCTTTTACAGAAGTTTTCGTTTTTTTCCTTCAAACTCCATTGTCCCTCTATGCCCATTCTGCTTTCTTTACCTGGTGCAGGCAGGAACAGGAAGGGATCAGGGCACAACCTTCTGTCCTTCTTCTCCTTATACGGTCATATGAACATTTCTGACATGTATACATATATATTTATACATATTATTAGTTCCTGTTCCAAAAGAAATGGGTAGCCAATCAGAGGGCGTTCTGAGTTCATGTGGGTACAATGTATTCAAAAATAGCACGAAAAATAATCTCAAAGCAGTGTGAAAAGAGGGGGGAAAGAGTATCAATGGAACTGGCAGCCTGTGCCCATGCAGGCAGGGGCTTCCTCTTCCTGGTAAATGGATGGCTGGTCCTGCCAGAAGTCAAATATTATCATCTACAGCAGGGACAATTTCAGTCTGATTCTGAAGAAAGAGTCTTTTTCAGTTTTCTTTTTTTTTTCTTTCCTTTGTCCCGATAACTCCGCTTCATTCAACTTTGCTAACCTTGGATTTTCTTTTGTTGTCATCAAGGATTTCCTACGACTCTCAGACAAAGTGCTTTATCTAAGTACAAATAAATTAACCCACTGCATTGCCTGTCTTGAAAAATCTGTTATCAATAAAAAGCTATTTAAGCAGACTAAGTGTTCTACCTTTGGTATTCAACTTCTTATTAGACTTTATATGCATGTTGTTTTTCTTTAAAATCTCTTTCAAGGGCTAATAAACTGATAGTTGAAAATAAGATATCTCTGCTTCCTTGAATAACTGACTTTCTTCTACACTTCTACTTCCTACCAGTCTCCAGGTATGAAAATACTCCTAAAAGAAAAGATTTTGCCAGCAATGTTTTCACAGTCTATGACAGAGGTTAACAAAAATATCCAGTATTACATGCTTTGTAATGCAACCCAAAATAATCATTGCTGATAACATTAAACAAGGTCATTTAAACTATTGTTCTAAACAGCTGTTCTATCTTTTTCCAAAATTTAAAAGTAGTTTGGGAAATTCTACCCTGTAGGAAAGACATTCTGTGCTGTTCTTGTGAGCTAGCAAAGGCCTCCTGAAGATAAGGGGGAGCCCATATCTCTCCTGAGGAAGACACCAAAGTTGTCACCAGGGAGACACAATGAAGGAGAGAAAGTGGAGAGTTTCGGACTCTGGCTGGCTCAGAGTGAGGGGGCTCCCTGATCACCTGCTGGGAACTTCATTTCTCTCTTGTAACCAATGGGCAGGGAATGTGTATGTTGGATGAATGTAGACATCTTGGAAAAGGATAAAAGCAATGTTGCTGCAATAAATCTCTCTCTTGCACCCTTCTGATGGAGTTGTGGTATTTTGTACAGTGTCGTGCTCTACAATGACACTACCCTATTTTTTCTTTTTAAGGAGGTTTTGCAAGGATTATTCTCATCAAGCTTGGAAAATTATAAACTTCCCCATGAGCCTGAACCCTATCATTTTGTTCATCCTTTTCTTCACAGATGTAGCTTTGCAACTCTGTTTCTAATTCTCATAGAGCCACAGACAGGTGTGGAGTGGAAAAAACCTTCAAGACCATCTAGTCTCAACCTCCCTGCCATAGACAGGGACACTTCTACTAGAGCAGCTTGCAGAAAGGGCTGATCTCTCAGAGACATGTTCAGGTCTCTCTGAATGGCATCCCTCCCTTTCCATGTGCTGATCCCACCACACAGCCTGGTGGTGCCAGCAAACTTGCTGAAGGTGCCCTCAGTCCCCCTGCCAATGTCACTGGCAAAGATTTTAAACGGAGCTGGTCCCAAAACCTACCCGAGGGCACTGCTCATCCCTGGCTCCACCTGGACATTGAACAGTTGACTGCAAGTCTTTCAATGTAAGCATCCTGCCAATTCCTGGTCCTCCAAGCAGTTTGTTATCTGGCTCAGTCTTTCCTTTTTGATGCTTCCCTTGCAGACTCAGTGTATTTCCTCTCCAAACTTCTGGGCATATGTTGACAATAGTTTTTAAATGGCCACAATCTGAGAGGAACTATTCTGAAATGCAATTCAGTTGATTGTTAATAGTAGTCATCAGAATACTTTGTAATTATTCCTGTGAGAATACTTTTATAGATTACATGAAAGGATGATTGCAGAGGAAAATAATGGCTGTCTTGAGCGCCTGTTATTTATCTGGAAAGCATTTTTTAATAAAGGAAAAGTTTCTGGCATACATTATGTAAATGTTGCATTGTTTCAAGTCCTTGTTCTTAGCTTCTCTTCCATCCAATTTTCTAAAATACTTGCCTTTGTTTTTGAGTGCCACTACATCTAGAAATGTAGAACTATAGCAATTTGTGACAACTAGCTCTACTGGAGAAAGCATGACCATGTGATCTGGGAACTTGTCCCCCACCAGCAGGATCAGGGAGAGAACTGGAAGGGTAAAAGATAGAAAATTAGTGAGTTGAGATAAAGACAGTTTAACAGGCAAAGCAAAAGCTATGCACAGAGTCAAAGCAAAGGAAGGAATTAATTCACTGCTTCCCATGGGCAGGCAGGTGTTCAGCCATCTTCAGGAGAGCAGGGACTCTTTGTCTTTGGGAAGACAAACACTATCATTCTAAACATCCCCACTCCCCTACATCCTTCTTCCCCCCAGTTTATATGCTGGGAACGATGTTGTATGGTAAAGAATATGCTTTTGGTCAGTATGGTCACTTGTCCATCTGTGTCTGCTTCATATCCCCCATGCACACCCCACCTCCTGGTCACTCTGGCAGCAGGAAAAGCAGAAAGGGCCTTGGCTCTGTGTAGGCCCTGCTCAGCAATAACAAAAACATCTCTTTGTTATTAACCCTCTGTTCAGCAAAAATCCAAAACACAGCCCTATATCATCCACTGTGAAGAAAGTTAACTCTACCCCAGCCAAAACCAGCACACACATGAACATATATTTCCACACAGTGCCCAAGCACTGACGTGAGTGTTGGGTGGCAAAATGAGTCAGTGAGCTGGTACAGAAAGTTTTAAAATATTTTTTTCTTACTCGACCTAAAGCTAAAAAATTAAAACATGCATTGCTTGCCCATTTTGTTCTTGCAACATGACCTAATAATACTTTTTCTTTCCAGGAAGGCTCTAGAATAATGGCATAATCCTAAAAGGACTCCATAGCACTTCATCTCTATTATTGTCAGACTAAGGAGAAGTATTTAATGACATGCCATGCATATTAAGCCAGTAGGAAGTTGCCTGTAATGTTCTGTGTTCTTCTTCTATCTACTTTCCTTCAGTTTAAAGGAAGCTCATTACTTTCTCCTTCTGTACAGAGATATGTCTATTTCTGTCAAAATTTACCATCTCTTTCTTACATAACTGATTGTATTCAGGTACTGGGAGTCACTAGAATTAAAAATTGCAAGAGAAATTGATATTTCTCCTGATATGAAAAAATTGGCTTACAGTCACCATTTCTACCCTGGGAAATGTTATTACTAAATAAATCAGGTTTGCTGCTGGCAGCAAAGAACTCAGCCTTCCTCAGGGCTAACTGCACTGCACAACAGAGCCTTACTTATCCTTAAAACACAGGGATTTTCCAGGTACAGGGAAATCTCCTTCCATTTCTCTTCCTTTGCTCACTGTAAACTGAACAAACCACAAAATCATAGAGGGGTTTGGGTTGGAAGGAACCCAAAGCCAGATCTGTGTCTGTGTGCATGCCTTGAATGTGGCAGGGGAGTCAACAAGGCCTGTCCTTAGGAAAGTGTCACCCTGCTCTGGTCTAGGGCAACTCCTCTGACTCCTCAAGAGTCCAGACAAACACTAATAAGTCTGGCAGACTCGCAGAAATGGTGTCCCTGTGCCCTGGTTTCACCCGAGGACAAGGTCAGTGTTTTGCAGTGGCCAGAGAGGGTCGAGCCTGGAGCTGTGTGGGCATGGCCAAGAGCTCTCCCTACCCCATCCCCATCTCCCTACCCCATCCCTACCCCCCCTCTCCATACCCCATCTGATGCCATGGCCAGGGGCAGGGCAAAGAGGCTGGCTCTCACTTCCCAGAAGGAAGGCTGGAGCAGTGGGGCAGTGATGGTCCTGACTGGAGGTTCTGTGCCCCACTGTTCTGTCACAAACAGAGATCGCTCCCTTACAAGCCTGATGCAGAACAGACCTTCCCCTACCTCTAAACAAAGATAAAAGGTAAAATTCCCATCAGAAAGGAGAAATCTCATCTTTAAATGAGTGAACCATGCCCACACTCTTTTTTCAACAGGGAGATAAAAAGCGTGTTCAAGCTCCTCGAAGTGTGGCACTGACTACACTACACTGACTGTTGATTCTAACTTGTTTTATGAGCTTTTCAAAAACATGTATACCTGGGTGAAAGAATTTTTTGATTGCATTTATTTATACAGGGTAGTAAAGTCTAGGTCTAATTGCAGGAAATTGCTGGAAGACCTTGAGACCAAGTACCTGAGGGGTAGAAAAAACCCGCAAATAAAATTTAACCTACCAAACTCATAATAATGTAGTAAAGACAAATTAATTTGCTGGACTTCCAAAATAAAATTACAGAAGCAGAGCAGACCATTACTCTGTGGAGGATTAATCTAAATCTGTATTTAAATATAGTGTGAATAATCCAGTTCAATGAAAATGTTATCATCTGAGTCTGTGGATAATTATCCTCTGAAGTTTTTTGTACTTGCTTTCTGGATATGTCTGCTTTCAGCTCCAGATCATGAGATTTTTCTTTTCCCTTGTTTGCCTGTGTTGTCAAATATTTCTTTTCCACTTAGGAGTCACCAAGTGACTGCTTTGTGAGGCTCTTGCTTAGGGGATGGCAAGACCTGAACCCATTAGCCATGGGGCTCCTGCCTGTTCCTGACAGCCCTTAGGGCACCTCATGGACCCCTGCCATGGCCCCTTTGCCTGGCCACAGGAAACTGAGTCACTCTGGCAGGAGCAGAGCAAAGAGCCAGCTGAGCAGAGGCAAAGAGGAGAAGCAGGAGGAAGTGCAGCTGCAAGGGATTTTGTCTGGTGGAGAAACCCATGCTGCATTTTTTGCCACAGACACTGCTGTCCCCCTATGGTTGTTCTGCTTTCTTCCCCTGCTGCAAGCCCAGGCAGGAATCAAGAGAGATCACAGTACCCTGTGTCTTCTCTTTTTTCCCTCAGGCACACAGGGGTGTCTCACACTTCCCAGTAGGTTGTCAATGGCCCAAGCATAAGGAAACACGCTCAGTACCAGCATGTTCCTGGTGTAATGGTCTGACAGACAGCTCTAAGCTCTCCAGCAGCTGTGGGAAAAGAGTTCCTCTTCTCAATTTCTGCATTAAACTTTCCTCAAAATGCAGTTTCCAGTTCATGGGCCTTCGGTCAGTCTTTTCCAGAAACCTACAATTCTGGGAGTTTTTCCTTATTGCTCCTAGGCATTTTTTTATTTTCTGAAATTTGGCATTTAGTTGGGTTCACTTTGTTGAAGTAATTCCTTGGCACCAGGAATATGGTTTTAACCTAGAAAAGTCTTACAAACAGACAGAAATACTTGACAGATTCTGAGAAATAGAATAAAAGCTGCTTTTAACATTTGCAATTCTATTTTCTTTTTCCTGTTACAATTTTTCCCATTGTTAATAGCCGAACCCATTAATCTGATAGTAGTGTATACATCTGGGCATGAAGAGAAAATCACAAAGCAGAAGTCTGGTTATGAATCACTTGTTTAATACCTCTGACATTTCCTTAATAACAATTTCATGTTTTGACAGGTCTAAAATAGACATATTAATGAATAGGGAGAACCGAGACCATTCTGAATTGGCAACGTCATGTACCTCATGATGGTTCTGATCTTCCAATTTGTATACAATCTGTAACATGAGGCATGATAATTCCTCCCCTTTCTGAACTACAGCCTGAAAATCAGACTGTAACAAAATCTAAATTGATCAACACTAAATCTTTTTTTCTTTTGGGTCAAAAACAATTTTCCCAACAGTTCTGTGCCTGAAATCTCAAAATAAGGAGACATAAATAGAAAATTTAAAAATTGCCTTGAAACTCGCAGAAACTTTTAAAGCAAGTTTTTCTTTTTCGTTTTGAGTCAGATATTTAATCAGTCTCAAAAAGTGAGGAATGGAATCAAACATTAGTTCTGTACAACATTACTCTTTGAGAAGCTAAAAATCCAAATCCAGCTTGGCATCTCATGTCTGTTTCAGGGCCCTTATCGGTGACTTTCAGATGTATTAGAATGCTGGCCTTGGTTGATCTTGGCAGTGAAACAGCAGTTAAATACTTAGTCATTATGAATGTGATGAGAAATTGTAATCCAAGCAAATAATACAATGGAAATAAACAGAAGAGAAAATAAAAAAGGTGAAAGATACAAGGAGTTTGTTTAATGATAATGGCTGTGAATTGCTGATGTCCATCCAAAAGAGCGCATAGCAGTGCTGCAGAGTATTTGGCAAGCCAGCAGAGGAAGATAAAAATAAATGAGACTTAAAATAGATAAATGTAAAGTAGCATATTTATGGAGAAAAAATAATTGGCAGAGATAGAAAACTGGAAATTACTGTTTAGAAAAGCACTAATGGAGAAAACCAAGCCCAGAGCTATAATAAATATATTAAAAAGGAGCTCACAGTGGATTGTCATTGCAATGTAAATAAGTGCCAATCTGTGCTGCAAATAATTGAAAAGGATCCCTCCTAAAACAAAAGAGGTAATCGTAATTCTGCTCAGTCCTCTCTGACTGGAAGCTACTTGTAACAGTTCCATTTTATATCTGTTAGACCCTTGAGTGTATCATATAAACTAATAGAACAGTTGCTGTCTTTAAAAAGACAGACTAGTATTTTTAAAGACTACAACTTATATACTCAATAAGTTGGCAGAATAAAAAGGTACAAGTGCAAGCACTTCTTTGGCAACATCACAGGTGCCTGTGACAGACTCATTTTGAGGGACAGTGATATTTCTTTGCTGCAAAAACCACGGTACTAAATCATTGTTGATCATAACAACCTGTAGCAGACAGTCAAGGAACTAGTGGTGTTTAGGCTTTCTATCCAGTAGCTCTTGTTCACTATCCTGATAAACTGAGTCGAGCTAGTCATTCAAAGACATAGTTAGGAGAACACTTTGCTATTCAGTTTCACAGGTGTGACTAGAAGGCAAAGATATTCACAGTAAGCTCCTAAGATTTCATGCATTCCCTGTGGTATCTAAGACTGGGATGACATGCTGAATAATCATGATGAGCAATCCTGCCAAAAGCATTTGTGAGACACACTTCAAAGAAAATCATCCTGAGGTCAAAATATTACTTCACCTTGTGTGGAGGATCAGTGTGAGTACAGAGATTCACAAGTGAGGACCCAAGGTCTCTTCTCTTTGCTTTTTCTATACTATACAGTCTGATCACAAAATTTTTTGGGGATCTGTTCCCAGGAAGTTGCTTCCCAGTGAAAGTCCTCATTGCTCTGAGGATGCCATTCTGGGGTCCTATATGCACAGCTGTTCCTTGCTGGTGCTTTGTTTGAAAGAGAGAGGAATGCTGTGACAAGGGAAGGGAGTGAGGTTGAGTGCAAACACTTCTTTCCTTTACCTTGTAAGCCAAGTCCTTGTGGAGGCAGCACCACCTGGAGACGTGGGCGTGGGGAGGAGAGGGAGGGAGAGGTGCAGTGCACAGTGAAGCTTCAGCAGGTGGTATGGCACAGGTATGGAAACAACAGTGCTGCCAGCAGTGTGAGTTACATGAATCCATGAATCCCCGTTATCATCTCATGCATTTATAACCCTCAGTACAGAGCCCCATTCCAAAATCAATACCAAAACCACATGCATTTACTTGTACATAAAAGCTTTGAAAATATACATCAACAAACATAACTAGACCCACCATCCCCCACTGAACCTGGAGTATATAAAGCCATGACAGCCCAGGTTTAATTCACCAGGTCTTGGTTTCTTTTTTTCTCTAATCTCAAGTGTCTACACATGATGATTCAGTTCAGATGCCACCCCTAACTCTCCCATCCCAGATTAGACCATAAGCATATTACAGCAAATATGTGACACTTTCTCCCCTCTGTAAGAAATTACAGTGGAATCTCATTCAAAGACCTTTCCAAAAGCAACATTTGGGCAGCTACACCAAGCACTCTAAAACCAGAATTTTTTGGAATAGGACATTTTAAAAAAACACAATCACACTATACAGTCATCTAAGTAACTATTTGTTTATATCTCGTCCCACTGAACTTCTGTCCTAGGGTGATGTTATGATGCTTGTATCCCCATTTGTGTGTTCTGTTTATGCTGGATATTATGTTCTGTGCCTCCAAGACTGGCTCTGAAGAGGGAATATTTTGTTTTGGTTTCTTATCAGCCACTCCCCCACAGCTGGCAGGAAACACAGTTGGGACAGTACATGGTGCTGCTTTTGCTTTTTGCCTGGCTTTTGGCTTTGCTTCTTGCTTCTGCTTTACTCCTGATTTGCTCTTGCTTTTTGCCTCTGCTAATTAGTTAGTTTAGCTAAGCAGTCTGAATTTTTCCCTGGACTGTTTTTCCTTTCCTCTTTTTGGAACTACTGGAGCCTGCTCCAGACTGGGACCTGGGAACACCGAGAGTTTGCACCTTGTGGCTGCAGCAGCTGCCCCAGCGCTGGAGGGACTGATACCAGAGCGACCCCCCAGAGAGACTTTCTGAATTTGCCATCTATTTCAGAGCGGTGAAAGAGTGCTGTCATCCAGTATTGTTCATTTTGTGTGCTGGGGGGTGCTGTGCCTGTTAAATAAACAGGTTCTTTCCACTTCCCTCTGAGAAATCCTTCCTGACCAGTTGGGGGGAGGGGCTGTGTGGGTTTGCTTTCTGGAGCAAACCCCCTTTTGGAGGTTTTCTACCAGATTTGCCCTAAACCAGAACAACTTCCTATTAAAAGCATAATTTCTATGCTTTGGTTGATCCAGTCAGTGTCTGTAGATTAAAAGAAAAACATTGCATGGAGAGTAAATGAAATCTGCAGCTTAACAAGAATGAGGCATAAAATATAAGAAGCTGGAATTTTCTCCATTGCTGTTAAAATATGTAGATATTTCTGGTTGATTTATCTAGATCTTATCATATTACTCTCCTGCTTGTTCTATGAAAAAAAATCTATTCAATAAAAGTAAAGCAGATATGGGATAAATATTCTTCTAAGAGCTACATGACTATAAAGTCTATTTCTGTAAAAGTATGAAATATCACTGCAGTGCTAATGCAACTCTTAGATAGACATCTCGTGACTTTACCTCAAAGGTCACTTAATTTTCCAGAAAGCATTTATCATTTTCTATTATTATTTAATGCATGAAGTCACAGATATTCCACTCTCAGTTATGACATCTACAGTTTGAGCTTCAATTTTTCCCCTCACCGTTTTAACTCTCTTTTCCTTGCATTATTTTTTTAACATAATAGGTCTGCAATGAGAAGCAGAAGCAGTACAGGAACAATCTCTGTCAAGTGAGGGGTTTTGTTCTTTTTGTATCTCTTCTTCTCTGCTGTAAGTATCCATCTGTTGTGTCTCACCTTCCTTGCAAACATTTCCAGAAGTGTCATAAAGCACATAAGTGGGCAAAAGCACAGCATTCTTGCCATCAAGATGTCAAAGAGGCAGGCAAACTTGGCTCAAAGAGATGTGTAGGCAAGGATTTAACTGAGGTGCAGAGGTCTGATCCCTAGTGGACAGACAAAATCACTTTTGTCCAAGGTCTCAGTCAAGTACCTGCACTCCAGAGAGAGCAGGAGTTCAAATGCATCTCAACCATTTAGTGTGAGGATAATTCAGACTCTCTTTTCAAGATAGATGCCTGCTCCACATTGTACCTTTGGTGGGGAATCTCTGATCATCTTGCTTTAAACTCCAATTTTTATCTTGAGTGTCAACAACAATGGTCATTTTTATGAGCCTGGATCTTCCCAGGCATTTAAATGTATCCCCCAGGCTTGGGAAGATCCACGCTCATAAAAATAACTATTGTCATCACCATTATCAGTGGATCTTTATTACTTCATTTTCACAAATATTGTTTCCAAAACACCCTTTTAGGTTCATGAGCTGTTTCTTTTCCTGCATTTGTTGGTGCTTGCTGCAGTTCTGATGTCAAAGACGGGCTAATTGCAGAATGTCCACAGTGACAACATCTTCTCTAAGCCAGTCACCCTCACATCTCCTTAGTTAGTGACAGGAAATAGGGCCCTGCTGGGGTGGGGTGTATCTGCCTTTGCACATCTGCTTGAGAAGGAGAGCAAAGACAGTGCAGAGGCACTCATTGCCCTCCACTGCCTGAAACAAGAGCCTAACGAGTCATTTATTGGACACACAACCATTTGGTCAATCAGGTCACTTCACTGTGTGCTCCTGGCTGCTTTGTGCAGACATAAGCACAATACTATGGCTGATACTTTATAAAAATTTAGACTCAGAAAGCAGAAAAAAATGTTAACAGTTCTTCCTAGGAGCATGCACCCTTCAGGTTTGCTCACGGGGCTCCATATGACTGAGTTGTGCTGCTTTGTGTAGGTGATGACATTTTCAGTGTCAGGAGAGCATCCACATCAGATGAGAAATGATATGTTGTGAATATGTAGTAACTCAAAGCTTGTGGTTGTGTGAATTTACCCTTTGTTAAACAGAACTTGCAGAACTGCTATAACAATGCCATATGTCAACTACTAAAATTAGGACTTGCATTTTATTTTTGCTGTTTTCCTCCTCTGTTTTGTGTCCTCCCTGTGAAAGCATATCCATTGTTTATTCCTCCTTAGAGTATATTTGATTTATTATTTTATCAGAGGCTGGTTTTTAATGTTATCTTTTTGCCAAGCCTTATGCTGGCCACAGGAGAATTGCTGTGAGGAAACCCCAATCTCTATGTGTAGGTTCCAGAAAGCTTAAACATTATATTTATCATTAATAATTTTATGAATGAAAAATATATCCCTTGCCTTCATAACAGAGAGTTATTTTCAAAAGGATATGAACATGTGATAAAAAAAAAAAGAGTGTACATTTCAGAATGAAGCTTTTTACTGAGCTTAAGAAAAATAGGTATTTTCTGTGTCAAACTTTGGGTTAAGGCATAGATGTTCTGTATTCCATATCCATAAGAAACTTTGGGTTATTATTTTCAAAATGCAATTCCCTTCTTCCAAATTAAAGTTTCTATCTGTTATTTCTGTTATGTATGAGATGAATATTCCACTTTGAAAATAGCACTTGTAACAGTGAATGGAATTTTAAGCAAAGCCATCTCAATTTTGATACTTTAAAATTTCTGAATGTATTTATGAAATACAGCAATATTGTGCTGTATGTTTTGTCATTTCCTTTTTGAAACACAGAATAATGGAAATAATATTATAATAACATAGCAATTAACTCTCCATTGTAGCTAATTATACTGGAATCAGTTGTGTTTCTCATGATATTCTGGCCTAACTCTGAATTCTTTTGTTTTTAAAACGGGTAATTCCTATCACCTTTTTTTATACAGAGAAGTCTGATTCTTCTGAATAAATTATTATAAATTGACCAAGAAATAATAATTAATTTCTAGATATACCAAAGAAGAATTCTTTCAGAACAGTATACTGGTCAGCTTTTCTAGTCAGTTTCTAAATCATATTTGCAGTCTGAGGGGTGCTAGAGAGGCAACAGGGATGCAGGAGTGGATGTCCTGGTGTGATTAGGTTTTTCTCCTCTCGTGCAAAAATTGCAAAGCCAGGATGCATCACAGAATGTAGTTGCTTTAAAGTTCTATACTTTCAGAACTGCAAACTCCCCTAAGTGTGTATTACCAAACATCTGGCCATTGAAATGTGTTTGATGTGAATGTCAAATAGATTAAGTGTTTAAACTTCCTAAGAAAAATTATCTTTGGTGTTGCATGTAATTAGGATAATGCATAACCTTAGAAAGACACTAGCCCAAGATTTTCGTGATCACAAACCATTTTTCTGATATCAACTCAGACCCATTTGTATTACTGACTACTTCAGTCATGTCCTTGAAATTGTAAACTTTTTCTAGCAGAACCTGTCTCTGTGTTTATTTACATAGTATGAAGCACTATCTCTTATCTCTTATCTCCACAGATAATATTTAATATTAATGCTTAATTTCAACCATCTAGGAGCTAGTTGACCTCCTGTTATGGTGCTAAGAGCCTTTTTGTAATCAGTGGAGAGAGCTGATGCCTGCAAGGAGAAGTTTCCTTATTTAAGTTTGTGAGAAATTGCCCTCTGAATGTGTCTCCACTGACTGTGGAAGGAGGCAAAGACCGATTAAAACTATGTGGGCAGCACTGACCCCTGAATTTCATGGGGATTTTCCACTCTTAGGAGCTCACTCCAAATTCAGAGCCAGGCTTACTGGTGATTGAGAGAAAAGACAGACACAGCACAGCCTGTCAATCACTGGAGTAACTTTCTTGATTCCCTACGGGTCATGTCTATACTGCAGATACAGGCTCAAATGACCTCAAGGAGTCTTCTCATTACCTGGAGTCCAGAGAGATTAATTGCTTCTGTCCCCCAAAAGAGCACACTAAACAGAGCTCAGATTTCTCTACTGATCAACATCAGTTCTCCACCTAATATTTCTGTCACCACTGCAGGAAAGTTTTGTAATTGTTTTACTGTAGTTGGCACAAGGAATAATTAATATATGCAAAGATGGCTAAACTAAGGAAGTGGTGTTTGCTAGTGAAAACTGAACAGAAGATGAGTGCAGGTAAGGCAGGAAAAGCAGCTACTGGGGTCAAAAGGCTATCACTAGACTCAGAGAAAGAGCTGGAAAATTTTTACAAGTTGACAAGAATGAAAAGCCTGTGGCCACTGTGAACTTCTTGATCCTTTGAACTGAAAGAAGCAGAATCTGCGGGAGGCTTGATGTACAGCAGGTACCTGAGAGCCCACGGAAATGTGGTGAAGTTTTGTTTAGGAATACTAAAAATCACTGCTTTCTTTTGCACAGTAGTGTATGTTTCCAGTGGAGCTTTTCTATTAGAGGACAGGCTGTCTTTGTCTCAGCTGCTGACTGCTCAACTGCTTGCTACCCAGATTTATCACTTTGGCAGGTGTGCGCATGCTGAAGAGTTACCCAAGCATTGGTTATGTGCTCACGGTTCCCATTTTCCCTTCCCTCATTTAATTTTAAAAACCACTTGAAATAACTTAGATCAGCTGGATAAAGGTGATTTTTTCTGTCTTTTGGTGAGATGTATGGGCCTGGTCTTTTATTAAAAGCTTCCATGACATGCACTGGCAGTGGCCCAAATGCAGTTTTGTGTTTAGCCCTTCAGTTCTCAGGGTCTACTTTAGCATCCCCAAAAGCTTTCAAACCAGTGAGCCAAAGTCCATGAGTCATGGTTCAGGTATCTGCAGCTTGAGTCTCTCCCAAGAAAGACGTACATCATGGAGAGAGAGATTGCTGCACAAAGAATATATGGGATTTTGTGATCAGCAGAAATTTTAAAACTCATACAGCTCTCTTCACTCATTCTGTTAGACTTACTCACAGTGTTCTTGGGTTAAAGAAATATTTTAAGTGGGGAAATCACAATAGCAGATAATTTTCATATATTGTGGAGGTGGTTTTTGATCATCATTTTAGGTACTCTGAAGTGCTTCAAACTGCTTGGAATGGACATACTTTGTAAGCTGGGTTTTTTTCTTAATCATTTCCCTACCTTTGTCATACTTCTGAATTAATACACACTTATTTCTTTCTGTTATATACCTGAAGGGCCACAGGATGTGATAGTCTATGCTTTAGCTTACGAGGCAGATTTCAAATTCAAAGGGGATTTGTTACTCTGGTCCCAGCCTATCACACTTCAAGTATTACCTGGGCTTCCAACTGCAATTAATTTTTTTCCCTCAGTGTCCAGAATTTCAGGTCAAATGAGATAAGAGTTGCATAGGCTGAAAGGCACTAAGAGTTAGGTTATGTTTTGTTATGTTATGTTTTGTTTTGTTATGTTATGTTATGTTATGTTATGCTATGTTATATGTTCTGTTATGTTGTGTTATATGCCATGTCACATTGCTATGTTTTGCTATGCTGTGTTATAGCACCAGCTGGATAACAGTTCTGCTAAGGCAGTCTGTAGGGTTTTTCTGGTCCATGAGAATGAATTGAAAATGAACAATAAAATTTCATCCCAGGAGCAAGTATATCAGCATCCTATACAAAAGTCTATGTTCTTACAAAATTAAACTAAGTAAATTCGTGGGAATCCATGCAGTTTCTGGAGATGCATGCAGTTGTGTAATTAGTAATTAAATTACACCTTGTCATCTCTCAAATACTTTATTTCATCATTCCAGTCAGATTGCATAATAGGAGGCAAATGCTAGTTTTATCCTGGAATTTCTATCCTAGAAATTCTGAAGGAAAAGAGGAGTGACATTCTTTTGTCTGACAATCATCTGAGGTCTCTGATCTGGTCACCCTAAGTTCCCACATGAGACAGGGAGGAAAGCCTGTAGTGCTCAGGGGTAAACCTTTGAACTCGAATGTGTGTCTCCAGAACTACTCTGGACATTTGTGCCTCAGGGTGTGCTGATTTCACTCCATGGGGTATCAAGGATCTCAGATCTATATGTTTACAATTAGCCCATAGCTAGGAGGAATGAACTCTGCACTACATGGGTGCCACATAGGTCAAACACCAGTGAGATGTAACTCTGATAGTGTTTTCCT
Organism: Fringilla coelebs; assembly: GCF_963513975.1. Taxonomy (NCBI): domain Eukaryota; kingdom Metazoa; phylum Chordata; class Aves; order Passeriformes; family Fringillidae; genus Fringilla; species Fringilla coelebs. Next base: position 33,100,695 of record NC_140029.1, read on the forward strand.
GCTCAGCTCTTCTGTGGGAAGATGTTTCTTTGCCCACCAATTCTGGATACAGTTGATTTTGGAAACAGCATGTATGCCAAGCTAATTTCTATTAAAAAAACAACTCTTTTTTTGTACTTATTACTTAAATTTTAGTGATTTTTTTAATTTTTCTGCACAAATGAGTCCAAGGAATAAGCTCAGAATCAAAGTGATGTTCCTGAAGCAAGCCACGATGAATAAGTAGCAAATAATTCTCCACCATATTCTGCACATTTGTGTTTGCTGACTTACTGTGTGAGTAATAACCTGCTGAGAATTAGAAGCATCTGTGACTCTTAAGACAGAAATATGAATTCTCTTGTGTCATATTGAGCAAAAAGCAGGATGACAGAAATTTTATTTATTTTAGTTTAGACTGGTTTATATTTTTATTGCCTATTTCCATTTTCTCCTGTATTTTTTGGAAGGAGAGAGAAATTTCACAGCTCAACTAAAGATTAACTCCTTTTTTCCCTTCAGTGTTCCTTCATTTTTCCCTTGCTATGGCCTTATGTTCACTTTCATTGAGAAAATAATGCTACTGACCTATTGGACTTCTCTGTTCAGGGAAAAGGATATGGCAGGTCAGTATAACTGTTTGAGAACATCTCATATGCCAAAATCTCACCTAGTCCTGTGAGCTTACAAACAATCAAAAGTTGCATTTAGTAAGCCAAGAATTCATTTCTGCGCAGCGTATGAAAAGTGGCTTCACATTCCCAGAGTTATTGCAGAACTGGTGCTACCCCTGCCTGTCCCATGGCAGTGTGCTCAGCAAACAGCAGTCATGGGTGAGCTTTTCTCTCGCAGATGAATGTCAAGTACAGTGGCAAATAATCTCCATCTGGCCATGTAACTGTCTCACCATTCTATGTTTACAGTCAATGGACTCTCTCCAAAACATTCGCCTGAGTCGTAAGAAAGGCTCAGAGATCAGATTGTGGATCTGTGTGACTGTGGCTGAGCTGGGAGAGTTTCACTTTGTGGTCCATAAAACCTTTTCCAGTCCTACCACATGGAAGTACTTCACAGAATAAGAGAATGCCTGAGTTTGGAAGGTAGCTGGATCTGGAGATCATCTCGTCCCACACCCTGTCCAAGTAGTTGCTCCCTAGATCCTATCACAGAAAGGGTAAATCTCTGCTTGGTGCATTGAAACATTGCAGGGCAAAAAGGATAGAAAGAAGTAAAAATGTAAAAACCCAACTGATATTGTGTAAATATGTAAATTTTCAAGTTGAAGATACAGAACAAAACTTTCAAAGAGAGAGGTAGCACTGTCTTTATCTTTTAAAGTCTCTTTTGAAGGCCTGATGAAACTTTGGTTGAGCTGAACATCAGCTCTACAATTCAGAGGGAAAGAATGGAATCAGAGAATGGGTAGGGTTGGAAGGGACCACCGTGGGTTATCTGGTGCAGCCTCCCTTCTCAAGCAGGGTTGTCCTGAGTTGCTTTTAATGCAGCCCAGACACAGCTGGCGTGGGCTGTGAGTGCAGAGATGGATCATGTTGAGCTTCTCATCAAGCAACACCTCAAGTCCTCCTCCTCTGGGCTGCTCTCAGTCCATCCTCTGCCCAGCCTGTCCTTGTGCTTGGGATTGTCCTCAGCCACATGCAGGACTTTGCACTTTGCCTTGTTGAACTTCATGAGATTTGCAGTGGCCCCCTCTCAAGTCTCTCAAGTGTAGTGCCTGTGCTACTCAGAAATCAGACCCAGTGATCTAATGATGCCCTGTGGCTTTAATTATTTATAGCTGACACTGAACTTTTGCTGGTTTGGAGTCATTAATACTCTAAAATGTGCTCCAGAATTTCCCTAAACTACAAAGACCATCACTCACACCTTCTCCTATTCTCCCATGCCTATATGAGAAAAAAAAAACAACAACATTATTCTCCATGTGTCTGAAAGAAAAAAATAATTCAGTGGGGAAAGGAAATGGTGAGTAAGAATATCCATACCCTGCTAAATTATCCCTTGATTGATTCAGAGATAAAAACTTGATTCTATATCCATTAGAATCTCTGACACCAGATAAGCGGTTTTCAGCATTTTTATCATGCATCTATAATAGAGGATGTGTTACAACAAGGGTAATAATGAAATTATTAGGGCAAAATGAAAAAGAAAAGCTATTTCTTTTTTTTTTCTCAAGATGTGTTCTAAATTGTCTTCTTAGTTATGCTGTGGCTAATATTGATTAATTCCAACCAGTTGCTTTGCTTCTGTTTTAAGGCACTGACATGACAGCAAATGCAAAATTTGTATATTCAGAACATAACACATACACCTATAAAAATTTGGTCCACAGTGACTTGCTAACGTTCCTATTATATTTCTTAATATGCTTCTTGAACTTTAAAATTCTTATCTTTTCTTGTTTGTGAGAGATATGGCTTATCCTATCCTGATTGACAGCCTGATGTTTTCACACCCACAAAAGGAAAACCAAAAAAAATTAAAACACAAAACGAAACAAAAAAAACCCAGGGAGAACAATTACAGTAGTTGAAATTATTGTGCTTCATTTTACTGTAGTGGAGTAAAATCTGAAATATTTGGTAGAGTTTGCTAGAGTGGAAGACTTGATTGAATAATGTTTATTGTCATCCTTTGAATGCATGAGCAGTATTTGCATCAGAGTTATCACCTAATGCTGCAGTATATTCCCAATCAATTTTATACTTCCAAAAATAAAAATGCTTACAAAGATACTTGAAAGGCAGCGAGAGAAAGTCAAATCATCTCCCATTGCAAATGTCCATATTCACCAGAAATGCCCTGTTCCAAGTTTGTATAAATTCTGCTTGCCTGGAACATCCACAAGAAGTGTATTATTTGCTGAAATTCTCCATCTAAGCACATATTGAAGTGGTAAAAATTATTAACAAACAGCATGCAGTCAGATGCTGAAATTTTCACAACATAATCAACTTCAGTGATAAAAATCTAAGCTGATAGCAGTCTAATCTTTAGACAGATGCTGAAAGAACACAAGCTTCCAGGAAAGCTCCTCTTGACATTTAATAAAAAATAACAGGTATACTACCAAGCACAGTTTGAGTTCTATGGACAGTTCATTTAGTCCAAGAAGGGTTTGAACAGAGAACTCCCCAAAAATTGTGATGAAAATGGCAGGAGCCTTCAGAGATTAACTGTTCAAAATAATTAATGCATGCTATGATGGAGAGTATGACTCAACAGGATATCAAGAGCTTGATAAAACCAGTGGTAACAACACACTCCATGTTTTTTCCCTATTCCTTATTATTGTTGTTGCTGTTGTTGTTATTTGTAACAGGTTTTCCAATGAGGACTAGGCATCAAAAAGCCAAATGTGAAAGGCTGTTCCCAGAGGAGGATTTGCCGGTCTGAGAGCACAGACCTGAGAGGTTTCCAGGAGGAGCAGGCTCCTGCCTGCTGCCTGGCAGGCAGTGTGGTGAGGACCAAGCAAGCCCTGATTGAAGCCAGCTGAAATTCATGAAATTCTTCTCATTCCCAGTGCTACCCAACACGGAACAGAATGCAAAGGAATCTCGCTTTGTTGCACAACTGCTCCTGCACTGCCACTGAAGTCCCCAGCTCAGTAGCACTTGGGTGATTAAGCTGAGCACAAACTCCTGAAAAGAACAAGTCTTTCCTGCAGTTAAGTTTGACTTCAAGTGTCAACAAATTCAAAACCCCGAAGAATACTGCTTTCCCCCCACAAAATTTTTCACTTCCCCTTGTTCTTGATCCAGCCACTGAAGTTGCCAGTCAAACGAAGCTTGAGGCAGCTTTGAAATGCAGATCCTTAGTGATGGAAATTAGTGTGTTCTTGGGAAAAACCATTAGTCTGAAATGTTGATTGCAATACTTATTCTTTCACCAACAAAACATGCTGTAAGCTGTGTAAAATTGTCCCTTAATTGTTTAATTTAAATCAGCTGTACAGGGACACATAGAGAAGGCATCTGTTCTTTAGCTACTAATAGACTTAGAAGGTGCTAACTGTCATGTGAGTGGGTAGAAGTGGTTCATTACAAATATCTGCAGCATGACCTAATTTTAAATGTGTAACAAAGGAATTCTGTATTTTCCAAAGATGAATTTGATAGCCATATATGTTGTCTTTCACAGCTAGAAATACCTCAGAGGGATGCCCTGATGTTCTGATGCAGATTTGTCTGAAAGATTATTTTCCTGTTCTTTTTAAAATATTGAACACAACCTTGAATAGTATTTCAGCACTTTCTCAGGCTGAGGAATCAGAGATAAAAGCCTCTTTCCATAATACAACATTTTTAATGGGAAAATGAGGCAAAAAACCTTTATCAACAGAGAATGTATTTTTTTTCTAATTAAGGAATCTACCTAAATCAGAGTTTGCAGTCTGTTTCTCTCTCTGTCTTAACAGTTCTGCTTCCTTTGCCTCCTAATAGCTTTTATATGCTTGTATCACAACTTAAAGAGGCAGTGTATGGTCCCTCTCCTTCCTCCAGCATGAATGCCTCGTGCCAAAACACAGAACCAAATAGAATGCTTCCTCAGTGTACGTTAAGAGACACAAAACAGTAAGCCCACTCAGTTCACTGGTTCTATGAAATGCCCAGAGATGCACAATTCCCTTGTCACCTGCCTTCCCCTGTGGCAGGGCTGCTTTGGGGAGGTGCCAAAGGTATGGTATTCCCAGCACCATATACCTTGTGTAGTGAACATCTGTGTTATCTGAAAAGGCTGAATCAAAGCATGATGTGCCACACTGTTAATCACAGAAACTTTGTGGGACAAAATGTGCAGTGAGCAACCTATTGCCATGACTGCCATAGACTCAGGAAATTGCAGCACTCAATTGGCTCTTGGAGTAGAATACTATGATTTTGCTGTTTTGACACTGTGTTGCTTGAAGTAGTAAAAATATTTGAGTGATGTCACTCTGCCACCCCTTTTTGTTGGCAACAGTAAAATTTTTTTTGTTTCCTCCAAGCAAGAGACAATTAAGATTTTTTTTTTAATGATGTAGCATTTTAAAACCTATATAGAAGGTGTTGCAGATGGTTTGAAGATCTTAACAAGGCTCAGTTGATCCTAAATTGCCCATTGATATTTTCATTTTCTTTAAATCTATGTTACGCCTTCCCCTTCTATTTTTCTTGGCTGAATGATTAAGGTCAGCTGCTTTTCAGCCCCAAAGGCTCAAAGCAATAATTTTGCTATTGTGCAGTTAATGTCAGGGCTTTTTTTTTTTTTTTTCTCATTGACTTTTGTTTTTTGGATTTGGTTGCACTATTAACACTCTTTCTGCCACAGCAGACTAGACATCCTAAGTCTATGCACAAAATCTATTTTTCTGTCTAGGAGATGACAAAATAGTAGTGAAGACATCCTTTCTGTTAGCTTCTATCCACAACCAATTTCTCTGAGCAGGTGTTGACTGCAGGAAGTTTTAATCCAGATTCAGAAATCCTAGTGACATCCTGCTTTTTGAAAGGTGATGTGAAGCATTTTCTCATGATAAGGACAGTAAGATTCTCCCTTTAAGGAATCTCATGTTTTGCAGATGAAATTAACATACATATTGGGGAAAAAAAATAGACTTCTGTGGTTTGCTGACATTTCTTCATTTTTATTCCTCAATGCTATGAAAAGGTACTGTAGCCACAAGATCCTTGCCTTGGATGGTTACACTATTGAATACCTGCAAAACAAAGTCTTTCTCAGTTTTAACAAATATTTACAGAAAACACAGCAACGTTGAGAACCAGCTAGTTGGACTTTAAGTGTTTAAAACACATGAGATGTCCAAGCAGGGAGGTGATCACTAGAAGACAAACACAGGTAACCCAGAAGAACATATGTCATTTTGCCTGTCTAATTTTTAGTTATATTGCAAAAATATTGCTGTTTAATTAAAGTGTGTTTTAATTTAATTCAAGTTTGTTTTTTTCCCCTAAGAGAATTTTTCTAGGAAACCTCAAAGGAACTTGTGTCTTTTAAGGATATGAAACAGAAAAACCAGGACTATGAAGACAAAAATCAAATTGAGGCAGTTTAAAATTCACCAGTACTCAGTGTGACAATCTCCAGCCTATTACTCACACTTCAAGGTTATTGTCTTAGCATAAAACAGCTTATAGGGGAAAAGAAAACCACGTACATGGACTTTTACTAAAGTTAATGTGATGTTCTGTGGGACTGGTAGTTAAATGGACTGGTGCCTGTTGATTGTGCTATCACTTCAGTCTGTAAAACCAATTTTCTTGCAAGCAGTCCATATGTCATTAGCATTGTAAGTGCTACAAGAAAATAATTAGCTTCTGGTGTACTCTACAGCTAAATCACTGGAGCAGAAATGATCAATAAAACAGTCAATAGCAAATAATTTTGTCCTATTTTATTAATGCTGTTAGAATTCATGCACTTTCCAATCTGGTTTATCTGCACATCATGAGACATTTCATGTCACACTACAACTGTCATCACAATGACACTGATCACACAGCTATGCAATATAGTTGATAGAGGTCAGCTGTCAAAACCAGTAGGTGTCTTGGAAATCAGTAATTCTTTACAGATGTAAAATTTACAAAATGTTATGAAGCGCTTAGCTAGCAGATCTGATCAGACAAAAGTCAGAAGGGGAAAATGAGGGAGTTTAAAACCAGGTACCAGAGGTCTTTTCATACATGACTGAATATTCACAGAATCACAGAATTATTTGGGTTGGAAGGCACCTTAGAGATTATCTTGTTCCACCCCACCTATCATGGGAGGGCCACTTTCCATTAAAGCAGGCTGCTAAAAGCCCCATGCAACCTGACCTTGAGCACTTCCAGAGATGGGGCATCCATAACTTCTCTGGACAAACTGCTCCAGTGCCTCACCACTGCCAAATAAAGAATTTCTTCCTAATATATAATCTAAATCTGACCTTTTCTGTTTGGAAGCCATTGCCCTTTGTTTTATCATTATCTTGCCAAATTCCTCTCCAGATTTCTTGCAGCCTCCCTTTTGGCACTGGAAGGTGCTATAAGGTCTCCCCAGAACCCCAGAGCCCCAACTCTCAGCCTGTCTTCAGAGGAGAGATGTTTCAGCCCTGTGATTATTTTTGTCTCCCTACTCTGGACTGTCTTTACCTCACTATCTGGGAGTCTCCAGAGCTGAGCTCAGTACTACAGGTGACATCTCACCAGAGGAGAGCAGAGGGGCAGGATCACCTCCCTTGCCTTGCCAGTCTCTCAGCTTTTGCTGCAGACCAGGACACAGCCGGCATTGTGGGCTGTGAATGCACATTGCTGGTTCATGTTGAGCTCCTTGTCCACCAACAACCATAAGGCTTTCTACTCAGGGCTGTTCTCAGTCTATATTGGAATAATATCCCAATATTACTGTATGGAACGTGCCTGGGCTTGTCTGGCCCTCACTGCTTGACCAGAGGCAGCAGCTGTGGTATTTCACTGCAGAGATTCCTCTGGCTGTCTGGATGTTGCAGCTAGGCACTTGGGACAAATCCAGGCTGCTAAGAACTCAGGTTAACCTCTGGTGAAAGTCCTTGGGCTAGGTGAAGAGAAAAGGAGAGGATTCTACCGCAGGGTTTAATCCCGAGCTTTATTCCAGGGTCACAGATCTCTGAATCTTGGTAACAGCTACAGCAGAATCCCAGCCCATGATCTCCAGGTCCTTTTAAGCTCAGGGAAAGGGGAAGGGAGAGGATAGGTGAGCTACCAACCAGGTGGGAGAGGGCGAGTCTCAAGGGACAATGACACTCAGGCCAATGACCCCAGGGCTGAGAGGGATCTTTTGAACTTCTGCCAATCCCACAACGCCCTTGCTGGGATGTTAAGCTTGATGGACATCACTTAGGAAGAGAAAGGGGGAGGGGAAGGGACAAGGTATTGCTACACCTGGGAAAGGACTGGGAAGTCTAAAACAGGAAATTGAAGCACACTGCAACAAGTCTACTCTCTGTCCAGTACGTATTTGCACTCGTGACTGCATGTGCAGGACCTTGCACTTGCTCTCCCTAAACCTCATGATGTTGCACAGGCCCACCTGCCAGGCCTATCCAGGTGTGCATGGCATCCCATCCATCCAGCATGTCTGGGCATCAGTGTGGCTGTGGCTGTGGCTGCACTCAGTTCCATTGTCCATGTCACCAACAAAGGCATTCAAGGACGTTGTACCCAGTTCCAAGCCCAGAGGAACATCACTTGTCAGTGCTCTCCACATGGACATCTAGCCCCTGACAGGAGCTCTTTGAGGGTGACCATCCATCCAATTCCTTACCCACAGAGTGCTTCATCTGTCAAACATGTGTCTGTTTTTTAGAGACAAGAATTCTATGCTGAACCGTGTCAAATGCTTTGCAAAAGTCCAGGCAGATGACACCAGCTGCCCTTCAGCTATCCACCAACACTGTAACCCTGTCACAGGCCACCAAATTTACCAGGAACAATTTGCATGTAATGAAGCCACGTTGGCTGTCACAAATCACTGCCTTATTTCCTGTTTGCCTCAGCACAGAACTCTGCTGAGCATCTGCTCCATGATCTTGGCAGGCACCAATGTGAAACTGACTGGCCTGTAGCTCCCCAGGTCTTCCTTCCTTACCTTTTAAAAAATGGGGGTTTTGTTTCCCTTTTAACTAGTCATGGGGACTTCACTAGACTGCCATTGCTTATCAAATATTATAGATAATGGCTTAGTCACTTCCTCAGCCAGTTCCCTCAAGACCCACAGAAGCATCTCACCAGGTCCAATAGACATGTGAAACTTCCCATTCCTTTGATGGTCTCAGACCAGACCTTCTCCTACAGCAGGGAGTTCTTTGTTCTCCCTGCCTTTGCCCTCTGCAACTTGAGTAATGGGAATGCTTGTTAGCAAAGACCAAAGCAAAAAAGTCATTGATTACCTCAGTTTTCTTCTCAGTTTTCCCAGGGAGTCAGGTCCACCATTTCCTTCCAGAAAGGGCCAACATTTTGCCAATTCTCTTTTTACTACTAGCGTAAGTACAGAAGCCTTTCTTGTTGCCTCTGACATTCCTGGCCAGATTTAATTCTATCAGTACTTTAGCTTTCTTAACATGATTCCTGCATGCTTGGACAATATCTCTGTTTCTCACAGGATACCTGTCCTTGCTTCCACCCCATGTAGACTTCCTTTTTGTGTTTGAGTTTATCCAGGAGGATAGTTGCAAAGCATCTCTGCAAGCCCAGTTTTTGTCTGACTACCTCTTTGTTGGGATACGTTGCTCCTGCTCTTGGAGGAGGTGATCCTTGAATATTAGCCAGCTTTCTTGGGCCCTTCTTCTCTCCAGGGCTTTATTTCACAGCACTCTACCAAACAGCATTCTGAAGAGACCAAAATCTGCTCTTCTGAAGTCCAGGTGAGGGAGCTTGTTGTGCACCATCCTTGCTTCCCTAAGGATCTTGAACTCCACCATTTCGTGGCCATTACAGCCAAGGCTGCCCTTGAAGTTCACATTCCACACCACAAGTTCCAGCACCTCTTCTCATTGTCTCCTCTCTCACTTAGAGAAGGAAGCTATCAGCAACACAGTCCCAGAAACTTCTGCATTGCTGATTGCTGCATGCTCATGTTGTGTTGTCTGTCCTACAGATACTGGTGTCATTGAAGTCCCCCTCATGGATCAGAGATTGTGAACATGAGGCTGCTCACATCTGTTTGTAGAGGGCCTCATCTGCTCAGTCTTCTTTGTCTGGTGGCCTGTAGCAGACCCCCAGTGCAATGTCACCTGTCCCTGCCCTCCCTTTAGTCCTGACCCATAGGGTTTTGGTCTGTTCCCCATCATCTGCAGGCAGAGCTCCATGCACTCCTGCTGGTCACTGACAGAGGGGGTGACACCCCCTTCTCATGTCCCCTGCCTGTCCATCCTAAAGAGCCTGTATCCTTCCATTCCAACTCTGCAGTCGTAGGAGCCATCCCACCACATCTCCATGATGTCAATAAGATCAGAGCCCTGCAGGCTTGCACTTCTACAACTCCTCTTGTTTATTCCCCATATTGTTTATTCCCCATGCCATTTGCGTAGGGGCATTGAAATTGGGATCCTGCTGAATCTGACTTAGTGGCTGGAGCAGCTGGAATTCCTTCGTGCTGCAAAGGAATGATGTATCTCAGGATTATTATGAGGCAGAAGGCTCTGCAGTCAGCAATCCTGTGCCATCCAGAATTACTGCTGTCACATTTTATCTTTGTTGGAGCTGTGGAGGTCAGAAATGCTGGTGACCCTTTCTTCTGTATTTAATGGCTCCTCTGTTCACGGTTTTCATCCAACAGAATCACATTGATTGGAATTGGAGGAAATAAGATGGCACACAGAAGTCTGCACATAGCCTCTATTTGTATAAATTTGCATTTACATTATATTTGCATCTGGGGAGAGCCCACATTCTATATTTTTCACACTGCAGCTGCAATATCTTTGGAGCCTGGGTGCAGTGGTTGAACATATGTTATTCAGTGCCAGACTAGTTTAGCACTTTTAAAATCATCAGGAACTGAGTAGTAGATTAATTAAATACTGTAGTGTTTATTTGTAATTCCAGCACTTCCTCTTCTTCTTGTTGAGCCATCATTTTATAGTAGGATTGAAATCCTAATTTTAGCTGCATTTACTGGCAAAGCATTGATTTGAGGAAACAGATCTTAAAAGTCTAAATATGACTGGCCAAAAGGGTGTCAGAATAGTTAGGTAAAAGGAGAAAATTATAAACCACATGAGTGTATGATGAGTATTTCAAGAGCTAGAAGAGACTGTTAGGTAAGGACATAACAAGGTACCACTTCTTTGGTGATGGAAAGAGAGAACTAGTGAAAAGCAGCTGAAATATAGCCAATAGCAACACAAAAAAAAAAAAAAGGCAGTATGTGAAAGCAAGCTGAACACACATTTAAAACATGTGCTGAATGATTCTACCAAACTTAAAGATGAGAGGAGAAGATCTGCAGAAATAATTGTTTTGTGGAAATGAGTGTTAGGAGGATTCAGGCAGTCACAACAGGGAGCTGCTGCAACTTTTACCCTACCCTTAATAATCAGAAGATTTAGTCTGAATGTCTATGAAAACCTAGGTCAGAAAATCTCTTAGTCTTAGGTCTGTGTTTTCACCAAAAAAACAATGTAAATGTCATTCTTAGTATCACTGTAAACAAATCCAGTAGAAGATGTACTATTAGGGAGCAAAGATTTTAAGAGATAATCCCAAAGATTCTCCTCTCAGATAGAACTAGGCAAAACGAGACTTCCACTGCATACTTTACAGATTACTAATTTTTTTGAAATAGGAGAAACCAATTGGAGAAACAGTATGTTTCTCATCTCTGATGAATAAAATTAATTGACAAAATCGAATAAAAATGTAATATTGTCTGGGAAATATCTTCAAATTTTACTATGTCTTTACCAAGGGCTTTCTGAATGTCATTATCTATGGGGAAGCAACAGCCTCTCTTTAACTCAGTAAAGGCTCTTGATTTTTGTTAATTTCAAATGAACTCTCTTCATTCCAGTTTGTGTCAACTATTAAACATATTAACATAAAGCCATATTCTCAATTTCAAGCCATTCTGAGAAACACAGGGTTCTTTACCATATTAGACTCACTGGAAACAAATTCAGAGGTCAAAAAAAAAAAAAAAGCTAATAGACCTTAGGCTGGTGTAAAGGTAGAAGAGCTTGAATTTCTGAAATTATTTGAACATAATAATATGTCATTTTAGCTACTTATCTGCATCTTCACATATTGGTATTATGTACTTCTAGTCACTCATTACTGATGCACATTGCCTGGCAGGATGCAGGCTGGTCACCCCTCCTGAGATGGGACAGTGCCTCCTTACTGCTGCTTGATTCCCTCCCCTCATTCCTGGCAGCCTTCCAACCCTGCAGGAATCTGTGGGCCAGGAACCATCAGACAGAACTGTGGGGTCTTTGTATCTCAGATCATTCTGTGTGATCTTCTCCCATAGTTTCACTTGATAACTCATTACAGAACTGTAAGCTAGTACCTTCAGTGCTGTGCTGTAACCCTTGGTCTGACCATGTATTACCTGGGGAGTCACTTCCTTTTCACTCCTGAGCTTGGCTCCTGCTGGCTTGCTTGAAGGCTGTATAGTTCCTACACTGGAATTGCTTCCCATACCCCCAACCCATGCCAGTGAATATTTTATAGACCTGCACCATAAACCTCTTGCCAGTTGTCTCCGTTTCAGGCTGAGCAGTCTGTATCTATTTAAGTTACTGCCTACACAGCAGCTCTCCTGGAAGCTTTGATCATTTTTTATGTGTACTGATTTTCACCTGCTATTTTATCATCCATGCCATGTCATTAGAGTCTTCTGCCACTCTTTATTATCTTTTTACCTAGCTTTACCCTTAACTTTTTCACCCTGAACAGCTTTTGTAACTGATTACTTCCTTAAGTTTGAATCCAGAGCATTTATTCCCATTTATCAATATGAGGGCATGTTACCTCATTTTATGATAATTTTAAGAGCTTTTAGAAAGGAATCTGGTCCAAATGCTTTTACACACAGCAAACAGATCTTCTTTGCCCATCTTCTTCATTTTCAGCATAATGTAGTAGCTCTGTTAGATGGGACTTGCCTATACAACATTTATGTGATTTTTCCCAAGTAATTAGTACATTTAATTTATTCCTCATATAGGCTTATTGATCAGTATTTCATTGCACTTAACTGGAACCCTGTCCAAAAGTGGTCCCACAGCAGCCTGGTGGGCTGTAATACAAAAGCAATTGTAAACTTAAAGTTGTGCATCAGTTCAGATATTCAAGATTTTGAGAGCTCTTGGGTGAATGCCATAAAGATTTTGCAATTTTTTTATTTTTTTTTTTAATTTGCTGCCTCATCTCTTGGCATTTTATTCTGAGACAGAGCCTTCATTGTGTTTCCCAAAGATTCCTGGTGTGGAAACTTTTCATGAGTTCCTCTCAAGGTAAATGAAAAAGAAATTAATTCAATTTTTTTTTGTACTGCACCTATACCAGTGAAATAATGCAGTCACTGCATGGGTTCTGGCTGTTGTGGTCTGTTCACAAGCAACAGACAACAACTGTTATAGGTTTGAGACACAGAAACTCCACACGCTAGGTTTGCAGGTCAGCAGTAATTTGTACATGTTCTTTAAGATGAATCTCTGCCCAGCTCTGGTAGAATCTAACTACTTTGGCTTATATATAAGCCAACACTCATTCCTTCAGCCATATCTTCTCTTACCTGTGACTGATATAAGCAAACTTAGGATATGTTCCTAATGTTTAAAATGGTTTCCAACTTCGCTGCAAAGGTGAGTGTTAATCAACTTTTGTTATTAACTTCTATAAACCTGCTCTGGTATGAGAAAATATGTATACCTCCAAACAGCAATCAGATAGTAACTGTCCAAAAGATAGCCAACATCATGGTGGCCTCAAAATTCATTGGAGAACAACTGGTCTAGCAATCCATTATCAAGATTGGATTTTATAGCTTCCTTTCTGTTTTATCTCCAAAGGATACCCACTTAAATACAATTTAAAGGTTAGATGCTTCCTTATACTTGTGCAGCTAAGAACTAAATTTTGTTGTAAGGGAACTGTGGCTTAAAATCACTGAGCAATAGCAAATTGACATTTTCTACCTCGCCTTCTGCGGAAAAGTGTCCAAGTGTTACTATAAAATTGAATTATGAAAGTTTCTAATAGCTATTAATGACTTCATAATGTTTTTTCTTGCAGCAAAAAAACTTTTAAAACCACTCTGACTGGCAGTCCTTTCTTGTTGCTGTCATTGTTACAATAATAGCTGTGTTTTCTTTCAAACCAGTGGAGGAGGTTGAACTCCTTAGTTTTTTTCCTAATCCTAAATATTCTGACTCAGTGTGGCATGGAACATGACTCTTAGCAATGATACCATTTACAGGCAATGGTTATAATGACAAGGCAAACAGTGTTTAATGGTAATCAAGGCCCTTAATTAATAACATTTTAAATCCTAGGACAATCTGTTCATTAAACATTGCAGTAAAACTGCTCAAAATTCATGCTTTTATTCCAATGGTACCCACAATCATTGCTCTTCTAACAGGCTTCACCAGTCTCTCAGTTAAATCTGACAGGTATAAACTGCTTTGCCAAATAGCTAGGAAAAAAGAGTATGTTTATTTTACAGCCTGTGGTAATCCTGGCTGTTGAATCTACATCTTGGTTCAGCTGGTAGCTCCATCACTACTGAGCCTCTGTTGCAGAATGGCCCAAGAAAGAAATTATATGGCTGCAATTAGCATCGGGGAGATTTGCCCCCAAGGCATCAAATATCACCCTGAAGGATTAACACCACCTCCTTACCACCTAAAGCAAGCCCAGGAGTAGGAACATCTTCTCCATGTAGCCCTTTTTGACTGAAGAATAACGAGCAGCATCTCAGAAGTGTCTGCCACCAGGACCTGCAGCTGCTCTGGGGATCCATCAGAATCCAGTGAGGTGGGGATTCACTTTGGCAGCAGATCACGGCAGGATAACATAGTTGAGAGGTTACCTGAGGCAGCTCTAGTGTGGACTTCTGTCAGCTCCTGGTGTACCATTCTATCAGCTGAAACCTAGGAACTGTTATGCAACATTTGGTAGTTAAAGAGCATCTTCTGGGGAGGTTGAAGGCATTCCAGCTGCTACTCTGTCCGTCTGTGCTAGCACATGCTCCAGCTCACATGACAGGGAAGAAGCTGGTTTTTGGCAAAGCATTTCCACTTCTCCCATCATTGCAGAGGTATCTGTCCCATCTGTCTTCTGCTTCTGACGACTGTAATTTGAGAACAGCACTCTGGCAGTGACGACTGAGAGCTGTGATTGGATAAGTACTAGAATCAAGCCTGCCATGAAAGTCCAGTTAATTTAAGTAATGTTTGCAGTCAGAAAGGTCTGCCTCAGTCTGCTACTTTTTCCCGGTCATTTTCCATCAAAAATCTTTCCGAGATAAGTACTTGCAGTTCACATTTAAGATACATCTTAACATTTCAGCTAAATGCTAAATGATTTTCTTTGCCTTATGATTGCTAATTCTTTTTTTAAAGTCAGGAAAAACCATCAGATGTGTAGAAATTGACATCTCTACAATGCCAGATGTCATTTATCTAGGTTGGGATAGTAGGACTAAGGTTTATTTCCTTTGCCCGTATTATTCACAAAGATGGCACACTTCGTATTTAGAGCATTCTGCTCTTGTGACAGCAGTGCAATGTGAATTTTCTACCTGAACCCAGTCATTCTATTCTCAGTCCAAGTATTTCTTTCAAGGACTGTGGGTCTTGGTCAGTTTCAGCTGAAGTCTTGGTGAGAGAAACATTACAGAGAGAAAAATTCATTTTGAGTGGTGCACCAGGACCTGAAAAAACCCTATCCTAGTGCAGCTTTTGTTTCTTTAAAATTATTTTTCACTTAAAATATAAATTAATACAAGAGTTTAAATATTACTTATACAGCTTTCTATGGTCATCACAATGTTGATAGTTTTGGTAAACTTTTCATTCATAACCACCTTGAGCCACATTCAGTAAAAGACTTTGATGTTTTAAAGTTACTGAGGGCAAAATCTGCAGCTAAATTCTACATCCTGGAAAAGGCCAGAAATTTTTGCTGCACTGCAGAGCTTGGGCCTGCAGGGCAGATGTGCCATTCAAAACCCAGAGCTGAAAACCCACTCCTCAATGTTCCTGAGCTGAACATGGAGGTGGTGTTTGCCTCACATCCACAGTTATGCACCTCTTAAAGCAGAAGAGTTGGAAATCCTCAGTCTGTGGAGTAATTCACATCACTCCCTTCCCCTAGGAAATGTGAAAGGAATTTGATGAAGGAGCCCTTCTGACACCACCTATTGTACAATAACATGGCTGTTGTACAAGTAAAAAATGGAATTCCCATCAGTAGCCAAAAAAGATCTGTGTCCAGTGGAAATGGCACACAGCAACAGAAGGAGGAGGAAAAGGCTGTTCTCTATCTTCTGGGCTAGCTTATATCCTTGATTGTATTTATTCCATAGTTAAAAATGATGTAAATTCAGTAGCAGCATAGGAAAGCACCAGAGAATATTTCCATACTAAACTAGAACACCTTCCCTTCCAAACAAACATTGCGATTTTCCTAGGGTTTTTTTCAGTGGTGGATCTGTGACAAAACCACTGAAATACATGCTCATCAAAACATGTTGTAACATTTATAATCCCTGGGAGAGAGGAGAGAAAGAGCAAGCTGATTAGCATGTGTATTTGGTGGTGAACTTCCAAGAAAAAAAAGCATTAATTGACTTCTGAGACTGTACTGTAGATTTATGCTCTCTTCTTTTTAAGCTAAAATATTCATCCAGTTAAAGATTTATGCCACGGCTGTGGTACATCATGTTTTGGAACTCAATGAATGGTTATCTCCCTGAAATTCTTGATTTAGGTTTTAGGAGTGATTATTTGCAGTGTTCATTTGATGGTTTTAATCTGAGGATTTACTGCTAGTGGTTCTGATAAATTTTTACATTATTTCATTTTGACCATAATTTGGTATCTGTACCTATGAAGTTTGAAGTGATTGGGAAGTACTTACAGAAGGCTCAAATATTATGACCTCTTTGAATGGATTCCTGATTATTTATTACTTTTAATAAAATTAATGAAAAGCATATTCAGTCACTCTTTCTTCAATACATGGTTTTAGATGTGCCATTGGAAAGGAACTAATTACTTTCCTTTACCTGTGACTCACTCTGGAGGACTTAATAGGATGAACAGGAGGGGATTATCCAGTCTGAATGAGTGAATGCACACTGGTTCTAAGAGCTTGGTGACTGCAGACATGGCTGGGTAAAAGCAGAGGTACCATTAATTTCAATTGTAATCAGAATGCCCTTTTCCATTACCATTTCCTGTCACAGAATTGCCAATATAAAAGAAGTTTCAGTGCACAAGAACATTTTCAGCATACAATCTTAATTCAGATCAGATTAAACCCAACTTTTTATAAAAAATTCCAATGAAGTAAAAATTCCCCAGAGCCAGCAACTGTTCTGTGTTGAATATGACATTCTTGTCAGTTTGCCTGAGAAGAGCTGTAACATTGATTTATGAGAGCAGTTGCAGCGGGTTTCAGTATTCTCCTGCCCACAGCAGATATGTTGGTGGGATGTCAAGGCACTGACCCCGATGCTCAGAGCATCTGTAGCTCTGGGATGGACACAAACCTCTTTTGGCTCCATGGGAGCTATGCTGAGTCTGAGATTCTTTGAATTAAGTATTTCAGCCTTACTGAGCAGGTTTTTTCAAGCAGAAGTTTTTCTTTTCACAAAGTGTCTGAAACTGCTGAAGACACTTACAGGTTTATGAAATGTCTTAATATGTCCTGCAATCAACTGAAACAGTGCAGTTTTTAATAACTCTCAGTTGCATATCTCACCCCTGGGCTGAACTGATTACACTGCAGTCTAGTCTTCATTTTGAAAATTAGGTTTCAAAATGTGTCCCAAAATCTTCAAATACTTTCAAACACTTTTTTTTTTCAGCTGAGCCTGCAAAGACACTGAAACAACAGCTCCAAGCTACCCTTCTGATCTCTTCTGGAGGATTAACTGGAAAAGGTGGAAGATCACCAAGTCACATGTTCAATAGACCACATCACCATTACAGCAGAGAATTTTCTGCAGTCATAGAAAATATCTGCAGAGCCAGCAGGTTCCTCAGCTCCCAGCTGTCATCATACTTCAAGAGGGAGGAAAACCCAAACCACAAACTACTGCCTCCCATGTGAAGTGTCAGCATGTACTGTACTCTGATGTACAACCTATCCAAGGTCTATAGCAGTGGAAACTAAAATTTGCTTTTTACTGCAGCCTGTGGCAGTAAGTCTCTGCATCAGCAGAACAGGGAGAACAGGGAGAACAGCCCTCCAATTGTTCAAGATAGAAAACTTTGTCTTCCAGAACCTGGATGGGAAGGATCAGAGATGGCAGCTGAACAGAAGTGAGGAGGAAGCACTTCTGTCCAGGAAAGATCAGCACTGGCACTCCTGTCAGACAGGTTTTGAAACAAACAACAAACAACAACAACATACAAAAAACCCAACACAACTTCAGGTGGGATTCAGATTGAAATTCAGACCCCTAGATTTAGGTTTCTGTAGGTCAGCCTAGAGGACATGTACCAGGACCATACAGCTGGTAAAGAATAGCAAACTAGTGCTGTATGACATACCTCACATCCTCTGCAAAATCTTTGTGTGAGTGGTGGTAAAGGGGTGGAGCCTTTGGGACAGCACCTGGAGACCCAGTGGGATTTCCCATAGTTCCTAAAAAGATGTTAGTTGACTATCTAAGAGTTTGCAGATTATTTGTACCCTGGCTGTTTAAGCAATCATGGCAGCCAACAGGCAGCTTGAGTTGCTTGCCTACATCTGGTACTCTGGGATGAGCCTCTGAGAGAGCTGAAAGGCAGGTATGACCCAGGACTGATGAGTGTCACACACATCCTGGAATGTTATCTGGAGAAAAGGCAGGATGCCTCAGAGCTGTCCAGAATGGCACTGGCCATCTACAAGTGAGCAACTAATTTCAGCTTAGAAGCAAATCACCCTTCATTGAAGTACAGAGACCTGCTGGCCTCACTAAATTTAAGGACACATTTCTGAACTTCATAGCTCTCCATATGCATTACCTCCATCCCCACTGTCTGCAGAGATTAAACATCTTACTCAAAAGGTGAATGCTCTTAGTTCACCTGCATTTTTTAGGTGTCTGGAGCTGGAATGTAACATAACACTTAATTTTTTTTTTTATTTTAAAAAATCTTGGCTATGTGTTAGATGCCAGTGAGACTGTGGATACCAGCAGGATTGTGGATCTCATTAAAATAAAAATATCCCTGGAATTCCTACAGAAAGTGCATATAGTTCCAGACAGGGCTATTTTATTCAAGCACACCCAATACCCCTGCTTTACATATGAGTCCTGAATACCTGGCACTTGAAGATTACATGCTGCACTGCATCAGGCACCCGTGGTGGATCTGAATGTCTGTCTGTATTTAGGACCTTAAGCAATGTCTTCTGTGATGGATTCAGAAGGAATAGACAAACTATAAGAGCTTCATTCTTCCCAAATTTTGTAAACCACAGTTGCTTTGTATTTAATAAAAAGGTACCACTTGATGTTGACTTCCTGTGGTCCTTTTTATTAAGTGTTACTTTCCAATGCACCCTGAGAGAGAATAATAATAAGCTCTGCCACACTTGCTGCACAGAACCCATTAAAACATTATCTGTCCTTGCCCTGTGAAGATGTGCCCCCTGAGAGGTGGTATGAACATTGATTTTCAGAAAATAAAGAAGAAAATTACTTGCCAAAGAGCAAGTAGAAATTTCCAAAGTCACATGCACCACTGTGGTGCTTCAGAGAACACATTGCAAACTTTGATTATAATTGAAGCAATCTGACTGCTGCTTGTCAAACTGAACATTCAAATGCCTATTTTAATGCTTTCTCATTTCATACAATCGCATCTAAAGTGGTCTTCCCTCATTTCTTGAGCAGAAACTTCAAAATCATCTCCAAAAATTTAGTCCACAGCACCTTTTGGTGCCTCTGAACCAGCTTGGGAAAACAATGAAAATCTACATTTTTTCCTATAAACATTTTTTTCTGAGTAATTCTGGAATACTCCTCCTCCTCATGCTGCTCTGTCCATGGCTACAGGAAACTGTTTGGCTGCAAAGCTTCTTGAGAGCTGCAGGTTCAGCTCCAGGATTTGCAAGTGTTCTTAGACTACTACTCCAACAGAACCAATGGGACCAGAGTCACAACAGAGATAGCATGAAAGCTAGATACAGCATCAAACAGGTGAAAATGGTGCAGGGTTTTGAAAAGTGGTTTTGTTCTGCTTCATTCCACAGCAACAACTACCACTAAAAACCTGGAAAAGTCCTATTGATAGCCGAGGAAAGGTAGAAAATGAAAATGGTTAAGGCTTTGATGATACAAGGTATTAAGTTCAGCTTTTACCTTAATGCTGTCCTTAATCCTTTTCCTTTTTAGTTACAAGTTTTATAAGAAAAGTTCTTGTGTGACTGTATTTGAAAAGACTAATTTCTTACTTTCAGGGGCTAAAAATAGTTGAGAGAGTGCAGACCTCATTGCTGCTGCTAAAACTGCTTCCTTTGGAGCCAAGCAAGATCAACTGCCGCGCTTCCCGACCCACCTGACCCTCCTGGCCCCACTGCCTGTGACCACATCACTCTGCAGGACTGTGCTGCCTGAGTGCAGATTGCTCTGGCGGCACTGAAGGAAGTTAGAGACTGGCACTAGGTTGCTGCCTTTTGAAGGATGTTTTTGTAAGGCTTAATGGTGTGCAAAGACTCCGGAATGGGTTCTGAATGAGCATCTTCCAGGACTTGGAGGCAAAAGCACCACTTGACTGAGTTCAGTCTATGAGTCTGTTAATTAATTCAGATAAGACTGATTAGCACAGCACTGCAGCACCATGGCCCTGCTCCTTGCATAAATAAGAATTTATGAACCTCACAGTTCAGCCTCCACATTAAAGCCCAAGAATTTCTTCCTGTTTGGCAGGGACCAGGGAACCGTGGGCACCTTGGAGAGGCAGAGCTGGTGCTACAGGCAGGTGCCTACAGTACTCACTGGCCAAGAGCTCATGCTTCTCCTAGTCCACACCCAGGGCAATCACACCTCCACAGTGTGTTCTATCCAGCTTGATAAAGACCAAGATGGGTTTTGTTGTTCCAGGTTGAAAGAGTTAACTGCTTTTCAGCTGATTCTAGCATCTCCATTTATAGGTAGTGACTTAGGTTTGCCTGAGTTGTCAGACAGTGTGTCATTCCTGTATTAGTCATAATTTAGTTATATGTTTCTGCATCATTTTAATGTATGTCAGATATGATTCATCTGGAATGCTATTTCTACTATGGCGCAGAACTTACCCAACTGATATTCCAGGTTAATGCAGATCTTGGGAGAATCTTAGAATAGGAAACATATTTAAGCACTGGAAGAAAAATAAAAAGAGGAAAAAAGTCAAACCAAGACTGTGAAGTTGAGGCTGTGGTTAAAAAAAGATAAAAAATCAGTAAAAATTAGCAGGTACCGTGTGTGCCTAGCTCAAGAATTTTAGCTTTCAAGGTCAGCTATCTGCCATCCCACAATATAAACCTGTGGATACTTTCACATAAAACATCACTGCAACTCAGGAAAGAAATCTAAGATTAATAAGAAAAATTACCTTCTTCAGACACTCTTTCTGTTTTTTTCTATAGAGTCTAAATAACCAGCTGCATTTTCAGAAGTCAAGAGTTCAGCAGATAAGCTCCACTTAGGCCAACTCAAAATTGAAAGAACAAAGATTTTGTTTAAATCCTTTTCATATCTTAGGCTTTCTTGAGTAATTAGAAGCTGCAAACAAATAACACACAGGCTACTCAAGCATCCTTTTCTTCTCCCACTGACTGGCACATCAGTTATGTGGGGCACATCAGCCCCAGTGAAACTCCCACTGAACAAACCAGGCCTGAGTCCTCCAGGGGATCCACGAGGTGAAAAATCTCATGAAGTTCAACAAGGTCAAAGGCACTTGGGTCAGGAAAATCCCCAGAACCAGTACAGACTGTGTTACAATTCCTGAAAATTTCAAGTATGATTAAGGTTTTGTCTGCCTGTGCTACTTCAGGAATGAACTATCTGTGGGAATGGCCAGAGCATGTCTCAGTGATTACAGAGACCCCCTTTCTCTTTCTGTCAGTCAATTTCCCAATGCCACATGTGGTGCTCCAGCAGGAGATCCTTAAAAGTTCCCATACCTAATATTCAGTAACTGAACATATAAACACTGTGAATTCAAGTTCCCATTTTGACTCAAACAGCACAGAGATTTTGAGCCCCCAAGGTGAAACTGCATCAGTGAGGCATAGCGTAATGTGTGAGGGCAAGAATGCAGTCCCAAATACCCAAAAGGGCTGGTAACACTCTTCTGTTTCAGTAGGAAGATTTGGTGGGCAAATATATGTAGTAATGTCAACAGTTATAATTAATTTCTTTCTTGGTCGATCAGCAACAAAATCTCTTTAAAAATGGACTGTCTGTGACAACTCTACTGAAAAATTGTACCATGACTAGATCCATTAATCACTGTGTGACTGTAATACCTTAAAATGAAATCAATCCAAAATAATTGAAGCCTTTCTAAAGACCTGACTCAGGTTCTTGCACTGATTCTGGTCATGTCCAGCTGAGATAAGATGGGGGAATGATGACTTACTCAATTCATATACTTACTCTCTAAGACAGATGAAAAAAAAGAAGGTATGCATGCTTCATAGATATGTCAATTATCTATGCTTGCAAAACTTGCTTTTAAGTTAAGGTACTTAAGAATTGAACCATCAACAATAAATAAAATATTGCTTTTACTTAATATAGATATAGATACAGACACAGAGCTGTAGTTCACGCACCATGGGACTGGAAAGCACTTAGATCATCCATTCCCCATCACTCTCCAATGCAGATTCAGCTATTCTTTTACCAGTCTTGACAAACTTCTGATTTTTTTGTCCTTTTCTTCATAAAATACAGAGAAGACTTTATTCTCTTTTTCTTTATAACTAATTTCTTGAAAAGTCCTATATCTGCCTTAAGTTACATCTTAACTGAAGAACTCCATGGCTTCCATTAACTTGTTCTCATTCACAAGATTTTTTAAATCATGCCTGCTATGCACTTGTCTCCAGTTATGGAGAGAAAATATTTTACTAAAAATAAGTAACAAAGACTCCTCCCAAGTCCCACAGATATTACCAGGATCTAATAGGAACAGCCATTTCACATCTCCCACAAAAATTAACTCTGCTTATCCATTCAAGGACACACTTTGTGTGACAAGTGGCAAAACAATACTGCTCCATGCTTGCCTTATGTGCCTCTGTAATCCCTTGTGCCACTCACTGAACTGCTGTCCTGCCAGTTTTTCTCTACCCTGCCTTTGTGCAATCTACAGCTTCTGTCTTCAGGTTGCACTTCGTTGTTGCTCTCAAGGAATGTGCCCTGTTTGAGTTGCATCGTCTCCCTCGGATACATTCTTCACTCCTGACAATGAACATTCAATTGTTATTCTCCAAATTTTCCAACAGCAGCCCATCCACTAAGAGCTGTTGTGTATCTTCCCAGTTTGTCTTCAAAAATTGTAAATAAGGTAGGTGTAAGAGCCTTTCTAACACAGGATTTGCTAGTGGGCTGCATTAGGTTGGTTTGATGTGTGTTTGGCAAAGTATTTGCTAAAAGTTTTCTTTCTCTTATCTTCCAGGTGTTTACACAAGGTTTACTTCATTATATTTCATATCTTTGTAGAAATGAAAAGTACCTAAGCTTATAATTCCTTGTCTTGGGACAGTGGAAGAGGGAGCTTTCCATTTGAAAAAGAAAGGAATTTTTGTTGTCAGTTTTCTGGCCTTCTGGAAGCTTAACTCAGCTCCAGCTCCTTCCGATTTCCAAAAATACCTACCTGCAGTTCTGAAAGACCTTCTGTCACTCAGATAATATATGGTAAATTTTTGGGTTATCTAGCTTGTGGCTTTCAGCTAGCTGTCTGACTAAAACTAATCTTTTCGGTGAAGACTGTTGCAAAAAAAGACAATGAAAACTTTGACCTTTTATCTGTCATTTGCTAATGTTTTTCCATTTCTATTTAGCAGTAGTCAGATCCTTAACTTGCTCTTTTCTTTCTGAGCTAATTCACTTTCCCAAAACCTTTATTCTTCATTTCTGTTTTGCATTTTCTCCCTATATCTATTGGTCATCTATTCATATTTTGATAGGTTGGTTCATTTGGAAGATAAGGAGGAAGGATTGTTTTTTCCTGAGCTTTTGGGCAGTAAAAGATCAATGATTTAGTCAATCTTCTTTTTCACACCATCTCCAGGCTGTGAACTAAACTTCTGTATTCTGATAGCCTGGTTATGATTTTGTTTCCTACGTACTTAAAGCAGCTGATGTGGCCACTGCTGCTTAACATAGACTGGTGAATTTTGGTGGTTTTCCTTTCATCACTAGATAAAAATACAGTTCTCCAGCACATTGTGCATGCAACAAAAACCTGCACTGAGATTACCCACGGGATAAAGCAACACACAGGTACAACTAACAGTGGATACAAGGGAGCAATGCAGACAAACAGCATGTGTGACTCCTGAAACAGGCAGTGATGTACTACCCTAGGTCTCACTTTGGAAGTAACAATTAACCATGGAGACAATCCAGGCAGTGATTTAAGGTACCCATAATTCCACCATCACGTGTGCATACAAAAATCACATAGAAAAGCACATTCTATATGATAAAAACAAACAAACAAAAGAACAAAACCCCCCCACCAAAATCCAAACTCAATCAATTTAACTCTCTAGAATACAGATACTGGTATGAGTGCTGACTACCTATGGTATTATCTAGAGAATCAAAGGTTTATGCTGACAGCAAGAAGATGAATGCTGCATGCATCATACAAGTTGATGTGCTCTCAGATATTCTAGAACTGTTTCTCCTGAAGAGTTCAGACATGTGGATTCTTTGCCAGCCTAGATGCCCAAGATATCCAAAGGCATCTCAAGTCATGCCAGATGCATACTTGTTTGGGCAACCACGTCCCTCCTCTAAACCTCATCCTCCTTTGAATTTCTGGCAAAAATAAAAAGCTGGGTGAATATTTACACGTGGAAATTGAAACTGTAAAATACATTATATAAACCTTAAAACTTGTGAAAGTAAAAATTATGTTGAAAGAAGAACTGCTCTTGAACTATTGTAAAGTTCATCCAGAAATCCTTCCTTTGCAGCTTAGACAAGAATCAGGTCTCCACTATACTCACAGGACTCCAGTGTGCTCCCACAAGGAGAGCAAAAAAACATTTCTGGAGTATCACTGGTGAGAACATAAAAGGTTGCTCATCTTTGCAGTTATTTTATATTTGCATTTAGGGCTACGAGCAGGCAGATTTTTTTAAACTCAATCTCTACTTGAGTGGTTTTGTTTTGTCAGTTTATGGACAACATGTCTTTGGGATTGATGAGGTTGAAAAGCTGTATGCTAGGCAAGACTGAAGATAATGAATAAAGAGGTCTCTGAGGGTAAAAGAGGGATGACAAGTGATATAAATAAGTGGTGTCCCTCAGATATGCATTCCTTGGTTGTCAGCTGCTTTCCAAAGGCAATTATGAAAACAACTAAGGCCTGAGGGAGACTCAGTGGAGTCAGTGGTACTCAGCACCTCCGTCCCATTCAACTGTGTTCTCTAGGGTTGCATTTTACTGTAAGAGGGCAGTACATTTATATTCTCTCTCATATATATATATACATATATACATGTGGACAGTGTAGGCAGACACAACTTCTCTGGCTGTGTGTGCCCCAAACTGGCCAGACACAAGTTAGCTTTGACACAGAGGTCACAGGGTGTTGTGCAGGATCCATGTCAGCAAGACGGATTGTCTCAAGCTAAAATCTGTACCCAGCATCTGGATTCAATGTGCCTCCTTCCTGGAGAGCTCAGAGAGCATCAGTTCAGGCTGCAGAGAGCTTTAGGTATTCCCATTGTGTGCAGAGACTAAGCAGGGTGAACCCTCACTAACAATCCCTCTGTGTCAGCTGCATGACTAACCTGGCACAGCCAACCAGCCTCGTGCATTTGTACACAGCTCAACCCACGGGAACCCATCCCACTCTGCAAGGATGGGCTCCTAATATTCTCCTCATTGCACGAGCAACAAAGGTGCAGCTCTCACGTGAATGAATAGAAGTAATACTGCTCCTATTCAAGAAAACCCAGTTAACATCTGTTGATGCTATGCCTCCATAGCCACCTCTTTTAAAGAAGAGACAAGAAGATGGAAAAAGATCTTCCATTTTGGTGCCTGCTTCTGGCATCTTTGTTTCCACATTCATCATTGCCGCACAATAGTTGCCAAGTCAAACAATTGTTGCTTCTCTTTGTTCATTTGAGCATAAGGACACAGTTCTGTGGTCTTATACAGCTATGTAATTATTTTGAATAAACACAGTAAGAGTGAAAGTAGCTGAAAAAAAGTCAATCAAAGCATACAATCTTCACTCTCATCATTGCTTAACTAGTAGTGCGTTAGGGCAGGGTATAGTGGTGTTACAAGATAAGTTTCAGGCCTCTTGTGGTCTCAGAAATGTCCTTTTCATTACAGAATCACAGGATGGGGCAGGTTGGAAGCGACCGCAGTGGGTCACCTGGTCCAAACCTCCTGCTCACCCAGGAATGCCCTAGAGCACATGGCTCAGGATTGTGTCCAGACAGTTCTTGAGTATCTCCAGTGAGGGAGACTCCACATCCTCTCTGGGCAATCTGTTTCAGTGCTTGGTCCCCCACACAGCAAAGAACTTTTTCTTCATACTCAGGTGGAACTTCCTGTGCATCAGTTTCTGCCCCTTGCCTCCTGTCCTGGTGACTGGCACCACCGGGAAGGGCCTGGCTCTCTCCTCCTGGCATTCCCCCAGCCTAAATTTATACATAATAATGAGGTCATCTCTCAGTCCTCTCTTCTCAAGACTGAATGGGCCCAACTCCCTCTCTTTCCTCACAAGAAGGAGGCCCCAGTCCAATTACCATCCTCATCATCCTCTGCTGGACCCACTCCATTACTCTTTTCTGTACAGTACTATTATGTGCACCTAATTAAGTTATCAACCTTAAGTTATTTTTAAGTTGCATCACAATTTATACAGGCAAATAGAGTATGAGAGGGTCGAGACTTCTTAGAGAGGGGTTCAGTGATTTGTAAGGAACATCTTCCAGCACCACAGTGTCTTGCCAGCTTTGTTCCCCTGCCGTCTGTCCCTGCACCGCCTACATAATATGCACTCTCCTGTTTTATCATGCTGGGACAGACTTGATCAGACAGATGCTGGGCTGAAATGAGGAAAAACACCTGCCATATGAACTCTGCAAAGGTACACATAAACATGTGTTTAAATATGTGTGAATTGCCCTCACTATTCAAATAATGGTTACTGGAAGGTCAGTCTGTAAATGATGTATATCCTGTGATACACTGCAGGTCAGAATAGGTGATGTGGGAATCCACTATGGCTTAAATTTGGGAAAAAAAATCACACCTCACTGAGTAAGTGCCCTCTGGTGGTCTTCTTTACTGCCATGAATTAAAAGTCACCACGATGGTTTGGTTTTTTTCACATAGGATAGTTATTAAACTGCCAGATATAGTGATAAGACACACAAAATCTACACAGGGAAAACACCTAAACAAGCTGTTGTCTTTGAGAAATGTATTCTGTAGGTTCACATTGCTTCTTGAGTATATTACTGATATTTTTTAGGAAAACATATCTGGAATGACATAAAAATCAGTGCAGCTCAAGGCTGACTAAATTGGGTCACAAGTCCAGAGGTTTACAAATATGTCTTTTTCTACTTAAAGTTACTGTTTATTGAAGAATATATTGGACGTCAAAAATCAAGCCCCTCCTATTTCTATTTCTGGTATGTTACCTCTGCATTCTAGGATTTATGAAGCTACAAATGTTTGGGTTTTTGGTTTTTGGGGTTTTTATGTTGCTTGATTGGTTGGTTGTTTTTTTGCTGATACACATTCAAGGAAAAATTCTTCAGTGCAAAACAACAAATAAAATCTTTCGAAGTGATTTCAATTTACATTTTTAATATTCTTATTCTTCAATGACTAAAGCTACATTTGAAATATGGTTTCAGGAGTTGGTTTCCTACAGTGTTTTCTTTGCTCTAATGTGAACCAAAGAAATCATCACCTGAACAATTTTTCAGGATTCTTTTTTCTAGGTTGTAGGAGTTGAATTTTAAATAGGTTGAGTTAACCTGTAAAGGCACTGATTGCATTTGTCGCTATGTCTTCCATACAGTCAGTTCTGCTAATATACTGATAGTTTTGCTGATCATGTGTTTAGTATGTTATTTGCTAGATGGCCATAAAAGTAGCCCTGGGTGAAGGAAGTTTGGTCAAATACTGAAAATAGGATTTTAAAATTGACTATGTGAAGATTTTTGTTTTGTTTGAGAAAATTCTTTACCTCTAAAAGCATTTTTAAACTAGGGGAGAAACAATCTTGTATGCTGAGTTTTGTTCTGGACTGTTTATAATTTTCTTTATTTTTTCTTAAATGCTGGAAAAATAAAGGCACATACCTATCAATTTTTGAAAGTTTCAAGATATTTCTAGTCACCCACTGTGAAAGAAATAAACTGATTCTGATGTATACATTCAAGAAGATGTTACTTGCACAATCTATCAAAATACAGCTTCTTTGAGGTAGCTGAAGTTGGCTGTTAAAAATAGAGGTACTCAACATTTTAGACAGCTTGGACCAAATAAGCCTCTACCCATTACAGAAAAATAGATTTTTCCTCCTGGGAACAATCCTAGGCCTGATCTGGCAAAAACTTTCAGCGCATAATTAATGTTCATCCTTGCTGCCACATGAGTATAATTGAGATCAAAGTTTCATTTGTGTACAAGTTAATTCAAAGCCCATTTTTTCCTTCCCCTAACAAAGAACCAGTGTTATTCTGGAATCAGCGATGAGCAATAGGATAGCAAGTAGTGACTCATTTGCACTTTCAGTAATCACACTGGAGCACTTGACCTGTACAGCTAAACCAAACCATACACTTCAACCTAACATTGTTTAAGTTCAAGCATAATTTTCCTGAACTTTTAATATGAAAAATGTCTATCAATTACAGAATGAGTCATCCAAAAGGAGACAGAATTTCAGAAATATAAGTCATTAACTACATTGTACTTTGCAGAGGAAGATATAGGTAGAAAAGTCTTTCATGGGAACCTGAAGGACAGTGGGGATGTAGTGAGCTAGCACTTGAATAGAGTTCAGTAAGAATTAAATTTTTAGTCCTGGAAAAAGTTATGTCCATAGCCAGCTGCAAGCATAAAACACAAGCCTGTAGAAGGCAATATCCATGTACAATTGGATAAAGCCCCTATATGTGTTTCCACATGACTATAGGCAGAAAAAGTCAGTTTTCTTGTGAGTTTGTGTGTCTGAGAGTCCAAATTCATAATTCACTTTCCATTTTTGGCACCAATTTACTTGTGACCTTTTTTCATCTCTGTGAAATCTGAAAAATCAGAGCAATGAAACTTCCCTAACACATTGCATTGCTGTCATGGAACAGATGAAGACTGGGAAGTAGCTACATAAACCAGTAAATATTAAAATGGATTTTAAATGCAGCTGAGAGTAAACTACTATTCACAAAGTGGCTGAATTCTAGGTCATCCTACATTTCCCTTCTGATGACATAGTAGTCATCAAAACTGGTTTTCTACATGATATAATTAGAGAATATCTTTAATAACATATGTAGTCTAATGCTGCAAACTAACTCTTGTCTCAAAATACAGAGCTACAGAGAATTTCAGATACAACTCAGATTTCTGTTTAAAAGCTCCATTTCTGGTCCTGCAGAACTTTTATTGACCCTTTCCCTATGCTATTTCACTGTAACTATAGAAGCCCAATTGTCTGGGCTTCTGACACACTTCTGGTTACTTCAGTACCAACTAAAGCCACCAGCTAATTAATCCCCACCATGGGATACACCACACTGTGTGACTGCATCTTGCACAGGCTGGCAGTGCTAGGACATCCAGCATGTCCCAGCAGAGCCACCTTTCCACGGAGCTGTAGTCCCTTGATGTGTGGCTGCTGGAATCTAGAGAGTTTGCAAACTGTCTTTACAAGGGTCTGTTTGCAAGGGTCTGTAGTTCTGTGCTGCTCTGACCTTCTCCTCTGTGCCCCACTGCCATGTGAGAAGCAGATGCAGGAAAATGGCCCCTGTAATGTTTTCTTAGACTCCCTACTGGAAGACTTCATCCCACCAGGAGCAGTGGAGACTACACAGGGAAAATACACAGGAAAATACACAGTGTTCTTGGTCATACTAATGTTTATAGCACTTTTTTTTTTTCCAGCTTTGCTAATATTGCATATATCTGCTTTGCAGCTCTGGTCATAATAAGCCAGTTATAGCAGTCTCAATGTCTTTCCTCTGGCTGAACAATTGTGCAAACCCTTGAGAGATTTGCCATAAAAATGCTAGTGTTGTTTGGCTCAGTGGTAGATTTTCTCTTTCGTATAGAAATGAAAATATGAAGAAAAAGACTCAGAGCTTGGAGAGAAACCTGAGCAAATTTTTAACAAAATTAAGCTTCGTTAAAGTAACAAAAAACCCAAACCAAACCAAAAAAACTTTGCAGGCTACCTATTCTGGTGGGAAATGACTACAGTGCATAAAAAAATTCATCTACAAAGTCACTTTGCATAGCTTTTTGTACATCAATGTGTTTCTTTTTTTATTTTCTAGGGAGTTTTTTTAGTGGCTTGTTTATTTGTTTTTCCTTTTGACTACTAGTAGTCATTACTTGATTCAGTGGTCATTACTTGATTTCCACTATAGTGGTGACCCTTACAGATTCTTAGCCATTTATGAATATGAAATACTGAACATTTTACAAAGTTCATTAATCTTCACTGCCAGGTAATTAATGTCAAAGAGACAGAATACTTTTACATTCCCATAATTAATGTAATTATAAATGGGGGAAGTAAGGGGGGAAAAGGCAGCAAGGAAACTAAATTAATTCTGCAGAGGTCTAGATAACCTCTTATTGCTTGTTCAGGAGTATGTGAAGCCTCCTTCAAGAGATCATGAACACAAAAATTAATGAAAGGGTAGGAGGGCTTGACAGACTTCAGAGGAAGTTGATGCTGTCCAAAGCAGTTTGCAAAGCACAGAAGCAAGCTAAATGCCTCTTCAGCTTTAAAGAAATGTAGAAAGCAGAGAGCAGAGCAATGCAATCCTTTGCCACATTCCAAATCCAGCTTCTCTCAGCAGTGAATCTGATTTTAAAACTGGTGAACTGGTGTAGCAGACACTGTCCTTACTATTTTCCTGGTGCTGGCCCAGCAAAGTATAAAGGGTGGGTCTAGTACAAAAAGCAAAGCCATCTCAGGGGGAATCCTGCATAAGCAGGGAGGTAAACACAGCCCTGATATGCCTCTCCCTTAGCTAGTATTGTATGGAGGAATTATCTGAGTAACAAAAGGCAAGGGTGTAAAATGCACACAAAACAGGTGATTGCTTTTAAAGGATTAACATCCTCTTGCTGCAGCTAGATGGTATTTTAGGACAAGTCTAGTCTAGGTCTAGTCTAACCCTGGATGGGGAAAGGATTTAACTAGATCCCTTGTCTAAACACAAATTCTGCACTCTTTTAAGGATGCAATGATCTGGTGAGGAAATTTTTATGTAGTGTCAACCATCAATTGACTTTTAAACTGGAGTGCTTGGCTGAAGAAAGGTGCTGATTATAAATAGAAACACAGGTGACTGCAGAGTCCTGAATGTCTTTCCTTGGCACCTAAAAATAATTGTCCTGGAAGACGTAGTTCCTGAACCTATTGTGTCATACCCTTGTCTAGTCATCATTCATCACACAAGAAGAGATCAGGAGGACACTGCAGGGAGCAAAGATACACGTGTGCTTTGAGAATTGCCTGGTATTAACTGAGAGAAAAGTATGTTTACAGTAGCTTGGTCCTGCAGGGTCTGGACGCGCTGACGCTGTGACTTTGCCTCTTTCACTCTTTGCCAAACTGTTTGCACCCCAAGCTCTTTCTTTGAAACAGAGTCCTTTGGGAATTTCTCCAAATAATCTGTGCAAAGAGAAAGTCCCTGTTTCCTCAGTGACACCTATCAGATAAGGTGGTGAAAAACAACTAAGAAGCAGTGGAAACTTTAGTATTTGGCAGATTTAAATGAATCTATAAATCACAGCAGTAGATCTGAAATAATGAACAATGTAACTGCGACACAAAAATGAATTAGAAAGTATAATGGGAATTTTTCTATTCTTTTTATTTTGCTTAAGTTTATGGCTTTCTGCTCAGAACACTAATCACCACTGATTTTAAGTATAACTTAAAAAAAAAATTCATCAATCCATTTGACAGAGGTAGAATTTCTCATGGGAAAATTCCACTCTGCGGTATTGCCAAGACAAAGAGCTCAGAAGTAACAAAAGAGGTTTAAAAATCCAAAGTCCTTTAAAAAATAGCTTGTTACGTTGAAAGTCCACTCCCTAAAACTTTTGTGTGACATTCAGGTCATGATTTGAGGTTAGTTTTAAAGGCTGATCATTTCATTTAGGCCTGGAATTTTACCAGACATATCTGAAGTTTTCCCTCTGTGAGGCTAAGATAAATGTCCTAGCTGTAGAGAAAGAAAAATGTATTCAGATATATACTTGAATCAAAAGCTCTATACAACTCATTCCTAAAGAAGCTGGACTAGAAATATCAAAGCACTGCCATGTTCCACTGTGGAGCACACACAGAGAACAGAAAAGAAGTACAGCTTGTGTCATATGATTCACAATCTGATTAATAATTATTAGTAATACTTTCATTATAATTATTTTGTTATACAAATTGTTATATTGATCAATAACTTTAGCATTTTATGAATTTTTATGGCAAAATCAATTAAATACTGACTGTAAATACAAATTTATAAAATATCAAAACCCACCTAAATTAATCAGCGAAGAGTACAACACCAAAAAAAAAAAAAGCAAAGGGAAAGATAGGAGCTAATTCTGAGCTAAGCAGTCCACCAAAATAACTTTCCCTCTATAAATGATGCTATTGTTCCAAGCTGCATTTTGTAGAAAAAGCTCAATTATTTTGCTGGAGCAAATTTATTCTGACATTGTCAACTGACATGGTCAACTTTCTCTGAGATAAACCGGTTATAAAGAAACTGATTACATTCTTTCTAAAGGGAGTAGAAACATCTCTCTTCTCTGAAAGAAATACTGAATCAAATTCTAAAAGTCAATTGCCTAGAATGTTTGGTGATATCAGCAATGTTCCTGAAAATTGGAAAAAAACCCTTTAAAATATTCTGAAATGCAACAGGGTCGATTCCAAAATGCTCCATCTAAGCTGAAGTCTGGATGAGTGACCAGTGGGTAAAGGGCAGCTCTGCAAAGGGCATTCTGATGATGATGGGGACCCCAGCGTGAGTAGCAGTAGTCAATTACAACTCAGTCAAATTTTAAGTCATCACAGGCTGAGCAGATCTGGCCCTGTTTTAAATTAGCAATTAAGGTGCCCCCACTGCTGTACACAAGCCAGCCTTCCTGATTTCTGTTTTACATGAGCTCCTATTTCAGCTGCTCTCCAATTTATATAATGTCCTCACAGCATATGTTCAGAGAGCATGCCCTGCAGCCTAGCCTGCACATTCCACATTTGTCTAGTGAAATTTCTGGAGGACAGGCACCTGGGTGTTAGGGCAGAATGTTTGCTGGAGTCTCCTTCTCTGGATGTATAGTGCTGTAACATGTCACATATCTTATTTAGAGAATGAAATTCTCTAAATTAGTCTCCTGTTTCAAAGAAAATTTTCTTTGGGAATTATAGTCAATCAAAAGAGGAGAGGCTAGCAATCAAGGGAGGTGATTCTCCCCCTCCATTCCCATGAGACCCCGCCTGGAATACTGTGGGTCTGTTAGTGCAAGTTCAGAGGAGAACCAGGAAGATGGTCAGAGGGTGGGAGCACCTCTCCTAAGAAGACAGGCTGAGAGAGCTGGTGTTATTCAGCTTGGAGAAGACTGCAGGGAGACCATTGCAGGTACCTTGAGATGTTTTTAAAAAAAGGATGGAGAGGGACTTTTTGGCCAGGCAGATAGTGACAAGACATGGGGAAATAGTTTTAAACAGAAAGAAGTTAGGTTTAATTTAGATATTAGGAAGAAATTCTTTACTTAGAGGGTGGTGAAGCACTGGAACAGGTTGCTGAGAGAGATTGGGGATACTTCCTTCCTGGAATTGTTCAAGGCCATATTGGACTGGACCCTGAGCAAGCTGGATCCTTGCCCAAGGTAAGAGAGTTGGAATTAGGTGGTCTTTTAGGTCCCTTCCTACCTGAGCCATTCTATGACAATATGATCATAAGCAAAATACTGCAGAATTAATTTCAGGTGGTTTTTTTGCCTTGGAGTCCCTGTGCCCACTTGTGTGTTCTCAAAACCACGTTTTTCTACTTCAGGATAATTTTTTTCGTTGCTGTTTCCATGTAAAATGCAATAACAGATGACTAAAATTGACTTCTGGCCCATTCCTAAAAACACTACAATGAAAACTATGTATTTACAAATGCATAAACAAGTTTAAACCCCCAAATGTCATTTTTGCAGTCTCAGACATAAGAATATCAAATATAATTCATCTTTGTCTATACAAGGGACTTCAGAATTCAGATTTTGGGACATTTAAGGTGGACAAGTGTTCTTCCCAAATAAGTCCTTTTTTCTTTTCTCTTATCATCTTGCTTATGAGCTGCAGCTATACAGTTATGTCTGCAATTTTTTTTTCAAGCATAGGAATATCAGGAAGTCCTAATATTCATTCTCCAGATAAGTGCTCTTTGCTCACCTTTTCAGCTCCTACTGCTGAGCAAGAGCTATGAGTTGTTTTACCTTATCTTCTCATTCCCTATGGTTCACATTATCAAGCCTTTGCATGTTCCAGTTGAATACTTGCAGTTATTTCTGTGGTATCTTGTGAAGAAAAAATATACTTCATTGTGTATTAGCTACTTACTAAACCAAGGCCTTTGTATTGTATTAAAAGAACCAGCACTGCTTGTTTCAGTAATCGTTCTTGTTTGGGCTTCTAATTATTCTCTTCCAACTTTCCCTTAATATTTGTAGATATTTATAATTAAGAAGGTGACTTTTTTTTCCCAGCTGTGCATAAATTATGTCATGGCCAAATATAGAATAGTAAGGAAATGTTGTTTGTGTCAGGTGATAATGCAGAGAGAATAAAAAATATTTTCCTCAGTAGGATGGTGCAAATAATTCATTTTTCTATTTAATGGTACAGCTGAAGAGGAATGAAAAGGGCACTTGGAATATTTGAAACTTCCCTCAACCTTTTCAAATATAAAAATATTTAAATGTTCACTCGACCTAAACTGAAAAATTTCAGTAATAACTGGTAGTGCTCAATCATTTACCTTTACAAAACAGTGAGAAAATACTACCAGGCAACACAGCTTCTTGACATGGTGCCAAAGCCTGGATAAGTGTTAATGCCTGGGAAGATTGCTGCCAGAAAAATGCCATTTGCCTGTTTTGAGGTAAACAATTATTCTTTGGAGAGAATCCCTCCAGATGAAGCAGGCAGCCCTCACAGCACTCATTGCAGGACAACCACAGCAGTAGCTGGAAGTTGCAGCCAACTCAGGAGGAGTCAGGGAGCTTGGATGAGAGATCTTAGGAGAGAACCAGCAAAGTGCAGCAGCAAGGAGCAGCAGGAAGGCAGGCAGATGGAGAACACAGCAGCTGCTGGGGAGAACACAGAGAAAGCCAGCTGAATAGGAGCTAGGTGAGGAGTTCTGAAAGCACAGATGTACAAATTATTACTCATTCTGTATCTGAGACGTTAGACAAGTATTCTGTGGCAAAAGCTAGGACAGAGTCACCATCCTGTAGCAAATGTCATTGATGAGCAGCATGTAGTGTGATGGGGTAAATAATGAGTTTTTAATGGTGTAAAACAAAGGCTCCCAATCTCCAAAGGCTGATGGGACAAATTGCAAAGGAATAAACACAGTGCAGACAGCAACATCATCTACTTTCTCCCGTGCCATGAAAAAGACAAGTTTTCCTCTGGCTGTACATAGTATTTAGGGTGCCAGAAGAGCCTGTCTTCTCACAGAGAGAGAGAAATGTCTCTTCTGGGTAATGGTTTCTCTTCTAAAGTCTTGTTCTCTCTCAGACTTTGAGGAGACTACTCTAGCAGACCTGCTCTAGAAAAGACAGACTCCAGCAGGTGTCCTGGTACACTGCAGTAGGCAAACTGGATATGCCAGTGCAGTTATTGTGGTGCTCTTGATCCACGTGCAATTGATGTGAGTGCATAAAGAAGATCAAAGCCACAGCTCTGTCTCATGTTCCTCCTCTCAGCCTTTCATCTCTTTACCGTCACTTGGCAGAGGCAGCTTCTGTGGTTAATTTTAGGGTATCAATGGTTTATTTTGAAAGGGATGTTAAACCTGCCCTTTGCCATGCTGCCGGCTGGATTAGTGATAAAAGGGATCAGGAAAAAACAGGAATGCACCCTGGGACATTCTCAGAGAGCAGTGTGGAGTTGAGAGTGTTGTGGTTGCTAGGTGAAAGATGTTCAAAAAGCCCTTGTTACAGGTAGAACAATGGGTTCTTTAAGCTCAAAACACCAATTATGCCTATTATTTCCAGCTTCCATGAAATATCTGTTTATCCAGAGGAAATTTAATTTCTTCTTATCTATCAGCATAAATAGCTGCAAATGTGTACAGCGGGATTTGGAAATGTCCAACAGCTTCTCTGTGTCCTGCTCTGACCTGGTAGGAATGGGGTAGGAGGAGGAAACCCAGTGCTGCTGGAGCTCTGCTTGTGCTGAGTAAATTTTTATATTTGTTGGTACATTTGAATGGATGGATTTTGTGAAATACTAAAAGCAATGGTACAGGAGTCACTTGTACCTCCTCTATCCACTGATCCTTTATTTCTGATTCCAGGAGGTCCAGAAAGACTACAGACTAAATTAATCAGGCAACTGGGGAGGGGGTGTGTATTTAAATTAACAAATTAATGGGTTTCCTACCCATGTCAATCTTTTTATTCACCCTAAAAGGGAAACTTCTAATAATGACTGTATTTTTCTGTGCATATACAGTACTGCAATCACATGAAAACGGCATAGTTTGATTATCTGAAAATATTAATTTTGTTTAAAAATTGAATCAATTACTAGGGGAGAAGTACAAAAATAACACATGTAACTTTTAATTAAAAAGTATCACTTATCTCATGGGGAAAGAAACAGCTACAGGCTTCAATATGTGAACAAATTTTCCCAGCTTTTTTTTTTTTCCCAGGTTGTGGTAGGAAAAAAATGTTGGAATTATCACAGCTGAGATGGATATGATTTTCATCAATATAAGGCTGTGGTTGTTCCTTTATTGCTATGTCTTTGTTTTGAATTGATTAAAAGACAAAGCTTTTGGATCACTGCATCTGCTTGCTTCATAAAGCCACCTGGATTTTCCAAAGCAAGTTAGATGGCTCTGCTTGTTGGGTCACAGGTGGAAAAGAGGGCAGAAATTGTTTCTGGAAGGTAGTGAATTCATCTGACCACAGTAAAGCAACTGTATGGGAACTATGATGACCAGTTTCTCTTATTCAAAGGAAAAAGCTGGGCTGCTGAACTCTTCCTAGAGTTCCCTAAAATAATAGCTTAATCAGGCATTAAAATTGCCTGTTCCTCTTCATCATCTGGAAGGGGAATAAATATTAGAGTGATTAGTTCAGAAGACACCTATCTAGTGTCAAAGCACAAGAATTTCCATGATCCTTGATACTTACACCTGACCATGAGTAATCTAATTTTGTCTTTTAGAGAACAGTGCTTAGCCCTGTGTTAAAAAGTTCAGACTAATATTTTGACATGGCTGGTCTCTACAGAGGTATTTGCTATTGGCAGATAAAGGGATCAGATAAATTCATTGAGGAATGTGACAGAAAAACTGTGGGGACTTCCTTTAAAAAGAAAAGATGTGAAAACTCAGGACTCCAGTTCTGCTGAAGAAAATTCTTGGTTTAGCATCATCTCAAATTTGGATAAAAGTGCAGTGCAGCTTTATTGTTACTTTCAGCAGTCTGAAGCTTGGTGTAAGCAGAGACAATTATTTCATTATTCCATAGTGACTGTTGTAATGGAAAGAACATGCTGACAGCCTCACCCTTTCTAGTGCTCTCCCCCAGTGCCAGCCTAGTACCCAAGAAGATCTAGAGCTCTACTCTGTACAGAACAGGCAAATACTAGGTAGTGGTAAACACTACTTCTTACATAAGACAATAGAAGGTAAAGACCTTTGTTTCCTTGTGTTCCAAATTAATAGTAATCATGACTTTGAACTTAGGTAGTTGTCATTATCTGCTGAAAAAAATCATTCCGCTCAGAGCCTAAATTTTTTTGTTCTGGTGGAATTCCTATTAAACTTGAACAAAACTGCTGGAAAACCCATGGAAGCTATACTGTGAACATCCCCAGGATTAGCCAAAATCTAAACCATTCCATCTTTTCAGTCTAAGAGAAAGGGAAACCACACAGAGCACAAACAGATTGTCCACAGCAGGAGCTGTGTGGGGTCAGACTGAAGTTCTGTCTAGTCCAGTATCAAGCACACAGTGAAGAGTAGAAGGAAAGAACAATATTTTTTTTAATATTTTTTAATAATTTATATAAGAGTAGAGATATTTTTCAAGAACAGGCTCATCATCTGTAGTTATTTGTAGCTGAATCAAAACTAGTCACAATAGACTCTTACACCTAAAGTTTTTCAATTGATCTTTGAATCTACCTTAAGTTTAGAACCCACTGCTCTGAGGCCAGGTATGCATAGAATCATAGAAAAGTTTGGTCTAGAGCAAACCTTCCAAAGTCATCTAGTACAACCCCTCTGCAATCAACAGGGACATCTTTCACTAGATCATTAAAATATGAGAAATGTGTGGTTTTTTGCTGGTTTTGATCTAAAGTGTTCTTCCTCAATACATCCCTGAAGACACTATATCAAAGGAAGGAAGACCTTTATTCTAGCATGAATAAACTTTCTGCTAACAGCAAGTTCCCCCAAAATGAACTTCTCAGTTTGTTTCCTTTTCAGATAATTTTAAGCAACCTTGCCACCTTGTTTAAGTATTGAGAAGCAATTTCTATATCTTTTCAATATACTTTAATCTAAACAGAAGTGTGTCTTTTTCAGATACTTGCCATTGTGATCACAAGGCCAATTATTTATTTTGATATTTGCAGTTTAAAGAACACCACACTCATCCCAGTTGTGTGCAGCTTTGAGAACTTGATACTGCATTTTACATAACTGCATTTTACATCTTTTGCTCTTTAGGCTTAATTACCTTTCATCTGCTGACATAATTCTTTTCAGTCCATTCCTCAAATCCATGAAATTTTGTCTCTTGCATTAGAAGCATCAAAACAAAGCTCTGTTCAGGGCTCCACAATCTTCACTTTACAAACTACAGTTTGAAATATTTCTTCAGCATCCAGTTCTACCTATGCAAAATTGTGTGAATAAACAATTTACTTTTGCAAGATTCAGCACCCTTAATTATGCACACACACATGCACAAAATTAATCCAACCCACAGGATATTTTTCACTCCTATGTGTGCTGAATCTTATGAAAAATTACACTGAAGTTCTACTAATAATGAGCCAGAAGCTTTGTTAGTGGTCTTACTTTGACCAAGAAAAGAAAAAGGTTTAAATTTTAAATATTCCCAAATAATTTAAACCTTTGTCTACCTGTCTACCAATGTATACCTGTTCCATATTCCTTGCTTACCTGCTGATATCTTCAGTAATTTTTTTCTCTCAGCTTCACATCGTACTGATTGTCACATGCTCATTCAATTAGGAAGAGGAAAACCTCTATGTATCTTTGATGAGAATGAGTCTGATTTCAAGTCCTGTGGCTGCCACAAACCATTCATAGAGCAGGGAGAGGGGAAGAAATGACAGAAAAATATTATCAAGTAATAAAATGTAAATTCATGAGTCATACATTACTTGCTGAAAGGAACATAAAGAACAAAATTATGTTTTTACCATTGACTGAATGGGAACATGACCAAAAGTATTGAATTTTTTGCTCTGACTTATAGGATTGAATCTAGTTATGAAAAGCTTCTAACCAGACATGGAACTTGTATAGTTTTTAGAAATTCAAAATGAATTTTGTTCTAAACTTGCTGTACTTAGGCAGTAAATTAACACAGTCCTAAAATTGCGAAATTGAGGCTTCTGTAAAATATGACTCTATACAACTGACATCACTTGCCAAAATTGATCAGATTAATGTGCTGGTGCTTTGAGATGTGAGATCTCAAAGCACATTAATCACCAGAACCATCAGACAGAGATAGCATGTTTAATTCCCATGACCCAGGTGTCCTACAGGTGTGTCTATCTGTGTATAGGAGATATAAAGGCTCATTCAGGCCTCATCCTTAAAACTATCTTCCTCTCCCCCTCCTGAAATTTTGCAACCCTGGTCAGGCTCCCTGGCATACAATTCTTTCATATACCAAAAGTACTCAAAAGTACAAAAGCTACTCAGAGGAACACCACACAAACCTAATGCATTCAACTGTGAGGTAGATCAGCTACCAGATCCTTATCCTCCTGCAAGCAGCAGTAATTTGGGATTATCATTCAAGTGGTAGGATTAAGGTACATAATTGCAATGCCAGTTTCCTCATATTTGTGCTATCATCTACTGAATATAAAACAGGAGAAAGGCTAAACTATTTCTGCCAGATTCACATCATGGAGACAGAAACACAAGAACCAATATTTCTGTTATCAAGACCAAATTTGAATTCTGAAGCTCTGTCAATCCTTTGTGGTTTCTGCACAATGGAAAAAGCCATTTTTGCCCACATATTCATGCTACCCTTGAATTATTCCCACAGGGCTTCACATGCACCCACCTGCAAAGGCAAAGGATCTCTTGGGATAGCTGGTCTCCACCTTCCTACAGCTCTCAGTGCACAGAGCAGATAGGACAGGTGGTGGGTAGTTGCTGGCATTTTAGATAGGAATGATCTCATTTAAATCTGTGGGCAACTGTATTACAGGCAGCTACAACTCAGCTATTCACCTGAAGTTCCAATATAGCCAGTGGAGAAAAATGTACTTTTGCATGATTCAGAAAATGCATTTTAGACATCTGCCTTCAGATGAGATTAATGTCATTCCAAAAATGACATTTCTCTCTATCAGTTACAGTGTGAGTCTAGACAAGAAATCCAGATGTAGGAATCTATGTTGCAAATCCTAACAGTCAGGTGATTTTACTGTTAGGATCCAATGACAGAAGAGCCTTTTTTTCACAGAGGAGGACAGTGAAAAACAACCTGAATCAAAACTGATTCCTTTCTAAACATTCTGGAAAGGCTTCATCCTAGGA
Organism: Fringilla coelebs; assembly: GCF_963513975.1. Taxonomy (NCBI): domain Eukaryota; kingdom Metazoa; phylum Chordata; class Aves; order Passeriformes; family Fringillidae; genus Fringilla; species Fringilla coelebs. Next base: position 33,141,896 of record NC_140029.1, read on the forward strand.
AATCTCAGCTAAAAAACAGTCCAGAAATGGAAGCTGCTGAGAGAAGATCATAACACTGGTAGGAAAATTCAGGTTGGAAGGGACATTGGGATACCAAGTAGTTTAAAATCTGGCCAAAGCACAGTCAGCTGTGAGATCAGACCAGGTTGCTAAGGGCTTTACACAACTGGGTCTTCCAGGACTGGTCACCATTCAGCCTGTTGGAGGAACCTCTCCACTGCCTGACTTGTACTCAGGAAAAACTTTCTCTTCTTTTGCTTCCACTTATGCCCATGGCTGTTCTGCCTGGCACCACTTTGAGAATCGTGGCTCCAGCTCCTTAATGACTCCTTGTAGGTGCTGGGGGAGCTGTTAAATATTCCCAAAAGCATGCCTTCTCCAGTGTGAATAGGATCAGCTCTCCCTGTGGGGCAAGCACTCCAGCCCCATGATGCTTGGAGTTCTCCACTAAGCCTTCTCTTTCATACTTGGGGGAGGCAAAAAATGAACACAGGATCCAGCTGTGCTCTGGGCATTTGTCCTTAATTAGTTTTATGAGGTTTGTGTTGGCACCTTCCTCCAACCAAAAAGACAGCCCTACCCTTGAGCTTATCAGATGTTACCCCAACTTTGTGTCCCCTGAAAACTGGACTGGAACTCATTCTACCACCTCTGCCAAGACATTGCAAAGGCATTAAACAGGACAGACCTCTGCAGTACTCACCACGGACACCCACACAGGGATAACACATTAACCACTAACAATCCAAACAGTTTTCTGCCCAGGTAGCCCCACAGCCATCCAGACCATTATGTCCTAGCCTAGACAGAGATGAAATTTGCTCCTACATGCTCTTAGCTAGAGCAGCAGAATCTGATTAACTAGACAAGAAAAAGCTTTACCCTGGAGTCCTGCTCTAGAGTTTGACTGCTCTGTGTGAAAGAGGAGATTTATCTAATCTGTCTTCCATGGACCTGCACAGTCTTGCTTCAAAAGCTGCTCTGCAAAGCAAAATGAGTAGCCAGATGGGTTCCCTCAGGTTTGCAGACATATTCCCAGGATGAAGACTGGATGTGGTGTGGTCTTTGCCAAGGTCTGGGAAAACCTTTCACAGCCTCTGTAAATTATCCTGGAAGGTGGAATGCAGAGTCAATGCACATGGGTTATATGTATGTAAGGAACCTGTGAATAAACGTCTGCCTAGAGTTGGCTCCAGTGAAGGCAGAAGGTTTCTGGTTCCTGACCTCCTACAAGAAGCAACGGGGATATTGTTAGATTGAGGATTTAGAGGTCATACCTCATACAAAACCAACAATGACTGTCACTCTGCATTCTCACTTGTCAAGGAAGGATAGTAAAATTTAGCTTTGGCCTGACTGAAGAACCATGAAGCAAGAGGTTGAGCACCAAAATCTTTACAGTTATTCCTCATGGTGTCCCCCAAAATCCTGCAAGTTTGCGGGGTGATATCAGTTTCCTCTGTAGGTTTTAAACACAAGAGCAAAAGCTACAAAATGGCAATTAAGATTCTCACAGATGATTATGTCTTTTCTCTGCTGTACCTCATGAATCATTTCTTCTGATTAGCTTGCACCTTCTGTGAATCAGCAAAGTAAATGAAGCATTAGTTGTGCCGTGAAAGTAACCACTTCCTTCAAGGAGATGACCAGTTTCTCCAGAAATTATCCAAATCCAATGAAATCACAGACAGAAGATTAAATTAGTTTTATGAAAGACATTTTCAAGCTAGTTTGTGGCAGTCTCCTTCAGGAAAATCTACAATATCCTTATGCAGCAGAGAAAGATACAGGAAAAAAAAAAAAGAGTAGTGCACAATATAAAAAAAAAAAAAAAAAAAAGGAAAATCGTTTTCAAAACCCCACCACAATTTATCAGAGTTTATTATTAAATAAGCACTAAAAGCAAAGATTTTTCCTGTTTTTCACTGATGTAAAAAACCACCTTAACTTGAGATGCTCCTAATTATATCAAATATTGGAAACCATCCCAGGCTTCTAAAGACATTTAGCCAATTTCTCATGGAATAACAGAATGTTATCATACACATTAGAAAAATAGGCTGAATGGGAAACCCAAGCTAAACAAAAGTAAAAGAAAATGTAGAGTTACAAAAGCAATGCATACCAACCTTTGCTAACCTGGGAATATTTTTTTTCAGCTTCTGCTGGATAAGGAAACAGACCAAATGTTGATTCAGAGCTCCCCACATCCTCTATTCCACAAGATTTCTTATCAAGATTTTTTTTCAGTTCAAATCTCCTAGTATAGCCACCACCTAACATGCAAAACACAACATTTAATAAGAAAGTTTTCACTAGAACACAAGTTCACAAAAAAGGATGGAAGGCTAGGATGTTTCCTTTGTTTTGGGGTGATGTCAATGCGAACATTTACAGCAAATGTGTGCAATTTGTTACTCAAGTGATTACAAGAAATTGAAAGTTGTATATAACATAACATAATTTCTCTAAATATAACCTTTTAATTTTATATAGATTTTTTTTCTAGTAAATGTTCCAATTTTCCACCGTTAAAAGTGGAAAAAAAATATATATCCTCCAGAAAGCATCTGGATACTTACCTAAAAATGTCAAAAACCCCATAGATTAAATTATAAGGAAAATCTTGAATTATATTGCTACCTTATCCATAGTGTTTTCCTGTATGTGGAAAAGATTCCTCACATGCTTCTGGATTTAGTATAGGTTAAAGACATTCCTAGTGTGCTTCAAAAATAATTTCTAAGTGCTTTTCTCTGCACCCAATCCTAAATGTGAAATATATGTAGCATTACATTATTTTGTCCTTCTAATGTTTACTATTCTACTATAAACATTATTTTGTTCACATGTCACATATTTATATCATATTTACAGATGAATATTTCTTCAAGAGCTATCTGTCCCTTTTCCTTTTCACTACTGTAATCAATAAATACAAATTTTAGAGATGCCTAATTTTACACTCCAGTTAAAACAGTAATTGCTAGGGAAGAGCTAGGCTCAAAAATCAGGCACCACATAATCCTTGGCACAGAAGCTAGGAAAGCAAATGGAATTTTGAAGATTTTTAATATCCAAGCAAGGTCCTAAGACCAGGTTATTTTCAAACTATTTCTAACAGAACTTCAGATGTCTAGAACAAAATAAACCTTGCAGAAGTTTTGAACATAGAATTGTGCTTTAGTAAAACCAGAGGAGGCAGGGTTTCTAATTTCACTTTAGACTTAAAAAAAAAAAATTGAACTGGGTATTTTAAGATACTGCTTAACAAAATTTCACCTCTGTGAAAGTTTTTATTCATTAGAGATGTTTTTAATGCACAGGATGTTGCTGAAATAGAGAAACAAGTTGGTGCACTTGCACTGTATTTTAATATTCAGCTAAATTAGAACAAAGCATTCTGTAAGTTAAATGTAAAAAGTGGTATTAATGTAATACAACACAGACATTGCATCTCAGCAAATTACTCTTTTCTCCTCTGTGGAGAACAGTCTGTGGAACTGCTTCTGTGGTTCACTTCATCCTAAATTAAACACTTCTATTTGCCAAAATGAGTTTTACTCTAGAAGCACCCATTGTCTGAGAAGGAATCCACAGTGAGCAAGCTCAGGGTTCTACACTATAAACACTTAAGAAATAGTGAAAATAGTATCTATCAGATCAGGTCCTTTATTAGAAAATATACATTAAGGTTGATTTGGATGTCCCAGAAATGGAGCTTGGCTTGGTAAAGTCAGCCTGGAATCATAGAACCATTTGGGTTGGAAGGGACCTTTAGAGGTCACCCAGAGAACCCCCCTGCAATAAGCAGGGGCACCTTTTACTAGGCCAGGTTTCTCAGAGCCCTGTCCAGCCAACTCTCAGCTTGCCTATGTCTGATCCCTGTATTATGCCACAGAGAATGTAAAGAGGTTTTTTTTCCAGATCTCAGAAAATAAAGTATCAGGAAATAAATCCTTCTTCATTTCCTGGTTGCCCGTGAAGTAAGGTGGCTTCCTGTTTGAGATGAGCTGTGGAACAGTTTATTAGGCACACAAGCAAATAGCCTGTTGCACTTAGTATCTCTCTGAGATAACAAAGCCTGAGTACTAACTAGGGAGAAAAGAGATAGGTACACGTCATGGTGTCCCTCTGTACATGAATGCTGGGTGAGGGAAGGGGATAATTTGTGGTTTGGCAGTTCTTTGACCTCAAACCTCAGCTGGAGTGATGCAAAATACACCTCAATGCTCCAAAGTGGTGCAGAGCTGATTCATCGGGTGACTCACCCTGTTAAGGATGTTACTTAGCTGCAGGCTGACCAGAAGCACCAGAGAAGCTGGGGGAGTTTGTGATCAATGCAAATAAATGAAAAACAATCTGTTCAGAAAGTCATAGTTTTGTTGGCACAGCTGCTCTTGGGGTGCCCCATGACAAGCAAAATGACAGAGGATAGCACAGGCACCTGAACAGTTCTCTAAGAGGGCAGGGAGGAGACCAGCAGATAGAGAGCAATGCGACAGGATGGTATTAGGTAGGTAGGACTTGCCTATAAAATAAATATGTGGGAAACCTCCATTTTGGACATTCTTTTTAGTGCAAGGAGTGAAGGGGAATGGGGGAGACAACCTGTGGGGGTCACAGCCCCTTAATCTTGTTGGTTATCAGCAAAACCAGCAGGTGCCTGCCCCCAGCCTTCCCAAAGCAAGCACCCAGAGTGCTTCACTAGTCTGGTGATCCATTCACAGGAAGAGCACAACAGAGCACTAAGGGATAGCTTTATCATGTGAAAAGTTCATTTTCTTCACAGTTTTCAGGTTTGATGTTTAAATGTTTTCAGGTTTATTTGCTCTTTATTGCCATGGCTTTTACATTTCTTAAATGTCTCAATTCACTTCAATTAAACTCTAAGTGTAGTAGGTCAGAGACCCCATGAACTTTCTAACTGTGTAACTTGCTTGAATTTTTTTCTTGGACTTCAACTATTTTCAAATCCTACATTACAGGGATTTAGAGTGGGGCCTTTTTTACAATTCAAGTCATATTTTTTGTAGATAAAACATTGTTCCACCTTTTCTCAGATCACAGGCAGTTTTCCTTGGTAGGGGAGGATAACATGTTTTTTTATCCTGTTCTATAACATGAACACAACATTTAAGGTATCAGAATTCTGAAATGATAATCCAGAAAATACGGAGTGAGCAGCATAATAATTTGGCTACAGATTTGTTTTATAAAGTAAAAAAAATCAACGTTTTCACAAAGCCACTACAGAAATAATGTTGGGTTTACCATTTTTATTCAGAAAAAGTCAAAGAGAAAAAAAAGTAACAGCTGGCCTAATCTAGTAGTTAATTTATGTATAAAAGGCTGGATGTGATTTTTGCTATATAAGAAACACATTGGTTTTCTACTGGAAGCATATGTATTATACAGTTTGCAGCACCAATGACATTAACAAAATCTTGAAAGTCATAAAACTTCTGTTATGCCTGCTGTTGCTCACCTATTGTTCTGTCAGAGAGAAGAATATATAATCCACTTCCCTATGAAGAAGCAGGAGTGGTTTGCACGTGGAAGATTAGCGTTGCATGGGATGCTTCCCTGCTGGAAGGTGTTAATAATCTAGAGAGTATGAACAGCTGTTCTCTTTACAGTAATTAGCATAATATTTCCTGATTGACTACACTATGCATTCCCTTTTTTTTTCTTAACTGAAACTTCCATATGAGTGATCCATTTATTCTTTTGTTGTTGTTGTTGTTTTGTTGTAAAGATTGTTTCCAATTTATAGACTTATGAAGTTCATAAAATGAGTATAAAAATCAGAAAACAGATGCAGTGACTCACAAGTACTAAGTTTTGATGTATTTTATCTTAATACAAACAATGTGAACAATAGCATTAAAATGTAAAGGGCTACCTCTACAGAAGAGTTAAGGAAAGAATGAGAGCCAAAAAAATCAAGTTTTTTCATATAACCTCCCACTTATTTATGGCAACCTATATGTACAGGTTCTCTAGACAAGAGCATTGAGCAACTTTAGGTTGCTCATGTTACCTAGTAGAAAATACAGAAAAAACAAGTGAATTAAACATTAGACACCTCTGAAATTGAAGTTTCAAGCCCAAGGAGTTCACTTTTTCAGCTCTTACTCTTACAAGAATTCTAATTTACTAAATTGTTCCATTGCCTCAAACAATGAATTTTGAAATGACTGAGTACAAAGAAACAGTAAAAAGCCTTCTGTCATGGAATGGTAGAATCATTAAGTTTGGAAAAGACCTTCAAGATCATTGAGTCTGACTGTTAACCCAGCACCACCGTGTTTACCTCCAAACCATCTGTTCAAGTGACACCTGTGGAACACTTCCAGGGATGGTGATTCCAGCATTTCCCTGGTCAGCCTGTTCCAATGTCTGACCACTTTGTCAGTGAATGCTTTTTCTTCCTCTTATTGAGTCTAACTCTCTGCCCAGTGCAAAATGAGGCAATCTCCTCTGGTGCTGGTTCTTTCTATTTATTCTTATAAAAAGTCTTCATAAAAGGTATTTCCAGCAGGATAGACAAATTTGTTAAAACCTATTGTTCTGTTGGTGTTTTCAGGGACAGTTAGGAGGTTGTAATAAACTCCACCCTGTACAGTAAACACTGTAGAGAAGCTGAGAATGCAGAAATTCGAGTGAATAATTTATATTTCCTACTCCACTTATCTTTTCTCAAGGAATTAAAATTCAGAGCTGAATTAGCTTCGTGTTGTTGCAATGGGTAGGAGAGTAGTAATCATTACTCCTCCCCAAAATTGTTAATTTTGCTGTTTCTTATTCTGATAAACTAGTAATATCTTGCAATATTCTATTTTCCTTCTATGCAATCTGCAAGTCTTACTGTCTTGAAAATGTTTCTTTTTTAGTACATGGGTCAACAAAAAAACTACACATCAGTTTAGGTTTGCAAACCTGAGAATAAATGGATTTAGTCCAGCTGGAACTGATTGAAATTATAGTGAGTATTTAAAGTGCTATATTGGAACTTGCAAGTACTTTCTTTATATGAGCACTAACAAATACTAACAAATTCTCTTTTTTTTTTTTTCCCTTATCCATCAACAACAATCCATCCTCAGTCTGGTTCTTATTTTTATTCTGATTAATCTCTTTAATTTCACAAAAAATGGACTTGCTACTTAGACCTACCCTTGGTTCATTCTGTCTCCTGCCTCCAGTTTTTGGAAGTTGTGCCTTGAATTACACTAAAAAGCACCATAAATCTTGTCCCATCCATTGTGTCCCAATCTGGCATGTTGCCCATACCACAAGTTTCTCTTGAGATGCTGAGCTTGGATACTAGCTTGGACCTGGTGCAAGTGCTTTGGTGATATTTTGGATTGCATGACATGGAACATGACAGTAGAAGTCAAGACTTACAAATCAGCCAGCACTAAAGTAATGAGAGAGGAAGATTTATTCTCTTTCAGAGACTCACAGGTATGACAAAGCTCCAGTCTGCTCTCACTGAAGCCAACAGGACACTTTGATTTCAATAGGAGCTGCATCAGTAGAGAGAGTGGAAGCAGAGTTGTAATTTCTCAAAGTAATAGCCTTTCCTTTGCAAGGTAAACTATTCAGCTTTCTATCTCTCAGTGCACTCTTGTAGGTCTCAGCATTTTTGCTAGCTTGAATAGCGTCTGTTTCCATTAAGTGCTGTATACAATCTAGGGCCATTTGATTATTCACAATGGTATCAATAATATAATTGCTCTTTTGAAAATATAACCAACCTGCACAGAATTCAGGCTGGTAGCAGACAGGCATACTAATGCAAAAAAATTATTGAATTAAGAAATCATTTATGTAGGAACAATCTGGAGACAAAATACATTAGAGTTGTAGCTTTAAGCTAATAAAAGGTCATTTCCCAAATTATTATTCCTATAATTGATTTTAAAATATTTATTCTATTATTATAATTAATTTTACATTGCTAAATGTAAAGTTAAAAAAATAAATCATCTTCATACTGATTTATTTAAACTATCAACCTAATTCAACCTAGTTTAGAGTCAGGTTTCCACTAGAGCTTTGGAATAGACTTAAGCAAACTCATCAATAAAAGGAGTCAAATGATATCTTTTTTGAAAACTATATATGCAGTGCTTCAGAGTTTAAGAACCAGGAGAAACTAGAACAGGAAATGTCAGAGGACAAATTGCCATGGCTCTTTCACTGGAAAAAAAACTGCTTGGCAAAAGCCAGGAAGAAAAATAGGATAATACACCCTGCAAACAAAATTGCCTTTTTTTTTTTACTAGTTTCATTATTATTCCTCTTAACATCTCAGCTGAAGATAAGTGGCACATTATAGGAAAGAAATGAGGTAGTTTATTCTTGTAGGTTCTGAGTCTTCCCTTTAATTTATTGTTTCTGTGTAGGAATAGTATTCTTCAATTTAGTGTTCCCACTGAAACTACTCCAAACATTCCTTGTTTGCTCCATCATCTCCCTCTGCCTTCCCTTGCAGGTGGCCTGAGAGGAAAATTGGAGGTACAAAAGGTAAAGGTCACAGGTTGAGATTAGAATAGTTAACAGGAATGAACAATGAGGTAAGAAAATAAGCAGCATTTAGCAGCAATATTAATAGCAAAAGTGTGCAAGAGAGGCAAATGATCCATATTCCAGCACTCACCACTGCTCCATGCAGAACCCAGCAATATCAGACTGTCACCACACTACCCCAGCCCAAAGGGGACCCTTTCTCCCATCTCCAGGAAATGACAGGAGGTGTTATAGAATAACCTCTGGGTCCTAGCCTCCTCCTGGCTGCTGCAAAAATGAACCCTGTCCTGGTCAGAACAGGACACCTAGTAATTTACAGGTTGTTTACCCTACAGCCATCTATGACTTCAAAAAGGACTAAAAAATTTGTTTCAACCATCTCAGACACATAATGATAAACAGATATTGGCCTGTAATTTTTTTAAACGTGAGAAAATGTCCCAAAAATATTGAAAGCCACAATGCTTGTGAACACAATTAGCAAAGACAGCAGGCCACCAGAGCTCTCTTACTGAGGTGTTGTTTTAATATCAGTGTAAGGATGGTGCAATTATTTTCTGAAATAACTGATGGTTAATGTAGAGAAGCTTTAAAAAAAGAATGTACAAAGGGTAAGCAAAGAGATACCAGCAACAATTTATGTAAATTCATAATCTTTATATCAAATGAGGCAAATATTTAAATCAGCGCCCACTCAGAAGTCCATAATCACCTCAGCAAAAGAAAATTATTCAATGACCTTTTCTGTTTAAGTGAGTTGTGTGTACTGAGGCTTTGTAATTTCACATAACACATTTGCCATGATTCAGTGTCCATCCATTCAGTAACTACAGGACATGTACAGGACATCTACATATTCAGAAGGCAGCAAATACTGACATCGTTCTGCAGGAGTCACAGTTCAGTAAACTGTTTAAAGATGAGGTTAACTGTCAGGATGCAAATAAACTGCCTTCAGATTTACAGTCACACATGCAAATGAAGGCATTTGCATCTGAAAAAATGTAAATTATTTGTTTTGCCACTGAAAATTTTATAGCCTATATTACGACACATAATAAAAGAGAAGGGGATCCCAGTACTCTTCTGCTGTGATTTCGTTGGCCACATCAGAGTAGTGCTTGATGTTTTACTTTAAGGTCTGGCTAATATATAATATGGCTTACTCTAGGGCTGTTTCTGTACAAGTCCTGATGGCAATCTGAACTCCAGGCAATAAAAGCATTAAAGTAGCACAAGCTTTTCAACCTACCAGACAGATATGTTTATGTACACAGAGGCAGCACGAGCCCTGCATACGAATTTTATCTCACCGAAGCCCCATTTTTAAGAGCTGAGGGACTTCAAATGTGTCAAGACCTTGGCTGAGTTAGGGTGATTTTATCTGAGAAAAAGAGTATATTGGCAAAAGGGGATTATTCAAGAGTTCTACATATCTTCAAGGATTTAGTGCCATGCCCATTGCCAGAATCAGATGTATTGATTATATTTATTTTGATTTTTCTCCAGGTAATTGCATCAAACCAAACATATTAGCATTTAGATAAGAGTTGTTCACATAGACCCAAATATAAAAGACAAAGTTATTGGATGAAGAAGAGAATAAGATATTAATTAGATAATCATACATATCTTCAGTTAACTTATTTTTGTCAGAAAGACAATGTGAACTTCAGGCTAAAAGCTAAAGAAATCTTAAAGTTCACTGAGTTTGTCCAAAAAAAGTCAAAAGATTCATTACCTATAGCAGAGGAAAAAGCAGAAAAGGTAGATATATGAGTAATGTTGAGTATGTTAAAGGCTTTCAGCTGGTTGTTTATTTCTTCAATTACTTCGATAAATAATTGGCACATCAAATAAAAAATATAATTAAATTAGAACCATCCATTATTTCATCATTTTTTCTAAGTTAAATAAATTATTCCATGTTCATGGCCTGTTTCATATTACCTTACACAGTCCTAGCATGTTCTTATATTTCTCTCAGATCACAGCACGTTGGCACACACTAAATACAACTAGTTTCTGTTTCCACTTTCCAGTTTAATCTCTTTTATTTAGAAAAAAGTTGTTGGGGTTTCATTTTTATAGCGTGTCCTTGACAAGGTGAGTCTTCCACTTGTAGCCTGGAGAAATATTGATCCAATCCTACCCCATGCTGTCATTTCATTGTAATAAAATCCTTAAACACATGTATACCCTTAACATGATTCAAACAGCCTATGCCAAGGCTAAGCTCTTTTAAGATTTTTCTTCATTTTGGATTTAGCTCAATGGCTGATTTAAAGAGCAAAATAAATACTGTTTTCCACTCAAAAACGGGTAATTGCAAAGGTTTTATATTTTTCATGTATTTACATTTTATCTCTAGTGAATACCCACAAATCTTAAAACACTGGCAGCGTTTAAGTTCAGGTGTCTCATTTCAAGGTTCCCTATAAACTTGCAGTAACAACCTTCCCACGGCCAGTTATTTTCTGATCTGAGCATAAGCAACAGTATAAAAGGCAGACAGAATCAGAGTCAGCCATAACAATGTGTCTTGAAAACTCTCTAGGCTGTCCAAGTCTTGTAGGACTGGCCTGTTCAGGCAAATTTGATTGTCCAAGCCAATTTATGCATATCAAAGCAGCCATGGCATCAAGAAGACACAAATACACAGTGTAAACCTGGCTGCTCCCATGGCTGAAATCACTTTTCTCACATTAACATAGCTTTGAAGCAAAGCCATTGCCAATATGAATTTCATGTCACTCAGAAGCACAAAGAAGAGACAAATAGTCCCTTTCATTTGGTATTCTCTTACACCTACCTAATTCAAGATTCCCTGTGTCTAGGACCTGTTGAACTGAGTGTGACCGAAGGACATGCTCATTGATGAAGACACTGAATCCTCAGGAGCAGCTGTTGGCTCCCTCCAGGGCAGAGAGGTCCTGCAGAGAGACCTCAGCAAGTTAGAGAGATGGACAATTACCAACCAAATGAAGTTGAAGAAGGGAAAATGCAGGATTCTGCACCTGGGGTGGAGAACAGGTGAAAAGGGACCTGGGGGTCCTGGATTGGCCACTGGAACAAGCTCCCAAATGGAGGTGGTCAGGGCACCAAGCCTGACAGAATTCAAGAGGTATTTGGACAATACTCTCAGGCACATGGTGTGACTTTTGAGGTGTCCTGTACCAGGCCAGGAGTTGGACTTGATGATCCTAATGGGTCCCTTCAGTTTATTTTATGATTCTATGATTCTATGATACTTATGTGTACCCTTCAAAGGCTGAAAAGCATAAAATAAACAAGTCCTGGAAAAACCATACAGATAAAATGGTGAACAAATGATATAGAAAAGCATATATTGATTCTACCATGAGAAAATAACCAGTTAATATTAATGTGCTTCCGACAACAAACCAATATAGACAAGTGCTATCAAACTCTCCTCATGAAACCCTGAAAACATTTCCCAGATGTGTATGAAAGGGTTAAAGGCAAAACTCTATACTCAGACTGGTTTTCTTTCTCTTCTCCTATTTGTCCATAAAGATAGCTTTAATTAGTACTTGCCTGGAAACAATTTTGCTATGTATTAAGTGTAATCAGTATGAAGAAAAAGCTGATGAACAGTTACAAAAATAGCATCCAAACATCAAAGTCGCTTTCATAAGAAAAAATATTATTATATGAGATTGTACAGAAGTGTTGCCATGTCACAAAGAAGTGCTCTATCTGCATGTCATATTAACATAGCAATGGAACAGTGGTTAATTCATATTCACAGAATCACAGAATCGCAAAATTTGGGGTTGGAAGGGACCTCTGAAGAGTCCAACCCCTTTGCCAAGGCAGGGTCACCTAAAGCAGGTTACACAGGAATATTTATTCAAGACATTTTTTCAAGATCCACACAGGATATCAGAGCTAAGCCTTATGTCTCAGATTAAATTTCTCTTTATTTAAAATTTATATTTCAATTATATTCATCCCACTTTCACAAGAAAATTTAAAAAAACCCCAAAACTAATAACTACATTTTCTCAATGCTTTAACTACATTGCCAGATTTATAAATATTATAATTTTTGTAATAGTGGGCATTGTCTTAATGTCCTGCTCCTATCACTACTACTATTACTATTGTTTTTTTAATTTGCATGTTTCTTGCCTTTGGTTAGGAACATATTTGAATACATGAAGCTGTACTCCAAAAAGAAAAGGGTGAAAAACAAGAGTGTGTATACATAAAGAAAATCTTCAATGTATATGGGAATTTAAGGGGTATGGAGTGGGGCAGTTTGTGGGACTTGGAAAACTGCAAATATTGACAAAGAGTAGGCTCACAGTATCAGGGCGTCACTTAAGGAAATACCTAAGCCTACAGCTATTTCAGCTTTCCCACAAAATGCCCTTTTGAGTGAGTGGGAAGGTATAGCAGACAAGGAGTGACGGGAGACAGGGAAGTGAACGAAGATGACCATGAAAAAGTGAGCAGAGGAGTCGAGCAGAAGGGAAATGCAAAGATGTGACAGCACAGAAAGGGGAAGGGATGTGGTGGGCTGGCAGAAGACATAGAAAACTGTGTGTCCTGTCAAAAAAGGAAGGGGAAAGGCAAAGTAGGAGCAAAGACTGGGTATTGTGCATTACAATACCTTCTGACAGGAGCAGTATATGAAATAGTCTGTGGCAAAAGATGTGGACTACTAATCTGAGAGTTGATTTCAATAATCCTAAGAAGCTGACAAGTGCCAGAGTGCCAAAGCAAGTCCCCTGATCCTCTCCACAAGACAGAAAAATCCAAAGAGCTAATACCTTTTATCTGAGCTCATAACATATTACAGTACAGTATACAAAAACAGAATTTGAAATATTAGTGCTTTCTTTGGGAGATGTGAAGAGAAGCTGCAGGAAAATGAAATCAGACCTAGAAGATGAAGGTATCATTGAACTGTAGCCTTTCTTCTGTAGAATAGGAATTCAATGCAAACTTAGGTGGCTGTGAAGATGATATGAAGAAAGGCACTTATAAAGAGCTATAAAACAATGATTTTAGGTTTCTTCCAAGAGTCCTGGCTCTGATGATGGGGAGGAATACATAAGTCCTGTTGGGTAGAGACATTTGGTTATTTCTGCTGAAGGCCTGAGTTCATTAATGGCTCAAACTGTGCCTTGAAAAGATGGGAGGGGACTAAAATGAGCTACCTCTACCCTGCCTATTGCTTTTCACAAAGAAAGGACTTTCAGGGATATGGAGTGAGGACTGCAGCTGGTTCTAGTCTGACAGCTGTATCTCTGTGTTAGTGCAGGTTTGTGTTTGAGCTAGCAACCCACATAAAGGGCATATCACTAATTCTTTACTCAGGTCCAAAGTTAAATAATGAATTTATATCTACAAGATTTAAAACCAAGCAGGGTGGTAAGATCTGATTCTGTGCACATCCAGCTTGGGCAATATTCCCCAGTGCCTACAGGAGTACCTGTGTTATCCCACAGTCTAAAGCTTCATGGTTTTCAAGCCACAAACAGTTACTCTTATAAGCCATGATTATGCTTTTTCTTGCCACTCTGGGGAGTTTTCTGAATGCAAAAGGTAATGTTCTTGGGAGGGTACCAGGGACACATCCAGGATTTATTCCCTCTTTGAATTCCAGGGGGACATCGTCTGCAGAGTTTTTCCTCTTTTTAAGTTAAAAAGCACTTGAATGTACTTTGCAGACAGATTCTTCAATCCCATGCAGCTCTTCATAAAAAAAAACAAACAAAAAACCAAGCAAAAAACCCCAAACAAACAAACAAAAAAAACCCAACATTCGAATTATTCGAATTGGATGCATTTTAATTACCCGGTCTTTTCAACTCTTAAGCAGGATCATTACATTCATTCCAGAGGCAAAATAAATCTGTTTGCTTTTCTAAAGAGAAATGAGGCAAAATTCTACAAAACATATATGTGAATTAGTCTGCTTAGACTTTATGGATTCCAGATATTTCTGATCCCCATGAACTGATGGATTTTTTCTACAATGGAAAACTTGCAGAGCTCGGTGTTCCTGCTTTGATTTTCATCAATGAATATCACAAGAGAATCCCAAAGTCTAGAACATGATGGAAACAGGACACACCACTTAACAGACAGAATGGACAGTAACTGTGCAGTCAAATAAAGAAAATGTTAAAAAACAAAAAACAAGCAACCAAAAAACCAACCCAACAACCCAACCAAAAACAACCTGCATCATTTAACTTGGATGATAAATGAAAGCCAAAAGAGCTTCTAGGGAGGCATTTTGTAGATCACAGTCAGGAGTCTAAAATACAGATTTTGCATTCTCTCCCTGAATTTACTATTTGGACTCAATATACTCACAGCAGGCTCCTGTAAAAGATTGTTATTCCCCAAAATTTGGTTTGTACCACTGAAGTGGAGTGCCAGACTTTTTCAAAGACAAAATGTGTGTCATAATTAACATGATATAGCAATTTATTTTACTTTTTTAACAAGTGTAATCTCTGCATTTACCCACACCTATTTTAGTAAAATTTATTCTGATTCCTATCAACACATTTTCTCCTGAAAAAAATTATTCTAGACACAGAGGGAATAGGACAACAGGGTTTTTTATCTCTAAAGCCATTGACATCAATAGCATTGGACGTGCTTGTTCCAAGATCCAGTTTCAGCTGGGAAGTTGAATGGTATGATGAAATTTTATGAAGTTAACAGACTATGATTAGCAAAAGAGCAAAAGCAAGACCTGTGTCTTCCTCCTGCTTCTTTGTTCTTCATTATGTAACTGATATATTCTCAAAAAGAGTGTCAGGTTGAACAGAAACACAGCTGTCAGCAGGAAACTATGCAAAAAGAACATGAGTGGGCCTTCTAAAAGAGGCACTTGGTTGTAAGGAAATACTTATTACTATCTCCAGCCCTCTTTTAAAGTCTTCTTGTTTTGTTATTCTGACATAAGAGGGTTGGGAACCCAAGTATTGAAAGTTATAGTCCCATCCCCAAAGCCAATGTCCTCTGCTGCCGTGCTGGGTCACTTAAGCTTTTTGCTCCATTTCTCTCTCAGTGAATTATAATAATACTAATAGTTAATTTTTGTGCTTTTAAAGGACACCAGAGACTTCACTAGAATAATTTTTCTGCAGCAGCATGAAGGGGAGCAGTATCTGATATAATAGTTTCTTTTATTGGACCTTTTTTCAAGCACTATCTCCTTAAATTTGCTTTCTTTTCAGTGGTAGTTCTTATGATTTCTATTACTCCTCCTTTGTGCCAAGTTTCAGGTTCCTTCATGATAGTTCCCATTTCCACTCTCTGTGTTTCATTCATGTTTATTTCTCTACCAACTGGCAGACATTCCTGAATGTTAAACTGCAAAAGTTTAATTTACCTCTCACATTTCTCTTCCAGCATAGCTGGCAACACTGTAGTATTTCCATCAGAAGGAAGCCCTGGAATTTGCTTTTCCATCAGCATTTCAACACTTCCTCTTTCCCCTCTAGGCATTCAGAGGCAACTGTCCTGTAAAAGGTATTTCATTTGCAATATTGTCTAATTAAAATAGTACAACATGGTGTTTATGATGAGCAGCTTTGATTTTTCAGTGGGTCATGTTTTACTATGGGAAGTTAGAATCCCCTTTGCAGTCCAAGGAATGGAATTAATGTAAACAGAGAGGCTAAGTCTTGTTCTTAGAGCCTGAGCAGCCCAGGGTGGAGAAGTCAAATCTTGCCCTGATGTATCAGAGAGATGTGAGAAAAAATAAGGAAAAATAGGTTCGGGGGAAAAAAACCTGCAGTTAATATTTTTATGGAAATAAACAAAAAAAATTAACTGCAAACAAGATGCTAGTGTTGAAAATTGATATTTACAAACACCAAGGGAAGCAACCTACCGTACTTGGAAGAAGTAATTGGAGAAGAAAGGTGACCTCTGTAAGATTTACCTACAGTAATTCTGGTGGAAAAGGAAGCTGTCTATCTAGCTAAGCTGTATTACCTGACAGTCAGGAGAATAGTATATTTGCTGTCCATCAGTTTATATCAGTTCATTGGCTTTAATTGGTCAAGAGCAGCTGCTTCTCATTCTTCTCATGTTAAGGCAAGCAATGACAATAGCCAGGATCTCCAGAGATGTTTATTAAACCGGCATTTGCAAATGTCATACCATTTATTATCTCTACTGGGCACCCAAGTGTTTCCTAAAGTCATGAAGACAAGATAGGACAATGAGCAAAAGGAGAAATATTTAAATGAAATATAAGGGAGCTTGCTGGCCCCAGGATGTTTCTAAACAAGTTGTACTGGCATTAATTAACACTCAGGGTTCCAGCCCAACTCAGAGAACGTGGTGCTTTTTATAAATCAGACTGAGAACATATTTCAAATAAATTGTAAGGAAAACAATCTCATTCATTGGTCTTCTTTTCAGAGAACAAAAAGCAATGTAAAGAGATTTTTCTATTGCTTAGTGGATGGATGTTTTCTTAGAAATACTAATTTTACTGTGTACTGTATTAGCTGCATTGTTGTGGTGTTTCTCAACTTTTATTACACTAGCACTCCTTTCCAACTGTTGTTCCCTTTTAGGATCTTATTCCCTGCTGGGTTGTATCTGTAATTTTCCTCTCACTCAGCTAGAAGGGAAACAAAATGCAATAAGGGTCTCCAGCTTGTAATCAGAGAAGGTCATGGAAGTCCCCTCTACATCTAACAGTTTCTGACAGGGTAGAAATGTTCTGCTTACGTTCACAAATGAAAAGGGGTTAACCTCAGATTGCTTTCTATATGGCTCTGCAGAAAAAAGACAGAACTGAAAAATTGTTGAGGAAAACCATCTCAGATATGGCTGTGTTGTTTGTACAAAAATTTTTGGGTGGTCTATTATGGGAACAGAATCCACAGGGAAGTGGTCACAGTGCCAGAGGTACAAGAGTGTCTGGATGATGCTTTTATTAGCATGGCTTACTTTTAGCTCTACAAGGAACAGGGAATTGTATTTAAAGATCCTTTTGTGTCCTGTCCATCTTGAGAGATTCTGTGATTATATAACATTCAAGAAATACAGTCCCTTCACACCCAGAAATCCTGCCATCTACTGTGTAAAAATACACTGCTTCACGCCTGTTCTCACCTCATGCCTCACTAATGATGCTTGCTTAAACATCACCACAGAAACAAACTTTAGAGGAATGAGATCAGGAATAATCTTCACCTTTACCAACAGAGCAGGAAACTCGGTGGCATAATGTCAGTACAAGAAATGTCACTCTATCTTAGACTATTAAACTTTACTAGCTCACTGTTTTAGATGTTATTAACCTCTCCAGCGCATAATTGGCTCAACAGTAACATTTATATAGTCATGAAAACCATAGGTGATTCTTACATTATCATCTCTTCAGACATCTTTTTTCCTCTTTATCAAAGTAAATAGGTCTAGAGCTGCATTTGGAAACATCCTGTGCAAGCTCTTAGTCTATGTTTTGCATTTTAGAAAACCTTTACATGAAAGTACACCTAGGTTTGAGCAAGTTGTAGGTATTTGGGTTATAAATACACACTTTGTATGTCTTTTTCCTTAAGCAGTGTTTCCTCAGAAAACAGGATGCAGATGTAACCTTACTTCCTTGCAACATCCTTGCTTTACATTTAAGGTGAACCTGAGTGGGAAACTGCAGCCACCTTAATTTTGCTTTGCTTCAGACAATTACAATGTATGTCAACATCTGATCTTTGTGGAGCAGACATTTATATGCGGATTTGATATTTTTATCATGCCTCGAGGGGCCTGTTTCCTTCTACAGAATATAAAAGGAGTATGGGGTGGACAGCCTAGATATAGACATCTAGGATGAAATTCAGTTACCTAAAAAGTATTACCATTTCCATTACCATTACCTATTCCTATTACCATTTCAAATCTACCAAATTATCTCACCTTGTTTTAAGACCTATCCTTCTGTAGTTCCTGCAATATACCCAGCTGAAGAAATTAGCAGAAATTCCAGATAATACAGGATGTCTGAAATGGTCCTAGGAAGTTCTATCTGGAACTGAAATCTTCTTCTACACTTGAAACCTCTGGGCATGATGAGATGAATCCAACAATTTGCTTTAGAATTGCATGGATTGGACCCTTAGGGAATGGGTACAAGGGTACATGTGCAGCAAAGCACTGGGTGCCATGGAGACCTCTGCCTGAACAGAGACATCCAGCTTCACATCAGATATCATGCAGAGTCCGAAATGGGCAGGTGAGGCTTGTGGAAATGGCAGAGCTGTGGGCAGAGGGCTGTATGTTGGTATGTAGCAGCCAGATGGATACCTCCAAAGAGCTGAAACAGGACTAGGTGCCAATATTTAGACAAGTAAATTATCACATGTGGGGAGCATTAAGCCTAAGTTCCAGAGAGCATCAGGTATCCTGAGATAAATATCAACCTGTGTGCTGTACATCTAAGTTCTCATCATCATCAGTGGTGAACTGTACCTTCATGTGGTTGTCTATATCAAGGCCACAGTGAAGACAGAGATGCCTAAAGATGTCTGTTCAGGTGATAAAGCATTGTCATCTGCACTATGCTTTAAGGATGAGGTGGATATATCACTAGAGCAGACCCATTGTACTGTCTCCATCCTAGGAGCTTAGACATCTGTGTCACGCACAGACAACTACAGTTCCTGAAACTCAGTGTCTCAATCCACAGCTGAACCTGGCCCCTGCATTTGGGGGATTTCTGGGGTCTCTTCATAGATTTTTGCCTCTAGAAAGGCATTAGATATCAACTTGCTTAATCTAAATATTAATGCCAGGTCTCCCAAATCTCCCAAAATCCTGTAGAAACCTGTAATGCTCTCAAGCCAAGAAAATGTCTCTCTTCAAGTTATAGTGGAGTAAGTGTGTCATCCCTCACCCAGGGACTTCATTAGTTGATTTTTTTCCTGTAGCTGGTGTCTTATGATGATGAGAAGGAGTTCTTGCCTGCTCTTGTTCATCTGTTCTTGTCTTTGCTTTGTTAGTCACTCATTATCAGCACTGTAAATCCCTTTTCAGCATGAGATACATGATAGATAACTTCTAGCACAGAAAAATTAGATTATTACAAAAAATAACCCCAAAAGCACCTCTCAAAAACCCCCAAAAACATATTTTGTAATTTGAAACACTGGTGTGCTCCATCTGATGTACACACCTGCTCACACATTACAGCCCTGGCCACTGTAAATGAATCTTTGTGCAGAACAGGAATGCTCATGTGTTGCTCAATTACACAGAGAATAAGTAACCATATAAAGTTCCAGCTCCTTTTTTTTCACTTGAAAGCTTTATGTAACCCCTCCCTTTCAATCCTATTGCTCTGCAAAGTGAAAGAAAAATAATTTTAATTTTAAGAATGCAAGGAAATGTTGCTTGGCAACACTATGGATAAAAGATGGTCTGTGTCTGGCCTATAGCATGCCTCTTCAGAAACAATTCATATAGAGAAAGCCCTTTATTAACAAGGATGGTTATTGATATTTTTTTTACCCCCAGGCCATTTTAACGTATAATTCTTTTTTCAAAAGAACATAATTAGAATCTTTTGGCTTTATTTTAGGAAGAAAAGTGTTCATATTTCACATAGAAGTAATAAGGGGAAAATTTGGTAGGAACTTACCAATGCACTAAGTTATTAGCACAACTCTCACATCAATTATCACATTACTCAGTTAGGAACATTTGCACCATTATGTGCTTTTGACTTCTAAAACCAGTATGCATTTTTCATGCATTACTATTAATTACTAATGCTGTAGTTTCTGTACAAAGCAAGAGACCCATCACACCTTTTGTCTCTACTGATAACATGGCCATTCCATTCTTCTTCCATTTGTTAAAAAAAAGTGATGATTTATGCAAAAAAAAGTCAGCATATTTATTTCAGTTGTTAATGAAAGTCCAGTTGTTATTGAAGAGTGTGAATTCCAGAAAATAATTTTGTGAGATCATTTCTTAAATTAACATTGCAGAATTGCTCAAGCTGAAAAAGATCTTAGAGAGTGGCTTGTCTAGAGCTCTAGAGAAAAGCTTTCAGAAAAAGTGACAAAACACAAGGGTGCTTTCTTCCATCAGTACGAAAGACATTTTAGATTTAAACTCAGAGAAGGTACATTCTCAGAGTGCAGATATTCACTCTTTCTAATGTGGCACATATGCTAAGCTGGTCTGGGTGTTTGAGCCTGCCATGTGAACATAGAAGTTGGTTAAACTAAGCAAGCAGGTCAGCAGACACTACAGGAAATACCTTGAGAGGGAGAGCTTGGATTGTCCGAAAACTAAATCACTAAACTCGTAAACAGCATCCATCGAAACCCCTGGATTCAATAAATGGTTACTTTGCAGGCCCAGCCCTTAACTCATGAGCTATCTTCTCAGTGTTAGAGATAACAACTTTTCCTGGCTAAGTCCCTCCTCAGACCACGGCAAGCCCTCAGCAAGTCCTGTTTGAGTGAGGAAGTTTGCAGAGCAGAGCGCTGGGCCAGGGGTTGCAGATGTATTACCACAGGGTTTACAGTTTGAAACATCTTTCTGCTTTGTGAGTATAATCTTGCTTGTTCTATATTTATAATTTCTGCTACAGGATCAAGGCTAAGTTTCCATTCTGTTGGAAGAAGACAAATTTGGCCTAGAAAAACTTTGCGGTGCACACATTATTCTCAATAAAGTTTCTCAGTTCACAGGCACACAACGAAAAAGATCCACTCCCAGTGCAAAGGTCTTTCTGCATATTGATTCACCATTCAAAAGGAGTTATTGTTACTGGATTACAGCATTTTTCAAAAGTCCATTATGAAATACTTTTGGCTGAATATATTTACACTATGAATTTTCCAGCTTACAAACTGCACACAGCTGGAAACTGTGGACTTTGAATAAATTAGAATATTATTCTAAAGTCGAGGGTAGATTTAAATATCATATTTGCACCAGTGTCTACTGAAACATCCTTAATGAGTCTCCAGGGCACAATAAACTGCAGTTATTCTGCACAATTTTGAATGAAAAGCCCCAACTATCAAAGCAAAATGGTCTTATTGAAAGACTGATACACTTTTTTCATTGTCCATCAGTTTCACTCACAACCTCTTATAATCTCCACATGGAAGATAATATTACTTGCCAGTGCAAGTCATAATAAAACTAGCTAAGGTGGCATTATTTTCCTTGGCCTACACACAATTGACCAGGCAAGAAAAATAATATATGTAAAAGTCCTCTGACAGAAAGATTTTTCTGGTTTTCAAAGAGTTTGGACATTACCTGATAAAGCCTACTACAACAGCAACATAGGAAAATTCTGGTGGTGTTAGCTATTATGACATACAGTGCATGGTGATTAACACAGAGGAATATGCAAAGGGTCAGTAAGCCAATGGGATAAATAACCAAAATTAGCAAGTGATCACTATACCCTTTTACTGCATCCTTTTTTCCCCAGTTTCCCTACAATTACTATTCCAATTTCTTTCAAGCATCTGTAGATTTTTGGAAGATATTAAGATGCATTTTTCTGAACAGATTTTTTTTTATTACTTTTGTCACCACAACTTTATGTTTTCTAAAGGAACTATGTGTTGCAGTTCTCTTTAATTTAGTTCTCTTACTAATTTGTGGCAACAAGCTGTCCATGCGCCAGCAGTGCGTCCTTGGGGCCAAGAAGGCCAATGGTGTCTTGGGGACACCAGGAACAGCATTGGCAGCAGGTCAAGAGAGATGATTCTACCCCTCTACTCAGCTCTGCTGAGGTCACACCTGGAGTGCTGTCTCCAGTTCTGGGCTCCCCAGCACAAGAATCAGGGAGATATTCAGGATCCACCTGGATGCAATCCTGTGCCACGTTCTCTAGAAAACCCTGCCTGGGCTGGGAAGGCTGGACCGGATGGGCCCTTGTGTCCCTTCCACCTTTACCTGCTCAGTGATTCTGTGACAAATATTGCAAGGTACAGGAGAATTTCACACCTCCTCCCCCCATCTCTGGCAGAAAGACTGACTGCAGTAGGAAGAGAGTCAGAGACAGAGTTCTGTAAAGTCTAGTCTCTAACACATAATTATGTGCAATCAATGCAAGGTTACATATCATAAAGAGAAATTATGTCTTAAGATGTTTGAGGAGTAAGGGAAAAATAAGTGCTATTGCAGAGCTGGCTACACAATTCATGAAATACATACATTTCTTGTCATGACTGCAGATATATGATTGGTAGATATAAACTGACTTTGGAAAGGGTAGAGAAGACATACTAATACAGTAGGAAAATGTAGGTTGAGTTATCCAAGAGGAGATTAGAATAATTATTGACCTGATTTGATGAAGTTTAGGCCAGAAGAAACAATGGTGAAAGCTTATCAGAAAGACAGAAGGACGTGTAAGGAAGACAATAAGGCAGAACTAGCACAAGAAACAGATGTGTGCTAAATGACCATGAGCAGGGTGAGATCATCTCATGCCCATCTTACACCCAGCACAGGGAATCTAGCCAGCTCCTCCAGGGGAGCACAGTGCAGGCTGGCACTTTCAAGGTTTACAGGAATTATATCAATTCAGATTTTTCTGTAAATAATAAAGGTTATCCAGTAATATATTTTCATTAGAACCACTGGGATGGGTGAAGTAAGTTTACACAAACCAACAAGTTTATTACTGTCAACTTGGAAAGAAAGAGAGACTGTCACTTCAGCTGACCTCACTGGCAAGGGGTGAGTTCAGCCATCTAAAGTCTAAACAGTATTTAAACTTAGAAAATATTTTTACTGTTGTAAGTATGAAAATAGATTTATACCTAAAGTAAACCAGAGTATGTTGCACTCTGACAACACAGGTTGTTTTAGTGTCTCGGTTACATTTTAACATGATCAAAGTGCTACTGTTATTATAGAAAAAAATGCCTGTGTAGGAAACAAACTCATTTGCTCTAAATGCCATGAATAGAGGTGAGCACTGCATTCTAAACTGTACATTGTATGTTTTATCTAAATCCACTTTGGAGTACAGTGTTCATCCAGATGCATCTCAGATTACGTAGCCATGGATGATGTTATGCAAGTTTGTATACCTGAAGAGGGATTTAAAGGAACTGGGTTACTGGGCCACTGATGGTTTTCCAAGCAGAGCCACAAGAAGGAAAGAGGATTTGTCACATGGTAGGACGTTAAAAGAATAAAACCAGGTGGCTACAGTACCTTTTGACTCTTCCAGAAGGCAAAAATCCATCGTGAGACATTTGCTCCCCCCCAAAAATAACAAATACCTTATGTCAAAGCAGATTGCACTGAAGGACATCCTGCTTCAGGACAACGTTCCTGGGTTTATTTAATAAAGACTAATAATAATTATGCTTGGATAATAATTGGTCTAAATTTCTTGTACAATCCAAACAAAACTGAGGTGATAATTCTTAATTCGCAACATATGATATCACATGACATGGATGGATGGATGGATGGATGGATGGATGGATGGATGGATGGATGGATGGGTTTTGCCTGCCTGTCCTTGATCTCTCCCTTTGGTCAAAAGTAATGCTGAACATTCGTGAATATGGAGTGATTTTTTTAATGAGAGGGTGCTAGAAGGGAGTAAGTCCACTGCAAAACACCCACAAGAAGGAAGATTAAAACCTTACATAAGGTGTCATGTATTTTTACTGGATAGCTAAATCAAAATATGCACTTAGCTTTGGCTACTAATATTGTTCTTCCACTAACACAATTATCTATTTAGTTTTATAATCAAAGAAGCCTAATTTAGTTTAAATAAAGTTTCTAAAATTAACTGTTTAAAACTTTTTTTTAATGTTTTAACAAAACTATAGTTGTCCTTAAAGACAATCCTTGCTTTTGGAGTTCAAAGGCCAGAACAAAGTCTGCACACCATTCCAGATCTTCAGAGAAGGTACTACTTTCAGACCAAGTGTCACACATCAGTTAGGGGAGCTTTGGCACAGAAGTAGAGCATGCGAGCTTTGGCACAGAAGTAGAGCATGCCATCTCCTTGAGAAGTTTAAATTATAATAATGTAGTTATTTCTATAATTGTAATTAGTTCATTACAAGCTCTTATCAATTATTAACCTGTACACAAGTCTGTCTAAGTACATTTAAGTGCTTCTCATTGAAGCTGTCTGAAGTATGGGACCATCCTTCAGCATGACTCCTCCTCACCTGCCTTGCAAATGTGCTGTGTGATCTGTCAGGATCCCTCAATCTTACTAGAAAGAAAAACTCACCAAGATTAAATCAGCTTGATCAGGATTTTTGGCATAATTTTTGCCCATTTCGTCTAAGCACCCAACTATTATCAGTAGCATGGAGTTAGTTATCTTTCTTGATCATGGTCATTTAGCTGTTCTTCAACCACGGTTTCCTAATGTTGCCACTTCACAACTTCTCAAATATTTAACCTCCCACTGAAGGCTTTTTTGGAAACACCTGATACATGACTTTAGTATATCAGTACATACATACTATATATATAGTATGCCCTATCTTCCTACTATAACTCTTGATAAATCTGTGTTAGAACTAACTTTCAGGTTTTAGCACCATCCATTATTAATACCACCCTCTGTTACAAATCAGACACAACCAGGTTGTCTGACCATAAAGCAGGATGCACAGAAATGCCAAAATTCACCTTCTCGAGCATGTCCAAGTTAAAATGAAGACAAATACTCCTTCTGTTATCACACCTATCGATGGTTTCTGTAACAGGCTTTGCTCAAGGTATGCCAAGAAAATATGCTTTTTGCATTCTTTAATGAATCAGTTCCTAAAATATGAATCCATGAGCAACATCTCCAGAGATTAATTTGAAAATTCTGATATATCATGAAATTTGTCAATGCAATGATAACCAAAGAGAAGGTATCAGCATGACTCAAAGTAGCCTCCAAAAGTGCACAAAAAATAACAAGATGAGAGAAAGAGAGGGAAAGAAAGAAAAAAGGAGGAAGAGCTGGAAAGAGAGAGAAAAAGAGAGAGAAAGAGAGAGACGAAAGAAAGAGAGAGACGAAAGAAAGAGAAAGAGAGAAAGAGAGAAAGAGAGAAAGAGAGAAAGAGAGAAAGAGAGAAAGAGAGAAAGAGAGAAAGAGAGAAAGAGAGAAAGAGAGAAAGAAAGAAAGAAAGAAAGAAAGAAAGAAAGAAAGAAAGAAAGAAAGAAAGAAAGAAAGAAAGAAAGAAAGAAAGAAAGATTGATTCTTCATTGGTACAGCACAGTTTTATTCACTGAAATTTATTATTGCTCCAGTGAGTGCTTCAGAGATTTACCTCTTTCCACTTTCTGTGAACAAGATGGGATGATTTGTTAATCTAACAGAGAGAATATCAGGAGTCAGAGTCTCCACTGCCTTGTATCTCGCATAGGAAAATAAAGACAAACAACCTCATGTTCATTAAATAGCATTTTTTATTTTTCAAAGAGCAAAAGTGAACACTGAGGGTTCCTAGAGATATATATTATTTACCTACAGAGTATTCTGTTCTCTGAGACTTTATGTCACAAGCCAGAAATCAAAAGGCAAGGGTGTTAATTACACTCCTGTTTCAAGTCTCTCAAAATTGGAGGCAGAATTCATTTAGCAGCCCTCAGGAACACCTGACCTTCTAGAAATATCATTGTGTCACGGTAGGTCTTCCTTATCAGAGATGAGCTATAAAGCCCAAATTATTGATTGTTTTCCAAATTTCCACAAGCATGCATTTGCCAGAAATAGCTTTCCATAATTATTCCTGTTTCCAAATATTTGTAAGATCATCACCATCACAGTGATGGGGACAATATATCCAGAAAGATGTTATAATATATACTATGCTGTAATGTTAAAACACACAGGGAAATTTAATTAACTTGTTATTCACTGGTACTTCATGTGCAATTGTTTCACACATTTCCTTTATACAGCGGTGACCTGTTTTCCCTCTTTTTTTTTTTTTGTCCTGGCTGTCCACCAAAACACAGCACAAACAATGACAACAGACAGAAGGAACAAGCAGAGTTCATCCAAGCATGTTGAGAAAGGATTGGAAACACAAGCAGTGAGTGCTGGCAACATTTTTCTGAGGTTTTTGCCCTAAGTTCAGCATTTTAATGAAGAAAAGCAAGCAAATCTTATCTATTAAAAAATTATGGAAATAGCTGAAGCAAGCATAATGGATACAAGGACATGCCTTTGACAATCTGTGGACAGCTTTGCACTATACCTGAGAAAAAAATAAAGTGTCCCTTTTCTGTGAGACATCAAATCTGCTGTCCTTATGTGGATAGTACTCTGTCAGCCTTGTAAGAAGCTAAATTAGTCTTGCAAGATGGAAGGGGACGTGCAAATCTGTCTTGTATATTGTGATTTGTATCTCATCTTAATGTCAGAACTTCAGTATTTGAAGAAAAAGAAGTAGGCACTTTTCTCTGCAGGGAAGATGACAAACTTAAGAACTCTCACATGGTCCCTGAGCATCTCAAAGCCACTGCAAACAGAGCCACTAGGAAGGAAGTAGCCAGCTCTACAGTGTGATATTTTTTTATTATCTATGCAGCACTCAAAAGGGCACTATTTGATTCTGGTAAATTTCTCACAGATTATTTTGTCCACTTAAAAGTTGTAGAATAACTACAGCCCTCTTTCAGGTTTGTACTTTACAGATCTTCAGACCAAAGAGGAAGAAACTGGGTTTGGTCCTGTATCTTCCTTTCCTGAGTTTTTATTTTTAATTTAACTCATACAAAGCTTAAGTAAGACTGACTTACAAAGGCACCCCAAGAGATCACTCGGTTTCCCCCCACAGCTGGGCTTGCTGGACCTATGACATTCATGGCAGATCTTGGCAGAGGTTTTCAGTAAAGATAATTTAGTTACACTCCTAAGCAATCTCTTCCAGTGCTTACCTGCAAAAAGTGCTCAACAGTGGGTTTAGTCCCTTCAAAAGGATAGCTTATAAGTGGTAGACTAACATCTGGAAAAAAACGAACTTTCTGTTTTTACCACACTAAAATTTTTAAAATCCGAGTAGTAAAGAATGTATCAATACAGCATAAGTAAGCTAGAGTACAAAGGTTTCCTTACCTGCCTGCTACCCTGTCCTGTTATCCTTATGCTTCTATTTTCTTTGCTTCAACACAGCACAAGAAATTTGGGAGACACCCGTTCAAAGGACAACCTTTGAAAGGAACACAGAGAACACAGCGGCCAAAGGACCTTGCTGCATGCCTAAGATCTCACAGCCCTGCTGAAACCCTTAGGTTTCCTTGCTGACACTCAGACCTAGCTGAGGTTCATCAACTCAATTTACCTGCAAGCTCAGTTCCATTCTCAGGAGCACCAGAGCAGGAATTCTCCTCAGCACCCCAACAGGCACCTGATCAGACCCAGTGCTGCAGCTACCCCTGGGTTAAAGCATTGTTTGCAATAGATTGACAATTGTGATTCATGGGAGTGCAATCAGTCTGTCCCAAAGGAATACAGTCTGGATGAAAAATGGAGCAAAATTCAGTCAGCTGGACACTGGTTGTGCAGGTAATTAAAAGAAGCTCACAGCATTCCCTGAGGATGCATCTCTATGTCCACTAGCAGGATATGGCTGTCATAACTATGTTCCCCTTAGTGTTTTTTTTAAAAACTTGATATCAAATCCTTTTAAAAGTGGGCAGAGAAAGAAACCTAAACAATTTTGCTCTGAAGTGCTGGAAGACAATGATAAACGAATGCTATAACTGCAGAATTACCAGTGCCTTTAAATAGCCAGCAGGGATATACTCAGTGAATCTCAGAAATGTGATTCTTGACACACAGCACGAACTTGTGAAAAAGGAAAGGTCTGTGTCAGTTGATTTGGGGGATTTTTTTAGTGGATTGTACTTCAGTCTTTCCCACCATCCAATGAATTTGGCTCCAAGATCGCTAAAATAATTATGGCAGTCAATAAAACACATATGGTAATTGCTACCACCTGTTTTAGCTTTTAAATTGGGGTTAAACATTGCCTACATGTGATCTCCCCTCTCCAAAGTGCAAGTCTATTTGGAGTGGAGAAAGGTTAGAGTCTTTGGCTGATCTTCAAGTAAACACATGGAGATGATTTTCATGCAAAACTATAACAAAACTTCCTATTATTAAATAATTTTGGTCCATTTAAAAATGTATACTTGCTGTAGAACCAAGTACATCAGTCCTTATTTAAAATGTAGAACTGCCAGTAGCCAGGATAATTATAGTTAGTATTAATGTGAAGATGAATTTTACTCAGCTGACAGGACTCTCCCTTCTGATTCAAGCTCTAATACTTGCCTTAGTGCAGTGAACAAAAAGTATTTTAGTGAGGGTTTTTTTCTCATGAAGAACCACAATCCTGAGCCATAGCCACTTATGATTATTAGAGATTCCTGGTAGTGTTCCAGCCAGTGGTGAATGAGCCCCATTTTCACAATGCCTGTGAAGTTTTTTCTGAATGCACTGCTCTTCATCTACTGCTCTGAGCAGCAAATGAGGAAATTCAGGCTACATCTGACATGACATCATGCCTGAGCCACCTGGGACATTCCATGGGCACTCAAGGTGGAAACTGTGCTTGGTAGGAGGACTGGGCCAGGAAAGGACAAGCCTTTCCTCTGACCTGCAGATACAAACCAGTATATTAGAGGAGCACAGAACCGTGTTTCTGTGAGTATCCAAACAAGCACAGGCAGCAGTTTGCAGGCCTGCTTGTTCTCTTGATGTGTGGCTCTGCTGAGAACTGTGTGGTGCCTGTGGAGTAATGTCAGCAGATCCCAATTACCCTTAAATTGGCCAGCCTGCACACCAAATCAAAGACACTGAGATTAACACTGGCTGCAAAGTTCACCCAAGAAGATCTTTATAGCCCTGAGCATCCTATGTGAGAGGCAGGTAGGCTGAAGCTGCTCCAAGCAGGACTGGGCTATGATTTAAATCAAAGTGAGCAAGGGCAGATTGAAAAAAGGCATGTGAGCTCCTAACTCATATACAGAGATCTGCCTATTGTCCCATGGAATCCTGTGGCTGCCCTGGGTGTCACACAAGAAGAGTCTGTCCTGAAGCAGGATCGTCCTGGCACAGTCCTCCAGGACCAGCTGCAAGCTGCAACGCTGGTCCCCTGGCTGCCAGCCTGTGACAGGCACTGAGCAGCATTTTTACAGCTTTGCCAAGTGTTTTGTGACCTTAACTCTGCTCACTTGCAGGAAGTTTAAGGCAGCTAAACACCCAAATGATTTTTAAAATGGAAATTAAATTCTAAGGAACATATGGCCTGTCCACACCACAAAACAAATGTGGCAGATTTAATCTAGATAGCAGGGGCAGCAACAGTAACAGGAGGGAATAGTTTCAATGCCAGCATGGGCTGCTAGAAGGTCACACACAGAATCAGCTCCTGGAGTCAAGAGTTTGCACCTTAGCACCTACCTCAGATAAAGCCTGAGTCGATGCATCTTCACTACTTTTCTTATGCCAGCTATTTAAACTAGTAAACATAAACATGCAAACAGTATGGATGTATTTGTACTAGTGGATTAAGCAGCATAGCCCTTTTATGGTTAAATAGGTG
The DNA here is from genome assembly GCF_963513975.1 of Fringilla coelebs. NCBI lineage: Eukaryota > Metazoa > Chordata > Aves > Passeriformes > Fringillidae > Fringilla > Fringilla coelebs. Next base: position 33,172,021 of record NC_140029.1, read on the forward strand.
ATCTCAGGGTTTGTTCTGGTCTGAACCAGTCAGGGTGATACAAATAATTCCCAGGCATAGTTCAGGTGTGAGCACATGTGAGGGACAATTCCCCACACACACACAGTTTGCAGGAAGGAAAATCTGCTCTGGGATATGTCAGGCTTTAACCCCAGTTAGCACCATCATCATCATCATCACCATCATCATCATCATCATCATCATCACCACCACCATCATCATCATCATCATCATCATCATCATCATTATTATTGTTGTTGTTGTTAAATTGAAAGGAGAGAAAGGGAGGAATAGAGCCCAAGAGAGGCAAGAGATGCCCAGTACAGTTGCTCAGCCCCTGCTGACGTGTGCCCAGACAGCAATAGAGCCCTTCCACAAGTTCCTGTACTGAGCATGATGTTCTGTGATACGGAAGGGCCCTTGGGCAGTTCGGGTCAGCTGTCCTGGTCATGACTCCCCCCCAGCTTTTTGTGCACCTACTTGCCTGCAGAGAATGGGAAACTGGCAAGTCCTTGAGTTAGAGGAAGCACTACCCTGAAACACTTAAAACATCAATGTGTTATCAATGTTTTCCTCATACTAAATCCGAACCACAACATTACACAGGAAGAAAATTAACTATCCCAACTGAAACCAGGTCAGGAGAGTGATACAGTTTCTTTGCAGAGATGAACCTCAGTACCAATGCCCGTGATTGCTCCTAGGCATATTTTTTTAATGCTATAAAAGTAGTGTTTGAATACAACATTTTCACTTTGCTCTCTGGTTATGCTCGACATTTCAGGCATATTTTAAAGCATTTACTCCTTAATGTTTTTGTAGCTTTCCCACTGCAACACTTACTGCAACTCTGTTCCACCCTGAAGAGACAGCTGTGACTAGCTTTGTCCAAATAAGTCTGTCTACTATTACAAACTTACAGCTGCAAAGGCAATTCGGTAACTCACCTCATATTTACACATGGTGCTTTCAACAGGAGGGCTACTTATATACTAGAAAATTTGTGAATGCTTTCCAGGGTTTAAAATTCCTCAACATCCTCAGCAGTACACTAAAGCAAGGTATATGCACACAACCCATGCAAGAATTACAGTGTACTCTTGAAAAGTGCCAGTTCAGACCAGCTGCAGATTGTGATTTCAGGTCTTGAAGCAACTTGCAATAAAACTAAAGAAGAAATCTAAGAGTATGTATGTTTTTCTTTTTTTGTTGTTGTTATTTGTGGGCCAGAAGAACTGTTTCTTGGTGTGTGCAGGCATAGAGGAAAATTAGGACTGAAATCTATTAATCATCTTAAAGCTCCTAGAGACTTGTGAAAAGCAAATTACACTGCCTGAAAATGTAAAAATTGTCTACTTCTATTTTATGTGAGAGCGTGGGCATAAAAATGGAAATAATCCCCCCAGGACACAATCCAGGGAGAAAAAACAACGTGACCCTGAGATATAAACAGAAAGAGATTTTTAGTGTACTGCAGGGGATTTAGTGAAGGGATCCCCATTAATGTTAATAGGAGGCAGAGGGATGAATCTCTCGCACTGAAGTGGAAACTCAGCTCTGCACATCAAGTGTTCTGACAACCAAGCAGTTTGCCACTGCCTTTGCACCCAGCCAGAAGCAGGGATGAAAACAGTTAATTGCTTTCTGAGGTGGAGTTGAGCTGAGGATACAATACAAGAATAAGGCATCTGGAAATAATGCTCCTTTTAAGAAATCTGGGAGGTAAGTGCCTGCTTTGCTGCACAGGCATGGGATCCCTCACTCTGCAGCTCTCTGGCAAAGCCTAAAGTGAACGTCATTTAGATTAGATGAGATTAACCTTAAACTTCATTGCCCATGAAGACAAGACCTTCTAAGTGAACTGACATATTTGTTAACAGTTTTTATGAAAACATAAACGATTCTCTCTGCAAAGCTTTTAAGCAAATTACAAGCCAAAATTAACATAAAGGCAAAATGAACGATTCTGTTGTAAGGATCTTTTGGTTTTTATATAATATCTGAAGTTTTTTATGTTTCATAATGTTTAGCAATGTAAACTATGAAACGTGCTGATGTAGTCTTCATTCGCTGCATTTTCTTAGACAAAATTTGTCTTTTTTATAACAGAAGATATATTGGCAAGAATCTACTGGACTAAATTACAGATGTCCCTCAATTTTGAAAGAAGTTCAGATTGCATTTGCATCCTTCTTGTGCATCCAAAAGTGAGGGGAGAAAAGCTATGGAAAATAGGAATTAAATCCAGTGAAGGAAATAATGGCAGTGCATAACAACTGGAGATTTATACCTAGCTGTCGATCTAAGTCACATGGAGCCAGGAAGAAAGGGAGGAGTTTTTCCCCTGAAGAGGAGGGAAGACACAAAGTCCAATGAACTGACCACAGCTATCATTCCCCATCCCCCATGCCACCAAGAGAGGAGGAGGTAGAGAAGTTGTGAGTAAAGCTGAGACGGAGAAGAAGGAAGGGTAGCAGAAAGATGTTTTAAAATTTGGGTTTGTTTCTCATCATCCTACTCTGACTTGTTTAGTAATTCATTAAATGAATTTCCCCAAATCAAGTCTGTGTTGCCCATGATTGTAGTCTGCCCCTGCAGATTTTCATAACTGAGTCAGAGCAATCTGATCCATCTTTGAAGCCATCACTCTTTTAAGCAGGGTCTGGACTAGAGATCTCCACAGTTCTCTTCAAACCTAAATTAGTCTCTGATCTTATGTGAGGTTGAAAATATTAGTCAACTCCAAAAACAATTCTGCAGAAGGAGACATTACTATAATCTTTGTGGAAAGATGGCAGGAGGCAAAATTAGAAGAAACTGTGAAGTCATATCCACATCCTAACAGAAGTGCAGGAATTATAGGGTGAAATGCAACTGCTACTCCCTGGATGGAATGTGGTTGGCATGCTGGAAGCCTGTTCCACAATGACTCCCCACACCCACAATCTGCAACTGTAAGCATCTGCTAAGGGATATGGAATGGAGAGGGTGGAGCAGTGTGGAGGAACCGCAGCCGGGCTCTGTTGAAACCCTTGCAGGGAGGGGAACTCGGTGGTAACTTATGGTAGTTTGCAGTTGAGAAGTCATAAAGCACCAAGGGGGATAGGAGATGTCCTGCTGCTGAGCCAGCTATGCCCTCCTCAGATGAACTTGGTTCATTATAATTTCATGATAATATTAACTCACACCTTCATCCCAAAGTTTCCTACCTCCAAGGTACAACCACCACTCACTGTGCATGGGCTTATATTTTACTGTATCTTTCAGAGTAAAGCAAGAGAATTTTACACAAATCAGTTACAAAGGTTTGCCTAAAGTCACTCAAGCTCTAAACATAAAGAACTAGCATAAAAGTAAGTAGAGAATAGGAAGAAGCAAGGGAAAAAACTCCATGATAAATTCTGGGAGCAGTTGATGGACTGAACCTATCTTCCACTCCATAAGGATGTCTGGTGGGTAAGAATCATACTCAATCTGTGTATTGCTCTGAATACATTTTTGGAGTCAGACACTATCCCTAGCAATCCTTGAACCTTAACCTGTCACAATTTTTTATTCAAATTAAATTTAAAATGTTTAAAGTTGAAGAGAGTTGTTCTGCAAACTGTTGTGTGGGTCCTTCACAGGCACTGACCATCACCTGTAGCAGGCAGCATACTCAAATAATGTGGGAGACCTGCTGAGGGCTGTCCCTTAAGCTGTCGATGTGTGTTCCTCAGTGAACAATTCAGTCAGCTGAGTCACCCTCTGACCCATCAAGACTGCTCAGTGAAGGGTGCTCCCCATGGGACACTTGGCAGACTGGTCGAGCACAAGGGTCTCAGCTTTCCTGGGGCACCGACAGACAAACCAAACACTAAGGATCAAATAAATCTCCCTTTTCATATGATAATCTTTATAAAGATCTAGCCTGAGCCAGGAGGACACCAAGAAACCTGTGAGGCTCAAATTCATGTATGGGTATCATTCCTTATCTTATTAATTGCTCTGCACCTGTACTTCAGAATCACATTTCTAGTGCAAAGTAATACATATGACATCATTCTATTTTGAAAGTGGTCAGGATTTACCTCAGAAGCTCTTTCAAATACCATTGGAAGCTGTGTTAAAGTGAAATTTTAGCATACAGGAAAGTCTTAGCTGTAGTTTCTGTTCCTTGCTTCATGGTGCAGAATATGAAAGGCAAGGTGATGTAATTCTCCCTGTCTTCACCCCTCTGTAACTTCTCCCAGGCATGCCAGGAATGGGAAGCCTCATAATGATGTGGCTGAATTGCACAACTTTGGCTCAGACTTCTCAGACTGGTTTGAGATTGAGCTATGAAAAAGTCTGTAGAGGAAAAATAAGCAAGATAAAGTTGCAGACAGGTAAGAATACTGAGACAGGATCATTAGTAGCTCTAGGATTCAAGAAGGAAAGAGGTCTCATGGAAGGTTATGAAACAAACAAAAACAAACAAACAAAAAAAAAGAAAGAAAAAACAAAACCACAAACAAAAAGCAAACAAAAAATCCCCCAAATGCAATGCTGAAAGGTAGCAGCTCAGAAGCAGAATCTATGCCATGCAGCAAAGAAGTTCAACCCTGCTTACCTGGCCTGCAAACACTCTTTCAGTGTCTTATTTGGGTGGAAAATATAATCAACCATGTGGCTTCATAAGCACAGCTAACTTTTATGTGTGTTGACTAAGACATAATTGTTTTATCCCTTAAGAGTGTGTATACCTTGATTGCAGGGTTTGATTAAAGGGCTAAACATGCAAGAGGTACAAGTGTCCTGAAGTGACACTGTCACAGGAGTGCAATTCCGAGGTGTGCAGCAATGTTTGAGTTGCATTTTGGAACAGAAGAAAGAACTTGTGAATCTGTCATTTTATAAATCCACTTGATTAGATGTAAAAACATGTGGGTTGTGTGACAAACCCCTTAGGAGCATTAATGCTGTTGTCAGGGACAGCTTCCTATGTGGTTTCTCTGCTGGGCTATTTTGTAATTAGTGTCATTCCCAAACAGGCAATTCGAGGCCAGCATTTCTCAAGGGTTTTCAATGCAGTGTCACTCTTCTTTTTACAAACTTCGAGCACTGAGCCATGAAACCCAAGAGTATCAGCATGGGTTAAGGCAATTTATGTGTAGCTGATTGAAGTTTTAAAATTATGATTTGGAAGTCAAACTGCTTACCTTCAACTCATAGTAGGGGAACTCCTAGAACTTGAAAGAAGAAAGAAATAGCAGCAATGTAGTTTCAGTTACTAGATTCTGAAAAACGCACCAGTATTTATCGCACACTTCCAAGGACCACCATGGTCTGTGCCAAGGGTATCACACCATCCTCCAGAGAAACCACTCTCTCTATCTTCTACCAAACTCCTCAGGTTTGAAAGTGCTTTGTCAGGTGCTTGTTCCTTGTGAAGAAACAGCACTGCAAACAGAGCTCTGGCTGTTACTGCTTTTACTCGATCTTATTTAACTCTCCTGATTTTTGGCTTCCATACCCATTAGAGCTGTTGATGTTAAGCAACTAGATATGGATTTCTCTTCAGAGATATTTTTCACAAAACTTGAACAGAATAAGTGAGGACGCTCTGACTTATGAGATACTCCAATATCCCCTTCTTTGGTGTCTCTTCAGAGGTCAAGAGGATGGAGGCTTTGCAAGAGCTGGCCTGAAGTTATTTACAGCTGAAGCCTGGCTGACCAAAGAGCTGGGACCCACAATGGAAGGAGACACTTTTGCATGTCAGCAGATGATAGTCGTGATAGCATCATCAGGTCAGCAATCCCTAAGAAGCATAGAATTATTCTAGTTCCAAATCTCTTTAAAGAGGCTCCACTTCCATATCCATCAACCATAGCTGTTGACATATTTGCCATACACCTGACAATTCCCTCCTTTTCTGCAGAAGTATCTTGTCCATGGAGGGGCTCTAAGCTGAAATCTAAACTCCTCAGTTGAAGCTGTCAAGCTGGATTCTTAGCAGTGACTTACAGAGCCAGGTGTCATTATTTCTCTGAAAGACACAAAGGGAGGAAACTAAGCAATTAGAGGATCTTGTAAAATCCTGTCAAGCTGCAGAGTGGTCTATTTATTTTCCTATTGATCTTGCCTTTCTTTCTTTGAGGAATAATGACTGTCTCATCAAATGTCTCAAGTTCCCAGTGTTACACTGTGCCTTAACCTTTGTAATGCTAAAGATCTCAGATTTGCAATTCTGTAGCCTTTCACTGTGCAATCTTTCACCTAAACTGCTGTGGTGATATTTCTTCTGCCTCGTCCTCCTGCTGTTATTCTCAAGTCCTTGCATCTCTAGACTCAGATATCAGATTTGTCACAGGAGATGATTGCTCTGGCATGACAATTGCTCTTTTTTCCTGTTTTTCCCTGTATCGTGTTGTTTGAATTTTAGTTTAGCTGTATATCAGATATGTATTATTCATTATTATACATGGACAGTCTCAGCCAATGACTTTCCCTTCTCTGAAGATGTCCCAGAAATGAGCTTGATGTCAAGGTTCACTTTGCAGGCTACTACAGAAAAGCTTGGTTCAAATTTATTTGGCAGTTTAATTTTCAAGGAAGCTACAGGATATTGTAAAGCACTTGAGAAAGGAATGGTGTTTTCCCATGAGCTAGTTGAACACTAAATGTTATGGACACTGAATGTTACCATAATTTTCTAACTGCCACCACTCTATTTGTCTATTAATCTACAGTTAAAGGCATTGTTTTACTTTTATGTGCTTGGGTTTACAAAAGCTGAAAAAAAATGGAGCATTTTAAATCTGGAAACCTTTCTTGTAGGCATCATTTTCAGCATAAATAGCTCCTTACCCTTGGCTGTGAGAGCTCAGGTAGCTGAGATATTGCAGCTGTCTGTGCTGTGAGAAAACATTGTGCAGGAAAAGCTCAGCCCTCCCAGCCCAGCCATACTCAGTCAGCCACGGGGCGTGCTTACTCCTGCTATAAACTTGGTGAATCCTGCTGAGCACATTTTGTGGCAGGCACTTAATCCCAGACAGGTTGAATGAGACACCCAACCTGGCTGCTTACAGTCCTTAAAAATGCCCCAGGCCAGGTGTGGACACGAGCAATGTCAGTGACCAGCACAGCCCCACAGCATCCAACACCCTGCCTCTGGGATCCTGGGGCTGGAGCCAAAGGCATTTTCAGGAGGCTGTGTCCTGCAGAACCTCAAGGTGCAGAGAGCAGAGCGGCACAAGCAGAAATTAGCCTCACTGGGGGTCAGAGAGCCGCAGAAGGGAGATCAGGAAGCCTGTCTAAGCCTTTCTGTAGGTCAGATCAGCTGGGATAATGTCATTCTTGACAAATATGTGTCTAACATCATGCATCAAGCTTTGATACATTAGTACTTTTTGATTTTATTTTCATAACTCAGAAAAGAATTGCTTAATTCAACCTCAGCAGATCCAGCAGAACAATATAAAAAGGAAAATCTGAGTGTCTGTAGATTATTTGAGTTTGCATTTGAAAAATGAGATCTCATAGAGGGGTTGAATACGTTTAGCTGGCAGCATTTTAGATTACTGCAAGCTATGGCCTGATGCCAGACAGGAGGAGGTATTAAATAAAAATAAATATAGATCTAAATATAAGGGCAGTAAATAATTTCCCTGTGCAATTACAATAAGTAACAAAAAATTCCAAACCCACTACTTTGATTTACAATGAAGTAAATTATTCTGATTGGCTTGCAATAACTTGCATAACTTGAGGGAAGGGGGAAATGTGTCTAAGCATAATTTAAAACACTAAATAAATAAAAAAATAAATAAGGAAATATATCTCTACCTTTTTTGAGTCTTGGACATCTCTTAAATTGTTTCTCAGTCACGAGGATGAAATGTCTGTAATTTTTCCAGTTACATTTCTGAATAAAATATTTATATTCTAGGAAAAGAAATCTAGCATAGAGTGGTCAAATCTTCCTCTAAAATTATATCTACATTGAACAGAGTTTTTATCTGGAAACTTGTTTGCTTACCCACATTTATTTGATTAATTGGAGCCTTATTTTTTTTACTGCCATCTGTGGATGAAGAGAGCTATTGTACCACAGCCAAACTTTTCTTGTAATTCTACATGAGCAAGAATAAAACCAAAAAACCTTCTCTCTGTGTTTATACATGTATTAAATGACAGATGCCCCCTGGCAACATGCAGAATTGTCTTTCACCACACAAAATGGGCCAGATTCTCTGATCTGGTATCATCACTTTGCATTGCATTGCATTGCAAACATAATCCAGACCTAAAGCCTTGTTCAAGCTGACATACTGAGGATTATCCCATTGCTCAGATAATGTTTTTGAACAGACACCAAGTCTGCTCTCCTGGGACTTCTTCCTTTGCCATTAAGTATAGCAAGGCATGGGGTTCTTGCTTAAGGACAAGAAAAATTAATTAGCCCCTTACCACCTCGCACTGAGTAAAGCCTTATGACGACTTTTAGCCTCTCTGTGACAGGATTGACAGAAGGACTTCCCCCAGATGCATCCACATGTCTGCAAGGAGATGGAGAGTATTGAGCTAGGTAGTGTAAGCCTAATTAGCTGCCTAATTATTTTCATTGTCTGGGGCTTTCATGTTTAACCAATTCTTCATCTTGCCTGAGTACTCAATGTCAATCTGCAAAACAACAGCATGGCAAGGTTTATGCTATGCAGGATGGAATTTAGGTTCCAGATGCTCTGAACATTTTTCAATATTTGTAAGCAGTATGTGTCATGGGATACTCACAGATAAAATAACTAGACATCTATGTGTGCTGAACACACCCCAAAAAATTTTGACAGCACAAGTTCAGGACATCATAAGACAGATCAAAAAATGTCAGCCAAAAATTATTAGGTACAATATATTGAATTTAGGAAAGGATAATAAGGTGATCCCCAAAACCCAAGGCAGTGTTCTCATACCCACTCAGGACACAGCCAAGCTTGGAAAGGAAGGACAGTCCAGGCTGGTTTGGCCCTGCCTCAGCCCCTGCTCCCTAACAACAGGGCTGGGCTGGGCTTACCACAGAGCCCCCTCTGTTCCCAAAATGCAGGAGAGGTGCTGCCCCTGAGCTGCTAGAGGACTTTAGTAGCAGGAGGACTAGAAGTCACTCCTGTCTTTATCTCTTTTACTATGTAAGTTGGTGCCAGGCACTTGGAGAGCAGATGATCATTAACAGAAAAATGAGTGAATCAGAGTTGAAATTGGATTCCCGGGTCGCAAGTTCCTCTGAATTTTCTCTTTGGAAAGGGATAAACCTGTGGATAGGTGATGAAAATATCATTGGAAGAGTTCTGCTCTCCCTGCTGATCCTGTGTGAGCTCCAGCAAGTCACTCACTCCGTCCATTTGCCCGTTCTTTTATCTGTGACACAGAATGAGTCGTGCTTTGTTTCCCACATCCTGAGATCATGAGTCCTTCCCTTTTCTGAAACAAAGAGCATCCCAGCTGTGAGCTGCACTGAACAGGGACATTTTGTTTTCATTTACAGACATTCAAGTAATAGTGTTAACAACTGACCAGACACCCCTGGAGGAGTTTAAAGCAGAGCCTTCAAAAAAACAAAACAAAACAAAATTGAAAGCAACAAACCACCAAAACAAGCAACAACCAAACAAAAGCCCCCTGTAAACAACCTGTCTTTGTATGGAAACCAGAATTCTCCCGATTGTAAGTGCAATTTTGTCCATTAACTGAATTTTTAAAACTATGTTTAGTCCCCCATTTTCTCATGTAACTACAGTTTAAAGCTCTTGAACTAAAAAGCAGTTTTAACTAAAGCTGAGAGTATCTTAACCAATATTTTCAGTGGGCTCTGGCAATATGTTTAAGCTGTTGTATGCAAGACAGCAAAAGAGAGGGGAGTTTTTTGATGCAGTATGACTGAACCAAAATAGAAAAAGGCGAGGAATTGTTATGTGAAACCCTCATGTTGCATGTGCTGACAGGCAAAACCCAGCAACCTCCCCAGATGTGGCTTTGCAGTAATATTAAGTGCCTGTTTAGGGAAGCCTAGTGCGGCACACACTGTAAGACCTTTGCTGCTGCTGGATCACTCTGGTTGTCACAGACATTTTTTTTTCCCAATTATATGAGGAATTAATTGCTCTGTGCTAGCACCTCATTTTCTTTAGACACAGAGCTTCATGGGGTCAGCACGCCTGTGACTTTCTGCTCATTGCTTATTTCCTAGAGATGTATCTGCGAGTGAAACAGTGGATGGAAGTCTTTTGCTCTTTACAGCAGTGGTGTAGGACTGATCTTGGAAATTTGTTTTGCATTTTCACATGAGTAATTACCACATGAATCCTGGAGATTAGTGCGGAATGTGTTTTGTTTGATAAATATTTGGCTTTGGATAAATAATGATAAATATCTGCATCCAATTCTTGCTGGTTTGCTTTTAAGGGCCATCCACAAAAATCAGGCAAATGAGTTGTCATCTCTCTCCCTTCCCATACAGCCCCCAAATCCAGCTCACTGAGTTAAGGCACTGGTCAGACATGTGAGACATCCAGATTCAAACCCTCATTCTGCCTGAATCAGAGCAGTGATTCAGAGCAACCCTGCCCAAAGACACCTAATCTATCAGGTAAGTTCAGAGTATATCTTGTTATACTTTATGTAAAATTAATATTCATACAAGCAGAGAGTCAAACTGACATTTTGCAGCAAGCACCTTTATTAAATTACCTCCAAGATTTTCTTTCTCTTCTGAGACTACAGAATATTTAGCAATGTGAACTGTAACAAGCTGTAAGTGAAAAGCCTTATTCTAAAAGAGTTTTTAAATGTTTGTAAATGTTTCATTTTAGTGGCCAAATCAGAAATTTAAACACTATGCATCTCAGATGTTAATGTTCTCTCAGCTTCATTGTGGTCTGATAAGAAAAAGGCAGTAGCAATGGCTGATTCTGGAAAAGCTTGGCACTTTTCACACTGAATGTTTTGAATCCAAAACATTCAGTGTGAAACTCTTCTGTATGAAACTGCACTCAGTCCTTCAAAAAATTATGAGGTGTGCATTAGGAAGGAAAACAATTTTCTGTACCTAAATATTTATTTAGTTTTAAGTATTTTATTGTAAACAAGAATTCAGCAAGTCCTTCTGTTCTTTTTCTGTCCTTTCCTGAATTATCTCAATTCTTTTGGCACAGTTGGTCTTACTACCCACTGCCAATGGAAGGTGTCACCCTGAAGAAATACCTTACTATGTCCAATGGGTTTATTATAGTCTGCATTCATCTTTCAAAAAGGTAAAGAGAGGCCCTGGGGTATCTAGAGAAAGGATGTTTGAGGGCTTGTGGAACACATATAACATGCAGATCACATTTATCAACTTTCCAGACTAAGGTCTACCAGGTTTCTCTGAATGACTCTGTCTTGGTGTTTCACCAGAAGTGTTCTGAAGCTGATTTCCCTGCTGTGCTTTGGTTCACATTGATGAAGTGTCACCAAAGTACACTAACTACATTACCCATGGATTGAAGTGGACTAGAAGAGTGTCAGGATCACTCATAAAGCACTCCCACTCCTAAACAGCATGCAGTCCACCGAGAAAGCAAGAACTAGTCCAAAATAAACTCCCCTGAAAGGCATGATTCAGGCTTTCACAAACATCTGCTTTGATCTGCAGACATACTGCGCTATTTAATTGCTCAGAGAGCAAATGTAGCCTTTGCATCCTACCTGTGAAACAGCACACTCTTACTCTGGAGGGAGCAGACAGTATTGAGGACAGGGAAGGTGTGTGCTTGGGTCAGGGACTCTTGGTGTCTCAGTGTGGGAAGAGGTGAAAACTCCTCAATGGGCTGATGGGGGAGGATGGAACCAATTGCTCGCAGGATGGGTTCTTCCTTACCTGCCAAAACTCCCTGTGCAGTCAAGAAGCAGACTCAGCAAGGTCAGGAGTTGGCTGCTCCTCACAGAACTGAAGGAAACCCAGGAGAGCAAAAAGGCACTGCCTGCCTCACTGGGAGGGATGCAGATGGTTTTAAGAGCAGTAGGAAATGCTGCTGGATGTGGGGTCTGGGTCAGGTGCCCCCTGTGACAGCTCTGCAAGAGAGTTGTACACCAGACATGTCCTGAGGGGTGGCATGGGTCGGGGTGAGTGGCATGAGTGGTTCTGATGTTCAGCCAAAGGCTCTGCAAAGGTTCCTTAGAGCAGTGATGTCCCTGAGGCTTCAGGGAAACACACCTGGATGGCTTGCAAGAGCCCCACTGCTGTTCTGCCAGGATGCCTTGTGTCTCCTCAGCTTTGCCCCTGGTCTCCAGGTTAGCCAAGCAGCTCCGTAGCAGCCCTGTGCCTGTCAGTAAGCACGGCTCTTCTGAGCCCTCGTGCACCATGCCAAGCACAGCACAACTCATAAAGTCTGCTGCTCAGCACCAAGGCCTACAAACAGCATGAGAGGAGCAGTCACCCTTTTTGAGGGCAACTTTCAAACACTTTTCTCTTTCAAACCACATTTCTATTTCTGCTTTGCAGAATACAATTTTCTCTCTCAGGTTTTCACCGTGGCCATCACCAATGGCAAACCAAACACCTTTCTGCTTTTACCAACCCAGTCTGTCATCCTCTGTGCTTCTACTTTCTAAATAACTGCAAATCCTTGATTTGGACCTAGATTGAAAGATTGGCTTTGCTTCCTTTGTTGCACAGAAACATACGGCTCAGAGTGTGGCTGGACTGCAATCCACACCATCCAAGAGGAGCCCCCTCCATCCGTTCTGCTCCGTCCCTTCCATCGCCACTGCCCATCTCGGCACTGGGATCTCTCCAGGGTGCAGCTCAGAGTGTACTCAGCTGACACTGAATTCAACTCTGCCTTTTGGAGACATACAAGTACATGACAGTAAAAGTAAAACTGGTTTTCTAAAAGCAATCTGTTCTACATACAGTCTCTTACTTGGGTTTCATTCTGAAGTAGGAGACAAACTCCATTTGAAACACTTCCCTTATTTGTTGTCTTCTTTTGAGGGCAAAGGAATGAAGCAGGAGAGTGCTAACATGTGGAAGTATTGAATTACTTGTCTGGCTTTCTTCTTTCTTCATCCATGAGAGGGAATGATGCCTGCAGCTTCTCAGATAACAAAAATCATATATTAAATTTATTGTATAGTACATATTTACTTTGAGCGAACGCCCTCATTATTAGTGGTAATGGAGTGGTAAAGTCAGATATCTTTATTACATCTATTTATAAATGCTCTGAGATTAACTCAGGGGTTTTTTTTATCAGCATCATATTTTTTATACCAATCTAGTATGGGGTTTTTTTCTCCTGAATTTAGTTGTCTGCCAAATAACAACTTATCCTTGATAGGCAGATTTAGGTGTAGGAGAAATCTTTGTTTAGACATAGGGAAGCCTCAAAGTAGGAGGACAGTAGATAACTTCCAAATGCTTTAGCTAAATAGAAGACTTCTGAAATAGCAAACAGCCCATATTTTTAACTGTCAAGGGGAATTCAGTAGGTTGAAAAATGTGTCCAGTAATAAATTTCATCTATAAACTAAAGATGGCTCTTGAAGGGAGCTATTGCAGAATTTAAATAAGTTATGTCGAAACACATTTAGCTGCTCTCCTGTGAAATTACAGCACGCACCTACACAAAAACCTGCAAAAATTTATATATCCTAATTAAAGGTTATTTCAATGCAAACCAGGAAATTTCTTTTTTTCTTTTTTTTTTAATTTAATGTATACATTAATTAATTAGCAAACAAAAAGAAAGAACTAAGCAGCAAAATCACTTGGCTCTTTCTAATCAGTCTCTGGCTGCATGGTGCCAATTGCATGGTGTTAGCTGCAATCTGCCACTGACAGATGTACTCAGGTTTGGAAGCTGTTACTTAACCTAGAGGCCGTGACAGTGTTTGGATAATTCTGATGTTATCCTGAGAGGATTAGGATTCTAGATAAATTTAAACTCTCTTCTCCAATGCATATTTGAAGATGATGTACATTTGCAGGAGACCGGCTGTCACAAACCTAATTTGGCCTATGTTTTTATTTGAACATATGTGGTTTCTCAAAGGAAGTGAACTGTAGTCAGAGATGAAAGCCATTCAGTGCCTCTGATCTCTGCTATGTCACTTCCAAATGAGATCACCTTCACTGCACATTTTCTTTTCCTGGCAACAATCTGGGGGAATTTACAGAATTAAAACCCACAGTCTTTTATTTTCAGAGTTTCGAGAAATTAGACTAGATCCTGATTCACTGCTTTTTCTTCAACATATAATGAATGTTATAGAAAAAAAAAATTAGGGTTTTGTTTTTTTCAAGGTAATATGATTTCCCAAGAACTGAAGGAATATAGACACAATACCACCAAAAAGCTTGGTTTTTCCTCAGATCCACAACACCAAAAAATGCATCTACAGGCCTTTTAAACTCCTCTTATTGTACCTAAAGAAAAATAGCAATGCAAGAAAACCATACTTTAAGTAGTAAGAGCATCACCACTTTCAGAGGTGACATGTAGAAGCTAGACTTGTAATTTTATACACAGTTCATAAGGAAATCCTTAGATACTGGAAAGAGTGAATCTGGTATCAAGCTTTAACACATCAGAAAAGTCAAAAGACATACTGCTGCTCTTGATAGAGATATGACAAATTTGTCAGCTTTTATTTCAACTTCTTTTTGTTGGGACATTTTAATCAGAAACATCACAGTAAGAGCCACCTTTCAAATGACAATTTGAGATAGAAACTCTCACCTCTATTGCTATATTGGCATTTCAGTAGATATTCTAATTGTTAAATGCTTGATTTCTTGCATCTAGCAAATGTGTTGTGACAGCTTCATGCACCTAATCTTCCTAGATCATTGAGGAAAGAGACAAAATATACATCTAGAAAGTAAAAAGATAAAAAAGGTATGACATTTCTTACCCCTTAGAGTTTTGGCTTGTAAAAACTGCTATTTATATCTGTTGCTATCTATAGATCTACATCTATAAAAATTGCTATTTGTCTATTACTTATAGCACACTTGAAGTGTAAAACACCAACAACAATTTCCACATTTCCAGGTTGTGGTCAAAAGTTTTAGAACACAGGGAGATTACTGGACTGATAGATTTCTCTGGTGTGTTCCTTACAGACCCATGTGGTTTTAAACTTTATTTTTAGTGTGTTATTCCTTTTCCAAATAAAACAAAGAGATAGCATTTGTCACAAGGATTTCCTATGGAATATGGGTTTGCTGAAAAGAAAGATAAGCAAAGAGCACCTACATTCTGTGCCTTCAAGTCATCACTACTAAGCACTGGTTCCCACTAGAAAAAAATAAGTGTTCTTAAGTTTCTGTAGAAACACAAACAATAGTGGAAAGAGTTGTTTAGTATTTACTAAGCTTCAAAAATGCTCTGCTTTTCAGTCTCTGTGTTCTGCCTTGAAGTGCTATTTCTGTATGTAAAGCATAAATACCAATTATATAGCTCCACTGAGGACCATAAGTACAGAATGCCAAAGTGGAAGGGTGAGAGAATTTAGATTTAGGATTAGATGTTCTATGATTTAGGAAAACAGCTCTCTTTTTTGTTCCTCAGCACTCTTTATTTCCAGATGAAATAAAATGTTATTTTTTAGATCTCATTGTAAGGGCGCTGTCATAGTTTTTGAATTCTTGTCCTTGGAGTCTGTTGTAATTTCTGAATAATAATTTACATTCAAAATTTGTTTTATTATCTCTCTACAACACTCCTGCTGTTATAACAATGAAAAACAGTCTGTTCTCCTGTGAGTGTTCCGTATGTCTGTCTGTGATTTGTGTGGCCAATGTATATAATGATGCATATATGTGCTGGGTGTAACTGTGCTGTTTGGGAATGCATCTTCAGCTTCACTGCTGGCTGGATGTGGGGCATGGAGCTGCTGTAGCCTCACCCTCTCAGAATGTTTTTGGATGCAAATCCAGTGCATTGCTTTTCTCCTAACATTTAGGTACCACCTCATACAGGCACAAAAGTTGTGTCATTCTCCCTTTATTATTAAACAGACAAAAAAAAAAAAGACTAATTCTAAAACAGACACTACAGCTTAATTTTAGCTAGCCAAGGAACCAGTAGTATTACCAGGTCCAGACAAAATGTTTAAGGTTCTTATGTGAAAATTAAATACCATGCCATTAAAAGGAAATTAATTGTAACATTGCAGAAGGACAATCAGTCTTTACACAGAAGTGCACAGAACCTTAGGGACACCTGTCAGGGCTGTCTGCAGACTTGGTGTCATTCCTGCTGCTCTAGTATTCACACCTTGAATCCCATGTCCAGTTCTGCATTCCTCACTCCAGGAAGGACTTTTGAGGTCCTGGACCCATCCTGAGAAGGATGACAGAGCTGGTGAAGGAGCTGGAGCACAAGCCCTGTGAGAAATGGCTGAGGGAGCTGGGGTTGTTCAGCCTGGAGAAAAGGAGGCTCAGGGGTGACCTTATCACTCCCTACAACCACCTGGAAAATGTTGTAGTGAGAGCGGGGAGAGGGGGCCAAAAGCATCAGGCCTTTCTCCCGAGTAACAACAGACAGGACTGGCCTCAGATTGCTCCAGGAGAGGTTTAGATTGGACATTTGGAAAAATTTCTTCACTGCAAGGGTGGTCAGACATTGGAACAAGCTCCCCAGGGAAGTGTTTGAGTCACTATCCCTGCAGATATTTAAAAGCCATGGATCTGTGGCACCTGGGGAGGTGGTTCAGTAGTGACTGGGCAGTGCTGGGTTTATGATTGAACTTGGTGATCTTGGGGGTCTTTTCCAACCCAAATGATTCTATGAATCTCTCCTCATGTATGTTGTCTTGGGGTGACCAGATGGCATCACAAGGGTCCCCTGCTCACCAGCTGGGGCTCGGGAATGCAAGATTCCCCACGTAGCCAGCAAAATTTATCTTCTTCAGCTCAAGCACTACATGTCAGCTCTGCCTCTTTTTATTTTCTTTTCTCAGATCATGGCAGCAATGAAACATACAGAACCTTCCTCTACCACTCGTACAGTACCTGCCAATAAGTAGCCAAAAGAAACATCTTCCAGCCTTGCCCCAGCAGCAACTGCTGGTTGTGTTCTGGGTGCCCAGAAAGCCTGTATTTGACAAAAAGAAAAGGAAATAGAAGAAAGGGAAAGACAGCAAGTTGTTCCACCAGTGCTGAGGTGAGAGAGGTCTGTGTTACAGCAGAAGTTTCTCCCAGCAGTAAATTTCCCCTTGAAAATCTCAGAAAAAAACCCATATTCTCTACTCAAGAGTCAGGAAAAGAAAAAGAAAACTTGCACAGGACTCATCATTCATCTGTATGAAAATGGATTAAGTATGGTAATATAACCCTTATTTCACTGAAGCAGAAATTGAGGCAGTGATTAGGTAGCTCCCCTAAAACTTCAAATATTGCTGTGAGGCAGAGAAAACAAAGAGGAATAAAATCTATGCATAGTATTAATCACAGATAATTGCCCAAAGGCCTAAGACTCATTATGATGCAAAATATTTCTTTATTATTTTGATTCAGGCAAAATACAGGCCTTACCTAATTGCATTTATTACTTCTTTCTTTCATGTTCTTAATCACTAGGGTTTTTTGTTGTTTTGAATAGAAATGAAGACAATTCTTTAAAATGCTTTAAAAATATTCTACTAACATGGAATAATTTTGTTATTAAATACCACACTATGATGTCATACACTAGGTAACAGGCCAAGGAATGGAAAAGACTAGTAGGAAGAAGGAGTCCTAGTATGTAACTTTATAAATCTTCTTCATAAAGGCCAGGAAATGATGTTTCTTGCAGCTGAGAAAGACTACAGATGTCTGTGTGCAACTTAAAGAAGCTTGAATCAGAAAAGCATGCAAAAGGTAAGCTCAGGTAAGCTCGTCACATACTTCCCTGTGTTGTAAACATTCAGTCCAAACTTTCTATATAAAGTGAAGTTGAGTGCTAGTTTTGGCTGGAGTAGAGTTAATTTTCTTCAGAGAGACTAGAATAGGGCTGTACTTTGGATTTGTGCTGAACACAGGGTTGATTAATATAGAGACATTTATATTATATTATATTATATTATATTATATTATATTATATTATATTATATTATATTATATTATATTATATTATATTATATTATATTATATTATATTATATTATATTATATTATATTATATTATATTATATTATATTATATTATATTATATTATATTATATTATATTATATTATATTATATTATATTATATTATATTATATTATATTATATTATATTATATTATATTATATTATACTATACTATATTATATTATACTATACTATATTATATTATACTATACTATATTACATTACATTACATTACATTACATTACATTACATTACATTACATTACATTATATTATATTTATTATATTTATTATATTTATTATATTTATTATATTTATTATATTTATTATATTTATTATATTTATTATATTCCTAAGCAGGGCTTCCACAGAGCCAAGGCCTTTTCTGCTTTCCATACTTCCACACTGGTGCAGAAGCTGGGCGTGCCTGGGAGGTTGGGAGGAGACACAGCCAGGACAGGTGACCCCAACTGACCAGAGGGATATTCCAGACCATACCACATCATGCTCACTATACAGAGGGAGGTGGAGGAGGAGGAAGAGGAGGATGTTTGGAGTGATGGCATTTGTCTTCCCAAGCAACCTTTTTGCATGATGGGGCCCTGCTCTCCTGGAGATGGCTGAACACCTGCCTTCGCATGGGAAGCAGTGAATCAATTCCCTGTTTTGCATTGCTTAAATGTGCAGATTTCCCTATTAAACTGTCTTTATCTAAACCCACGAGTTTTTTGGCTTTTGCCCTTTCCCTTCTTTCCCCGATCCCGCTGATGGGGGAGCCAGTGAGTGGCTGAGTGAGGCTTGGTCGCCAGCTGGGGTTAAACATGACAAGTTCTCACTTAGATTGTGCCTGCTCTTCCTCTTTGTTGGGTCGCTGAGCCAGTAAGCCAAAAAAATTCACTGCATTTGCAAGATGCCTATCCTTGAAATGTGTGATAAGGAGAGTCCAGTTTGTCCATGGAGATAAACAACAGCTGGACAAATACCAGGTTTTAGTTTTAGTTTCAGGGAGATAATATGCTGGTAGCTTGGAGGAATGATAGCACAACAGGGTATCAGAATGTATCTACTTGAAATCCTAATGTACACCTTATCATTTGAAAATTTCTTAAACTTATTGATAGGTTTTATAACACTTTCAAATTTTTCACTGGGTTTGGCTTTGCTTTTAATCACGTGTTAATATCACATAATCTGTTGTTTCATCTGCATCTGTGCATGACATCTCCCAGAAATCTGAGAAATACCATTTATATATTTTCAGCATGAGTTTTTCCCTTTTTTCAGCAACTTTGAAATCTCAGGATCATCATCTGCTCAGAAATAAAAGCAACTGTCTAAATTTGCAACTAATATTTTGAATGATTTGGAGTTTATTTCTTATAATTTTCTTGTGTTGAAACCCTGTTCAGCAAGGTATTATCTGTTACTTAACATTTGCATCAGAATTAGGCTTCTTTCTTCAGAAGGTTATTGGAAATGCAAGATGCTGTTTGTATTCTTTGGATAAAGATCAGCCTCTTCAGACAGAGTTTTAGTTCCTGTCTCAAGCATTTTTCAGCTAGGGAAACCAGACTATATGAAAACTTCCACCTATCCCCAGTCAGGTGCAGTTTGTACCTAAATGCTCTGCAGCACTAAAACTGCTGGTATCAGCTGATGTCACTGACACCAGAATGATGGAGACACTGAAACTGCTGAATCTGAATGAGCATATCCACCTTCCAAAGTGATTTACACAGAAAGATATGATGTGCTTGGGGGAACAAAAAAGTTAGCTCAGATTTTTTTTTTTAATCTTTCTTTGTCTTCAGTTAGGCAAGATTTAAACTATTTTGCTTTAACACCTTGAAATTTTTCATCTTCTTTGCAATCCACTAAATCACTACTTTGTCAGCAGAACTTGTGCAGGCTTGAAAGACAGAAACACGGCCAACACTCTCTGAAAAGTGGAAATTTTCACGTGGCCTCTGGGTTTTGCAGCATTCTTTCTTTTTCTTTTGTTTGAAGAATATAAAATAAAGGAATAGTCTAGATGCATTACTGGGAGGAGATGGAGCAGCATAAACGTAATGCAGTGATAACTTGGATAGCTGATTCTGCTAAGTAAAAGTCCTCTGTCACAAGATGCTCTAACAAAGAAATTATTGAAGTTTGACTAACAGGCATGACAGTCAAGTCAGAGACATCCCAAGCTTTAGGTCTTGCACAGTGCCTGGCTTTTCTTCTCTAAGTGAAAGAACAGCCTGGAGTCAGACAGAGATGGGAGGGAGAAAGAGGGGATAAAAGTCAGTGAGGAGACTTGGCAAGTCTCAAAGAAATGGCAAGGCAGTGTAAGATGTTCTCTGATATGAAAACACTGCCACACAGAGTGATGAAAACACATAGCAAAATCTACAAGTAAAGAAAGTTAGCTGTGCTTCAGAAAGCTGGGGGACAGGAACAGAGTGGGCAGAAGTAGATGAAAAACACCCAAAATAGCAACAAATGGGCCTCCTGGGGAGAGGGGAGAAAACAGGCTCCCCAGCAAACCAGTCTTCAGCCCTGTCAGCAGCAAATGGATGGACATCTGTTCCTGCAGAAGCCCCATAGGACTTCATTTCTTTCACCAGAGTCAGGAAGTTCAAAAAGATTTTGCCTTTTCAAATCTGTTCTCCTGTGTTTCTAAATCAGTAAAAAAGGTCAGAAGATTATGTTTTTCTGCTACAGAGACCTTCCTTTACAGCTGTTTCTCCTTTCTCACAGAGATGTGGACTTTATTACCAACAAAACACTGCTCATGTCCATGCTAAAGGAGATTGCTCACATTCATCTGGTTATGACTGCCTCTTGTTTCTTGCTTTACTAAATTGTCTCAGTTTCCTCTAAGTTTGCTGATATGGCCTCTGAAACGCCCAAATAATGATGAACCCCACACAAATAAGAAGTTTTGCCAGTAAATGTGGGAAGTGGAGTAAGGGAACCTGGCTAACTATGTCTTTGGATAGCTTCATTGTTTTGGGCACCTGATCCAAAGTGTCAAATGTAAAAAAGAAAAGAAGAGGGAAAAGAGGAAGAAGAAGTCTTTGGAGGATCTTACACATCATGGAAAGGAAAATGCAAAAAAAAAACCCCATTTTTCTGCTTTCCAGCCCACGTTTCAAGTATTTCAGCTACAGATTGTGCTTGATCTCCAGCTGCTCTCTTGACAAGTCATGGAACAGTTATTTCTCAATCTACTGTCCTTAGAGGCAATAACAATTTTTTTTCCTGAAAATCGCAGGTCTCCATTCTTCACTGAATTTCTCTGCAGCATTCCCAGCTGCATGACAGGTGTGCAATTATCATTATTGAAAACTATTATTTAAAGAGGTCCAGCTTGCTCCTGAAGCTGTTAAAGGGTCTGAATTATAGGACCTGCAGTAAGAGAGCACCAGAGAACATTTCTGCCAGTGTGCAGCCAATTGTGAATTGTTTCAGCTTGATGGAAGTGCTTGTACATTGCACTGCATTCAAATGATGTGCTATTCCTTTAATTTAAAATTTACTATTTCAGATTTTTTTTTAGTTTCCTAATAATTTCTTTCTTTTAGAATTCTGACCTGGCAGAACAAGAATTCAGGGTGACAGAATAGGAGGAAATGCATTAAGCTTACTTTTTCTCTTTTAAGGGATACAGGAAAACTCGTGAAAGCTTAGTTCAAAGAAGGTGTTGCCAAAGAAGAAGAGATTGTTCTTTGAGATGAAAAAAATGAAATGAAATAAATCTGTACTATCCACTCTAGGACTTAACTTTGCTGCTAATGTAAAGAATTCTCTCAGGATAACTCATGTTCTATAGAAAAGATAAACAAAGGAGACAAAGCTACAAGGGCAATTACTCAGTGTGAGGAAATATAGAAAACAATGTTGAAGAATGGTAATGTCTACAATGGCTTGGCTCAATAAACAGTGAGAAAGAAATATTGTAGATTTGAAGACGGATAGGAGTCATCAGAAAGTCAGCAGCACTTGAAGATATTGCACAGATTCAAAAGTCTTTGTTTCCCATCACCTCTCTTCCTTTTTTTCCTCTCTATTATGAAGTGCATTGTTGACTCTAAAGGCTGAAGAATCTCCCCTAAGGAAATGCACACATTTTCTGTTGCCAACAAGTTGCTGCACCCCTAAGAAGCTCAAGGACTTAGGTGCTCAAAACCCTTGCTTGATCCTTCGGGACACATCTAGATTACTGTAGAAATGCAGTGGAAATCTTCACAAGTGGGTTTTCTGGTGACCCCACAAACTTTCCTGCTCTTATCCAAAAGAGTCCTCTAAAACTTAACTGAAGATAAGGTTGGCACAGTCTATCACTAAGACATGCAGAAGGAAAATGACTTTTCCTCTTGTAATGCCCAGTTACCCAAAGCATATAAATAACTAAAGAGCACTCAGGCAGATACATGGCTGTAAAGTAGGAGCTGAAAAGATCTATTGACCCCATCTGACATGCTCTGCAAAGCACAGCTACAGCTGAGCCAGCGCTGCCATTCCGAGGCGGCTGATAAGAGGTAGCACAGCAGTCCTGAGGGGACCACACTTTGTGAACACAGACAGTGATTATGCTGAAATAATTAACGCCTCTAATCAAGCAGAGGATGCAAGGTCCAAAACACTGATTTTGTTCCTTTTCTTGA
The DNA here is from genome assembly GCF_963513975.1 of Fringilla coelebs. Lineage (NCBI taxonomy): Eukaryota > Metazoa > Chordata > Aves > Passeriformes > Fringillidae > Fringilla > Fringilla coelebs. Next base: position 33,194,789 of record NC_140029.1, read on the forward strand.
AGAGAAAGAACCAGTCCTTTTATCCTAAACACTGTATCAGACCTTTGTTCACATTGCTAAAAGTAACAAAGCTCATTTTTTTCACAATCCACTCTGAACACAGCAAACTGTGCACAGTATGAGCTGATAAAGCTTGACTTGAACATTTTTTCTGAATGTAAATTGCTGTAGGCTTGAAAGAACTCCAGATCTCCCCGGGGTAGGCACAAACTATTTTTAAAATGGTTTTGATAACACATTTGTTTTAAAAGTCAATTTGAAACAGAGTATGTCTGTGTGCTAATGGGAGTAAATGGGATTGTGAAACATACGCTTCAGGCCTTTTTAAAAAAATAATGCAAGAATGGACACAAATAACAAAATAATAGCAATACTAATTCACTCCATCTTTCAGTCATTGTCCATACACATCCAAGTGTACGGACATCACAACAGAGACATACTTGGTAGCTGTAAGTTAGCTGTTTGATGCAAAGTGCAACTGAATTCCATGCTAACAGCAGCCAGGGCATAACATGGGGGCAGGGAGGGCTTCCATATTTAAAATGTTCTAAAAGCTATTTTTATGTGGGTATACACATAAATACGTGTCTATCCGTACATACTTTTTCCATGTATACATACATATATGTACACTTACACGATTTCTGGATAAGATGTCTGCAGGAGATTTTTACTTAGCAGCAGATTGTCATAGTGCCAGTCCAGACACTTGTATATTCCCACTTTGAAGTGTCTCTTCCCTCATCTGAGCTCTCAGAGGGCACAAAGCATCCCCTGGGGCACACAGATGTCTCTAAGGGTAAGGTAAGGCAGGATATTAGGGAGCTTTCCCATCTCCAAGGGAGACAGCAACTGTGAGAGGGAGCCCACTACATACAGAGGACAGGAGTGTGAGCCCCCCAGACTGACAGTCCTGGGACATTCTAGAACTATTCTTATTAAAAGAGAAGCCTTGGGGGGGGGCTGGGGCCAGGACCGTACCACCACAGAAATGAAGAGTAAACAGATCTGTGCACTTTAAAAACTTCCATTATTTTTAACAGAGTGAAGGATTTACCACCTTTATAAGACCAACATGCTTAAAGTATTTTCCCCACTGGCTGTCTCAGCACAGCGGTAGTTGAAAGAGTAAGCAGCAGACTCCTCTGTCCTTGAACAGCAACTGGGACAAGTGGAAATTGCGATTTTTGTTGGTGATTGATTCTGGCTCCAGAATCATCCATGACTCCTTTCTCTGCCAGCATCTGCAATTACAGTTTGCCAAGATCAAGTCTCAATCAAAAAAAAAGTTACCTTTTCTTGAATTAAAAAAAAAAAAAACCAAAAAACTGAAGAAAAAAGGAAAATGAGAAAAGGGCACTTTGGGATATCTTAGAGAATTAAATTGTCACATTTACTCTGAATCATTTATCTCATAAAAAATATCTACCTGCACTCATCATTTTGTTTGTTTATGCCATTTCTACAAAACTATGCCACAAATCAGTGAGCTTAAAATGACTGTTTCAGTCAATGTTATGTGGAACTGCAGGAAGCGGTCAGAAAGAAAAAGGCAATATATAATTTTGCCCTTTTTTTTGGAAGAGAAAGGAAAGTTATGATTTTTTTTTTAAGTTAAATGCTTTAAATGTTTGAGTTAAGAGTAGAATTAACTTCTTGAAAATGGTATCTCTGTCCTCATGTGCTAGATTCTTGCAAGGTCTAGAAACTCCTCAGGCACCTTCCAACTTGAAAATTCCCAGAGAGATTATTTTGACTTGTTTAGAATTCCTTGGAACTGCCCGTTGTGCAGACAATAGATGGACATCTATTTTGCAGTCTCAATGTTCCTTACAGTGTAGACTGAGCATTATAAGGATCTGAGGGCTATGTTTGTCACCAAGGCCTTAGAAGTGATCAGATCTATAGCTCTTGTAGTAGCAGTGGCAGCATTTAAGTGGTTATAGGAACATTTCCATGAAGAACCAAATTCTTTCCTTCTTTCCTCACACAGAATTGAAATTAAAACTCTTGTGCTGAAACTTCAATTTCACGGTACCTAAAAGAGTTTGTGCTCCACCACGGGGGCAGGAGAGTAAAAATGCCTCCACTTCTGAAGTGCAAGGGGCTCAAGACTGGCAGCACCCTGAAGTGTGGTCTGTAGAAGTGTTGTTCCATGAGTTACCTTTACTGTCAACACAGGAGAATTATTAAGGAACCTGTTCTCAACAGAACAGACAGGTGGTTATGAAACCGTATGGTAAACCAGGAAAATATCCCTGTAGGCAAAGCTGTCAAGTCTATGAAAATCTGAAAGTAAAATTGGTATAAATAATTATCTGGAACCAATGAGGCAAGGAAGACAAATACTGTCAAGAGAGAATAAGATACAAATTTAAATCCCAGGCTGCAGGGAGACACGTGAAAGCCAACCATTGTTATAAAGTACAAGATAAGAGGAACAATGCTGTGGTGATTCTTTTCAGTTGAAGAACAGTAGTCTTGAAAACAGTTAATCAAGCCCAGAATATTCATACATTGCTAGCTAATCTAACATTGCTTCTCTAGTGTTCTTGCTTTCCATTTTGAGTACAACTGAAGAAGATGAATATGTAGATTAATCTCATCCTGGAATTAATTTTCATCATAGCTGCTGAATATTTGTACACAAATACCATATTGCTGCAACACATCCTACACTATTAATTTAAAACTGCGAATCCAGGAATGCCTCTTTGGAATGAATTAGTGAAAACTCTAAAAAGGTTGGTACTCTGATGTCAAGCACTACACACAAATGGGTCCAAAGAGAATGCAAGAACCATCAAAGTGGGATTATCTGTGCTTCTCTTTCTAACTTTTCCTGGCCTATAAAACCCTTGCTACTGCACAAGCGTTGTAGATCTTAATGTGTTGGTATCAGTAGACCGTATTCATAAAAGAAATGGAAAATCTGCGGGGCAGGAATACAGCTAATAGCTACAAAAGCAAAGGAACACTCAGGCTGGAAAATAAAGAGATAAGGAATTGCAGCAGTAGCCACAGGAAAGCTTTTCAATGGAGCCTCAAGTTGTATTGCAGAAAGGTTTCACTCGTACAATCAAACAATAAAGTCACATTTCAAACAAAAGTTTCCAGTCCCTGCATGGATCCTCTCATGCCAAGACACCTCAGATACAGACTCTGACTGCATCCTTTCTGATGAAAGGATACTTTTTCCTTTGCAGAAAACACTATTTTAGGCAATTTCATTTCCTCCTCACACACACAGTTACAGTTCTGAGGGAAGACTTCAAGATTTGGGCTTCTAACTTCAGTCCTCTTCACTGCTTGTAAGCTCAGGTCCAAAGCAGATGGCAGAAATACCTGACCACATGTTTGCAGGGATCCACCACAGTCAGTGCTGGACTCTGGGGAGGTAACTTGCAACTTGCATATTTTGAACATCTTTCAGGTGCAGTTATAAATCACATCAAAGAGAACAAGACTTCTGCACAAATTAAACCTCCTTTCTCTTGAGTTTCATGGCAATTACACTGCATTTGAGGCACAATGGATATCAGCTGACTGAATCAGTGCTTGCATGCCAAGGGCATCTTGGTAGATCAGATAAGCCAGATAATTCATGCACAGATGGACAGCAGCAACTGTTTTGCTCATCCCTTCCTACTACTAATATTTTTGCAGCTGGATTGCTTTCTTAGATAGAGGATAATAAAGATTCACGTGATAGAGAACAGAGTCTCTATTATTAGTATGCAAAAGCAAACTTCATTAATGTTTACTGACAGCACAACTATTTAAGTGATTCAGTCTGGTGTCCTTTAGTCACAGGCTCTTGAGGACTGAGGCTTTCTAAATAGCAGCAGGGACCACTTCCTTCCAATAAACACTTATGCTCAGTTAATCCAAATTCTAATTAATTGGTTTTCTTCTACTGTGTATTCACATCTAAAAGGGATTTTTATATCAATTTATCACATTTAACAAACTAGCACAAATCAGAGTTAGAGCTGCTGTAGTCATTGTATCCTTTTTCATACCAAGTGGATAGAGAGCAGCAGTTTTATTTCTAATGTGAGCAGGTGCATCATCACAGAAACCAGTCTCGAGCCAGGAATCTGGAGCAAGACCTTCAGCGATCAATCTCAAAGGTGACAGGGTTGCACTTCCCTATATTATGTATTAATGAACCCAGTCCAGCAGAGCCAGAGAGGTCTCTATATTACAGAAATTTCCACAACAAAGCATAATCAGTGGAGTTAAGCTCATTAATAACAGAGCTGAGTGTGTGCCAATGCAGTAGCAAGGAGACTTTTAATTATTAGGGAAAAGATACTGATGGAAAGACAGATTTTTTTTTGCTTCCATCAGTTTGATAACCAGCTGTTTTCTCAGAGATGTGGGTAGAAATAGAGCTACATCTCATTTGATTTTTCTCAAAAACATGTGCATTATAACACAGGCTCAATAGATTTGCTAGCCGGGGTTTCTCTGGGCAGAAAATACAGGATGATCTTTCTGCATTTTGGGCCATGGAAGTGTTACCATTAAGGGTAACCTCTTAGATAACCTTCGAGGGTAACCTCAAAGAAAACCTCTAAGCAGACCTCTATGTGTCAAATTTCTCTGACCCTTCTTGTGAGTTATCTATAGATGTATATGCCATCAGTCCCTTTATGTTACTGTATTGGCTTGCATATTCCATCAAAAGAGCTTCTTGGTTTCTAGAAAAGGAACTAAATTTCAATTTCTGTTAATGTTTTTTGGTTTCCAAGTGTAGTTTCATTTAACATTAGCACAAATCTACAACTCTTCTGAAGCTACTAGCTCATAGGATCATTTCTTTAGGAGACATGAAAGAGGTACCTATGTATTCTGTATATGTGAGAAAGCTGCTGAAAGATTTGGGAGAGTTTCTCCTCCTCAGAAATAGACAAGAGGAATCAAAAAAACCTTGCTACATGGAGAGAAAAAGAGCAGTTGGCAAAAATTTTCAACAGGACCACTTCGGGTTTCCATTTAAAAACCCTGAACAACAAAACATTCTAGTTTGCTCAGAAAAGTTAGAATTAAAAGGAACCATAATATCTCTTCAAAGGAGAACGACAATGAGGTAGGGATTACACTAAATTCTGTGCAAAGAAAGTACTACCACAAAACTATTTACCTAGCTCATATTCATTTGTGCATATTACACTTGCTAGATTTATTTCCAGACTTAACATATGCATAGGCTACAGACCATCCTTATATCATAGGATTCTCTTACTCCTTCACACCTCCTTGTATTACCTACTATTTACATTGACCTGTTCCTAAATGCATGCACAGAAACAATTATGCACAAGATTCAATGGCTGACAAGAGAGTTCTTTGCACAACCACCTATGCTTTCACAAAATCAGCATTAAACCTCACCTAACAGTGTTTGCAATGACATAAACAATTGTAAGGTACCCTGCAGGTTTTTTGGTTGTGGTTCAGTTGTCCTTTCCCACCCATATCAGCTGCAGCAGGAGAGAAATTGCTGACAGTTGCTTACAGCCATGAAGCCTCATCCCGTTCCCACTGGCCTCTATGACTACGCCAACAACAAAGAACAGGTCCTGCCAGCAGCCAAAATGATGCAAATAATTTCTTTCCAGGAAGCAGAGATAGTTGTGCAACCAGGAGTTTATTGGTGCTTCCCTTGCATCTGTCTTCTCCAGGGAGCTTTTCTTGTGTTCTTTGTTTTCTGCTTTTGGTCCTGCAACGGCCCCCTTGGCTGCCCCAAGCAGATGTTTCCAGTTGTCATTGAAGGCAGTGACTAACCATAAAGTTCCAGCAAAACAGAATAACTCCCTGTGAAATGAAGCTGGACTAAGAAGCCACTGGGATCTGTGACCCTCAGGATGATACAAGGGAGGTGTTATTTTCATGCTGCCAGTCAGAATTGGTTCTTGAACAGCCCACCAATGACAAAAACCAACTTCTTGCTCCATTTCACCCCAGAAGAATTCATTGTGCAGTCCTAAAGCAGGTCTTCTGTGAGGAGGAGCCATCAAAATGCATCAAAGGTGCAGACATGTCTCATGTCAGAATCAATGGCTCCATCCTCAGGGGTAAGTTTGCCTCATGAGCAAGACTGAAGAAATCCCCTCTCCTTCATTTTCTTCCCTGAGCTTTGTCATCCTTCAGTGACAAAAGTAAATATCTCTGCTGTGCTGTTTGAAGCAGCTCTGATTAATTCACCTCCCCGAGACACAATAATGATAACGACAAGAGAAGTGAAGAGCTCACACCCAGCTGCCAGGCACCAAATAACCAGAAATGTAGAAAAGAGAGCAGGTCTGACTCTAACGGCCCCGTTTAATGGCATGGAGATTGAAAACTCTTATTTTTCATCTGCTGCATAAAAAAATTTCAAGCCATCCCTTTCCTCTATCATCCTCTGAATTGTGATACAAGATGCAGAGTCTTCAGGGCTGCTTACCTCCTGCCACTAAGAGACTTCTATTTTTAAGCCTATTGAAAAGCAACATGTGTATTTATGGTACAAAAATACCTTGCTTAGCCTTATAGAGGAGAAAACTGTACGAATCCTTTTATGTTCTATCACTGAGATGTGTTCAGCATTCCACAATCAAACATAATGCAAACTGGCATCAGTTTTCCTAAGAATAATAAGCCAAAACATAATGTGAATACAGAAAAAGTGTTGTTGACAGCCTGTTTACGAAATCAAGGACTTTAATGCAGATTTTGTTTTAGCACAAAACCTATTAACATAATAAGAATGCCGTCTTTATCAGACAACCTGTTATCCACAGCCGCACTTTTTTTGAGAAATCTAACTTTCTCAGACTCCCTGAAACTTGGCTCCCTCACTGTCCTCACTGCCACTAATCCCATGTATTTCTGAAGATTTTATTAAGGCCTTTCTACAAATAAATATGGATGTTCTTTCCCACTTAGTACAGATAGGTTTACATTATTAAACACTTGCCCTTTGAGGACGCATCGTTTTGTAAACCTCCAAGTTCAGATTTGCATGTACAAACAGGGCAATTAGACAAACATTTCAGTAGTTCAGCACTTTTTCAGGGACAAACCCATTCCCTTTCTCCAAGTTATGAAGGTCAGAGTAATAGAACTAAGATAAATAACCTTAAATATTCAATCTAAGCCCCAGTGCAGGAAAGCTGTTAAGCAAGTGTTTCACCATTCAAGAACACTGATGTCTTTTAAAAAATAAAATATCATTTAAATACTTCTCTATAAAAATGTTTTCCAAAATTAAGGACTTTCTCTGAAGAACAAATGCTTACTACATCTGGTTGAGAGGAGATGTTTCACATGAACCTACCTGAGCTTTGTATGAGGTCCAGTTTTCTGTGATATCTTTACTAAACATTAAAATAGGAAAAGAACCATAGACATTTGAAATCCAAGGAGGACTTCTGCAGCAACAGTGCACAAAGAGAATAAATGCAGCCATTTATCACAAAGGTGGTGTACAGGGATCTGTTTTATCTATAAAACACACAGGAACAAACCTAAGCTTGGTTGTGTAACTTTTATTTTGGTGTTCTCTCTCTCCTGAGTGCTTGCTTCTTTCAATGTTTGTGTATGCAGCAAGTGTAGACATTGTCTACATATATCTGTCTCATCAATAGAAAAATTCGTTGATGGGTTAATTCTTTTTTTTTTTTCCTGTGCAGAGATGCCAAGTTTGATAGATATTTCACATGGGCAACAAAATAGAAAAATCCTGTCTAATTTGGACCACAGAAAATTCAAAAAATTTAATTATATCTGGGAAAATTTGCTGTAAATATTTCAAAAACCATTACAACAAATGCTGAATCTAAAATGTAAATATTTACAAATTTAAATATTTAAAATCTCCAATCTGTTTATATGCAGTATATATAACAGATGTTCTCTGGATTTCGTTGCTATTTAAAAGTGTTTATAGCAATTATAATGCAAAAAAAAATTAAATTCTCTGCAAATACAGAATGTTTACATTAAATTGGAGTACTTATCTAGAAACAAATTTCCAGCTCTAACCTGCTTTGGAGAAAATCTAACCATCTACTTATTTTTCCAATCTGACAGTGGAAACAAGAATACAGAAAGTATTTTATTGCAAGAGAAAGGATTGCGTGATTATGTGTTTAGTATTCATCTTCCCTTAACCTTGTTCTTGACAAATATCTTGAACTGTCAAGTGGCCTTATTTACTGGCAACACTGAAAACTGTGCCTATAATGACAATATTTATTATCTGGAATGCATCTGACAAGATTTTGCTTGCAGTCAGATCCATGTTGTGCATGCGCATATCTTACATCATATGTAGCACTTAACTGAGGTCTTTGAGCTCAAACAAATTACCTTTGGACTCTTCACTTACTTCAGTTGGTATGGTACAAAAACTCAGTATGCATTTATTCATATCCTTCTTCAGCCTGACATTAATATTTCTTCCCATTTTCGCAAAATCAAGACAGAAAAATTTCCTCACATAAATTATTGCCAGTTAAGTCACACTGCTTGGGACCAGACCTGGTGGATCTACAAACATTTTGCACAGAGTTCAGAATGTTTGCCAACATTAATCCTCCAAGTTGTTTTTCCAACCAGATCTTAAAAATAAACAGTTATGTTTCCTGAGATCATGGACTGATCTTTGGCTGTGGCAATGCACATACCTTTAAGGCAGAGAATATATGGATTAGATTTCTTTGCTCACAGCTTTAACCACCATTAAAAATCTAGATCAAAATTGAATAATTTATGTGCTATAATCAAACTAGATGCACTAACTTTGATATATTTCTGTTTATCTGGTAAGTTGCTCCTTATTTATAAAACCTTAAAAGATATATGTGTACTCCACAGGTTTCCTTTTCTTAGGTGCTCTGGGAGCTTAATAAATGAATTCACTGGCTGTAATCTGTAGCCATCTAAGTTCAAAAGTGAATTTAGGAAAGATAAAGAGAAACAAGACATCCTGAGCCATTAACACTTCTGGGTCAAGTGGAAAATCTTAAGTTTTCAATTTATGTTCATGAACCCCAGCACTGTCACACTTGCTGTGATTTTTTACTTCAAGTCAGTGTCTGTAATGGTCTTCATGACCAATGCTTGAAATACACACAAGTGGTTATAGGGTGGAAAGTACAGTAGGTGTATATATTAAATAGGAGACTATGACATTGAAAAATAACCCTTTTTCTTATTTTCCTTAATATTGTTTGTAAGTAAGAGGGGGTTTTTCTCACTCATAAACTTTATTAAGGCTAAGTAGACAGAGGCCATCCAGAGAAAAACTGGGGCAGGAAAAACAAATAAGTTAAAGTTTTATTTGACAAACAGAGTGTGAATGAACAAGGAATAAGGTTTAAAGTAGCAAATAAGTATGAAAGTAAAAAATCTGGTGGACAATAAATGCAAGAGGAAAGAAGGAGGCATGAAAGGAACCAGAAAAAAAGAAAAATCTGCAGTTCTCTGCTGGATTATGTCTCTTGTTGTAGCACTCTGCAGCAACCATACTCCTGTTATCTTGTACAGTTAGGCAGCTCATACACCATGGACAAACCAGTGAGTGTTGATTTTCTTAAAAATAACAGCGAGTCTTATACTCCAGCCAGGATAATAGTAATGATGGCCAAGACCACATCTTGAGAGGGCTTTTTTCCCATTACTGATTCATTAGGCAAAGCACTAACTGAAACTACTGCTAACGAATCACTGCTGCCTATCAAAGTTGAAACAGCAACCTGAAAGGAGAAAATAACAGTATGTGGTCAACTTCAAACATAGTGCAAAACCCCTTTTGCTTTTTATTATTTTGAGTAGCTCCAGGATGTCGGTAATCCTATAATATTACCTCTAATAAGAAATCTGTGAGGAAAGGTTTCTCCCTCATCCTCTCCCCTTAGAGCATCTATGGAGAAAGATTTTAATCCCTCTCTCAATAAATCACCAACAGTTGTTGATTTTCAGTTGTGCTTAATAAATTGCTCAGATCTTAACATGCCGGCTTAATCTGCGCTGGTTAGCACTTATTCTGAATTGCTAGGATTACCTATCATAAGTTCACTTCAGAAATATTAATTAAATGCTTCAGCTATTTCATTATTTTTTTTTGATTTGGTTCCCAATAATTTTCCTGGCATCCCATTGGAACAAACACAGAGGCTTATGCTTAGTATATTTATTTTCGGTCTACTTCAGGTGCCACTGATTTTCTGCTGTTTGAAACCTGTGAATTCTGTAATGCGAATAAATGTAGGGAATAATCATCTGATAGCTGTTACACTGATGTTTCCACATTTTTATTAGTATCTAAACCAATAGATTGTGTTTGCATATAACTGCATATTTTGCTGTGTGTTCAATAATATTTATTTCTTTAGCAAAATCCAAAGCATCCATATAGAAAAAGTATCTTTAGTAAGCACTTCAGAAATCTGGATACATTCAGGAAACAAATATGTGAACAAATCCATTGACTATGAAAATTTACACAGAAAGCCAGCAACACAGCAGGAAATCAAAACCTTTGATTCCTGGACCTGTTCCCATATACTAGCTCTAAAATCATGCTGAGTCACTGGAGGAAGTCTGCAGTGCCAGTTGTCTGAAGACAACTTTTGCAAATACTTTGTAAGTAATATTTGACTTTTTAGATGAGACCTGTCTCTCCCTTGGTGACTATTTTCGTTTCTTACTATACCTTTTAAATGCGATGTTTTAGAAATAACACACTTTATTTCAACTTTTATTAAGAAAATCAGAATTGCTTTCTAGAACTAGACTCAGTGTTAATGAAGACATGGTACCAGAAACTTTAGCATGTTGTGAAATAAGTTTTACAAGTAGCTGTGAAACAGTCCCTTCAGTTAGGCTAGTTTCCTGTTATAACTGTGATCTGCACTTGGCATATTCTTCAAAGAATAGATCATAATATCTTTCTCAAGAAAGCTGGCTGCTTCTAAATTCTACAGTTTAGTTCTATTATTCTAACAGAATTGAGAAACATTTTTTGAATCGTAGCTCAGTAACATCTTGCTAGCAAGGTGGTCATAAACTCACTGTGCCACAGAAGAAAACATTTCCAATTTTTGAAGTCATTTTGGTTTGACCTGTAGTTACTATAGAGATTAAATATATCCAGTCCAGCAGCTCTCAGAAATATTAAACTACCACAGTATAAGGGGTATGGACCCTTCCATGAAGCTCTGGAGGGAATCTGGTTGGTTCTGCAACAGCCAACATATTTTTAAATGGTCTAGAGTTTAAAGTAAAAGGTTAAACGTGGAAGTCTAAGGGTTATTCAGAATAACACAATTAATAGTAAAGAATTACAAAAAGCCCTAGCAAGAGCATACACCAGGGAAGAATTTTTCTATGATATTCACTGTGGACAGTTGTAAAGTAACATAGAGGAACAAAATTCACCTTAATTGACACACTAAACAATGTGAGCTAATAATTACGACCCAGGAAATGGTGCTTGTTTTTGTAAGATGTTCTTCTATAAAAATATATTCCTCAGTTGTCAATACAGACTTGTCAATATAGACAAGAAGTAATTTTAACAATTATTAGGAATAAAATGGAAAATCAGAAGAAATAAGAAGGCTGCTGTGTAAATCCATGGTGTCTTGGCTAGTGTTGATACTTCTCACCTTTTCAACTCAAAAAGGCTATAGTGAAACTTTGGAAGGTGGAAAAGGGGATGAGCAAAGATATGAGACCATTTCCTTATAGCAACTGAACAAATAGACTATGGTGTCCAGACTGAAAATAGATCTTTAGAATCATGATTCAGAAAAAAGATGGCTATGTGTTACCCCTCCTCAGCCAAAAAACTTGGGAAAGAAATTGAGAAAGAGGTGTCATAAAAATAAATTAGCAAAGGATGGGTACAAGCCAACATCTGGAATCATTTTCCCACAATGTATAGTTTATCTGTGAAACTACTTGAGACAGCCGAATTCACATAGGCTCAGCAAGGATCTGGATAAGTTTGTGGAAGGACAATCCCCTGGCTGTAATGTATTTAAGGTGCTGCCTCTCATTCAAGAATCTTTGGGTCACAGGGAAGGCAGTTTTATATTTGTTCTGCTCTTTGAAAGAGGTGGCTGCTAAGCTAATTGCCAGGGCAGATGCTGGGCTGAGCAGACCCTTGGCCACTCTCAGTGTTATTTGCTACATATCTCACTATTTGGTGAAGCTCTAGTATTTCCCTGATCTAGTATTTCTTTGCTTTCAGTGATTGCCTTGCTTATCTGCTGGAGATGGTTTCTTTTATTCAGCATGGCTTACTTTACCTGGTAGCGCTGTAATTCATATGTTGCTATCTTATTGCATTTTATGCAGCTCCAAACGGGCAAGTAGACTTCAGAGGATCATATCTTTATATTTACAATATGTCTTAAAACAAACATCACCAAATAGCCTGATAGGATGTCAATGAAAATGAGGAAACTATCCTTTGACATATACTAGATATGCTAAAGATATAGATATACTAAAGATATACTTCAGATATACTAAAGATAATACACTTCTACATTATTTATTACTTAACTAATATTTTATTTAGTTATTTAGAGAGAATTTCACTGGAAAAATAACCTCCACCCACTCTTCAAATCCGATCCATTTTTATGGAATCCTACACACTGGTTTTGTCCAGGATGTACCCACTGTAATTGTGCCCTTTTGATGTGTAGATTACATTGATAACTATAATGGAAGGCAATGAAAAGTGTACTTCATTACCTAGAAATTATCTGAAGCACCTGGGTAATTTTCATTACACTCACGTAAAGCTCTGTGTAAACAAACTACTTTATTTTTACCATTTGCTTTTTCATTTAACGTCTTACTGATCTCTTGGCTGTGCAAAAGAAGATAAAAGATTGTTGAAGGAAGAAAAGTTAGTTTATATTAAGAAAATCCTCAGCAAAACAATATGTCATTAAAAAAATTCCTTGAAGCAGAATAAACTCAAGTTCAGTTGTCTAAAAGTGTTGTTATCAACATGACTTTGTACTCCCTGTGCATTACTTGTTTTCTTTCCACAGGACAAGTTACATAGCAGAAAGAAAATCCCATTTGAGTCCTGTTGATGTAGCACTTCTGAAGCCAGTGAGATCTCTCTTGCACCAAAGCGTTCAGAAGTATTTGCCGACATGAATAAGGGGAATAACATTTGCTGCATTTCTGTTTTCCTCCTTCCAGCAGACTGTAAATGCAAAATGCATTTTTGTACCAGCTAGTGTGATTGCATTATTAGCACAGTTTGGTTAGAATTTACAGGAAAGTTTCAAGGGTTCAGATGCAGGATATGGTTTTAGTTAATTTTTTTATTCCTTAAAAACCACAATTAACTTAATTAAATTATTTAGCACACTGTTTTGTGTGACCATAGTCTCATTTTTATGTTCATACATGCAAACTGGGTTTTAACGTAACAGGAAAGAAAAAAACCTTAAAAGCAGAAGCTGATTTTGCATTTTCTAGGTGTTAATACAACAGTTCTTGTGCAATCAATGACTGCAAAAATATTGCCCCACTGTGAGAAATATTGAGGGTTATAAAGTACCCTGTGGCTATTTTTGCTATTTTTAACCAGAGATCAATCAAAAGCTAATTAAAATAATTGTTTGTTTAATTGAAACAGAATTCCAGTTATTACACAGTAATACTCTTTGCATTGAGAGTAAGGCAGGCCAAATTTAGTCGCAGAAAAGCTGCATGAAGGAGTATCTTTCACGATCATAATTTATTCTTTGTTCTGTTTTGTTTTGTTTTGATCCAGACTTATCACAGAGGTTTGGTGGGGTTTTTTTTTGATTGGTTTTGTGGGATTTGGTTTTTTGTTTTGTTTTATATCTATAAAAGGATACAGAAGTTATGCTGGTTCTGGGAGTAGATCTGTTCTACGGGTGATCACTGTTAGCACAGCCTCGAGGTTTCTCAACAGTGTTGCAAAATTTAGCCCCGTCAGAGGAGACTTCACTGATCTGGGGGGCTGAGCATGAGTGGGGATGGATATCTTGGTGAGAGGTCTGGAATCAGTGAAGACAGCTCTTCCCCTCTGGCTCCACACACTGTCTGCTATCCCTGAACCTACTATGAAAGGTGGCAGCTCTTGCTTAGAGTGGGTGCTGTGCCTCATTTGCATTGGCCTCTTAACATTTCCCATTTAAAACAAATCCTGGTGAGGGATACAACCTATATATGAGTAAAAGAGTATGTATGATTAATCTCACATCTCCTCACTTTGGCAGGGGAGATACTGCTTCTTTCTCACTTACCTGGTTACCTCAAGGACTAAGCAGAAGCAAAAGCCACATTTGATCAACTCTACTGGCTTCCTGTAATTCAGCCTCACCCACTTGGGTTGCACTCAACAGGTTGCCAATTTTTCTGACTCCAGATAAAACACACCCACCATTAATTCAGGCCAAACCCATCAAGGTTTTGGAAGATTTGGAACTGAGCTCTTGAGTACCTCTCAGGACTCATAAAGAAAATTTTGACCTGTTGTGGCAGCCAATTATACAAAACAATATATGTGGTTTAAAACATTATCACCAGCGATAAGGAAATCAAAGCCACAGTACGAGCTCATTCTTCCATATAGTGTATTAACCTATTAAAATATTCAGAGTACTCCTTCACAAAAGTGCATTATTGATTAAATGGAAGACGTCTGATGCTTTATCACTATTTATGATTGTCCTTTTGTAAGAGTAGCATTAGTTTATTTTAAGAAAAAAAAATAGAAGCAACATAACATTGTTTAGGAGCTTTAAAATGAAAAACAAAGCCTCTGGGCAATACAATCCCGCTTCCAAAATAATAATTCCTTCCACAGCAAGTTTTCAGGACATGTGTTTATTTTTAATGTAGATAATGATACATCCTTCAAAGTGTACAGATATTCTGCTTAACTTTCAATTATTACAAGTTGAATATTAATTACTTTCATACAAATAGCTAAATATATTGACAAAGAAAAATGAAACCCTAAAAAGAAATTACTGAACATCTGCTATTGTGAATGAGTTTTTCATCTGTGACTATACTCAGATTGTGTCAATACAAACTTTCAGGCACAGCATATTCCCTTGAGATAGTTCCTTTTTATCTGCACACTAATTGCATTCATAATGAAATATATGGATTCTTTTAATTTAGATTGTCTAATTCTCCATATTGTTCATAAAACAAAAGGTTAAGAATGACCATATCTGATGTTTATGCCAACAATCATTTTGATTGATACCATATGTTGGGATTTTACACATCTTTTTCCGTTCATATGTGTTCTTAGCATTCTGATATAAACTAAACAAAAGGGAAAGCTTATTTGAGTCTTGAAAGCATAAGTTACTATGAGTTCCAACCTACTACAACATGAGCAACAAGAAGATAGCACATCCCAATGGTACAGGACACGATCATCATGGGGAAACCTAACCTGGAACAACAATAAAATAAAGCAAAGATTAATAAGGATACTATAATTTGTTCTCCAACCTATTTACAACAAGAATAGTTTGAATTATCCTACATATTCCAGGTGAAAAATATGTTCATAGCAATACCAAAAGCAGAGAATGTTCTGAGCATATAACAGTATCATATTCAAGCTCACTTTTCTACCTAGTCTTAGAGATATGAGGTCAAAATTCACATAGTTTCATTGGTTTCAGAACATCTGTTCCAATTTACATTGGCTCAGAATCTTGGATGCTTTGTTTTTTTGGCATTTTTCAGGTTTTTTCCCCGTGCACACAACATGCAATTATACTGGTAAAATAACAATTCTTACAAATTATGCTGCATTAGAAATTACTTTCAAGAGTGCATCCCTTCAGATTAGATGTGTGTTCCTGGTATGGCCCTTTGAAACACAATATATATGGATTGAACCCATTAAATTGCTTCCCTGTTGATCTGAGTCTCATACAGCTAGCACCCCTCTTTCATACCTCTCACCATGTCTAACAGACTTGAGTATTAACAGACTGTTGGAAATAAACCCCAGGCACTTGTAAAATTGCTAAAACCTGCTCTACCCAAAAAACTATTTTTTTTCACCTCAGGAAAAGATTTTTAGGCAACACCCAGATTTAATGCCTCTCTTTAGACTGACAAACACAGAGAGCAGAGACAGACAAGTGAAAAGGATATTGTGGAGTTGGCCAAGTCCTGATGGCTGAATCTGTAGCTCTTTCAGATATGTGAAAAAGAAAGTTTTCTGAAACTCAAAAGCATTTTTTGTATGATACCAGGAGTCTGTGAAAAAACACTGCTGTGATCACACTCATTTTATGTTTTATGTTACTGAAATCACAAGGAGAGCTGAGATGAGAAATAATCATGCCACAAATGATACCCTTATACACTTTCTTTTGCCAGATTCAGACAAGAGTTTTCATAAAACTCAGAAAAGCACAGCAATGTTGTCTGAAGTTCAGCATTTTATTAATTCTTTTTCTTGAACTAAGACCAACTCCCACATGTGGGTATATTAATTCTGCTTTTTTGCCTTACTTTGCCCTTTGGAAGTTACTCAAGCTTCTTCCCCTCTGCCACTACTGACAGAGTACTAAGAGATGACCATTTTGTAGGGGACAGGAGGACATTATTCTCTGAGCTTGGTTGAGTGAGCAGCTCCTTCCCTTAGAAAGCTACAGCTAGAAGAGATGTCTTGGGGCATTAAATGTGGCCTCCACTTCCTCAGGCTATGAAGCCATTGCATAAAATGAAAACTAAACTTCTCAATTGCTCATTGCCATCTGCTTTCTGCCTGCAGCTGTGGCATTACCCTAAACTCAGGAGGTCCTCATGAGATGTTTCTTCCATTGCTGTTTCTCTGGGAAGCTGACTGACAGAGGCATAGATGTGACCAGCAGGTCAGAAGTGCCTTTAACAGTCATTGGTTTGAGTTTCTGAGAAAGGAATTCTACCACCAGTGAAGTTCACTGCAAACCCAAAAATAATCAGCCCTAGTCTATAAATTTTGTAGAATAACTGGGAAATTAATGAACACAAACACTCTAAAAAATATGTTGGAATTATTTAGGAAAGAGCAAGTTTGTCCATAAAGCCAGCTTCATGGTCACTCAACCCAGTATAGAAGTGTGTTTGTCTCACACACCTACAGAAATAGATTCAATCCAAGAGATGAAAAGGAAACCCCTGCAAGACAGAAAATGTGCAAAGGGAAGACTGTCAGACTGGCAGGTGATCTCATTCCTGTGTCCTTGACAGCCCTCTGAGGAAGTTGTCCCGGCTCCTTGTGTACAAGAAGTATCCCTGTGTCCATCACCCAATATTGCCTGCAAGATCTGCCTCAGAAGGACAGTTCCCACCACGCCTGGCTCCAGAGGCTATCTTCATCATCCCTCTAGGATTTTGGACCTGGTGAGCGGGCCTCTTCTGCCACTTTGGCATCAGGCATCATTATTACTCTTCTGGCTCCAAAAGCATTGATGTTAAGCTGCCATTTGGACTTGGGGGAAAAAAAAGAGTTTAGAGAGAAGGACCAACTGTGTCCAAGACGTGAATGGAGAAAGGTACAAAAGATTGCTAGAAAGGGTTAGAGAATTGTCACAGCTTTCAAATATTTGTCGAAAAGTCTGAAATTAATTTGGAGGATTTTTTGGGAGGTGGAAGGTGTTTTTTTTCTTATGAACTTGCATAAATATACTGCAGAGAAGTATTATTTGTTTTCCAATCCAACTGGTCAGATCCTTGTTTTTGAATGACTTGTTTCTTGAAAAAGCTGAATCACTCTTCAATCACTAAACTATGATCAAGCTGATTATATTGTAAGACAGAAGAGTTAATGCTTCTCCTGGAGTTATTTTAGGGAAAAAACCCCCAAAAATAAGTAAATTTTCCTGGCTAGCCAGCTGTTTTGCAGACCCTTCCCATTCTTCTGTCAGCCAATCTGATTTGTGGCATTGCCTAATCTCATTTAGATAAAAGTGTCCTGATTGGACAAAATAAAAGCAAACCTGGCAATGGCTATAGGAGTAAAATAGGGTAGCTAAAACCCCCTACTACATCCTTTAGTATATTTAATGAATGCCCCCTCTGGTTCTATCTCCATGACAGGCTAGTGAGCTGGAGATTGCTGCAGCACTCCTAAGAGCAGCATCTGCTGTTTGACAGAAAACATAGATCTCTTGACCTCACACATGGCAAGCAATGAGCTGGCACTGGGAGGATTGGAGACAGAGCAGATCTTTGCCTGTATTAATGCCACCTAACAAACCTCCCTGGAGAATGCACAGTAGCTCAGCAATGAATGGCAATATGTTGCCTTTGTGGAGACTGGCAAGGGGAAGAAAGGATCCAAAAATATTCAAGGGCTACTTTACCACCAAAAAGAAAAAAAAAGGTTTGTTCAAACTTGGAGGAGGCACATGCAAGAAAATGGATTAATTATAGAGGGCCACATGCAGGAATTGGGATCACACCACCAGTGTCACAGTGCCAGTCAAATGTGTAGCAGGAGGCAGAATCAGCCGGCCTGGGGAGGAGCCTCATTGCACATAGTGTGGGTGGGTGCTTGCATAGGGCACAATTGCAAACTGTTATTCTCACTGCATGGGCAATTACCACACAACTTGAGGTCTGAATTTCAGGCTTGCTGGCCTGAGCACTAATGTAATTGGATCAAAATCAACATGGAATTTGTGTACCAGAGAGAGAAGAGATAAACACAGTAAGTATTAGTTACTGCAGAGTTAATAGCATCCTTGAGTATCATGGATCATGCTACTTACACTACCCATTGCTCTTCCCCAAGGAACAAAAAGTTCCTGTCCCATGCCACATATGACACAATGTATGGTTACAAATATTTTCTTTAGTTATATTAAGTCAACGAATGCATATTAAACAATGTAAAAATTACTTCCAGCCACTCTTATTTCCAGAATACCCCTTGGAATCAAAAGGGCCATGTCATCCTTTTGCTCCTCTCCAGGGAAAAGGATCAGTGGAGTTTAGAAGCTATCAAAACCTTTTGTGTTCTAAAACTTCAGATTCATAAGAAAAACTAATGATCATATTTGCATAAAAATACATTCTTGCATCCTGCACTGCACTTTCCTTGTCTCTTCCTCTCTGCAGACAGGGATATACACAGAGCCTGCATGGTTCAAAAAGTGCACCTTGGTGCTCTGCAGCCAGCTGAGGGAAGTTTTACCACTGCAGAGAGGAAGCAAGGTCAGATACAAGAAAGGGAAGGATGGCAGGATTTAGCAGTCACCCCCTTTTCCCCCTCCTCCTCTTCATATTAGAGGCTTGTATGGAAAACTCCTATCTAAATGAAATGGCCCAGCCTAAATATACACAAAAAGCAGATGTTAGCTCAGTGTGAGACAGTGAGAATGTTTCAAGTGAGAGCCCCAGGGACCTGTCTTGGACAAAGTTTTACTTATTAATAACTTCAGCGATCCAGTAACGAAAAGCTTGCAAATTGTCCCAGTGTGGGGGAGATGTCAGACTCTGTGGAGAGCAGAATTCAGCATATTCTTTCTTAGCAAATCAAAATGAGAATTTGAAATGAACAAAATGAAACTCTGTGGAGGTTAAGTGTGAAATATGTATTAGAAGTCAACTGTGGGCACAAAACTAGCAAGAGAAGTGAACCTGGAAATGACCTAGATATTTCTAATTCTGTCTCACTGCAAGATTTCTGGCCCTGTATTTACTTGGAAAAAAGAAAACCACTGTATTATTATTCTGGTAATAAAATCCATTTTTAATAAGTCTCTATGGAAGTGAATATTACAGTTTTCTTAGGTTATAAGTTTATCCAATATTATTTGCTAAATAATAAAAGTGAAGCCTTCGGGGTCAGAATTGAGTTTTCTTGAACAAACTGGTTTCCTACATTCGTTACCTTGCAGCTCTATTTTGTGATGCTTCAAGAGCCAGTAGGATCCAGTATGTATAAGACCCAGGGTCATTGCCCTGTTCTGCTTGATGGGACACAAAATATAAGATGTTCTCATGCATGAAAACCTTGCCTATATGCACTAACTTCATTGACAGCTCATAACTTGCCCAGCCTGAGCATCCTTGGGGAAATCTGTGGAAGAAGCATGTCTCCTAAGAAAGGAGGAACCTTCAGTGGATGCTCAGTGGAAAAGCAACAGCAGAAATCTCCCAAGACCAGACCACTGTCAGTGAAAGAAGACTGGTGGTAGACAGGGGTAAGAGCTAAAGAAAAGTTATAGCTAACTTCTACTCCTACTTGTATTTGCAATTTAATGCAAAATTTAAATTCAACTGGTAGAGTTTAATCAGGCATAAAATTTTGGTTTTTCTCAATTTGTATCCGTTTCATGCTTCAGGTTCTACAGAAGTTATAATCTCAGTTTTTGCAGATACAGACAGGGCCTGCACAGATGGTGGATACTAATTGAACATGATCCATGAACTTGTCTTTGCAACAAGGAAGGCTAATGGTATCTTGGGATGCATTAAGAAAATATTACCAGCAGGTCAAGAGAGGTGATCCTTTACCTCTATTCAGCACTGCTAGGGATATACCTGGAGTGCTGGATCCAGTTTTGGCCTTCCCAGTAAAAGAGACATGGACATAATGGAGAGAGTCCAGTGAAGGGCTACAATGATTAAAGGACTGGAAGATCAATAATACAAGGAAAGGCCTGAGGGTTGTGTAGCCTGGAGAAGAGAAGGCTCAGAGGGGAACTCGTCAATGTGTATAAGTTCTTGAGGTGATTGTGTAAAGAACACAACACCAGGTCTTCCTCAGTGATGCCCAGGGAAAGGACCAGAGGCAGCACAAAATGAAACACAGGAGGGTCTGTCTGAGGTGGTTTTTTTTACTGTGTTGGTGACCAAGCACTGACACAGCTTGCCCGGGGAGATTGTCGCGTCTCCATCCCTGGAGGCATTGAAAAGTCATAGGGATATGGGCCAGGGAAATAGGCTCTAGGTGGTCCAGAGGTCCCTTCCAACCTCAGCCACTCTGTAATTCTCAGACTTTTATTGTTCCTCTGCTATTCAACACAGTATAAGTAGGCATCATCTGCACACCCGAAGATTGACATCTCATCAGAAAATATTTAATGAAGAACAGAAGACAGATAACTCTTCTCAGTCTTGGACAGTCTCTCAGTGTATGCAGTGTTTTGCTCTGGAATTTTGATAAATACGAACTCATTCTTGAAAGAAAATCTAAAAGTCTCTGAAAGCAGCATCAAAAAAGAGACTCAGGTGTGGGCATGCTTAGGACATATGTCAGGTTAGTTCTGAACAAAAGGAAAGTTACGCATTTTAATGAAATTCATTATTTAATTTGCAAAGTAAGTAATTTTCTCATCAACTAAAGGATATAACTACAATATTCATCCTATTTCTTATTTCCTTTTCTATCCATGCAGGCTACCTTCTGAGTGCCCTATCATATCAGCCTTTCCATCACTGCTAGTCTTTGACACCCTGATCCACCCTATCTGAAAGGAACGTATGGACTTTCCTATCAGCTTAAAGAAAACATATCCAAAATGTTTATCATATACCCATGACCCCTTCAAATCTAGACACCTGTTGTAGCTCAGAAAGCAGGTGGCTAAAACAGCAAGTGATCATTAATTTAACATTAAATTACTGTGAATTTCATATAGTCTGGAATTACATAAAAATTATAGTGTAGTTACCTACTAGTTACCATACATAGGAGTTTCTGTGAAATTTAAAACACAGAACAAAACCTATAATTCTATATTCATTGGCTTGCTAAATTTTTAACAATTTCTCATTATATTCTGTCTGTTTGAATCTATGCCAAGATTTTCCATGGAATTACTGCCTGGAGTAAACTTAAGATAGGGAAAATCAGATCCTGAGCGAGAAAATAGAAAAGTGCTATCTAGAATATTCTCCTAAAGGTGTTTGACTCTTATAGTTACATGCAGAGTTATATGCAGAACAAGCAATGGGCATTTCCTTGGCCTTTCAAAATTCTGATTACAGAAAGAAAAAATTCAGTCTTTAATTCTGAGACAATAGTTGGTCTGCCAGCTCCACCTGGCAGTTTCAAATGACTGTTAATACAATATTTGTTGCAGTCTCTGTCTAGGTCTCTGTGGTGCAACTGAGATTTAATACAGGACTGTCAGAATAAGTGACTGATAATTATCAAAAGCCTATTCATATGTGGTGAGTTAGTAGCAAGTAAGAAAAATCATGAAAAAAATTGGAAAACACATCACTTCTAGTAAAAAAGATTCTGTAATTGATCATTAAAAAATCAGCAAGACAATTGTTAGATGACAAGGGTATCCCATATTTCTTTTAAAAATAAATATACTATTCCAATAGAAAAATGTGAAATCCTGCAGACAGCCAGGGAAAAACACAATCTCAAGTACAGAAACAGACCTGAACACTAGGGGCAACATTTTTCTCAGAAAGACAAACATGATATAAATGAATTTGTCTGTGTGGATACACCTAGATGCATATAATGAACTTCAGCCAAACAACCCCATTCAATGCTACAGGTTTGGGAAAGAGTGGCTAGAAAATCTACCCCAGTGGCTGGTCAACAGCCACTGAACATGAGCCAAATTGTGCTCAGGTGACCAAGAAAGCCAATGGCACCTTGGCCTGTAACAGAAATAGTGTGGCCAGCAGGACCAGGACGCTGATTGTGCCCCTGTGCTGGTGAGGCCACTCCTCTAGTCCTGTGTTCAGTTCTGGGCCCCTCATTTTCACAAGAAAGACATTGGGGTACTGGATTGTATCCAGAGAAACAGAGCTGGTGAAGAGGCTGGAGTACAGGTCCTGTGAGGAGCAGCTGAGGAAGCTGGGGTTGTCTAGCTTGGAGAAGAGGAGGCTCAGGGGTGAACCTTATTGCTCAACTGCTACCTGAAAGGAGGTTGTAGCAAGGTGCCAGTTCATCTCTTCTGGGCGAGAGGAAACAGCCTCAAGTTTTGCCAAGGAAAATTTAGGTTGGATGCTCAGAACAATTTCTTCACTGAAAGGGTGGTTAGGGATCGGAACAGGCTGCTCAGGGAAGTGCGGAGTCACCATCCCTGGAGGTGGACTCTGCAGTGTTAGGGTAATGGCTGGATTTGCTCATGTTCAGGGTCTTTTTACAAGTTAAAGGATTCCTTAAAGGATTCCAAGTTTCCAAGGTCTTCTCTATAGACAGACTAGTTCATACTCTACTAAAGAAGTATGACATGCCATGATAAAGTATGGCATAAAGATTCAAGATGATCTGTTAGTGTTTTTTGTGACTTCATGTCATCCTCGGATCTATCATCACATATTAGCAATGTATTTGCTCTCCATATCTTTTAGGCAGATCCCAAAACAAATTTTATCCTCAATTTGCGACTTCTGGTTTTGTTATGAAATCTTCATGCCATTCTAAAGTCTAGGAAATGCAAATATATGTAATTGGTTCAGCTTCTTGGGAAAGCTATACTTATTTCTCTTCCACACATCTGTGTAATGAGGTGTGGTTGTGAGTCTGAGCTTAAGAAGATTAAAATCATCATGGCCAGCTAGAAGAGAAAATCAATGAAGTACGTCTTGTCTGACAACACTTGTTCTCATGAATTGTTTGAATGGTTCTGATACAAGTATTCTACTAATGAGATAGATTTATACAAAGCTAGTGAGGTTTACCGTGCAAAAATGAGTGCATTAGGACTGTTGAAATGGGTTTTGCAATATTTGCAGTTACAGTTTCTGTATTTTATGAAACATTTAACATATTGTAAACTCACTTCTGACAATTATATGCTTTTCTGCCTTGCCAAAAGCAAATTCGAGGCTTAAGGACATTTTTCTTAAAATACCTTTTTATAGCTCAAATCTCCCTGCTATAGAAATGTCACATAAAATAAAATGTCTTTCATGTTTTTGAAACAAACTGTATCTACCCATTTTTTAGACTACAATGTATTTGTATATGGTTTAAACAAATCAAAGATAATGGGTATGGCAGAAATTTACTGTGATTTATTTTAGTTCCAAAATGTTTCAAATTAAATAACCTTTTCTAACTCTTTATTATCTTGCTATTTCTTAGCAAGGATTCAGGAGAGGAAGTTGCTTGAATGTTATTTCCATTAATGTCCTTAATTCCAGCCCTCACAAATGGTACTTTGGGGCACTTTTCTTAGGTTTTATTTTCTTCCAAATGGACTCTTTTATTTTGATTAAAGCACAAGATAAAAGGAAATTACATTTTATGGTAGAGATTAATCAGCCTATTCATTAATAATTTCATCAGAGCACCCACAACTATTTTTAAAACCCTAGACTTTGCTAAAAAGCCAGATGTTGCATAAAAAGGAGTATGTTCCACCCTGTTCCCCTCTTTTTCTCTCCACTTTGAGATTCCCATTCTAGTGCCACGCAATGTATTGATAGAGAACTCGTGTACTGAAGTTCGCCAGGACAAAGGAGCAATGTAATTGCATTTTGAATTAAGAAGTAGAAGGATGTTTCCTGTGCACTAATGATTATTTTTCATTATGAATTCAGCAGATGCCTTCTGATAAAAGGGTGTTAATGATGCAAGGCCAATAAACTTTCCACCACAAGCCCTATGCTACAGGCTGTGCAGCCTAAGAGAGCAGCAGAGTGGAGATTTTTCATTGCAGCAGGGTGCACTTGGAGGTTTCCCTCCCACCCACCATGAAATGTTAACAAAAGGTAAATGAGGGGGCAGATGGAGCCTCACAAGGGCAGATGGCCCTCACTGCCATCATGGTGCACTGCAGTGTACAGGCCTTTCTGCCCCAGAGGAGCCACAGATCTGAGCTCTTACCTGCTCTTTACAAGGAAAACTTTTATGAACAGTCTAATTTTAAGTGCACTAGAAAACTAAGGTTAAAATAAATGAATCCTATTCTAAGTGTATCCATTCCACAGCATGTTAAAGCTCCCACCTAAAAAGCATTAGAAAAATAAATAATATATAAATATACCCTCCGAATTGTCACAGAAGTATATACCAACATTTTTAACAAGATGAAAGAAAATCATAGAATCATAGAATGGTCTGGGTTGGAAGGGACCTTAAAAATTATCTAGTTCCAACCCCCCTGAAGGGGGCAGGGATAACATCTGGCTAGACCAGTTTCCTCAGAGCTCCCTCCAGCCCAGCTTTAAACACTTCCAGGGATGGGATATCCACAGCCTCTCTGGACAATCTGTTCCAATGTCTCACCATCTTCACAGTAAAGATGTCTCTAATATCTAACCTAAGCCTGCTTTCTGTTTGGAGCCTTTATGGTCTTGTAAATAGTCTCTCTCCACCTTTCTCATAGGCTCCCTTCAGGCACTGAAAGACCCCAACAAGGTCACCCCATGGAGACCTAACAGATGGAGAAGATGGAAAAAGTAGAATGTGGGAAGGCAGATAAGCACTACCAGCAGGATGATTAAACATGGGCTTAGCTACAGGAGCAGTTCACAGATATTGTAATCAGTCAGGCAGAAGCATCACTGCCTAATTGTTACAAATGACCAACTTAGGCCTTAAGGCACTTCCAGCTGATAGGGCAGAGCTTGAGAAAGTCCAGTTCTCAACTCCTAAAAATGTACTACATTTTCAGAAATTATTTGAGAAAGACACATTAGTCCTGGTGCTGTCATCTAACTCACACCATCATGAGTGTTACTCAGGCCTGTGTTGAGAATAGGAATTAGAGTGTCTGAAATGAGGGAAAAACATAAATAAAAGCACTGGATTTTTTTTTTTAATTATGAAGATAATATATTTTCAACAAGTGGGTGAAAACTAAGATGCTTGCTACACTAATTTTTGCCTCTCTCCTCCCATCTCCAACTCTGCAGTGGAAGGGAAGGATTGCTACCCCTGGAATGCAAGCATGCAAATGGGTCACAGTGATTACAGAACACAGAAGGGTAATAGAAGTTCAGTAACAAGTGAGTTACGTAGGAGATGGCCTGGGTCAGTGATTTGCACCCAGGTTACACCCAGGTACCCCAGTCTTCATCCTTTTTTTGTTTTAGTCCTTTGAACAGCTTGAACAGTCAAACAGTTGGTTTAAGTGTAATCAAGTGATTCTGAACTGTTCCGAAGTCCCACCACAGAAACACAAAATTAGCTTTCTAAAATATCAGGATTATTATTTCAGATATGTTTAAGATATTTTCCATGATTAACAGAGCTAAGGTTAACAGAGTTTTGAATTTTCTGTCTTAGAAAGAGAGGGTACAGTCACACACTTTAATGCATTTTTACTGTAGCATCATGAAAAAATCTGAAACAAGCTAGGTATTAATATCCTTACAGGGCCAGAGATGGAATATGAGTATTTATTGAGTATAATATTCAGGGGTTTTTTTTCTCTTTGCCTTTAGA
Organism: Fringilla coelebs; assembly: GCF_963513975.1. Classification (NCBI taxonomy): domain Eukaryota; kingdom Metazoa; phylum Chordata; class Aves; order Passeriformes; family Fringillidae; genus Fringilla; species Fringilla coelebs. The sequence continues at coordinate 33,221,190 of NC_140029.1, forward strand.
AAATCTATTATTTAGATAGCTTCCATAGTACTAGAAAAACAATTTATCCAAAGGGTGACATTTATTTTGAACCTCTAATAGTATTTTTTTGCTTTATTATCAGCAAGCAGTAAAGAAAATAACAAATGGCTTAATAGCAAACATGGAAAAAGAAAAAAAAACCCAACATAAATACTTTTAAAATTGTTTAGTAATATTTAGTAATATATGTCAAACAGTACCACAAAGGAGGAAAAAAACAAACACTGAAATCCTCCAGCCCAGCACTCTTTTATAAACTTTCTTAGGAATAATCCTTTCCTTTTTCTTTACAGGACTTTTTAAAGATGTGGAATAAAACTGAAACCTCACAACAAAAACAAACAAAAAAACCAAACAAAGAAAACCATAAACAAACTAAACTCCCCAACAGCCCAAACAAACTGCCCCAAAGAAAGCTCCCCAAACCAACAAAATTTTATTTATTTTTCAGGAGTGAGTTTTGTACCTCCTCCCATAAAAGCAGTTCTGAGTCACTATCAATTTAAAACCACTCTCATTACCTAACCACTGTTATTTTAGCTTATTGAACTGCAATTTTTCTGTTTAAAACTTTAGATCAGGCCCATTTAAGTTACCTTCATTGAAGCTGAAAAACTGAAAGTAGTGATCAGGAAGTTAGAATTCAAGTGTTTTACTAGTGCTGTATATATTAATGCAGTACCCCTGAGTGTAAAAATAATCAGGAAGGTAATTATTTTTAAAGTTATCAAAATTCACTGCTAAGTTCAAGCAGCAAAAAAGCAAGGAATACAGTAAATACTACATCTTTTGTGTGAAAAATAGTGTCTAGTTTACACAAGAAAATAAAAATCTATTTTCTATTCCATAAAAAGTACTCCTTCCTTCGAGCTGCTCTAAATTCAAATGCATTATAAAGAAAATAATGTAAACAGTAAATCCTCCTTTCCTCTGATTGTGCTGGGAGAAAACAGGATACTCTGCTTAACACATTATCTAGTAATAGGGAAAATCACTTTGCTAGTTCTATTAAAAATATCAAGTTATTTGAGAAAATTAAATGCTTGGAAAATTATATTATGATGTGACTCCAAATGCCTGTATGATGCTTTGGCAGGCAAACATAAAGCATTGGATAAAGCAAACTCTAGCTGCAGAAAAAAAGAATATTTTCTCATAAGAAGGTTTATTAATCAGTGCATAAATGGCAAATATATATAAGTTTCATACTGACAGTGTTCTCAAAGTTTCCCAGGTTTCATATCTCTTTCTTCCATCTAAGTTATCTTTTTGTTTGGATCTCTTGCAAATTGTTTTGCAAAACAGTGTTTGGAGATACAGAATTTCTCCAAGCAAGTATTCTCCAGCCAGCACTGAATAATTCTGGTAATTGCAAAAATACCCTATTTAATTAGAAAATCATTTTCTAATTTCAACAATGTTTGAATAACACTTTTGTTCAGCAACTATAGTGACTGTCTAATCAAATTGAGCATGTTGTAATTAACTAAAATTTTGGCATTTGATGAATCTGAATAAAGCTGAAAAAAGTAGGAATTCTTTGGGAAAAAAACTATTTATATCACAACGTAAGATATTACATAGGTGAGAATTTAAATATGTGCTACTCAATAAAAAAAACTGTGTGTGAAATTTACATGATGTCCCAGCTGAAACAGAAACAGAGTTAAAGCAGTTTGGCTTTTTTTCTCCCCAAATCAAATAACAAGAATCACATAAATGAGCAAGCACTTCACTGATTCTTCTCTTCTTAGAATCACCTCTGCTTGCCTGGACTTGCTCCCTTCTGAAGCTCCCTTTCCTCCCTGCTCCCCCACCTCACTTATCCACAGCTTTGGACACACCATTTGTGGGACAGGATTCTCTTCTCCCATTTCCCTATGAGCTCAAGCCCTGCCCCTGGGCACACAACTCATACTCTGGAGTGAATGACCTTCCAAGAGCTGTTTCTCTCCAGTGACTACAATGAGAGCCAAGTGTGGAAATAAAGATATCAACACTGTAGAATGGAAAAGTGAGGTGAGATGAATCTTGCTTTTACTGACAAGCAGCTCCATCAACATTATAAAATAATGAAGCCTTATTTCCTATCTATTTATGTCTTAAGTTTGATTGACTTTCTGTCTAGGTAGAAACCTTTCTTCTGTAACATATAATGATGCTCACCTACATGGATTTTTTTCAGTGTGTAAAGAAGTGTGGCCTCAGACTGCTCTTTCCCTCAGTGAGAATATAAATAGGGCTTCTTTCCTCTTCCCAGCCACCAACTTTGATGACATTTCAGGGGTTTTAATTATACTTGAGAAATAAATCCTCCTATCCCCACCATTCTCTCCCCTGCCAAAAGTGTTTGAAGTTGATAAGCACATTCAGAAGTTATTAGGTGGAAAACACAGCGACACATTCACAGCAATACGATTGTACAGGAAAGCAGAGGAAAAGTTAGGCTTTGATGGAAAGAAAGGAACAAAACACTTTTCAAAGGCTTTTTTTTTTCCCCCCCGAAACATATTTGTTACAAGGTGATAACTTGATAAGAATCAAGAAGGATTAGAGTGAGGGACCTAGCTTTGCATGTGCTTCCATTATAGAGTTCTAGTCTCCAATTTAATCAGAGTACTTAAAGGCATGGGAAGGTAACAGGGAAAAGAAAGAAATGTGAAGTTAAAGTTTGGCATACATTTTGAAATATCATGCAATACCAAAGGAAGTGTTAAGTTATATAGGAAGAATAAAATTCTATTATTAAAAAAAGAAATCATTATTATCACAATTTAATTTTAAATTGCAACATGATTTAATTAGTCCACTGGTGATACCACCACAGCATATACTTCCGACCTTAACAGGAAGTAGAAAAGTGAAGTGCCATTTACTGAAATAGTTTCAAAAGCTGTAAGACTTAACAAATAATCTCTAACAAAGCTCAAAGGCTTTAAGATTTTAATCAGCTTACAACTCTGATGTATACCTATCAAACATGAAAATATTACTAGAGTAGGGAATAATATATAATTATGGCTCAAAGCAATAATACTTCTGCATGCAATTTGTATTCTGAACAGTTACATATTCTAAATACTGTTCAGAAGTCTCACAAAGCCCAAAAATTAATATTCCATCAGTGTACCTTAAACTGTAAAACTCAAATTATTCTTATGATGAAGAATAATATCTGCCAAAATGTAAAGAACAAGTGAACTATTTGCATGCATTGGTTGAAATTATTAAGGACTAAAAGTGTATTTGAAGACTTTTTGCAAAGGCAACTACATTATTAAGTTTTTACAAAATATACCATGCCCTGGTAGTTACAATGGAAATAAACAACCAGAAGTAATTTATTTAATCATAAGCTTTAGCACATATTTAGTGTTTCAAAGTCTTCTATGCATTGACATACTAATAGCTAGCACTTCAGAATATACACTGTAGCACAATATTGAAAACATGGGTTAATCTTAGTAACCATTTAACTGAGGAGATATTTATTCTGCAGTTTGAATAGAACAATGAGACACCACCAATGGCCATGTAAACATTTGAAGTGATTGAGGACTTAACCAACAGCTTTTTGAATGTCAGTGTACCAGATACAAAGCTTCTTTTCCTTGGTGTGTATGTACATGCATTTTGGCAGAGAAGGGAAATTAGTTCATGCTTTAAGTCAAAAATCTCTGTGGGGCCAATGAGAAAGATATACATTACCTTCTGCCTATTTCTCCTTGTAAAGAGCATAAATCTTGTGCCATATTCACAGCATCTGGTGGTATCAGCTCCACAATCTAATGCAGACCATGCAGTTGTCCTCTATGTTAGTGTATATATATATATATATATATATATATATATATATATATATATATATATCAAAAAATAGGGTTTTCCTCAATAACTGCAATGTAAACTACAACAGCCAAGAGGAGACTTCATTTCAAGCCTCAGTTTGACCCCCTTTTTTTCTTCTGCCTATGACAAAAACTTTAAAAATACTCGATAATAACAGAACATTTCATTTTATTGTCAACAAAATCACTCTCACTGGAGTCCCCTCCACTGACCTCTGAAGTGAAACTAGAAACAAGGTTCCTTTCTCTTCCTCCCAGCCAGTCACTGGTTTTGACATGTCTGCCTGTACTATTCTTGGCCTTGGAGGCCTCTTCTTCTTCCAACTCTCTCTAATCTCTCTTCACATTTATGTCACAGTATCCTCTTGCCAAAGAGATTCTCTTCTTGACCCTCTTCTCCCTCTTCCCTTGCTTCTCACTCCAGATAATTTCACCACAGACTACAAACAATTCAGCAAAGTCTCCTGTGCTGACAATTCACTGATCTTGTTCTCTCCAAATAACCTAACCTCACTCTCTTCCAATCAAAGTTCAGTCCACTCCTCTGCCAGGTCTTTACTGATGTCTAGCTATCAGTTTACTCTACATGCCAGCCAGCTCTGTTCTCTTTTTTTTCACCCCTGCAAATCTTTCCATTTTTCTCCTTTTCTCATAGCACTATCACTCCTTATCCTCGCATTTAATTTTAGTCCATTTGGATTCACATTTCCAGTGACTTCTAAAGCTCTTGCAGATTAGTTCTGCTTAATTGTTTCTTCTTGACTATTCACATAACTAAAATGCTAACTTATGGCTCTCCTAGCCCAGTTTCTCAATGTTGTTTTCTTTGACTTCAAAAAATACCAAAGATTATTCTCCAGCTCTAAAAGTTTGGTCATTGCAGGATACTCTTTGAATTCCTTCACCAGTTCTCTTCTTACAAAAGCACAAGCATTGTCAGTTTACACAGACTAGTACTCCACTGTTTATTGAAGGTGCAATGTTTCCAGCTGCATCCTGTGTTAGCCTTCATCACCATTTGTTATATTTCAAGTTAGTAGCTTACTCCCAAAAAGCTTCCTAGCACTGATAGGGATGCCCCAAACTGCCTGTAAAATCACCTTATCAGTATTCTTCCACTTTGTTTTGCCCTAGCACAAGTGACAGTACCAGACATCTTTGCAGTTCAGTATTGCACTTATTTGTGTTTCTCTGTCAGCTGGACTAACATCACTGAACTTAGGGTGTCCAAAGCTGAGGCACTCTGAACTGGGCAGCAATCTATGCAACTACCAGAAAGAGATATGCTTATATATACACACATGAGTACTGAGGTCCCTATCTATCTTCAGATCAACTCACACATTTTTTCCCCCTTAAGTCAGTAAGTCATCTAATAAAAGAATTTACTTCTTTCTACATACCTTGTGCTTGCTATGTCCTTTAAACATGCAGCAACATTTCTGTTCTCTAAAGAGAGCAAGCACAGGATGACAATGGAGCTCTCACACATACAGACACAAATCACAAAAGGTCAATTATTCCTGACTGAAGGGAAGCCACCTGCAGTGCCAGGTAGAACTGGTTTCAAAGAAAAATAAAGAGCACAAAAAAGATCTCCAGATATCTAATGTATGTGAAACTCTTTATGTATGGTTAAAATGCAAAGGAGGTAAGAGAAGTTATAAAAAGAGCTACAGCTGGATTTGAATAGCAAATGAAGAACAGAAAGGAAATGGCTCCAATACAGGATACCCCATTTCTGACCAATGACACAACATATCTGTACCAGATTCTTCCTCACTTTCCTTAGAGAAAGTGTTTTGCTGTTTGCCACTCATGGATATTTTCTGGCACATTTCCATGAGCATTTGTAGTCTATCATCTTTTACTATACAACAACAGTGCTTTAGGGGTGGTACTCCCCAGTTCAGTGCCCCCATCAAAACTTTCTACACCACAGGCCACTCATCTTTTCCCCAGCACAGGAAGTACAGGGCAGGTTAAACACCTCACCCCAGCAGCCTAAATTAGCCTTTTATTTGTATTCATCACTGCTGAGCAATCTTATGCCCAGACTACATGTTGGCTGGACAGGTACCATGTTTTTGATCAGTGTTTTACTCTGCCTTGCCTTATTAACTGTGCTGGACATTGGCAAGAACTTGTGTCTGTGGCACCAGTAAGTGTAAAACTCAACACAACTGACCCAGGTGGGGTAGGCAGCTTGGGGTTGAGAACATGCACATTAATGCCACCCTCACGGATGGAAACTACCTGCACAGTGCCTGTGCCTTGTACTAGCATGGCATAAACCAGAAGCACAGCTTATTTCCAAATGCAGTGCTTACCAGAAGAAACACTCTGCACTCAAAAACTGAATCAGTATCAAAAGAACAATAAAAAAAATTGCAGAAAATATTCTGCAATACAAAAAGATCTTGCCTTGACTGTTGCAGTTTACAATCCTGTCAATCAAAAGCAATTCAGCTACTTAATTGTGCTAGCCTCAGGAACTGATAGATAGCTCCTACAGCCTGGGGATATGCCCTTTTACAATAATTTATACACCTGCAACTTATATGGTAAGGTATGTTTCAGTGAATTCAATTTAAATTGAACAAGCATTGGAAGGAAAAAAAAAACAAAAGGTAGTATCAGCAACAAACAGATGCAAATATTGCTAGATTAACCAGGTCATTTTGGTCCCAAAGCTAAACAAAAGGCCCGAGAGCCATTTGCTGTTCTATTAGCAGCCTTGTAAACACCTCTCAGTAAGGCACAGCTCCATCTGGCAGAAGACATTATTTTGCATTAGAATTCTGGTATTACCTCCTGGCTTACACCATGCTGAACCATCTCACAAGCTCTGTACATAATCCAACAGTGCCTACAGTGACACTCTGAATGTTTGCATCAAGAAAAAATGTGTCCTTTCGCAGGAAGAGATAAAACAAATGTACAAGACATTTTGGAAATATCATTAAAAGGCACAAGAAATACTTTTCCTTGTTCAACAGTATAATTAGAAGGACTCATATTTTCTGCATAAATGCCCATCCTTTAAAGAAGCATGAGCAATATCAGAGTTTATCAAAAGGGCATGGTCTGTTTAAATAGATTGACAAAGTTAAACTTGGGGGTTCTTATGTTGATTTACCTTTTTTTTTTCTATTTAAATCCTGCCTTCCCTCCACTACAAGTTTGGATAAAGATGCAAAAAGGAGAGGCTGTCTCTCTAAAAAATCACCTTTCTATGGCAGCAAAACTGAAAGATAAGTCAGACCAGTATATTCTCTCCCACTGCCACCACATCCAAGTGCCCCCAGTATTACCTAATACTTACTTGCAAGGCTGTGTCATTCATCCCTCATCTCTAAAGTAATAAACAGCCCTTTCAAACTTGGATATTTTGATTCCTCTTTACGTAAGGATGTCTTCATTTTACAACTCTATGCGTCAGGAATTTTCATGTTCTTACTGTGAAGTGTGTGCTCCCTGATCTTTTGTGATACGTATGTGTGGCCCTGTAATTGCGGGAAGACCAAAGGTTTTGTAGCATATTTTCCCCAGACTGCTAAATTATTTGCATCTTCATATAAATTAGCATTTTCTAGGCCAATTCAAGTAACTGTGGGTATGTTAGGACAGTTAGAAAAATCAGCTGTTAAGTGGAAAGCTAGTTCCAATCTTAACCACTTTGTCATTACACTTTCTGAAACAAATGCTAATGAAAAATAAATTCTCTTCTGTACTTATTAAAATATATTTTAAATATTTATTAATTTCTCACTAGCAAGATAGTTCTGTTTTATTTCTAGCTGAAGAACTATAAATAAGGACTTTGCTTTTAATTAAATACAATGCTTTATGAAATGAGATGCCAAACTGAAATAATGAAACAAAGTTGATATATTATTATCTCCGTTGGATTCTCTAAAGATATTTCTCCTTCAAAGCTCATAATGTAAACAGAAGTTATTGTCACAGATTCTAGAAAGAACAGATGTTTTCATTTCAGATTGCTATTTTTGTAATCCAAAATAGCTCAGCACCTAGACAGTAAAACATACTTTGTGAACACTGGTATGTGTAAACATTTCCAGCTGAAGCAAATGTTAAGAAAATTTTTAAAAAACTAAAACTGGCTAAACAGACAATCATAAATTATATATGCTAAAATTCAAACTTAAGATTTCTTTTACTAAGATTCAGGACTAGCAACTCCGACCATGGCACACAAGGAAACTACTATTGAGGAAAAAAGATCCTCCTCTTATTGACTAACAGTTCCTTTTTACTCATGGAGCATTTTAGGAGAGTCTTGCAAAGTTTGCAAGAGGTTGTAAAGTTTAAAGAATCCTCCAGGGATCCTTAGAAAAATGCAGGCTTCATGCAAAAAGTACCCAACAAAATATCTCACTGATGTGGCCAGCACACTGTGTAGGGAACAAAATTTTTAAAATCAATTTACTTGTATTTTTTGCTTCAGTTTAACAAAGTATTTTACCCATCTGACTTTTTTCATTTTAATGTTCAAAATTAGAATATTACTGGACAGCCATGGGATCTGGTTATTTGATGTCTCTTGGATTTTTTGTGCATTGGTATGAATTTGAGTTATGAAGACAAGTGATATCACATAATCTATAAATAAAGTCATGAGAACAGAAGATAAGATTTTAGATTTACCTTGACTTTCAGCAGAGCTTTTGTTGAATGGACTTGCTGTTAATTTCAAGTTCTTCCAATTTGAGATTCAGATTATTCTTTTATCAACTTTGAGAATTTATGGAAGTATTTCTAGTTATGCTGGGTTAAATAAAAGCAAATTTCATTGGATTGAGACCTGAGATCCTAAACTACCTGATAGCAGTCTTGGCAATGGTAAACATACAGAAACACCACGTTTTGCATCACAAAGACTCTGAGAAATAACCAGACAATATTTGATTTTCTATTCTTGCACCAAGAAAGTTTTGATAATTTTAATGTTAATTGTCATTAAGTCCCTAACAGCTTTGCTGCTGGAATCCATAGCTCTATGCATACAAAGGCAGAAATTGTTCCTTTCTAACACACATGCTTTTATGAATTCTTCTATTTATTAAAATTATCAGCACATACATAGAAATGAGAATTCTTTCTTATCAAGATAGTGTATCATTTTCAACAGGAATTCATTTACCCTAAGCGAAAAATTTCACCTGCTTTCAATCAAATATGTTATACAGAAATAGTCATATTTAATGGTGAAATTTGCAAACAGTAGGTTCATGTCTGGGGTGTAACTGACTAGATGATCCTCATCTAAGGAAAATTACATATCACTTCTTTAGGAGTTGAAAAAAGGATGTGAGAAACCAGTCACAGAGGCATTAAACAGGACATTCAGGGTAAAACTTGTAAGATTATTTTGAGTCTCATTGGGAATAATTCCTCTGGAACCACAGGTGTCTCCATGAACCATAAACAAAAACAACTACTCTTGTATTTCTTGTGCAGAAAAAATTCCCCCTTTAAGATTTCTCTTTTGGACCTGATCAGAGTTGAAGATCATGTATATCAACAATGCATTATTCTTACAAACATTATTCCCTCAGAATTTGAAATTTGCTGTATATATCCAGCATGAGCTTTTAATTTTAATAAATATAAATGAAAAACACAGAACTTAAATGTGAATCTGTTAAGTGACAACAGAAGTGTCAAAACATATTCAAAATTTTCCCTGGAATGAGGATTTTAAGGTGAAGCAAACACAACTTTTGCTAAATTGTTTTCAGCATACGAAATGGCTGAAAGGTAAAGAATTGTAGTTTGTTAACTAAATGTGAATGAAAAAACAAATCAGTGTCCTTCCACTTCTGTCTCCTAAATATACTGGACAAATGATGCCTGCTTCCTGCACATATATTTCTAATGTAAATTGTAATATAATGTCTAGGCACTTTTCCATGCACAACCTTCACCAAGAAGGTATCAATAAGGCACAGTAGGAGAATCCCTTTCAAATCCCCATATTCCCAGGGAATCAGATCTTGCTCCATATGGCTACACTTCACTGTGAACTGCCCTGAACATTCCAGAGTCAGGAGGGAAACAGTACATACCGAGGGGAAGGAGTGAAAGAGAGGAAGGAGGGAAGGAGAGCCACCCAGCCCTGCTGAAACCATGGTTCTGTCTCGTCTCACCCCCACCCTGTCCTCTACTCACCAGAGAACCTGGCCCTGCCACTTGATATCTGAAATGCAAAAAATCATAACAAGACCACCAAAGCCCTCAAAACAGCATGTGGTTGGCTAAGGAAGGAGATTGCTGTTTGAAGTGCCTTTCACCAGATGAATTATACATGTGAACATGGCTTGGCAGATCCTGGTGAAACTCCTGACCATTGACCTGGGAGCCACTCAGGAGCTTGGGCAGCTGTGCCTTGTTTCTGCCTTTCTCCGTATTCTCACACATCTGTGTGGGGGAGGAAAAGGTTACATGCCACTGGGCTGGAAATAGCAAGGGAAGAGATATGAATAGCAAGACAGAGAAGGACAAGAAAATAGACTAGAGACCAATGAAGGCAGATAAATGGGTTGCAGTGTCTCAAATTTTCAGTGCACATGTTATTTTTTCAGTGTACAAAATGCCTATTAATATGTTTCTGTCCTGGTTATTAATTATTTCCTCTTTTGCGTTTTCCTTTGAAGAATTTTTGCACAGTATCAGTATATGCCTGATGAGAAACTTATTATGGGATTCAGCTCCAGATTAAGGCACATGTAGATGAGAACTATATGTGAAAGAGGTTTATTTTGTCTAAGTTCTCACAGCGGAAGGTGGAAAACTTAGTGTGTTTAGGCAAGTGAGTACAGGCTTACAAACCCACCAGGAGCTCAGATGGGAGCTTAGACAATTATCTCTCATCAAATCAGGTATTGCTATTCAAGCTGAAGCCCATCTGCTGGTAAAATGCTGTATTGAGAATCAAGATAATTTTGTCACAGGAAGACTGGCCAGAATAAAAATCGTATTAAGATAATGTATTCATCCACCTTTTGTTCTACATTTTTCTGGAATAAAAAATACCAAGAAAATTTAGGGCTTGAAATGGTCAATAATTGAAGATAGCATTAAGGTTGTTTGGAGACTAAATTGTCTCAAAATTGATGTGGGTATAAGTTACTTGTTTGTCAAATGAAGTGTTAATTAAAAATTTTAAATATTAACTTTTAATTTAGTACACTATATTGATGCATAATTATTCTCATTCACTGTGGCATTCATAGACATATCCATATTTGTGTATAAATACCATTAAAATGTGTCAATATAAATTGATAGTTTTTACCCTTTGACTCTCATAAATCAGGAAGCAGTAGAAGTCAAAATCAGTATTTATTTTGTAATGTGCTACAGTGAAACCTTTATTTTAGAGCTGTTAAAAATTAACTGTATAAGTATGAATTACTTAAGATACAGCATGCATTAGTTAGCTTGGCAACACAACAGCATAGAGTTGGTTCTGGTCAGCCAAAAAAAGGGGACTTCAAGAAGCTCCGTCTCAGGATATCCTTTCAAAATGTCAGGACAATTCCTCCCTTTCCTTTCCATTGTATGCAGAACGAATACAAATGAACAGGCTGAATTACATGGATGAACTCGAGTGTGATGAGTCATATTTGAAGTCAACTATCCTATTTCTAACAGTTGTCTTGCTGCTTATGAGGAAAATGCAGAAAGTTCTGGAGTAACAGCATCATAGGAAAAATCCATAACTTCTCCGTGGTGAAGGTTCACCTCAAAGGTGACCTAAAAAGCCACTAATGAGGCAAAAACCCCTTTTAAAACATTATCGTATAATTCACACGAGTGTACGTGTGCAGACTTTCGTGCTGTATCTGATGACCTGACACATACCAGGCAGAACAGCCTGCAGGCACTGCTCATGTTGGGAAATATCTGATTTTCAATTACTGCAAATTGCCACGGCCCTGAAGGCACCCACAGACCCCAGTGTTCCTGCACAACCTTGCTGGAGCTCCCTTCCACTCCTGGCCCAGGATCCCATTTCACCCCTCTCCAGGGCTCTCCCAGCCAGACATTCTCGATGTTAGAAACACATGTTGCAAATGAGGTAGCAGTGAATTTTAGCAAAGGGTGGATTTTTTTTTAATAGTCATTTGCATTAAAAAAATAAACTTAATTTTTTCTACACTAAAATAGTTCAGAAATTAGCTGCTCTTCTGAAAATTATTTTTGAAATTTCTGCATAATCAGAAAACTTAGAGATTTCAAAACCTGCAATTCTACCCCACCTGCAACAGTAATTTTGACGAGCAATGGCTCACCACGCTTTTCTTAATTATTTCAGTAATGGTTGTTTATTGTATTTATTAATAGAATTCTATTCACTATCTCAAAACTTATGGAAAAGTTGACCACTCATTTTGAACTTGTTTCTATCTCTTCCTATCAGAATAGACATAGAAATAAATATTTTTATGACAGCTTATTCTGTGCATGCAAAATTGTCAATTATTTTTAACCTCTTAACTAAGAGAAGACATTTTATCTGTCACTGAACTTTTGAGTTTGACATCAATTAAAGTTCTCTCATTAAAAAGGAGTTATTAGAGAGCAACATGAAGACTTACACAATCAATCTGTCAAAATGATATTACTGCAAAACCTTCAAAAATAAAACCTTTCTTGTCAAACAGGCACAATTTGTAGGTGGCAGGTTTTAACTTCAAAATGAAAGCCCAGAGATCCCAAAAACCCTACTTTACTCCCATATCTGTGATAAATAAAAGCAAATTTTAAAAAATATAACATTTAAGGAACAAAACATGGCAGACTATGTATACAAGAGACTACTGCTCTGTTTCTCATCACATTAGCCACTAAACCAAATAATCCATATGGTGAGAGGTCTAAAAATGAGACATAATCTAAACATCTAAACTGTTTTTAGTCTCATGAATTTTATTTATGAAAACATAGAAAATGTTTTATTTTATTAATATGCTAATGACCACATGCTGGCTGCAATAATCAATGGAAATAGCATATGGAAATATCGATATCAACAGCAATCCAAAGTCTTTCAAATTTAAATAAAAGAGACCACTGATTACAGTGAGTTCTCACCAAAGCAGAAAAAAAAAGGAAAATACCTGTATTTGACTGTTCTCCCAATCACTACAAATAGCCTCTACTATAAACAGTCCTCACTGACATACTGCATCTAAGAAATACAGAACAATTCTTTTGTTGTTTTTGGTTTTTAGTTTTGTTTTTTTTGTTTTTTTTGTTTTTTTTTAATTTTACTGGGTTTTGGCCTTTGCTGGTTTGGAATGTTCTCAATTTTCTTTCTTCACTCCCTGGTTTGATTTTACACAGCTACATTGCCCACCTTCTTTCTTTTAGCATTTCATTTATCACTATCATTACAGACAAACTTCTGCTCTTGCTGAGAAAAGCACACTTTCCACTACTAAAAACCTCCTTGCTACACTAGGAGAAGCAAAAATCCCATTCAGTCTATTTCAGAATGAATTCCCTTCAAGACACGAGTTCTCAGTCACAATGAAAAAAAAATCAGTAAAAAAGGTTTCAATGAATGGCAGGAACAGCAATCAAATTTTCAAAGAGTCCAGCCTGCCATTAGAAAGGCACATTTTCAGAGAAATTTAACAAACTAAGCAGCAGTATTTCAATATTGCTTCTGCATTTGGTTTTCAAAAGGATTTAGGCACAAGACATCAATTAAGAACCTCCCCAGAAAGGCCTGCAGGAATAAATCAAAAAGGGTAAGATCAAGAGAAGCATGTATAGCAGCCAGTTTTTCTGACAGAGAAACTGGAAAACAGGTGAAAAAACCTAAAGCATGTAAAAGTCATTAAATACCAACAGCTGTGAAAATGGTATAAAAAGACAAGAACACTTTCACAAATCCTGCCCCATGCACAAGTCTATACACAGAAAACTTGTAATATTTAGAAGGATTAATATTAGCTCATATTTTTCTTCTTTGCATGTGGGCAATTTGCACTGGCTTTAATGGCCATGTGACCTGGCAGCCTGAAGGACAGCAAACACAGCTCTCACATGTTGCAACCCCACAGCTAACCTCAATATGATTAACTACTTTTGGACCAGATACCACTCAAGACCAATTAACAAGACACCAACAGCCAAATTGTTTAGCTGCCTGTGAGAATACCTTTTAACCTACAAGAAGTAGGCAACAACTGCCTATAAGGCACCAAAAATCCAAAAGATGGATTTTTTTTCCCAGAAAATCATAGTGAGAGAAAAGGGCTTTATACATCACTAAAGTGTGTCTAGCAGAAAAAATGGATGAGTCCTGGAATAACAAATACCATGGAGGGAAAATTACTTGTACCCCAATTACAGGCAAACCAATATTATACGCAAAAGAGAGTTCCAGTGAAAAAGAAAGCCAGTCTGCACTAGTTGAACCACAGAAAGGATGGAGCACAAAAGATGATGTGATTTCAGAAATAATTTGCACATTTTAGAAAACCATGCTTATAGGAGCATGGACTTTTTTTTTTTATGTGTCTGTTCCATTTCTTATCATGTTTTACCTCTGTAGTTTAAAATGTATCAGTAGTTTCCCACATTTGGGGCAAATATCTCCTTTTGATAAACATTTTCTAAAAAAATTAACTAAGATTAAGACTCTGCATTAGATTTTTCCCCCCTTTATATAACATAGAGAAACACGCAACACCCTGGTCAGCTGGGTAGCACATCTACCAAAAGCTTTTCCTTTTCAATGGATATACTGAGATGACAAGAAATTCAGCCCAATTGTTAACTCAAAGACATGGCGGAAGAAATCAGCAAAAACTATTTCAGTCCTAATTCTTTTCTTGCCAGAAAATATCCCTCTAATCTTAGCTAGGAAAACAAGTTGGAAATATCAGCCAGCATGATCATAAGAGTGGTGTCACTCAAGAAAGACTGTAGACACTCCTTTCTTCTCACTCAGACTTATTTATGGTTCAGGTAAGGCACCATCAAACCTTTTATTTAGAGATCTGCAATGAAACATGAGTGCTAGACCACAGTGGAGCAGAGACATGGACACAATAGCTCCTGACACATGGCCCACATTCTCGTTAGCACTGCTGACATTGATGAATTATCTTGGAGAATAATGCACTGACCTCTTTTAACTGCTTTCTGATTTAATAGGCTCCATTAAAAAAAAAATTTAAATCACAATCATGACAAGCCTAACAGCATAATGGTACATATGACCTTCAGATTGTGCCTTTTAGCATTTAACAAAAGCATATTTACCTCAATGCAAAAGCAAAAAAGATTACAAATTAACTCCTACCTTCTACTGTAGAAGCTTAATCAAATAGAGTTTCTTTTTATTTTCAGTCCAGAAACCCCTAAGACTGGATAACACCTAGTTTTATTATCTTTTATCTAACCATGAAATTCTGTGCATTTAGATACAGAACTGCTTGAACTAGTTTGAGAGGATTTGGTGGAAATTAAATGCAGTGAAATGAAAAATGAGGTAATTTACTTGCCTTTTAAAAGCTTGCTGGAAAGGTGAATATTCTTAGCTATGATTTCAGCCCATATTAGTAGTGGTAAAATATGAAACCCCATGGCCAGACCTGTCAGCAAAGAGGTTTTATTTAAATTTCATCACCTCTCAGTGAAAAGTTGCTTTCTGCAGATTTTTCCAGTAATTAATTTTTCCAGTTTTTACATGACTGCTATTTAAAGAGGCACTGAAGAAGCACTGCACTTCTCTTTGGGGCAGACATTCTGATTTTCAAATCCACCTTTCAGCATAAATCATATCCGCTATAAAATCCTGGGCTTTAGAGATACTTCAAGAAATTTTTCATAAAAATATTATAATCCAAGATATCTTGAAATCCTAAAATAGTTTCTATAGGAGTAGCAATGCACAAACACAGCAGAATATCTGTTTTCTGACACTGAAAAAAAAATCTAGAAATCATTACTCTTAAAATTATTTTCATTCCAAGTGCTGTTGGGAAGTTATTAGGTATTGATTTAGTTGGTAGCCTGTACTTATAAAAGGTAACCAAGAATGGGTTATGGTCTGTGTTAAGAAAATAGAGATATATATTACATTTACCACTCTCCTTGTTGTTCATTGATTTGTTTTTAAGGTGTTAAATTGCTTTATACATTTTGTGACTTATAAGATCCATGGCATACAATTTCTAACAGAATACTCTATAAATATGATCATTCCTATAACCTGTATATCTAATAGGAACACTAGCATGATCATAAATTCCCAAGTAAGACATTCCCTAATTCTTCCATCCATACTGGATGCAAATATGCTTTCCAGAATAAATCAGGATCAGTACCCTGCATTTCAGCTTAACAAGAAAAATTAAATTTGCATCTGGTTTCAGTGTAATCCAAATCAATTTTTCTTTCTGTACTCTATTTTCATGTGGCTATTTTTTTCTCACTTAATTTACTGATACATGCCAGTAGACTAAAAATATCTGCAAGAATTGGATGGATAATTTAATGCATATTATGTATACGTATATTACTGTTCAGAAAGAAAAAGGTATACCAGCAAATACACCAGAAATGTGAGTAGCTGGCATCCATGCAACATTTAGGGAAGAGCTTTCAGAATTACATTAATTACTCACTTGTATGACAGAGCAGTGGTCTTTAGAACCTGTCCTTTAATACTCCTGAGCATACCCTTTCAAATTTATGAATTTCTGAATACTTCAAAGATACTATGTTCCAAAGAACCGCTGATTTGAAAAAAAACCAACAAAACCAAAATAAAACAAAACAAAAAACACCCACAGACTTCTTCTCATGTCTTCACAGTCCTATTTAGCGCACACTTGCCCTCAATCTACACCTGGCTGGACTTGGGGGTGGCTTGGACTTTTCTCTTTGTTCTTTCATAGCCATTTATATCAGAAGATAGTCTGAATTTCATATCTAATACTTTGTATTCATAGGAATCTAGAAACATTGGCTTTATGCTAGTGAAAGGGAAAGATACTCTGAAACCCAAAAAGGCAATTCAGAGATTATATATAAGACATCCTAAATGGCATATAACATTTCAGAATTTAAAATAAGAATAATTTTTAGCATCAAAACAATTGATCTGGCTCTTAGATTGGTATGGTTTGTGTTTACTCTTCAACTTGCTACCTTTTTATCCCCTCTGTAAAAAATGTTTCTCTCTGATAGTAATTACACAGTCAAGTATCTTGATGATAGAGGGTTACATTAATTTTATTCACCTGAGGTACTAGCATTCATTCTTGACTGTTACTGACCTGAGCTCAAAATGTATGTCAATAAAATTTTAATTTAACTTATTTGTGGGTTTCATGGATATATGCCTGCACAAACTGTACAATTTATAATCACTTTTAAACCAGTCTCTACATCTTCACTATGAAAGATTTGAAACTGAGGATTTTATGATCCAGTGTTCAATTAATAATGTTTTTATGAGAAATATTATATAAATAGAACATTTTATTTTTTTAATATATGTCTTAAACTGTGTAATATTTTTGCATAGATCACATTTTTTTATTATTTGTTTCCTTGTTCCAAACCTCACCTAATTAACTAATGTCAACATTTTGTCGACAGATCTATTTCTTGGAAACTGTTTGGGATATAGTTAGGGTTTGGGTTTATTTAATTTTAAATGAGATCCACACAGAGGACCAGGTGAGAAGAGCTACACATGAGAGTGAATCAAATTTGCCATTTCAACACAAATAGATAATTGCCAAGTTCTTTTCTTATATTAGCACCATTTTGAATACTATTGGATATTATCATACCAAAACAATCATGCAAAACTGCACTGAAATTTCTAGACTATAATCTCACATAAGTTGAAAAAGTAGAAGGCAATTCCACTATCCTGCAGGACTTGGACAAAAGGAAGCATGGGGGAAAAAAAAAAGAACTTTTTTAACTTCAACAAGGACGAATGCCAAATCCTGTCCAGGGGGAAGAAAAGCCCCTGCAACAACAACATCTGGGGACAGAGCAACCAGGGAGCAGCTTGGCAAGGAAGGCTCTGGAGTGGTGGTCTTCATGTGAGCCCATGGGAAGCCCAGCACCAGAGGCAGCCAACAGCCTCTGTGACTCTATGGAAAGGGGAAGACCTCCAATCTGAATCTTTCTATGTTTTTTTCTATGATCCTATGATTAAATACTGCTTCAATGACTTTAGCCCGTAATATTAAAGTGACACATCTGAAGGATCACTGCTTCCCATGGAGCCCAATGAAATGCTGGACCACTGCAATTGCATTTTAAATGTCCTTTATCAAAATCTCTGGGGATGAAACACACATTCACAGAGTTTAAAGGCTAAAACCATACTAAAATTTTAATACCTGAATCACATAGCCTTATTTTGTGATGAGTTAGACAAGTATTTAAATCCCATTTTCTTTATTGGAAACTAAAAGCTAATATAAAAGACTTCACGATAAAAGAAAAAAGTAATACTTGTATGTCCACCAGCCAAACAATTCAAAGTTATTAATTCTGCTCAGAAGACATAGGAACATTTTGAGTTGCATGAAAACTTCATGGTAAAGATAAATCATATTTCAAATTGGAAAAGGAAATATCCTCTTACTTAAAGGCTCAAAATACTACTTTTCACCCTTCTTTCTAAAAATAAAAAAAGGTGAATCCATATCCATTCCCATTTCCATTTACACTGTTTGCAGACCATAAATAAAATAAGAAGAAATATTAAAAAGCCAAGCCACCTATAACTCAGGAAAAAATGTTGTGCACCACTGTTGCAGGAATACTTACTTTCATGGGGTTTGATGCAAGCCATGCAAATACTTAAAATAAGCAGCATTTATTTTATTGAACTGCCACAGATGTCAATATGATGTTTATTTGAGAGCAGTTATTAGATCAACACTGATGCTTTAAAATATTGCAATGATTGTTGTTGGATAGCTCAAAGAAAACTGGCATTTTTCCTAACAAAAACAGCTTAGAATCTAATAACTTGAGATGAATACATACTGAACTACCTTTCTGCTGAATTGAGTTATCAGCTGAAAGTTGTCTATTTTGCCCTTTCTGTCATAACAGTGACTAGGATGTTAAAATCTAGATTACTTTTCTTAAACTCAGATCCTAAAATCTGAGAGAGATTTTCATATGCAATTGCATTTGTAATTTATTCTTAAAATAAGCTACAAAAAAACCTTCTAATATTTACTTGCACATGTAAAGAAATCAAGACAAATGTAAAAAAAAAGCTTTAGTAAACCTGAGAGATACAGATTTCTAAGGATTTCTAAGGATAAAAATTATATGAAGGAAAAGTACTGAAGACCTCAAACTTGCCCATGTGTTAATGCATGTTTGTTGAGAGTGCTTTACTCAAGTGCTGCATTTGCACTTATTTGAACAGAAGAACTCTGTTATCATGTCAATTATCAACATTTACCCCATGACCACTTACTCCTTCTTATTGATCAGAAGAGTAGTGGGAAGTGAGATTGAGATCATTCTTGCATCATAATCATTAAACCCTCTCTCAGCAGTTCATTGAATCTTCTTTAGGTACTTTGAACACCCCCAGATTCCATCTTCTGGAGCTGCACAGTTGATCAGAAAGTCCACAGGTGAATTGAATTTGGGTATTTTGATACCGCGTTTCTCAACCAAAGTCTCGATCACCAAAATTCATATTCAAAATGTAGAGTTGGTATTATTCTGCTCAGAGTCAGCTTTAAAAGAGCAACAGCATAACTGCGGCATAGGGTGGTGTTAATAGCAAGAAAATAGAAAAATAAGATACTAAATCATCAGGAATGAAAAAGACTACAGTTGTCTAACACATAACCCAGCAGAGACATTTATGGATCTTTTAAAAGTGTTATTTTCTATAAGTTGTGTAAATAGGATACCCAGGAGGTGGCAAAGAACATCATATTTGTCCTCCCACTTAAATGAATGACACTTGTCATGGGAAATTCTGTTTCACAGCCTTTGCATCTGAGTGCTCTCAAAACCAGATAAATAGGATGTCCTGCTGAAAATATTTTTGCTGTGAATACCTCACAAAACAAATCCTATGCTAAAACCAATTTTTTTCCTAAGCAATTATCAGAAACCAATATTTTTGACACTTTCAAATTATTCTTATTCCCAGAGAAGACAGAGGATATTAATTCAGCTCTGCAGATGGCGTATGAAGGGAGGGCAATGACAGAAAAACGCAAAACCTGAAAATGCACACAATGCCTTCAGGATTATATCAAGCTAGCCTTACAACTGTAACTCTACATTAGGCTCTTAGGCTCATAACCTGTTCCTCTGGGCAGACTGATTTCCTCATGTATCAAATGATTTCTCCCACATTCCTATCCACTACATAGAGTTATCCAATCCATTCTTTCCATGACCAGCACTGTAATATGGGCACAGTCAGCCAAAATTTGCTTGACATAAAATTGGAGTATGTCCCATAATATTTCATGAAATATGTTCATAATTTATCTGTGATTAATTTTTTCTATTGACCTCACACATCATGGACACAGAGGGGTGATTAATACTGAATTACAAGAGGATGAAGGAACATAAGTTAGTTTATATTTGAAATACTATGTATCTTTATAAGGTTATAAATGCCTATCTTGCAGAGAAAATAAAAGCCAAGTTGTAAATTGTATTAGCAAGTAAAAAAAAAAGGGTATTAAAGTGCCTACAGCAATGAGAACTGCTTATGTTATGGAGCTGGAATCAAATTATTGGCAACAAAAAGATTTCTGTGCATCATTTTCATGCTCCATGGGGTGGTCTGACCTAGCAGAATGCTATATTGCAACAAACTCAGACATATGTTAGTAAAAATTTTAAAAACTTCTATGAAATGAAGCATCTAGATAAAAAGCGACATCTGCAATGTTATTTATCATTGAGAAATAATAAACAGAAAAATTTGAGAAAACCTTGAGAAAAAATAAAGCTCTGTTGATTATTTTATAGTCAGAATTTATATAAAATCGTTGTATTAACCTCTAGAATTCATCCAAGCAACAAGACTACAATGTCTTTATCTGACCATTAGTAATAGTTCTTTGATAACTAAACTAAAATCCTAATAGGAGGATTATCTTTCCCTGCCTTCTGCTCACTCATAAATACTCTCTCTGAACAATTACCTTCAAAATATTAACATACCTGATTTTTCTGCAGGGTCAAGACTATGAAAATAGTTACACTTCTGTCTGGAGACATAATGATCATTTGTTTGCTCTGATATTTGCTGGTTCTAATGTTTACTCTTGACCACATACAGCAAATATTCCACTACTCTATGACTTTTTTTCCAAGCCCCATGGACTCACAATTTTTTCTATTTCTACCACTTAGCTACTTGTCTTTGTGTCCACATGTAGGAAAAGTATAAGAATTTGAGGGGAGAACAGATATAATCAAACTCAAGTAAGTAACGTGAAAGAAACTTGGATTTACACTGAATAGCAAATTGAACAGGAATTTGATATTGCCTAGATTAACAAAGAAAAGGCAAATAACTCCACATTCTGAATTAAATCTTATTTTTTCTAAATGTGAAAAAAAAATGTGACTGGAATATCATGTTCAGCTCTATCATGTACAGTTCTAAATTATTAGAAGGATAAGGAAATATTATAGGAAGCAAATATTAATATTACAATTAATATTACTTTAATTAGATTTCCTATCTTTCATATAGGTATATCTAACATATTTTTTCAGGAAGAAAGATAGAACACATAAATATGGTTTGATGAGGAAGTTTTCAAAATGGAACAAGAGCATAATTTGGCTGTACTGATTCCAAAAATGCAAGAGCACCTTTAAGGAAATTATTATTCTGAACTTGCTCTTCTTAAGAATTTCAATTTTGTTTTTGTCATAACATTGCTTTCTTTCCTTTTGAATTTAAGTTATTCCAAATGAATCATCCAGTGGCAGTCACTCATTATTTGCCTTCAGATTTGTGGGGCTGGTTGAAAGCTGAATCCCTAAGTGGCTGAGCTTGGAAGGCACTACTGGAACACATAAGAAGCCTGGAGAGCAGCATTAGTAACTGGTCTCCAGCAGGTTTTTGTGCAGCTGATCACACTGGGAACTTCTGTCTTTTGCACATCCCTTGTCAGCAGCTCATTTCCTCATTCAATGAGTCTCATATATGCCCTATTCTTCCTTTTGATGCTGATACACCAATAGGAGATCCTTTCTCTTTTTCTACGAACATGTCTAACAGATTCAAGGATAAAAAAATTTCACGGTGATAAATTAAACTTACTACAATATTATATATTTTAAATGGCACGTGAATCTTTTTATTGCAGTGGAACAAAATGAATAATCAAAACACCCCACAGGGTCTGGAAACAGAAGTAGAATTCATGGCAGCCAAAAGATCTTTTCTCATAGGCAATCTTGCTCTTTCCCTTGTAAGCAGTGTTCAGACAGAAATGGTACACATGATGATGGGTAATGTCAGAGAAGGGAAAGAGATCTGAATGCATTTGGGTAAGATATTTAGTGACACTTGCCAGCACATTCACAGCCAGACATGCATGGATATGACCTGGTATCTCCTCAAACAGCAGTGTACTCTGAACCCCAGGCTGCTTTAAGGTGCTTCAACACAGACAGGGAACCTTATTCCTTTCTCTCTTCTCTCTCAGTATAATCTTTCCCACCTAAATGCCATCCTACTGGAACCACCTTACAGCACTTCCAGCACATGGGCCTGAGTTGCCTGGATGGTGAGAATGGGACACCAGACCTGTCTTGCCCTTCCGTCCATGTGTGGAGGACCAGGTCCTTGAGGCAGTAGGACTCTTGATCCAGGGAAAGAAGCAATTAGTTGTTGTTCTGGCAGACACACAGAACTCCCCAGCACAGGATTTCTCCTGAGAAAGGCTCTCCAGAGAGAAGCACATCAAGCTGGTAAGACCTCAGCATTCTAGGCAAGTTATCACACCTGGCCACCTCTGGCTCTGGCTGGGCAGCAGAATAGGATTGCATAACACATCTGCTGGGTTGCTTCTGCTACCTTCTTAAAAAGAGAAGAGAAACCTTGAACCGCGCCAAGCGCCACTGCGCAAAGACACACAGAGGAAAGGTCATGAGCCCATCAACCCTCTTAGAGAGCAAGGAACCTGCCTCTTGCCTTCTTCTCTCCCTGCTCAGAGAGGCATTGTGGAACCCACATGGCATGGGCATGAGGAACCCACAGCTTTTGTAGAATCTCACCCTCAGTTCTATCAAGGTGTACTCACCAGACATGCTTATCAACCCTCTCTGAAACTCTTCTTACAGACCACTGTGTCCAAACATGGTTTTCAAAAAAGCTGCTTCTGGCAACGGCCTCCCTTAAACACGTTTGCATGATTTGGCTTAGCATGCAGCTAGGAAGGAAGTGAATTGGAAGTAGAGTGCTCTGCTGTGCGACACACCACTTGAGACAGACATGGTTTCCTGTGCAGAGACACTTGGGAAGGGCAGAACAACACCAGTTCAGGCTGATATAAAGACATCTTAACAAAAGTCAGCCAGCAGAGGGTCATCATCTCCCCACACAAGGTATCCATGATTTTTCTCTGGTGACTCCCAGGGGTTTGCAAGATGAGAGGGTAAAAATCTGTGTGCCTACTGGGAGAAGCACTGCAGAGGACCCCTCAATGGGGATGTGAAACATATTGAGTAATCTTGGCAAACAGGGAAGAAATGCAGAAAATTCAATTTACACTTTGAGGCAACCTTCATAAATAAAAGTAAGCAAAATCAAAATCTTCAAGGCACCTCTTGATGCCAGGAAAAGCCTTAAAATATATTCAACTTGTGAACATTTGACTGAAACAAATATTTTCCTAGCACAAATTGTGAAGAAGCTCATGGTCTGCCTGTTCAGTTATTAAAAGGCAGCCAGAAAAAGTGAGCTTTTATGTTCTTTCTGCTAATTAATATCCATCGCTATCTTTCTGAGACCACTCTGCATTCTGTTCTCACACCTTTGTTCAAGGTGGCTACAGTCTTTCCCAGTAATCACTTCCACCAAAAGCATATGTATAGAAGGCAATTTTGGAGCATCTGTCTGCTGTCATCAGTACCAAAGAATAGATTCCAGTAAACACTGCTGAAGAGATTAGCCAGGCTTTACATCTTTGTTTTCTCAGCCAGTCTCATAGATGTTTTAAGACCACTTCAATACAAAATCTACATAGAGGACACACTGTTAATGCTACATGCAAGTTAAATCCCCAAATGCCAGGGTGAAAATCTGTGAAACATGAACAGTGCAATCCATCAGCCCATTATTGCTGCATCACCTTTTTTTTGTGCAAGGGCTTGATTTCCAGGAAATCTGTTAGCCATTACTATGTACTACATAAGACTGTTCTGCAGTCTCAAAGATCCTGACAACCAAGACTTGGTTGATTAATCATATCAATAACACAGGTTTGAAGGCTTTGAGGGAAACAGTTTAGAAAAAAGCTGATGGAGCTGACACACTATAATAAACAATGTAAACAAAGTAAATAGAAAAAACAAATTGGTGTGAGCTTAACGGTATCCTTTGCCCTAAATATGCAGGAAAAATAAGCAAGAAATTATGCTTTAGCTAAACCAACTACACTTTAAACTTGAACTTTGTGTTTTGTCCTTATTTACCAGTTTACACTTACATCTTTCAAACGCAGTCTCAAAAATGGGAAATATTTGGAAAAATATTAAATTGTTGTATGCATTAAGTACACCTTGTCCTTTAAAAACCTGCTGATGAATGACCTGCAATGAAAACTCCACTATTAAAAAATCTACTATTTATTAATTAAACAGTTATTAGGCAACAGCTTGAGTTGAGCCAAACTGGATGCTCATCACACTTTCATTCATAGTTGCTAAAAAGCTGGTCAAAAGAAGCAATTACTTTTAAGTAAGTAGTTAATTGTGGGATTAAGGAATAAAAATCAACTCAGCCTAAATTAGGACATTCCAGTTTCTCGTGATGGTAAAACATCCATGAATATGTGCAGATGATAAACTAGGTTTAAACTGCATTTTACAATAAAGCAACAATTTACAATTTCTACAAAGCTGAAGACTGAGGGTAATCAAAGCAGGAATTTTGAAGGCTTTGTTTCTCCTGGAGTTCCACTGTGCTCCCACGAGCTTCATGCATTCCATCAACATTATACAAAAATAAAGTGATTTGTCTTCCACCTGCATTTCAGTTGCCAAAACCAAATTAGGAACACAAGTATCTTTTATAGACCTTTCTCTAGATTTTTCCCCTTAGAAGATTTATTGTTTGCCAAGAGAGAGAAAAAAAAAACAAAAACAGATTAAATGCGAGAAGTTTAAAAATGTACCTGAAGAACTCCATGAAAGAGAAGCCATAACCGTGCTGTTCAGCAATTCCAGCACAAACAACATTTGCAGATGCTCCAATCAATGTTCCATTACCTGCAGTTCAGAAAACAAAGACCAGTTTATAGTTGTGGTCTCTTTCTTACTCCTCCTCTGTTTATTCTGCGTTGAAGGCCTAAGATGTACTCGTTACAAACTGAAAAATCAATTTCTGTTGTATATAGGTTTAGAAAGAAACATACAGTCAATACCTCCATGTCCTATAAATAGCTTCATACTTTGAAATATAAGCCTGGTATTACTCCCTGGTTCTACTTAGGCCAGAAAAATAGGGAAGGAACATAGCACCAATAAGAAAATGACACCAGAGACCTGCATTCAGATAAACATGTTGATTTTTAGTTTTACTTAACTAGAAGGTGCCATCAGATGAGGTGAAAAGATGTGATAGTTTGAGATGTTAAGAAAAATTGATACCTTTTTTCCTAATGCCAACTTGATATTGACACTGTAGTGTTTTCTTTATTGATAAATGAAGTAGTTTGTAAGATTTGTTTGGGGTTTTTCAATAGATATTTAAACCACAGTAAGTGTGACAATGAAGGGGAATGGATCTGTTTCACATCTCTCTCCTAAGGTAAAAGGATCACAAACTTTGTTTACCTAATCACCATGGTTCTTCAATAAATAAGGAAACATAATTTTATACAGCGAAGTTCACCAAATTAACTTATACAAGCCCCCACACAAGAGGAACACAACAAAGAAAAATAATTTGCCAATTTTTAACGTGCATCTATCTTCACTTCTCCCAAGTCTTTGCCAGAAATTAATCTATTTCTTGATATTCTCTAAACTTTTAACAATCTCGCAATGAAGAGAAGTCAGGTATTCAGAGCTCAGAAAGACTGACCCATTTTCTACATCATTCCCATGAGTCATACCTCAGACTTATACATGCTTCATACTTGACTTCCACAAAGCAGATGGCTCCTGCAAATGTTTCTGATCTAAGGCACGACTCAGGAAGTGACAGTGACTCCTACATGCTTTTCTTTAACTGAAGTTTTGAACAAAGGTAACAATCTATGAGATTTTTTTTAATACTCAGTAAGTCATCTCTTTTGCCATACATCACTACATTAACAATCCATTATTCTAAGCAGGAGCCTTCTTTTCCTCCCATTGGCGTGTAATTACTCTTCTTACTTTAGTTCTGTTTAAAAAATTAAGCTCCATGGAAACTCTTCTGGTCTGATTTTGAGAGAAACAGATCATAATGTAATTAATGTTCCGGTTAATTGTTTTGATTCAGTAAATGTTGCGGTTCACCCAGAGATCAGTGTACCAAAAATTATCTCAGAATAAAGGCAGAAGAATTATTCCCTCAATGTATTCACACATGGTGCTGAAATCTTATGCACCTGAAAGTGCACACAAAATTAGCAGATGTCTAAAAATATTATTAAAAACTAATATAACACTCTTAAATTAAAAAAAAATAAAATTAAGTGCTATACTTCAGATGGTTTTGACTGGTCATTATAGTGACAGAGTAACAAATCTGAGAGAAAAAATAAACCCCAAAAGTCACTCAGGACTTTTTTATTATTATTTTAGTTGACTTCTTAAAAGCCAAAGCTTTACAATAAAAAGCCCTGATATGACAGAAATTTTTCCAACTGAGTCCTAAGAAAATTCATTATTCTTTTTTATTCCAGGATGGCCAATTATTATCAGCACACATTAGGCAGCAAACTCAGATTTTCATCCTGGAGCAGAGATCTGAACAAAGGTATCTATTGTCTAGGTGAATGGCCTAAGCAACACCAATTAAGAACAATAGACTGGTTTTATTTTCTCATCAGCAGCTCTTGAACAGATGCCACTATGGAATAAGGAAGTCACAGTAATCTTGGAGATTTCTTGAGATGAGAAAAGTGTTCCACTCCCACTCCCTCTAGTGCTAAATAGACATTTTATTTTGTATATTTAATTTTCCCTCTATGGTTTTTAAACTTCCTTCTCTTTCTGCTCTCTTAGGAGCTGTACTAGGTGACCTGCTTCCTACTCGCTGCTTTTAAGGATTTTACACTGCAAAGGAGCTGGAGCTCAATGCAGAGATCCTGCCTGTCTCTGAGGAGTTCTGCTGATGCTGAAACTGCACATCAATACAAGGGTGTATCCTTATTGACCATAAAACTGTTGTGATCATCCTTGTGAGATGCCAAGAATTTTTTGTAACCTCAGCTTCTTTCCATACACAGAAAACCATCGCCACAGGTACGTTAGGTGTGGAGAAAAAAGAATGATTAACATCATAAGAGGAACAGAAACCTTTAAAAATTAGTGTCTAGCACTGGTCATTAGAAAAAAATCACACAGCTTATTTCCCTTGCCCTCTCTCTCTTTGCCTTATAATAATATCCTAATTACTTTAATGCATATTTAAAAATACAAAACTGAACGTGAACAGCTTTCCTGGTAGCTACTCCCATGAGAAAGCCAAGGCACAAGGCGTGTGGCTTAATGTGAAAACAAACCAAATGAATACAGCTGATGTAATTAGAGGAGTCAGGAAGGAACACTTCAAGAATTTTCAGTTCCAAACTAATCACTAGTCTACAGCATCCAAACATTTCATAAGAGATTTCTGCTCTATGTGTAGCACAACCAGTCATCACCATCAGAATAATGTTACTGCAGACAAGGAATATAGCTCTGGCTTCAAATTAAAGAAATGCGACTGAAACTGTGCCTGTCCCATGGCTCTGACTAGATACAGTCGAGATCTCCAAACAGCACAAGCTCTCCTGTGCTGCATGTGCTACAGTAATGCCTTCACATAATGAAGTATTATGGAAAGAGTTTCTGCTTCAGCAGTGAATTGATTTCCCCAAGTAGATTTCACTCGAGAAGAAATCGTCACCTTAAATGTTATCTGTGAGGAACAGCATTACTTTTTCATTTGTTTGGAGCGTATGTGCAGTTTAATTAGGCACTGGCTCAGCAGGCTTCAAAGAACTGCACACAAATTAACAACAGAAGCAAACTTGTGTTTCACCACGCAGGAACATCTGTCTCCATGGCACAGGTTTAACTCAGTAGTGAAATAGCAGCACTGCAACCCTCTGAATCATGGAAAACTCAAGCCTAAGTTAATGTACACAGAAACCTGTACATTAAATTCATTCTGATTGATGCAAATTAAGAATAGACATTTTTTAGGACTTCACTCAGTCTTGACTTCATCTTCACATCACCTGCAATCTTAAGAACAATTCAGCTTAAAAAGGCTCCTGCTTGCTTGTTTGTATGCTCAAAACAAAATAACACCTGGGTCGTATCAACACATTGCAATAACCAATCTGTTTTGAGGACTCCTATTGTAACTTTGTTGATGACTCCTACTCACCCCTTATCACAAGGCCGATGGTTACTGAGAAACTGGATTCACTACAATGAATTGTAATATTTCTAATGTCAGTAGTATATAATATCTTTGAACTAAGTAGTGCATTTTATTCTGAATATCTCTTCTTCCTTTTTTTCTTGACAGACTACATGCACTGTTGTCAATATTAAGTATGCTTAATAGTTTATAAGCATGAAATCAAGAGAGACCTTTTTCTTAATGAAAAAAATAGTAATTCTAATTAGCTACTTATGCTACGACAGAGGAATCCTCACAGATCGTAATCTTTTTTCCACAGAGCTGCCCTAGCTCTGCACAATCATTTCAGAAACAAAGTAGATCTTCTACTGCTTCTGTCTAGAAAAGGTGATATAAGATCTTCTTTCTGATATTTCTCAAGGCAAATAACTTTGAATATCTTTAAAGAATGTGAAATCAACCCCAAGTGTAAGACAGTATTTAAGAGTTTTAGTTAAGAATAAATCTATCAAGAAATATCCAAGCCCCACACATTAAAATGTGCCTTTTCATACCCAGCTAACTTAGACCCACAAGCAGGAAGATGTTGACAAGGTTTGGTAAGCCTCATTTGATACCTGCAGTATCCTATCCACCAGCCCTGCTTCTTCCAGCCTTCTTCTTCCATCTGCAGCTACTTCTCCAAAACCCAGCACTTTGCTGCATGGCTCCTTCAGAGACTGCCAAATCTGAACCCAGACCTCGTACACCACACACGATGCACCCTCTCGTGGGCCCAGACAGCCCTCTCCTCAGTAGAGAGAATTTGCTCAAGCCACTATAACCTGCAATGCACTGAAAATCAGTGCTGGGAGAACCAGCTAGGCTTTCTAAAAGAAGGGGCTGGGAAATCAGATTAGAATCATAGCGAAAAAAAGGAGAGAGTTTGAATCAATAATGTGCAAGCCTCATCCTCGATGTTGATTTTTACTTGTCAGCAGCACACTTATTATATCTAAATGCTGTTAATTCTCAGGAGTCCCTTTGGTATTGCCCCCTCAAGAGCAAGCCTAACCCTTTTGTTTGCTGACTTAATGTGTTCGCTTGGAGAATCACCTCAAAGTTCCTGGCAGGATTAGTGTTTATTACTCAAAGCACTGAGAAATCAAAGGGAAGGGATTATCACTAATAAAGCTGTTTGGCCTAGCATGAGCAACCATCATAACAGTAACTTCCTTGCATATAAAGGAGATAATACCTTGGGTAACAACCAAGTAGATGGCTAACAGAAAAGTTTGTTGTACTGTGAGAATTACAGACCATTTCCCTTCTACATGCCCTGATAGTGGAGAACAAGCTATACCTGTGCTTAACCAAGAGGTCTTCTGCATTTTCTCTCTCCTGTATCTTAGCTAACGCAAAAGCAAAAAGTCTGCCCTATTTTTGTGCCAACACAAGCTCCAAGAACAGCTTTTCCCAAGCCTTTAACAAGCATCTGTGACAGGCCCAGTTTTACACAGGACAACTGTTCTGCTTTGTCCAGACAAGGATTCTCTTTCTGAAACAAGGAGTTTTCCACAGTCATGAATAATTTTAGGGTGAGGATTCTCAGCCTTGCTTTTTGCTGTAATGAACCATTCCATTACAGTATCAAATTAAAGCTTACTGAAGGAAGCCAGCTCCTTGCTTCCAAGGCTTTTTTAAAAGAAAATCCTGTGCAGTCTCCCATATAATTTATATTGTAAAATAAAGGCAGACTGATGTGCCTGGCTGCCTTTCCACAACATATTCTCTACTAATGCACAGGCTGAGCAAATGTAACAAATCTGTCTGCCAAAATGAATACTGACCTGTTCTGGTTTTGATTAGCCTTATAGAAGACAGGCTTCATAGCTTTGATAAATTTTCAGTTTCACACAAAAGTAATACAGATTTGCCTTATTAAAAAAAAAAAAAAGAAATCCACATTTATATTCATCCATTCAAGTCTTGAATACCTTCTAATAACAGGCAAGACTTAAATAACTTAATCTTTTTTATGTAAAAAAATTAATAAGCCAGACAATCAAACATTATCATCAATAAAGAAGAGAATCAAGGCTAGTTGAACAGTAGCAGTCCCTAAAAAGGACATCAAGTCATAGGCATGCATGAACTCACAATATTTTTATTTGTGATAAAATGCAGCCTTGTGATACCAACATTTTTTATTTCACTGTTTTGGAAACATTTTTAATGGTATATTTCTACACAAATGCATAAACATGGACATTATAGGTGAAAAAGTGAAAGAACATGAATTAAAGTTTTGAGTTCAGTTATCAAAAAAGTTCACTGAGCTGCATTCAACCCAATGCTTTCAATCAGGTGAAATTTACCACTTTTTCTCTGCAAACCACTACACTTTCCACTACAACATCACCATCAGGACAGCTGTATAAGAATTACACTAGTAAATGCTCATTGTTTCCTTTTTGCTAAAAGAGAAAAAGGTGATATTTAAATTTGTCATTCTTCTACCAGAAGCGTGAAATAAATAAGGTGAGTTGCTGAACATCCTGTATTTGTTACTTTAGCGACCTAAAGAAATTCATAAACTTCTATGAAATCCAGACATCTATAAAAAATACATAAAATCTGAGGTGACCACAAATGTCACTTTTCTCCTCAGAGTCAACCTACCCAGTGCAACTGTAAAAAATACAATTATAATGATGGATAGTGCCAGCTGTCTGACACACCATTCCCCTATGCCGTGAGATACATATTCCAGTAGCTTTCACTTAATGCTTTTAATACTGCACATATTTCATATTTTTAATGCTGCACATATTTCATCTCTGATTTTTAGATTCAAAGATTAAAACTATGTTTCAGTTTCACAGCTTTGCCACATGTCATGTTAATGGGGACCAAATATTGAAAAAGTGTTTCATATACAGAAACTTGGCATAAAAGTACAGTATTCAACTTTATCATAATATACTTTGAAGATAACTGTGCTAAATAGATTTATCAATATCTATATAAATAATATCTAGACCATGATTATAACTTTCCTTAATGGCATACAGAGCACCTGATTTGTCAATAGAAATCAATATGAATATTGCAAGATTTTTTTTCCTCCTCAAGGTGCAGAAGAGGGGGCATTGCCTGGAAAGTTTCTGCAGAGGAAGAAAAGTAGATAATCCAGTATTATATTCTGCACTTGAGTGTTTTGAGCCCTGTTGTAGCTTCCCTGCCTTAGTCTGTCTGATAGTCTAAGTGCTATCTTCTAACTGAATATACCTCTTCTGCTGACAGCTATTCAGAGTCTGTATTCTCATACTGCACAACTGACCGACACAACATTATCACTTTGCCTGTTCCATATAATTCTGAGCACAGAAGTGGCTAAGGCTCCTGGAAAGAACCTCCTGTCATTTATAATAAAGAAATGCACAAAGCAAGTAAAGAAAACTGAAAGCATCTCCACATATACTTTGTAGGAGCCCCAGTGCCATATCTGATCATTATCCTATCTCTAATTTGCAGAACTTTATAGCTTGCAGTTATTTGACACAGATTGAAAACCATTTATAGAAGCATTTCAAAGTTATCAGTAATTCTAGCATTATAATCAAGTGATTTTGGTGTTTGTATAAATTTATTTTCTAAATCAATATTAGGCATTTCTGTCTTATTTCCAATTTAAAGTCTAAGACTTAACATCCAAACTATAAATTCTCATCAGTGCAGCTGAAACAGGATCCTTTACCCCATAGGCTTCATATTTCACCCTTAATTGCATGCATCTATCTACATATGCATGTCTGCCAAGGTAACTTATTTTCAACCTTAGAAAAATGTCCTTGCTGAAAAAAATATACTAGTTTCAATATGGGGGTTATTTTCCATATTAACTCAGTATCTTAAAACCAAATTTATCTCTGATAGTGTCTTCATACAGACAAAGATATGTCTGTCAAAGGGATACACTCAGTTTTTTCTGGTTTTATATTTTAGGCTCTTCTGCATATCTTCCAAACCCCAGGGGACAATCTTTGGCAATCTTAGATAATATCCTTTAGTTGCAGGGAGTCTGGAAACAAGCCTGGGTCTCACACCAAGGACTTTTCAGCACTGCTGGACTTTAAGAACTTCACACTCAAAAAGCATGAAGATATCTCAGAGCTTGAATGTAATGAAAGGGCTAAGGAAAAGAGCAACTGGATTTTTATAGAAGGTTAGAGATTCTGGCTCTTACAGAAAAGAACAAGAGGACAGTTTGGGCTCTCAGGTATTAATGAGTGAAAAGCGTCCTCATGCTTATATCCAATGTTTTTCACAGTACAACATGACCCAACACCTTTCAGGTAACATCTCAATGAGCTCATCAATAAGAACAAGAAAAGAGTACTACCATTTAATGGACAGCAGTCACTGTTGAATTAATTTCCATCACTGCAAACATCATAGAAACAATGCAAAGTACATTTAGAAAGCAAATTAGATATTAGTGGAAGGCATATAAAAAACATGCTTCTAGATATGTACAATTTAAAGGTATAATGCTGCTAAAGACTGGCCTGAGGTTTTTAAATAAAAACTGTGAGGTGTTTCCTAAATTTCCCTATTTGATTTGCCTGACTTTCAAGGACAAGAGCAGCAACATCCTTTACATTCTGAAAGATTGCTCTCATTCCCTACCTCCCTTTGATTTGGATTGAGTTTCATATTGATAAAAAAACATTTATCTGAATCTGTACTGTCTTGCCCATGAGACACAGAATTGAGGCCCAGGATTTCTTGTCATTAAAAGACTCTTAGAATCAATAGGATCTTCCAATATTCATGTCCTCATTAAAATCAAGCTCAGGTAGGTATAGTGTCTCTACCAAAAAATTTTCCCACAGTTTCAATTGCACATTTTATACAACAATAAAGTTCAAAACCAAAGCTGCTCCTCCTAAATAACAGCTATATTTTACACCATGCATTCATTTTTTTGGTAGACTTCTTCAATCTTTCAAATGGAAAAGTGTTATACAAATTTGATCTATTATAACAATAAAAGAACAGTAAAGTAGGTACAGTTTTTTATAATCTTAATTATCATATATTTATTACATTTTATGCGCCCTGAAGGATATAACTTTTCCTCATATTGCAGAGAAGGAGGGTTGGTTTATGAATATAAACAATATTTTTAGCTTTATACCATCAGTGTGTCTGAAGCTTTAAACCTAGTTTAAGATCTTATTGAGCAGAATCTGCAGGAAAAATAAATCAGTGATACTTCACTGTGCAAGGTCCCATCTGCACCAGAGACCTAAGGAGGGCTGCTGAGAGGCAGAATAGCTACAGCACTGGACTATTGAGAGAAATCCCACTGTTTAGCTACACTGTGGGATAGCTGTAATAGCTGTAATTAGCACAATGTCCTGTGGATAATGAATTTTATTCACACCTGGGGTTTGACCCTGTAAGGTTAAAAGAAAAGTGCCAGCAATCCTCTCTTCCTGCCTCCTGTCTTGACATAGAGCCTACAACTGAATTGTGTGGCCAGAATAGCACAACTGAATGCATCCTAGAAACTGCCTATTTCTGTGGAACTGTAACAGTAATGACTTTCAGGTATTGTCCTTCAGGAAAATATACAGAGAAGGAAAATAAATAGTGCAAAACTATACATTGTAAAAAATATCACCTCTGGACCACATTAATAGTCACTGCAGTAGAGATTTTCCAATTTTCTATGCTAGCAACAGAGATCTCAGAAGGTGGGAACTTTCAAAAACTAATTTGATATTTTTCTCTTTTTTTCAAAAACATACTGTTTATAAATCAGGGGGAAAAAAGAGGGAGAGAGAGAAAGAGATGAAAAAAGCAAATAAATGCCAGTTCTTTAAATGTCAAATGTATAAAATCACCTCAAATAATATTTTAGCTATAACCTCTCAGCTCAGTAGTCTAGTTCTACACAATTGAACAATCTTAACAGGTGAATTTCTGACTGTACACTTACTCAATTTAAGTTGAATCCTCATTTTATGCTCTTTTAAAAGTCATGAGCCAAAATAAAAAGTGCAATTAAAGTTCCTCTTGTTCTGAAATTGCAGTAGCTAGCAACCTTCATTTGCTCTCCAGAATTTCAGCATTCCCTAGACACTATTGGAAGTTCTGCATAAAACTCAGTCTCCAGAGTGTTATAATTCCATCAAGTACTAGAATACAAAACACTAATGAATGAAGCTTTAGTCAGAGCCCTCTCATGTTAAAGTAATACTGATTCATCAGAACACCCCATAAATTTCTTCCTTGTATACTTCCTTTTGTACCTTTTATATTTCCTCTTTTCTTTCCCTTCATTATTAACATGTAATTAAAATAACTGGTGGATCACAATTAAAAAAACTCCATGTGCAACACAATTTTTCCAGATACTTAGCCTGACCACTAACTTCCAGGAAGATGTGAAATAATAGGGTTCTGCATGTGAATTAATAATGAGCTCTGCAAAGATCATCTGGCAATTTCAGTGGATGAATGAACATCTTGGTTGTACCACTATCTCCATCACCAAATATGGAGGCTGGAGCAGCTAGATTCCAAACTTACTACTTAAGTTCTTAAAGATACCTGGGACAAATATAGATCTAAATTTCCAGAACCAGATCCCCTGGAAAATGATCATGTGTATTTCTTAACTGTGTAAGATTGATCTGACCTAAACAAGAAAATTTCTGCCAAAAAGAACAGGCTAACTATGAGCAATATAAAAAAAAATTGAAATTGTGACACGGTCACCAGGAACTCATCATGGTCATCACTGCCCTTGGCTTTCTTGATTTAGAGACAGGATTTTTCATTCCTTCTCACCTTCAGAGACACATTTCACAGAGCAAGGAGCATCTATGTGATATTCCTTTACTCCTTTTGTCTGAGCACCAGACTACAAAAGACAGAAATTTAGCAGCAACAGCAGCAGCTCTCTTTTGGGAGACAATGACAACAACATGACAGTTATACCATCAAAGGTCTTTTCATCTTATTTGAGACTGACTCCATCCTTCTTTCATTTCCAGGACAACAGCTAAAGCAATGAAGGAAAATTACTGCCTTTTCTCATCCTATCATCTTCCAAATATGTAGCTGCCTGTGCACTTTGTGGCAATAGGAATGAAGTAATTGAAACCACTGGAAAATTTTTAGGAGAAAATGCATGCTGTTTTCCAAGACAGGTACAAGTGCTGATGCTCCCTTTACAGACACATTAGCAGTGTTTACCCTGAACTACAGAAATGTTATCAAATTACCAGAAATGAAGTTCTGCATTATGTAGTAAACAGCTAACCCTACAATATGTAATTGTAATGTATTATTTCATAAGACTCTTCTACGAAATATCTTGTTTGTCAAGTTCCCTTGGTTGCATAAGTAGGGATAAGATCCAATCTTTTGCCCTAAGCACCAGGCAGTAATGATATCATTGTCATCTACTCCTTCTGCAACTGCATTAGCCTACCTTGAGGATTCCTTCACACACTTCAGGGATGATGGGAATTCTCTTTTGGAAATAATCTTTAACGACCATCAACACTTCCTTTTTTAAGAAAGAAAAGCCCTTTTCCCCCACTTTTTAAGGCTGCATCTTTTAAAGCAGAGCTTTCACACACTTCTTATTCTCCAACAATAAGCTCCTGTCCATTAGCTTTTTGTCAATGGAAAGTCAGAAGCACATTAAATTTCAGCCTAACACTCCTTAGAAGACATTTGCCAGTATAACGCAGCATATGCTCAGCTTTATCCTAATGGAGAACAGTCAGGAAAGTTTAAACTTTTGCTAATAATGATCTAACCTTTTATCCAAATATTTGTATAGATCTGAACAGCTAGGCATCTTGTATGGATCTCTAATCTCTATCATTCAAATCATTCTCATGCTACTGTTTACATTTTTACTTTTATCTCATACTGCATACAGACAGAAATCTCTCAAAAGCCAGGCTGCTCTCAGCAAATCAAAATAAAGGAATTTGAGTTAAGATGATAATTGGTAGTTTAGGAAAATCAGCTGAGACTGGTGAAGGCTCCAAGGCTGCTAAAGCACATCCCACTCAGAATATGTCAGTGTAATCTGACTAAGTTTATATTCCTTATTCTTTTTTTTTTAAATCTGAAAATGTAATGAAATGAGAGTAAGTTCAGCAATCAACAAATTCACAGAATCATGGTGAATCATTTAGGTTGAAAAAGACCTCTAAGAAATCTGAGTCCTATAAAAAGGTGAAGAAGTAAAATATTTTCATGGCAAATATCTATATGAAGATATGCTGATTATTCTAATCACTGATTTTAAAGAAGAACAGATTAAAGTCACAATATAATGATGTGTAATGACCGGCACAGAGAGATATTCCTCAAATTAATAACTGGTGTGAAATTGTCCTGCCTTTGCTACATGTTCTTAAAACTCAATCTGTAAATTACATCACTGCAATCATTGTTAGGTATTAAGGTCACTTGTACCAGCAATCACTTAGCTGAATAAACAAACCTGAACTTGTATTGCCCACATACTGGTTTTAGTTGTCCCTGTGGCTTTCACAGGAACTGTTTAGAGGGGCATGGAGGGGACAAAGGGGTGGATCCACCGTGTAACATCTTATTAATTTTAACTTTATATAACTTAACTATCTAAATATTTAGGGATCAGCCAATACAATGTAATTAGCATTAAAATTCTAAGTAGTAAAAAAAAGTAGTGCTAACCATATTTCTGATTTAAAACTTACACATTTTAATGGCACTTAATGGACTTGCTATATGGAAACATTGTATTGTAACATTTTCACAAGCCATTTCCAAAATGTAAAAAAAAAATCCTTGTAAGTATTAATTTAAAAACTGCTGGATTGCTATTCTCTTTTGTTCTTAGAAAAAACAGAGACAAAATCCAGGGCTTGCAGTATATACATGCTACCTTTTTAATTTAAAAAAAAATTAAAAACAGTCATGAAAACATGTCTTTCCTTTGTGCTAATGTACTGACAATACACAAAATCCCAGTTAACACCAAGATGGGCACTAGAAGTAAGACTGTTAGATTCATTATTAAAGGTACATTTCCCAAAGACAACTCCTTACAACGAGGAGTAATGAATAGGTTAGTAAATGGATACTGAAATAATTTCTGTAAACTAGCCAGGAAACCTTCCAGTGACTTCAGCAGATTTTGAATCAAGCATTCAGAGCTTAGCTATTATACATTTTCTGCATCTTTTCAATGAGCAATGATGGCTTTCTGTTCTGAAAGCCAAATGTATCTTTGTCTTTTCTCTCACAAAAGATCAGAACCATATAAGCACCATCTGGACTGTTTCTATGTCTGTAGATTATGCAGATACAGACTTCAAACACAGACTGCAAAAATCCTATTGTAGCAGCAGCAACTGACTGGGATCTTCATCCAGGAGTGCTTTGAAGTCAAAGGAGATGAATCAGGCCCTCCATATGCCTTGCACAGGAAAATGATTGAATCTATTGTGCCAGTTTATACATGCAACAATTGTTACCTTATGTCAGCTTTATCACATAAACTCTTACCTCCAAGGCATGCACCCATGGCCAATGAGAAGATTAATGGTTTCATAGGCAAGTTAACATCTGGGTCTTTACTCAGATTGAGAAGCACAGGAATCTGTGGTTAAAGAAGAGAAGAGAGAATCAGAAGACATAGTCCAACCATCCGCACAACATATGCAAAGTTCATTAAAGGAAACAATTTAAACCACCAGTAAGTCCAAAGAGTAACTGGGGGGGAGGGAATTTTTTTGTTCTTGATGTTGTTTTTCTTAATTAGTTTCTTTGCATCATATGCTTGATCTTTGCTCACTTTTCCCCACTGACTGTGCTAGTCCCATAGCTGAGGAGAAGCTATTGACGTTAGCTCAAGCCTGACACAAGTACTGCCAACAAAACTGAGGCTGTCTTCAGGTGTTGAATGTCTTCCATGGGACCCTTCTAGGTCTACAGGGAACTGACAGTGACTATAAATCAATTTCCCTTTCATTTTGTGAAAGCTAAAGGACAGAGATGTATCTCCTCTTCTCTCTGGAGATGATGGTAAAAGATGCCCAGACCTTCACAGCGAAGGTGGCTGTAGATCTTGAGTTAGTAACCAAAAAATTACAAATCCTTTTTGTAATCAAAAATATCTGCTTTATTAGGGAAAAATTTAGAAAACTCCATTTGGCAGGCTTCTGAATTCATAAGCAGATCAGAGTTATTTTACTTCTTATTTTAACATTATATTTACCAAAGAATGTGGATTTAGTTGACTGGGAAATATTTGCAAATGGTCTAATGCCAGTCAGCAACTAAGCACCTTGTGGTTCCTGTCTCATACTCCCCCACACCTCTCCTTAGAGAGAAAGAATAATCAGGAAAAAACATGAAACCTTATGGGTTGAGATAAAAACAATTTCATGATCGTAAAAATATTATAACAATAATTAATAATTATCATTATAGTAAATAATATTGTTACTGTTATTGTTACTGTTATTGTTTATTATATTAATTAAAATGAGCTACAGAAAAAGGAGGACAGTGGAAGATAAATGAATTATGTATAATACAATTGGTTACTACCTGCTGACTGCTGCCCAGCCCAATCCCAGAAGCAACTGGGGCCAACTGGACAACTCCCTTCTGAGTGTGTCATTCTGTGGCATGGAATAGCCCTCTGGCCAGTTTGTGTCAGCTCTCCTGGTTATGCCCCCTCACCCACCCTCCAGTTTCTTGTGCTCCTGCTCCCTGGCACAGCATGGGAAAGTGAGCAGTCCTTGACTGGGGATAAGCACTACTTAGCAACAACAAGAATATCAGTGTGTTATCAAGATAATTCTTGTAGTAAATCCAAAGCACAGCACTGTAGCAGCTATTACTAAGGCAATTAATTCCATGCCGGTCAAAACCAGAACAAGCAGTTTTATGGATTTCATTTAATTGCTTTAGCAAATAAAATAAAATTTTAAAAAAACCAAAACCTGAAGAGTGAAATAAGATTAGTAGGAAGACATCATAGCCTTCATTAGGCAATTGGTATAGAGCCCAAAAATATAGCAGGCAGGCTTTCTAGCCAGATCTAGCACCAGTTCTCAGCCGGTAATGTTCTTCAAAGCTTAACAACTTCACCTTAGTTCAGAAAAATGGTTTGAGTTCAACATAATTTTGTGGCCACCTGGTTTGAAAAAATGGTGTGATCAGTACCTGTAGAGAGAAAGTTACTGGGAAGTAGAGAGGTGAAAATATCATTCTCCTGTTTTTAACATGTTTGGAGGTTTATGGGAAAGAAAGGGAAAGAGAAAGAATAAAAAATGTGGAACAGTAAAATATGAAGCAGGAAGAGATTTGAGAAAATAACTGTGATTTATCTTAAAATTAATGCTTTCTCAGAGTCTAGGAGTTTTGGTAGTGAATAGAGTTATGACTTTTAATCCTCCAATTTGTCATTTTAATGTATTTCACAGTTCACTCTCAAGGGGTATGATCTCTTCTCCTTCCTGAAAAATGCTTTCACTTTGATGGCTGAGTGATGCTCAGCTTTATTGACTGCATGTGTTCTTTTGGTACGGAGCAATATATAGGCTTAATGAAGAGTTACAATCCTTTCCCCATTCCTCTCACCAGTGGTGCTACTCATCCCTCTTAAACCCTCTTATTGATTAGCTTAGATAAACTAATTTCTAAACAATTATTCTTGAATTTTACATTGCCTGAAGATGCCTATTTCTATTTTGAGGCCTAAAGAAGGCTCAGCGTGCTCAACATCTTGTCTGTTTTTTGCATGAAACAGTAAATAAAGCTGTCATTTCTCATCACAAACTTAATTCCTTTCAAACCATCCCAGCTAGAATGTGATATGCAATACAAAATTGTTATATTAATTTTAAAACAATTTAGTTCTCAATATTTCCTATTGTTGAGATCAGTCCTAAAGCCATTGGCAGACAGCCCCTGAGTGCAGAGCAAATAATGCCCCACACCTCACCAGTACACCAGATATGCAGAGAGACCAGAGGAGGGGCACTGGTACTGCTCTATCAGTGAGCATCTCCTCCTAGGTTGAGCAGCAGACTCACAAAGAGTGAAACCCTCCCAGCTCTTTCTGCCTTCCAAAGACAGCACTTGTACAAGTGATTGCACACACCCTCATCGTGCAGAAGAGTAACTTAAGCAAGTTACCAGGTCCTATAGCTGTGCAGTGCAGTAGAATTCAGCTGGTCAAGAGTGGCCCAAAAAACCTGGTTAATATTCAAGGACCTACTCCTTCAAGCTCAGAAGCACATCCTGACAAAGAAAAAATCAGGCAAAAATGCCACGAGGCCTACATGGAACTCCTGGACAAAATCAAACACAGAAAAAAAGATTCTTACAGAGAGTGGAAGCAAGGACAGGTATCCTGGGAGTAATAGAGATTGTACAAGCAGCCAGCAATCAGGTTAGGAAAGCTAAAGCTCTGATATGATAGAGTTAAATCTGGTCAGGGACATCAAGAGCAACAAGAAAAGCTGCTATAGGTACCTCAGTGATGACAAAAAGGCTAGAGAAAATGTGGAGGAAGGAAATAGGAGACCTGGTTATCTGGGACATGTGGAAATGGCTGAGGTACTCAATAGCTTTTCTTCACCAGCAAGAGTTCCAGCTACATTGCTTAAGTCATAGAAGGCCAAGGTAGGGACTGGGGGAATGAAGAACCCCCTTTGCTGTAGGCAAAGATTAGGTTTGAGACCATTCTAAGGAAACAGAAGGTGCCCATGTCCATGGGGCCCAATGAGATATATCTGCAGGTCCTGAGGGAACCAGCTGAGGAAGTGACTAAGCCAAAATGCATCATATTTGGGAAGTCATGGCAGTCCAGTGAAGTTCCCACTGACTGGAAAAGGGGAAACATAACCCTAATTATTAAAAGATAAAAAGAAAGACCTGGAGAACTACCGGCCAAGCAGTCTCACCTCAGTACTTGGCAAGGTCATGTGGTAGATCCTTCTGGAAAGTATGCTAAGGCATATGGAAAACAAGGAAGTGATTGATGACATCCAATATGGCTTCACTAAGTGGAAATGGCGCCTGGCAAATTTGAGAGCTTTGGCCCAAATTGGAGGGTCATGGATCTGATTGACAGACCATTTGGTGGATAAGAAATTGGCTGGATGGTCATGCTTAAAGAGTTGTGGTCAATGGCTCAGTGTCCAAGGGGACCCCATTGACAAGTGTTATTCTTCAGGGCTGATATTGGGACTGGTGTCATTTAACACTTTTGTCTTCAATATGGACAAAGTGTGCAAGACCAAGTCACATAGGGCTTTGAGATACTTGCTCTAGTGGAAGGTGTCCCTTCCCATGGCAGGAGGGTTGGAACTGGATGATCTTTAAGATCTTCCAACTGAAAGCATTCCATGCTGCTATGACATTGTCTGATTTGTCTA
Source organism: Fringilla coelebs (assembly GCF_963513975.1). Classification (NCBI taxonomy): domain Eukaryota; kingdom Metazoa; phylum Chordata; class Aves; order Passeriformes; family Fringillidae; genus Fringilla; species Fringilla coelebs. Next base: position 33,263,342 of record NC_140029.1, read on the forward strand.
TTCGCGCATGTCTATGAAACAGCAATTCACGCTGTTATTTTAGGGACTCATTGCTGCCATACACCTTGGGACTCCACTACACACACTTCACTAAGAACTGCCTGTGGCAAAAATGTCTTCTGTGAAAACTGCAGAGAATTTGCATTAATAGAAAACAAACTAATTGTAGCTTCCCAAACTGTTGATGATTGCTCTGTCTCTGCAGATGGCTACAGCCTAGTCTTGCACTTTTACCAAGCAGTGAAAAGCAGGACATCATAGATAATTCTGGAAGGGCAGAGAACAAGGAAATTCCAAAAAAAAAAGCTGGCATTTAGAACATGAGATACATGTGAAACATTCAGCACTGCAAGACAAAAGCATCCAATAGTGTTAGAGACAATAAACAGTGGGCTAAAAATTATTTACTTTCTAAGACCTGTCAGAGACTAAGTCACCTTGTCAGACAGATGATTCACAGAAATTGTTTGTTGCTCTATATTGAGGAAATAATATTTAAGCTCAGCTAAAACAGGGATTTACTGTGGCTGTCTTTTTATTTCCGGTAATAAAAGAAAAGTACAAAGAGATGGCTTCAGCATATATAGCTGATAAAACATGTAAATTAAACTAAAGAGCGTTCTGGTAATAAGATCATGTCATTTAAAAAACTAATGGCAGAAATCCATAGCTACTCAAACATGACAATACTAGGAAAGTCCATGCCTTGAAAATTAGGAAGTCTGCCTGTCAAAGAATGTGAACGAGAGTTTAGCCTGTTGATAAAGGAAAAGAAATATCAGAGGTTTAATAAAATGTTACATAGGGCATCAATAGAGCATCAATACCTTTATTCTGCAGACAAAGAAAGCTGAATATGCAACATGACAAAAACTCTTGCCATTCAACAATTAAAATGTGAGAAATATAATAGCCAAGCTCCTGGTTTATGAATTTTTTATGATAAAATATTATCTTGGTGTTTCTTAAGCAGTTACCAGGTAAGACTACATATACTGGATTTTCTGCTGGAAACATAGATTAGATTTGCTGCTCGCAACACATCCTTTTACATACAGTCAGAGTTCACAGAGTTTCCCTTAAAGTAATTCTCAAACTCAAAATCTTGGACCCTGAAACTGTAAAAGCTGATACCGATCGTATCAGCTGAATGTTCAGGAGTCCATGGAGCATGATGGGATTCATCCCAGAGTACTGAAGAAGCCAGCAGAGGTTATGGCAGAACCCTTCTTGATCATCTAAAGTCTTGGGAACCTGGGAAGGTCCCTGCTGGCTGGCAGCTTGATAATGTTATTCCAGTTTAGAGAAAGAGCATGAAGAAAAACCCAGAGAAACACAGACCTGTTAGTCTGACCTCAGATCATGGAAAAAATATAGAAAATATTATACTGGGTACTGTTGAAAGGCATTTAAAGAGCAATACAATCATCAGGCACGGCCAACATGGGCTCACAGTGGGAAAGTCTTGTTTAACTAATTTGCCATCCTTCTATGATAAAGTCACCCTACTCATGGATGAAGGGAAGGTAGTAGATGTAGTTTTTCTGGATCCTAGGAAGGCTTTTGACACTGTTCCTCACAGCGTGGACTGGCTGTCCAGCTGTGGGATGAGCAGGTTCACAGCGCACAGGGTGAACACCTGGCTGAAGGGCAGAGCCCAAAGGGCTGCAGGGTGTGGGGTTACAGCTGACTGGTGACACGGCACCAGAGATGTTCCTCAGAGTTCTAGGGCCAGTTCTGTTTAAAATATTCATCTGAATATTAACAATCTGAAATCAGGAGTTGAATGCACCATTAACAAGTTTACTAATGATACTGTACTGGGAGGTGCTGTTGACTCTCTTGAGGAACTGTATGAAAGTCCTTGAGCATGTCCAGAGGAGGGCAACAAAGCTGGTGACAGGGCTGGAAGGTGTGTCCTGTGAGGAGCAGCTGAGTGGCCCCAGTTTGGAGAGAAGAGGGCTTAGGGGGGAATTTCATTACTTTTTACAACTTTCTAAGGAGGGGAAGTAGAGATGGATGTGCTGAGCTCCTCTGGGATCCAGTGACAAAATATGGGGCAATGGCTCAGAGCTACATCATAGCACATTCAGACTGGACATTGGGAAGCATTTCTATACTGAGAGGGTGGTCAAACACTGGAAAAAGATTCCTAGAGAAGGAATCCTAGAGAAGTGCTCAGTGCCCTAAGCCTGTCAGGGTTTAAGAGTCATTTGGACAATACTCTTATTAACAGGCTTTAATTTTTGGTCGGTCCTGATTTGCTCAGGCAGTTGTATTGGATGATTGCTGTGGGTCTCTTCCAAGTGAAATAGTCTATTCTATAATTCTACAATACTTTTATACAGTATTTATTTTACTTGGTGACAAGAAATGATTGATTGTCCTATCACTTGCAGATAGCTATCACAGTTGCCAGGCATACTTATGCAAAGAAATGCAATAAACATTCACTCGCACAGACATATATTTACTTAAAGAGCTGGATTTCCACTTTTCAATTTAGAGTGAAGAGGAAAGTCCCGGGATTACAGTTCATGGGCAATTCTCACCCCACCCACCCCCCCCCGCCTCCCCCCCCCCCCCAAAATGATTTGAAATAAGCAATTAGAAGACATTTCAAAAACTATTTTGTCTTCATGCAGTTCCGATGCTCTATTTTAATTTTAAAAACCACAGAATTTTGGCAAGACAGAAACAATAAATGTACTCAACCTATGATGAGTTAAGTGCACTCAGAACTCAGAAACTCATTCAATTGTTTCTTGTAGGCAATTATCTTTGTACAGCATCCTCTGTAGCAAAAATACAAAATACATGCTGTGTTCTGCCCTCTTCACAGAGTTTTCCATTTAGCAACTTCCATACATGAATTCCATATGGTACTGACATTTTTCATTGTGGGTTACACCAGATTTGCCCTTGTCTAGAACAGAGAAGAATTTGACCAACAAAAGTGTTGCACTAAAAAGGTATTTTCAGGGCAAGGCACTTCAAATAACACACTGATCTGATTTTTGTAATTTCAGAATATTTTAGTAAGAGAGAAATTTTCTCCATGTTGCTGAAGGCTCCTGAAAATCATCAATATGTTCACTCTGTTTAAACACATTACTATTTTTTCACTCTAAATTATACCCATCTTAAAACAACCAAAAATATTTATTTTTTGTTCTTAAGACTGCAGATAATGTGTTGTGTTTTAGGATAAGGAAGAATTCTAATTTGCCTACCTAGGTACATAGAATCTCTTGAAAATGCTTAGAATTTCTTCTAGGAAATCATTTTCCTTACTGGTTTTCATTACTTGAAGTCATAAAATAGTTTATTTCCTAGAATTCTGTGTAATGCTGGCTCGGATATATTCTAATTCCCTTTTCAAAATATCAATCTACAGTTTCCATTTTTCACATTTTCTTAAGGTAAGTTAACTGACTGTTAAGTTGCCTATAAATTTTAATGTTGTCAAATCTGAAGCTTTACATGAAGCAGTCAAATTTTAACCAAACACAGATTTAACCAAACACAGATAAAGTGAAACTTTTGGTCTCAAGATCCATTAATTAGGCATTAATATTTTTTCCTTTTCTTTTTTTTCTATACACAGAACAAGTCATTATGAATCTGATTATCTCACTAATGCAAAAACAGAGACTGAAAAGAAATTTTGGACAACCACACATCAACTTGATTTTTTTAAAGGAAACACAACATCACAGTTACAGAGCTATTTGCAGGTTTTTCTGTTTTGATTCCCTTCAGCTATACACCTAAGTGAAGACTCAGGCTCTAAAGGAATTGTGTATTTCTTCCATTTCTCAGGTTGTTCCTGGGTCAAAACACTACGCACATCAGAAAATTGAAAGAGTTCACATCTACAGTGCCTCCAGCCCAGAGGGGCAGTCACCTCACATAGAAGACTCTCCCCCCCTCAATCCATTTCTTAATTACTACACTAGTTGTTCAGCCCATCACTTCTCCCAGTTCGAAGTCAGGACAACAAGCACAGCACATTGTTTTAGGGGATGAGTGGGAGATCTTATCCAACAGCTCAAAGTATTAGGGACATGTCATGTATGAACTGATACCTATCTTGAAGCTTCCCACCCCTGAAGGAACAACACAGTGTGGCTTTCCAGACCCCCTTGCAATCACAGTAGTTTTTTCTACAGTGATCTGTGGGCTCACAATCAAAAGAACTGGCAAGATTGTCTCCTTCCTGAAACATGGGACAAAAATCATGGTATGCTTGTGTTTCTAAGGCAGAAATTACTCTATTAGCATCCTTGACTGTGAGCTGCCACCAGGCCTTTCATCATCTCTATGATATTTAAGGAATTCACATACAAGTCAAACAAGCCATTATCCCATGAGACTGGATTCCTTTAACATCCCAAGCCAGTACCCGGTCCATCAAAGCTATAACTAATGAAAAATGCAAGAGAGATTGATCCATTGTCACAACATTGGTTCACTACTGAAGGAGACTTATGGACACCTGAAGGGATTCACTACATCTGTCTTTCATTATGATGAGTGCAGGCTCATTTGTGGAGCTGGAACCTTTTCCCAGGAAAGGACAGGATCATTCATGGCTATGTCATAGCAGGTGCCCCATACTCTTATGTCACTAGGGAATGCCAAACCAAACTCATATATAGAAATTCCTGATTAGTGAAAAGTCATTCTACAAAAGAGTTGGGTTCAATATATTTTGTACTCCTCATCAGAAGTTCATAACTTTGGTGCATACACTGAAAAATAGCCTTCCAAAACTAAATACTGCTTGTTTTAAGAGTACGAACATAGTACCAAAGAAACAAAAAGAATTTTAAATAGAAGTTCAAAGACCTTGGGACTTAGTTACTTAGGAACATTCTGTAAGTATTTTCTGATGCAGAATGACAAAAGCTAAAGCACAAGCCTATTCACAGAAGTAGGTGAATCTCAACTCTAGTTTGCCAAGTAGCACATTAACATCCTAACACCTCAGCTAATGACTGCTTTTAGACAGGTGAGAATATGCATGCATTTTTCTTCTTGTCTCTTCTCTCTGTCTATTAATTAAAATTAAAATATTGTAGCAGTCTCTTATGTTCATCCCAGAACAAAATTAGAAAAATACAAATTTCATATAGCTTAAAATGTTGAAAATGGTTCCCTTCCTGTCAATCTGTATTTGTCACCCTCAAAGTTACAAAACAAATGGTCCTCAGGCATCCCAAAATATTCTTGCACTTCAGTCCCATTTTCCAAAACATAATCATTTCATGGTGCTGTTTGGTACTACTCCAAGCCAATTTTTATAGACTAGCTGGGTATGAGGCAAAAATCTTCTAAGTGAAGATTTCTGCATTATTGCTTAATAGTCCTCAAGCACTTGCTGGGAGGTGACTCATCCCAAAACAATCTCTCCTTTCACGCCTATTGCTTCCAGTCTGTGGTGGTTAAATCAATATCATTTCACAGGAAACAGCACGTTAATCAAAGCAAAATACCATACTAATATATATTTACAGAGTGGTTACAAATCTGCCCAGTTTGTCATATGCCCTACAAGGAGTGTTTTAAACCTTGGCACAGGTTAAGAGTGGACATGACCATCCAATAATGGATGAAAAAATGTGAAGAAAAGATATGCTGAGAAAGAGCTGTAACAATGAAATATTAGTACGGTGTAATGAATGAATTATCACACTTTAAACAAAGAACTTGATTGAATAAACCTACCTGAGCATGCCATAATTTGTTATAACTTGATACTTTTCTGATATTAAAGCTCAGCTGCTGACAAGCATTTGTTATGCTTAACATAATTTGGTGTTTTTCAAACTAATTACAAAAGCAAGGTAGCAATAAAAGGTTCGGGTGTTAAAAAAGCATTAGCATAACTAAGCACATAGAGGGAAAACATTGATAGCAGTGGAGAGATTGCAACAGTTTCCATCAAAAAGAAAATTCCATTTTTCAAGTACGTATTTGGATATAAGATGAGAAAATGCAAAAATGCAGCCAAAACAGTGCCTCTGGTCCCACAGCTACCTGCAGCTGCTGGGGTCAATGGCCAGCTAGACACCTTAACAGTATGAGTTAGTTTCTAATACTGATTCAATCTCACAGGATAAAGTAAGCTACAGCACAGCAGAGGCCAAAAAACCCCAAGAAACCAAACAGCAAATTGTAATCAGTAAGCTCAGGTCCCTCGCCAGCATCTGGAGGAGGATGTGCAGTGCTGCACAGGCTTACCATTGTAGCTGTGAAGGGGATGTTGTCAATCACAGAGGAGGCCAGAGCAGACACCCAGAGCACTAAAATAATGGCCACTGCCAAGCGCTGATCCTCAGGAACCACCTGGAATTGAGAGAGAGAAAATTATAACTTTGAGATCAGTGTTGCTCTGTGTGTCCCCCGTGGCATAATTGCACGTTCTTTACAGTTTTAATTTATCGACAGTTATTATTCCTTCAGGCTCTGAGATAGGAAAGGCATCTTAGATAAAATAGCCCAACATTTAGTAACACAATTACAGTCTTTCTTCCAAGAAAACAAGGACAAATAGAAGTACAAAGATTGATATTTCTAATACTCAGATTTCACACAAAAATACACTGTGCAACTGTGAATTTTGACCTTTAGCTATTTATACTTTTTTCACCTTTGCATTTTTGGGATTTTAGACTACAGGAAAAGCTTCTCTGTTGCTATTATGGCTATGTTTATTCTGGCTGTGGACAGATATGTACATATTAAATATGACTCATGCCAAAGTATAACATGCTTTCTTGATACTGCTGATGCAGGAATGTAGTCATTAACATCAAATTCAAAATAAAATTATTCTTTATTGTTCTACTGGAGCAAAACTGTTTTTCTTGCCTGTTAAAAATTATAAATATTTTAAACATACCTTTATTAACAAAGCTGTCTGCTCTCCTATATAGTCTATTAAGTGCAGATGAGCCAAAGCCTGGGATAAAAAAAAAAAAAAGAACATTGATATCAACTAATGAAGTGCATGATGTACTTACTTTTTTCCACTGGATGTAAGACAAGGCAAAAACTTACTCCCATTTACAAGATATTTTTATTCAACTCATATAGCTTTTACAGAATTAATTTTAGGCAAGAAAAGATACAGCAGAAATTGGTGGCTGTATTTGCAGAAGCAAGTAAAAGTTGTACTGAAATGACTTGTAGTATTACTCAAGAACATGGGGCACAGGATCAGAGAATGGCTGAAATTTAAAGATTACATTATTCACTGGATACATGTCTTCTGAAAACCTGAACACAACTGATTTTAAACCAACTTCCTCAAACCCACAATATAGATAGAAGTATATAATGTGTTTCAGAGGTTGGAGGAAATCAGGTGTCACATGCTCAGTCTCAGAGGAAGAAACAGGAAAACAAATTATATTTCTATTTCATGGCTATCTCTGACTCATTCAAAAAGACGCCCAAAAACCTACAACAAAAACTACCAAAACCAGTATCCATCTGCTAAAACCAGGACAGAGATCTCAGATGAGTGGAAATTGGCACAGAGGCAGCAGCATCCGAAAGGCAGGAAATCCATCTCTCCAATGCCTAAGTTAGGCACGTGAACCAAGGAGGTGAGCCCTGTAAGCACTGGACCCCAGGACAGCCTGGGTCAGAGTGCTCTGTCCTCCCTGTGAGAACCATTCCCAGTTGTACAGGACATTTAGACAGCATCCTGTGGTGCTACCACAGATGAAAATATATAGGAAGACTTCAGCCTGGTGGTGTTAACTCTGATCTCTCCTTGGGCACACAGAATACAGACTGAGTCTTCACACCCGAAGACAGTGACCTATTCCCTTGACCCACAAGGTAAAAGGGTGATTTTAACTTGTGAGTGCTAGCCTTTAATTCACTTTGGTTTTGTTTTCTTTTCTTGTAGGCATGAAGAATGAAGTCCTATTTTCAGGTTTAATAAGATATATCTATTTGATGACTTCTCAGTTTCTCAGGGGAGAAAATCACATCATTTTTGGTTTAGCCTAGATCACGCTGGCTGGCTTGCTTTTTTTTCCTGTCAAGAAAAAGAAGCAGTCAGCTCCAATACCTCCCTTACTGACATCAGTCCCTCACAGAGCTGCAGGAGACAGTATTCACACAACACAGCTCTGTATAATCCCCTCACCTGGCAGACAGAGCCCTTCAGAGACTGCAGTGGGGAAAAAAAAAGCATTCAATTCACTTGCTGTCAAATTCCATGACAGATGCAAAGATCCCAATAGGCATTGAGTGGTGTGGCACAGGACATTGGTTTGTCAGTGACTAAGGTGCTTTCATTCAGACTGGAAATTCCTGTACCTGCAGCTCAGCTGGACATCAGCAGAATAACAGTGGTTTGGGTATCACCAAATCACAGTAAATTTGGCACAGAAATATTAATTTTTTAACAATACATTAAACAAGAAAAGGTTTATCTACAAGATACAGCATGCAGAAAAGAAGCAGCAAAATGCAGGCACATATCCCTTACACTTAAAAAGAAATTAACACTTTTTCATTATTTTGGCTTCCAAGGAGAATGTTGTCTAAGTTAATTCTTGTTGATTTTAAGTTACCATTTTCTTTCTAAGATATCTGCATTGCTTTGTCAACTCAAAGGATATGACAGTGACTTTTTAAATATATATAAAAGCAATATTCTTAATGAACAGCAATAATTTTTGCATCATTGCTGTGTTCACGCTTCAAAATAAACTTCTAAACAGATAGTTGCCAGCAATTAGAGCCCAGATTTACATTCAATTAATATTGCTGCCTTATTAATTATCTACTAACAGAATGTATTACTTTCCAGTAACAGTCCAAATTTATTCTGGAACTCAAAAAAAGAGATGTTGAGGACACACACATCACCCCTGCAAGAGAATCTGCAGGTAGCCCATCTTGTTAGAGATGGTGACAACATTAATCACATAAATAATTTTAGGATGTCTCTATGATCTCCAGGCCAATCTCCTGCAAGCACCTAAGCGCAAGTCAGCAATTAGCACCCTGCCTCTGTCCTCCCCTGCATGTAAACTGCTCAGAGGTCTCCTGGATGTTCCTGTGTCTGCTAAGAGGAGTAAGCATTATTGCACTAGTTGGTGTCTTCAGGCACACTAGTTCCTGTGTGAGGGAGCTCACAACAGAGCTTTTCTGCAGAAAGAAATCATGTGCCATTTTACAACAAAGTCTAATTTATGCATAAAAATTTTCATTAATCCTCTTGTGGACAGTATGTCATGATGACTCTTGTAAGTAAACTCTGCCTGAAAGAATTAAGGTAACATGCCAATTTCTACTTTAAAACTGAACAAAGAACTGTAATCCTGAGAGGCATAGGGACTTATTTTACGGAGACAGAAGAAGCAGAAAGATTTTTATAGCATGTAACAGTCACTTGTGTATAAAGACTAAAAAGACAGTTGTAAAGATTAATTACCCAGGGGACACAAGAGAAAACAAGAGAGCTCCAAAGAATTTACAAGTTTTTAACTGTAAAAACCAGACTGGACTGATGGACCCCCACAGGCAGAACCTTTGGAAGTTCCCCTGTGATTCAGGAACTCAAATTCACGTTTTCCAAAATATCTGGAACTCAAATCACATTTTCCAAAATTAGTTGCAGACTAAGTCCCACACAGGTTTTTAAATGTGCCTTTTAATAGGAAAGAGAACATTTACAGCAGCAGGAAACAGCTTCAGACTGGGAACTATCCAAGCTGAAGGATCACCAAGGGTGAGCAATATGAGCTGGCAATTTCAAAATGCCCTAGACTATGGAAAGTTTTCTTATACTTCAATGTAAATCTTTGTTTTGACCAGTCTCTTCTTGACACTGGTAACCTAAAGGAAAGAAAAATAACTTGGAAAGGACTGTCACCTACTAATCCAATGGATTCAGATAAAATTAGCAGTGATGATATACGCAGAACATTTTCTCATTCATTGCGGGAAAGAATTTAATGTCTCATATTTTTTTCTTCATTATCTGGACAAGTTTCTTCCATGACCTTAAACTGCTGTTATTCTAGAAAGCCAGGAAAAGTACTATTTCATTAGCAAACTATTCACCGGTGACATGAGAAACCAAAATAAATGAAGTTCAGTGAATTATAATAGTTGTATCCAAAGTCTGGCAGTAAATGGCAAATAACTTCCTGTGTATTCTACTATGGTTGTATTTATAATAGTTGTATGCAAAGTCTGGCAGTAAATGGCAAATAACTTCCTGTGTATTCTACTATGGTATTGTGCAGGCACACAGCACTCAAATCACAGCCGGTCAATCAAAGTTCAAACAATAAATACATCAGGGAACACAACTCATAAACTGTAACAACAGCAGTAGACAAAATAAACATGGCTTCAGCATTGATTGCCTATAAGAGCTATAAATTCAAGGTTATGTGGAACCTCATAAAATGGAGAACTAGAAATTTCCTGTTCTAATGAGCATACAAAAATCAATATTTCCTGATTAACTTTAGACTTAGTAGCTCACAGAAAATTTCATAATGATAATCAGAGTTTCCTCTCATCTTCTTGGAGGTTACCAGATTTTGACTTCCACTTTGGCATTAGTTAGAGTTAGTCAGATTGGGTCTTGTTTCTATTTGTTTCAAATGTTGTCCCTGTTACTGCTATTGATTTTTTTAATAGATTCCAATTTCCAGATTCTTGGGATCTTTGCAATTATTGGGAGGGAAGAGGGGAGAAGAGAAGTTGAGCAAATTAGTTATCACAGGCTTTCCCCAGACTTCTCACTCAGGCAATTCACTAGCCATGTTAGTATCAGTGGTCACTTGGGTATTGTAAGTCATGTTTCTACAACACTATTACATCATTTAAACCCAACAATTAACAACTGAAAAATAGCCAGTATTTTAGAAGCCTAATTAAAAAGTTAATGTGAATATCCACACAAGAAAAAAAAATTCCAAATATTTGGTGTAATAATAAATTCTCTCAGGCTATACAAAACACCAAATAGGGGATAAAAGGGATACAAACATGGATGGGCATGGATGTTGACAAGCACACAGAAAATACACAGCGAGATATCCAGGCATTTCAAGAGCTGAATATTTTTTTAAATTAGCATTGCAAACTGAAATTCAGTGTTATTTTCTTTTCAAATCACACTCCTATGAAATATCTTAGGCCATTTGGTAGCCAGCATGTAGCAGACAGCATCAGAAGCATTTTTCAACTCTAGTTTAATCTTGTTCTATTATTTTTCCTATAATCTGTATAAATAATTGTAAACAAACACATAAATACACATAAAATATCTGCACACATAGACCAACAATAAACCCAGAAACTAAAATTTAAATTATAGAAAAATGATTGTGTCAGATACATTCAACAAAAGCAGAATATGGAAAGAGAATGAGACCAAGTTTATAATGAAAATTTAAATATTAAAGTGGCCCAACTAACTTTCATTCTCTGCTATTCCTCTCCATATTATCATAACTACATTTGATCAACAATATTCCAGTGGGATTGAACCAGCAGGAGGCATCTCTCCAGGAACATAATTCACATTTGAAATATTTTTCAATTCTTCAGGCTTTAGAATCAGAGAATATTACCTCCATGAGAACAAACAATGCTGCAAAGAAAAGGAGGGTTGCCCACTCAACTCTGTTCAATATCATCTCAAAATCATGGATGTCTGCTAGCACCAGCAGCCAAAGGGCTCCCAACATGGCAATCCAGCCTGCATGAGAGAAAAAGAGACCAATGCTTTACACTTTCCAGACTTATGTGCTACCAACATGTAAGTTACAGTATTGTGATTTTCAAAGATTTTTGCCATATTTTTGTTTTTACTGTCACAAGGAAAAGTTCACAGATATCACAGGATGAATGGTCTCTGCTTTCAAATTGAAGTAAAATCTACAATTAAAAAAAAAAAAGGCAAGTAAGACAAAGTTGGATTACCCCAATAATCAATAGGTTGGATCACAGAGAAACCTTTAGGTATTTAGGAATAGTGAAGGACTCTGCAGCTCCTGAAAGGCTGGCTGCATCCCCTGGACCTTGAAGACTCAGTGGCTGCCTGCTCCAGAAGATAACCAGGAAAGGAAACTCTCCTTAGAAAGGAAGAGAGATTTAGAGCAAAAGAAGCTCTCTTCAGATATTATCCTTCTGTACATCCTAAAGTATTTTAATACACATATTTAGGTAAGGGAGAGAAAATGCAAATTAAATGCACAATCAGCCAGAAAATGCAAATAGCAAATCTCCTGCCTGAGCAAGGCTCACTTTCCCTCTGCACAGTTAAAATTCTTTCTAGAGCTGCTTGATCCCTCTGGTTCATTTATCTTATAACTCACAGAGTTCCCAAAGCAGCAGAGGAGAGTCAGTTCTATCTACCACAACTTTTCAATAGCAAAGCTGATTTACTGTATTGTGAAACAAAGCAAATCTCTTCATGAAAATTAAATTTATTTAGTCTGAACATAAAAGAAAAGTTTATGGAAATGCACTGCCTAATTTTCCTCTGACTGTTGTCCTGGTTGTTTTCCGAACTCTGTTAAAAAACAGTGGGCCCAACTCCACCTTAAATAAATAAAGATGATGGCAATTCCTGTTAGGATGCTACAAGGGAGAGTAGATACGTGCTGATTTGAAGCTAAGTAGCAGAATTTTAAGTACTATTTTCTAAATCCTACATGATAACATAACATTTTCGCACATACATTTTGAATGTAATACATCAAAGTGAAGAATTAAAGAATTTCTCATTACTTATGGGACAATCTGTGAAAATATCTTGGTACTATTCCTACCCTTCTGTCTCAAAAAATAATTAATCAACTAGAACATGCTACATGGAGATAACAATTAATCACTAAAGTTAATGAAGTAACACAGAATTGCAGAAGAGGTGGATGGAGCCAGGCATTTTCTATCACCATGAGTATTATCAGCACACATTAGCTCCAAGCATGCAGCTTTGCATGAGGGAGCAGTGCCTGGCCTTACAATATTGTTCCCTGAGAATACAGACAGGCAAGGGAGGTGTCATCCTGCTGTGCTCCAGCAAGTACAGCTCTCCAGAGGGAACTGCAAACACATAGCTGCCAGTCGTGGCTGCACAGAGCTGATTTCACTCTGGGAGAGGAGAAGGAGAGGGAGAGGGAGAGGGAGAGGGAGAGGGAGAGGGAGAGGAGAGACTTTGAGACATTCTTGGAATTTTTTTATTGACTATGAAGAATTTTGAAAGTACTAGGACATATTAAATACTGGCTTCTCTGTTCTTTTTTTTTTTCCTAGCTTTCCGGACCACTTCCTTTACTGCCTTTTAGTGCCTCTGCTTCATAACAATTGATGCCCCAGAAAGAGAACTTAGACAGAAACTGAACTTAAATTCTATTTCTACCTGTTGAAGAGGGTGACAGTTTCTATTTATTTTAGGGGAAAGGAAATGAAATTTTATTATAAAATGCATCTTGCAAATTTATAATGCATTCTTCATAAGAAAAGATTTCCATGTCTTCTGCCTGGTGCCAGAAAAAAAAGTACAGTAGAAATTGCTTAAGGGCTGTGCTTTTCTTATACCCAGTAGGCAAAACCACCTTTGGAATAACACTTAGCTCATGCTGAGTGGAACACAATTGCAATCCTGCTCAAAAAAACCTCTTATTCTAAAATTATCAAGTAGATGAACTTGAAAATATAAAACAATCTAATAGAGTAAAATAGAAGTCTAGAATTTGGAGGTAGGAAGGAGAAAGAGAAATAAATTAAGGAGAAAAATTGCTGTGCAATTTTTAGGCCTTTCAAATGTTCATTAAGAAGAATTTGCATTCCTCAGCAAAAAGTAATTTTGACCTACTACCTCATAGTAGCAGGTCAGAAGCATAACAAGCTTCCTCTGAACAAAGTGAAAACGTGGACTCTGCATGTTCACTTTATATGCACAGAATTTGGAGTAATGCATTTAAGAAGACTGAGAAAATTTCACTTCTCTGGAAACTGCAATGGCACTTGAGACATTTGAACTAAAAAACAGTCAGGTAACATTGCATGATCCCTCTGATGGCCTGGGCAAAACAGCAGACTACTCAAGACAGGTCAAGATAATACATTTAGGTAGGAAGAGATAAAACTGTGAAAATCCAGGATGGGAAACAACTGGATGTCAAACAGTCCTCCAGAAAAGACTTGAGAAACACAGTGCATCACAGCTAAATCTCATGGCCCACTGAAATATGGAACCAGGGCTATAAATAATAAATTCTGTGAAGCAACCTCTGCTCTCTTCATCCCTGGCAAGCCCTGAGAATATATACTGTAAGATGCATACCCATTAGGAAATCTGAGGCAGGGAAGGAAGCACATCAACAGCCTAAAGAGCTGACTCTTGAGGAAAAATGTAAAGAATCCAGAATACTTAGCTCAAAAATAAGATGATTTAAGAGGTCCTGACTGATCTTTGGGTAAATACCAGTCTACCCCAAAGGGCAGAGAGCAACCCATTTGTGTCAACAGTAGTGGGTAGGACAAGAAAGAGTGAAAAGAAGATGTTAATAGCAGTGACAATTATTCAGGCAACACAATATTCAGGGTCACTCATTTATAGTGATTGAGAAATAATGTTTTTAAAAAAAACATCTAGACCAGTTTCTGCCAGATGAAAATATAGTACCCCAATCTGCAAACAGATGGGAGGGACACACTGATTTTTTATGTTTTTCTTAAGGGATGATTTTAGTTTTCTGTGCTTTTTAAGTTCTTTTTTTGTCATTATAGTTTAAAGATGTCTGCCAGTCAATGGTGTAATTGTACATTACAATGGTGTAATTGTAATGTAGTATATGCTTCATCATCCTCTTATACAAACCTGTAAAAATATTGGTGTGAAAAAGTTAAATCAAAGACATATGTCCAGGAGTGCTTGTTCTACTCATAGAATATGTTTTATCAGTATAATGAAAATGTTCCATATTTTGGTTTATTCAAATTTTGTTTTATTTTATTATGCATCCCTGAAAATATACATTCTGAAATCTTGCTGAATATTTCTAAGTGCTTGCTGTCCACTGGTAAGTGCTCTTTTATCTTTAAAATTATCTTTTTAATATAAAGTTACCTTCTCTCAAAGCAACTTGCTAGTCTTTTGAATAGTCTCTTTTCACAGGCTTAGCTTCATGGAAATCATTTCATGATCTTTGCTATTTTTAGCACCATAGTTTAAGGCGACTCCTTTGGGGAGAGAGCAGTGAAGGTGACAGTCCAAGACTTGCACCACACCAATAAATACTTGGTACAATACAAGAGGAATAAAAGGATATGGAAAAAAATGGTGGAAGCTATAACCCCATGCAAGGCAAAAGAAGCAGGATGCTATGCTGATTCAAGGTAGTTATACAATAAAACCAGAAGCATTGCATAAAAAAAGGTAAAGAATTGACTGCTCTGTGTTCCCAGGCCACCCCATGTGCCTTAGGAAAGGATGTACTGGACTTTGTTGAATAGCAGTAATAGCATGAAGTCAGAATGTGAAACCATTTTCACCATTTTATTGTAATGCCAACACCTAGCTTCATTAAGTCTCCAAACACAATATTATAGATGAGGCAGGATGGCACTCAAAACAGAATGCTGTAAGAAAGAAACCTGGTTAGACATTTCTACAGCTTGGCACTCCATCTCCAGAGATGAGCTGACAGATATGTAGCTGTCTATATCGCACCAATCCATAAGTCTGAAAAATTACAGAGTGCTCTCAGTAAAGGTCATTGCAAACAAACACACTCTATTGCCATAGCCTTATTGACTCTAGTGAACAAAAAATAATTTGAGGAGCTGCAAATATCAAGATAAAGGAAAGGTCGGCTTCTCTAGAAGCGAGCAATAGAGATCAAAGGCTGCACCAGCAGATACAACTGTTACTGGCCCTTGGTTTTTTCTTGTCAAGTGTGTGGGCAGCTGCATGGACAGGGGGTATTGTATAATGAATGCATAATTATCTATTTTTAATGACAACTGTGACATTTCAAGGCAGAATTTTTGCAAACTATCCTAAAATATATTAGGACTGCAAGGATCATGGAAAGTAGATCTCTTGTATTTTCACAAGCAAGGTGTTATGCTGACAAGGATGAATAACTAACATCTGGACCAGACTTTCTGAGTCCGAGTCAGTGCTGACTTCATTGATGTAGCTCCATTCCCACATGCTCATTATTAAAATATTATCATCAAATTTATTTTTAACTCATGTTCATATACACTCTACCAGGAATGCTTTTGACACAACTATGAATCAAAGATGTATGAAGTCTCTCAGATACAGTTATGTCCTTTCTCTTTTTTAAAAACCAGTTTGCATTTTCATGGTGCAATCAAGTCTCTCTGCCACATATCAGAGGCCAGCAGGTCAGTCCCATGCAGAGCTCTTCTTGACCTCCATTTAAAAGTACTAGGCCACCTAAACCAACACCACCACATGCCACGAGATATAACAGAGTAAATGGATGGAGCACAGACAGGGAGGTTAAGAGCACTAAATGAGGAAAAATACATCAAACTCCACTGGCAATTGTAGCTGATGACCTGGGGAAAAGGGCTGCAAGCAGTCCCAGCCAGCACACCTGCAAGGATCTGGAAGAGTCTTCAGAAAAGCCTTAAGACTTTGAAGGAGAACAGCTTAAAATGTTGGCTGTAATCTTATTATATCTTATTATATCTTTCAACCTTGGACTGAATGCTTTTATCAGAGGCCTCAACACATTGCTTTATTTATCATTGAGATCAGCAAATAAAGAAATAACTTTAGCCATGGAAAGCAGCATTACTGCTTCATATAGGTGGAGCATTAATGGAAAATGGTAAGGGAAGAAAGAAATTGCCACAGACAAGAGTCCCTAAGCACCTGCAGCTAAAAGAAATACATAAAAGAAGACAATAAAAAAGAATCCAGGTTTATCAGTAACTCTGCCGTGATTAGTTATAGATAATTGAGTAAACCTATGAGATGGTCAAGACCCATTTTAGGGGTAACAAAAAGCACAAGAAAAAACAGCATACAATATACATCACACCTCATAAAATGAAATCAGGTATAATGTAGAGCTGAAAACCAAATTTGAATAAGTGTGAAGCTTCAGAAAATATAGAAAAATGGGCTCGAATGAACTGAAGCACAGGAAGTAAGAAACCATCAACACCAACACCATTTACATCTTGGCAAAGAAGAGGAAGACAGCCCTAACATGTCATCTCATTCCAGCAAAATCCTCAAGTTATCAACACTGTATTGTGACTCCTTCCAGCCTAAATATGTGATGCTTAGCATCTAGGAGAGCGTCAGAGGGAGACCCTAACAACAGGGGAAAAAAGGGAGATGATACTGAGATTATTCTTGTGGCTTTTGAGTGGATTTTTGGGTTGGGGTTTTTTTTGGGGTGTGGGGGGAAGGAGAAGTTGTTTGGTGGCTTGGTTGCCTTCTTACAACAGTTTATACTGCATATGGTTAATGAGATGGGGTTTTTTTTTTTTGTATTGATTAGATAATGTAGACTCTAAGTGTTAGCATTATCATAACATGAACAATAACTACTTGCTTTGGTTGCACTGGTTACAACTTTTAACTTTTTACAGATAATAAATTCTCAACTCCAGATATAGGAGATGTTCCCCATTTTGCCCAGAATATCACAAACTTAAGAATATCATGGAGACTTTGAGAACAGGAGCCTTCCACCATGTACAGAGAAGGCAATCCAAATGTTTTGGAGGCCAAAGCCATTTACTTTACTGAAATATGCGAAGGAGTTTCCAGGCAACTACAGATTTTTCAGGATGGTATTTTTAGCTCTACAGAAAAGGTCCACAAATGTTACTTCCCAAGCTTTGCATCTGTTTGCCTAGTTTATCAAGCCATGTTAGAAAGCTTTCCAAAATAATAAAACAAAATTTAAATTAAAATGAGGGGGGGGGGGGAGAGAGACAAAGAAAAGAAAACAATCATTGTGACAGCTTTAAATGCAGTTGACAACAAAGTAGCATTTGAGCCATTACTTAGGAGTCAACACCTACAAGCTTTTATCAACTAAAACTGATTCATTTCCTAAACCTAGCTAATTTCTAGATAAATGTTAGCTCTAGTGACAAATTAAACACCAAATGTGCACTTTTCACTATGAGGATATAGTGACATAGGAAGTGAAATATAAGATGTGCTAAACCTAATGTCACTCTTGGCATCTGGCCTACATTTTCTTAAATCTAGATTGTTCACTAGTTTTTATATCTTAATAGCTGTCTGTCTCAACAGGATTTTTTGTTTTCTTAGGCATTAAAAAATTACACATCAGCTTATTAAACTGGTCTATGGTTTTTGTCAGGTATTTTATAAAACAACTCCTCAATAACACACAGTAGCTCTATAATAAACATTTCATCTTAACTATTGCACAAATTAACCTGAAACCAAACAGGTTTATATAAGCACTTTCATTTTTTCTTCCTCTTCATGGGGACAAACACATTTTTTAGGTCCTTTTTTCTGTTTCTGCAAATACGGTTTTATTGTTTGTAAACAAATGTCATATTTATACAATTCCACCATCACACAGAATAGTGGAAGAACATAGTTCAATCTATTTATCACTGATAAGAGATGGGAAAAATGTTCCAGATAAAATTTCAAAGTACAGAATTAAGAGCCTTTGACAACAAAACCCTTCTCATGCTAATGGGATCTGTCCACACCTTTCTCAACCCTGTGCTCCTCTACAAGGATATATAAATCTTTTGGATCTGAGGAATTCTCCTGAACTCTGGGAGGCAGGATCATTCTCACAGGCCTGTGGGGGAGAGGTTCCAGTTTAAAAGCATTTTCACCATTCTAAAGAAGCCTCTTGGCCCAAGTTCAAGTGCACAGACATCGCCTATCTAGGGCCCACTTAAAAGCTGGGGAGCTGCGGAGTGGGGGAAGTTTACTGGAGTTCTTCTTGAGCAGCTTCTTAGGATGCATCTTCAGAACAAAACCACACAGACTACATTTATTTCCCTTGTGGAATACTGGAGATTTTTAGTTTACATGATCACATAATTTAGTCAAAGGCCCCTCAGTTAAAGACTCCTACCATTGGTTACAGTACTGCAACTCGTGCAAGATTTTACACACACACACACTGACCCTACAGATCTGTCTCAAAGCTGTTAGCAAAGAATCATTCCTTCAGTGAGCTCCTAATTTAAATGTTACAGAAAGTAAATAAATTGATTAAGAGAGTTGTTAAAATCTTAGTAGGCTGCAGTAGTGGAGAACTGGCATCATTTTTTCTAAGTAAATATTGGTATGAAACTTCCTACATTCTGTGATGAAAAAACAAATGTAATAAAGTTTGTGAGGCTCTCCAGAACTCTTCCTCTCTTCCTCACTAAGCAAGCTACCTGATAAGTGCCACTCAGTTTCAACTCTATGATAATTATTGGTTCACCTATGTAAATTAGTGTAAACTGAAAATTGCACATGTCCACTGAAACATATGAAAATCAAAAGCAGGATGAAAATAAAAAGCATGTGAAGAGGAGAAACTTCAAATTTTATGCACTTCCCTTAATTTGAGAAGTGACTCCTCTCTCCAGTAAAGACAAAATTTTTGTTATAATTTTCATAATAGTCTCTGTAGACATAATGGAGGGAGGATACTGTTCAATGGAGGCTCTTTCCCATTAAGGTATTTAATTTCTCATGTGAATGTGAACAATTTTTCTGAAATTATGGAAATTAGTCAATAAATATGGCAACTGGTATTCAAAGGAGTGACAATAAAACAAGAGTCTTCCACATCTACACCGAGTACATTTCTCCTTTAATGCTCTGCCAATAAAATAAAGAGAAGTCTGCACAGCATGGCCTACCAAAAAAACAGAAGTCAATTTACATTAAATGAAAACTGTTATTTTCCTACTTCTCCACTATTTCAATCACAGTTTTAAAATGTTTCAAAGATGCAAGACACAACTAGTTGTCACAAACAGCAAAAAAAGATCTTAAGACCCTCACAAGTAGCTGTAGCAGAATTTGCAGACTAAGTCCACAGTCAGAAGTCACATCAATATAGAGGGCAGGAGAAAGTTTTGCAAGAGAAAGAACTCTCATCAGACAAGATAACCTTTGTTTGTAAATATTGAGGAATTTTAGCTTTAGTGCAAGAATGATGAGGGAAATTCAGATCTAGGATGTTTGCCTGACTGGAGTGACGTAGAATACTGACTATACACCTTGTCCTACTGCCCAGAAAGGTCATAGTGATCATGTTAGTCACTTGAATGTTCCTAAAGTAAGTTAAAAGTTCCTAAATTTGGGGAGTTTGCTGACGCTACTTTGGCTAATCATACCGAAGACGGAACCAGGCTGAATCACAGCTGCTGACCTCCTCCACTGATTAGTGACACTCCCAAAGATTATTCTGAGGGCAGATGAAGGTAATTAGCTTAGATATTGATGTCTGAAGGATCACAGATGCCCATGGCACCAAAGATACCAGAATGGCCTCAGACAGTAGCATTAAGAAACGACTCCTCTGTATAAGTAAAAAAAAAAAAAAAAATACAAGACATCTCCCTCCAGTGAGCAAATGGCAGTCCTTAATTATGAAAGAATTCACTGAATCCAAAAGATATCTCCCTGTCCCTTTGCTTAAATAATTCATCAAAGCAACATAGAAAAGCCATGGATGGTAATACCAGAGGTTCACCTGTGCAAGAGTTGTGTCTTTAACAGGAAAAATGGTGGCGGTAAGGCAGGAATTAATATAAGGCAGGAATTAATATACAAAGAAGGGAAAACCACAATTGTATTTCTCCTGGCATTCCATCCTTGTTTCCAGCAGCCAAAATTGAGGCAGCATCTCCTCTCTGAAACAGAAACTATCTCTTTACTCTTGGGTTTTCACCTTGTTCCTTGAACAGGAGAGCAACAGAATTTGTTGTAACCTCTTAAAGGAGAAGACATTCTCATGTCTCAGAAGCTAGTGAGCCTGGCCCTGGGAAAGAGGTGTCCAGAGGTGGAAGAGAGCAAGAGTGAGGGGGTCTGTAGGAGCAGGCTGCCTGCATTGCATTCAGAAAGCACAGAGAGGCAGGCAAAAGCAAGGCCGATAATGGAGATAATGGGTCCCTCTTCACAGATACTAGAAGGAACTGCACAAAGTTCACAGCAGCTCAGCAACTCATTGAAGTGACTAAAACCAAATCAAAGATAAAGCAGCATCCCCACAGGAGAAGAAGGAATTGAGGGATCAATTGATTTTGGTATTTTTTCTGACCCAGTCACTTTGAGCTCTCCCTTCAAAAAATCTAGCTTAAAATTTCAACAAAATCTTACTTCATATTACTTTTTAAATCTTTTCCAGACATATTAATATAGTCCAAAGCTCTAGACATGCCCGTCTAAAAGATAAAGTCAAAATAGTAGCCTGGTACAATCCTCAAAGGGGCTTTAATTTCATCCTTTGTCATCTTTTCTCAGATGTTTTAATAATGCTTTATCAATAAAATAAAATCTCATGGGGCCAAATGAGAGTAGTGTAGGAGTCTTAGAGTTTTTAGTATCTGGATTTTTTTGACTCTCAGTACTAATCTTTTATTAACATAGATATTTCATAGAATTACACTAAATAAATTAATGAACAGGCACAAGAAAACTCAATAGGGAAGAGTTCTGCATTTCAAAAGGCACCTAAGTATTCAAATTTTATTATTTAAAATAAAATGCCAGTACCTTCAAATTATATTAATGATTCCATGTTCATAATGAAAAAATTGTATCAAAGCTTGGGACAGATACAGAATTTAAAAATCTTTCTAATTCTCTCTACCAATTGCAATTTAAAGTTATTAGATTTCTAACACTTCAGCCTCTGTATAAACCATTTTTCTGGTAGAAAATTAAACCCTGAACTGCAATTTACTTTCATTTTTATGAGAAAAACATATTGAACAAATTTACCCAAGCCAACAGAGTACAAGATGTAGTGTATATTAGGAAGTATATTTCCATGCTCTGGAAGGCTGAAATCCATAGAGCCTCACAGCAGCACTACTTCAGTAATGATAAGTAAGTGACAGCTATCATCAAGATAGTGAAATTCAGGAAACAAAAATGAGAACCTGTAAATTGCTGTAAATTGTGGGAACTGTAAACTTATCACTAGAAGTTTACAGGTTCAATTACTTTTCATTAGAAATTATGTGTATGCTTTAGTAACATTTATTCATTAATCTGACAGGTTTGCCATGAATGCAGAACAGGGAGAAATTATACATAACACATATAGCCCTTTTTTACTTTCAAGGTTATTTGGCTACTGAGTAACAGAAACCTACACTGCCAAACATTCAATTTATTTTCATTTATTTTACTGGCATAAAGCAGGACAAACACAAAAGATCAATAGTTACTATGTTTCCTCTAGCATCGACTCCAACTCCTTTGCAGTTTTGAAAAAAATTCCTCTCCAGGACCATACACAACTAGTGCTGTTTAGTCTTCAGACTGTCTGGCTTTTCAAAAACATTTAGAGCTCTTTAGCTTAATTCAAGAAGTTCTGCATGGTTCAGTGCCACTTATCTGAGACACAAAAGTAAGAGTGTAAATTGATTTCTTAAATTGTCAATACGAAGGCCTTTCTTATGTTTTCAGCGGCCGTGACTTCAAACGCATTCAAATATTTTCAGTTTCTGCATTTTCCCAGACCTTATTAATGTAGAATATTTTTCTGTTATAATACAGCAGTTTACCTTTTAACTTCTTGACAGTAATCTTCATGGGCTGAAATTGCCCATTTGCATGGCAAATAGTCTGTCAGCAGCAGATAGGGAAGGTCTTGCTTACAACCTGATCACCACTGTAGGGCTATAACTGGCTCTATATTTTGCACAGTAAAAATGAATGTCAATGTAATATCTGTGTATATGATTATTGATTTATTCATTATGAGCTATTCCTCTTCAAGACTGCTCCATCTTTCAGCCACTGAGATAGAAGTATATAGTGTGTAAATTCTGATTGCATGAAAAAAATGTATTTGAAATTCCATAATCTTAAAGAGCTCAGAAGCCAAAAAAAAAATTTCATTTTTTATTGGTCAATGCATAGGTAGGTTATATGACTGGTGATTTCACTATTTATGACTAAGATATGGTTTTGTTTTCAGGTTATGTGGAGTTTTTTTCGTCATGGAGATGTACAACTACCTGTATAAAAACCTCCACATATAGATTTATATATAGAAAGTACACACAGAGCTACTTTCATTTCACCCACATACAGCATCCTCCAGCTTTTATTTTTGGAAATGAATTATTATGGTGATAAAGTAATGGAGACTGTAAATTGTACAAAGAGCTTTATATACTTAGGAAATGATGCCAAACTGCTTCTTTGTTCTCCCATGGAGTGATTATCTTCTGATCTCCCTGATGCATCTTGGTCATTCACTCACACAGTGCAAAGGATGCCAAGGTCAAATTTGCTCATTCTGTAATGTTTAGCCAGCTCATTAGTATTGGAAATCCAGAAAATGAAGTCATGAGCACTCTCTGTTACTCCTCCTGGAGTAACTGGGACATGACTGAATTTCTAAAACCTGAGAAGCAGAGAAATTGCTGCTTAACCTGGCAAAATTATGAGGACTGAAACATATGAAAAATGGTTTTCTGAAAAGATGGATACTCAGAAAGATATGGCTGCCTTTTTTTCTGGGAGGTTGCTTATTTTACTTAGAACAAAACTAGGAAACTTACCAAGATCTAGGTAGATGCCTGGAACAAATGAGTTGAGAAAAAACATAAGAATAACACATCCCAGCACTGTCAGACACTTGATGAGCAGGATTTTGTCTGTTATTCTGTGCTGGAGACAGACAAGAAAATAAAATTAGTAATTGTATTAGAGGAGAAGCTATTTATTATGCAGAATCCAGAAAAGCATGTGTGAAGTGCAAACTGCTGTTCTGTATTGTATATTCCTTTTCAGCATAAAAGACAGAACTACCTGAATAGTTTTTATAGTGCATCTTATGCATACCTATTAAAAAAACATGAATATGTGGTCCAACAGGCTTTAAGAGATATGAGTATCTAGCACCTGCTGCATACATTCAGCTGCACTCAGGCACCCCCTCTACAACTTCAGTCCAGAGGGTGAAGTAGGATTGAAATGCAACTCCTACCAAAGAGGGCATTCTGAGCACTCTGTGGTTTTGTGATCTGGGACAAAATCACCCCTTTTTCCAGGTGTGCTTTGAAAATCTACAAACTACTCTAGAGGTCAAATTTTTCACACCTCCTGTATAACTCTCACATAATTGCCAAGCCCTTCATCTCTACAGAGCTTGTACACCTCCATGCCCAGCTCCTCTTCATTGTGCCAACCTCTTTGCACCCTCAGTCCTCACACCCAGTGCTTTCCGTCGTGTCTCTGCTTTCACCACCACTCCAGGGAAACACTGTCTCCCAGACCGAGTTCATCTCTTGTTTCACGTAGTTTAAAGCTGTACTAAAATACAAGAAAGTCTCTGTTCTTTAAAAAGTCTGTCTCTTATGCAATGCCTTGAAACAGGTGTAAAGAAAATCTGTAGGGTTTGGTCTGGTTTAGTGCGACACCTAGGACAGTGTTCTCCCAGTCTCCAGGGACTTGCACCCTAAGGAATCCAGTCAAGGACTTGAGCTCTCAGACATACGCCTGATTCATTAGTGATGCCAGTGAGGTGGAGAGATTGTGACACTTAGATAATTAAATTTAGGAGACATTAATCCCACTACAGAGTTTCCATCTTCTCAGCTTCAGCATAAAGACTTAAGCAGTGCTAGTGTGTGCACAGCTAAGAGAACAGGATTTACCAAGTGGTTTATCCCTGCTTGAATGATAAAAGCAGTAGTGTCACCAAAATGCATTAAATTAGAGTCAGCATTGGGTACATTAGGAGTGTACTCTATTATCATTCATCATGGCTACAAACAATTTATTGACATCTCCTGAGCCTTTCTGGCTATGGATTAGAAATTTGAGAAAACACTGCTAAACCATTACTTCATTCTTTAAGTTATAGTTTTCTAAGGAACAAAAGTACAAAACTTAACAAAACCTCACCATGTGGTTCAGTAACCTTGTCTGACCAAGAAGTCAACCACCCTGGCTGCTAACTTTTCAGCTATCAGGAGAGCTAATAAATTTCCATTAGATTTAAAGCACTATCTCTCTCTTAAGGCATAGCTTCTTTTACATGAATACTGGAAAAAAAAATGGCATCTACTTACTTTTTTCTGAAGTTCCTGGATATTTGTTTCCCAGTTTTTATCTTCTTGTGAAATTTGTCTGAAAGAAAATGACACCTACTTTTTTCCAGAGTGAAATCAGAGTTCTGCCAAAAGTGTTGGAATAAATCCCTCTCATCACATATAGATCACCTCTTTCCCTGTGTGGAGTAACCCATACCACAAAGGAGTCATGGCCTTCTTACATCCAGCAGCAAAATTCCCACGAGCATTCACTTAGGACTCCACTTTTGTAACAACTTCACTAGTACACAAACCCTTCTGTCCAGGAAGAAAGCCACAGGCTGAGAAGGAGCTGGACTCCAGGGTATAGATCTCAGTATAGGATCTGGCTATCTGCAATGTGTAGCTCCCTTAACAGTCTCAGGAGCTGGTGTGTGTGTCCCACTGTGATAAAACAAGGGTTATGTACTAACATCAGAAAGTCAGAACACATATGTTTCACATTTGCATTTTATAATGAAGTTTTTAAGATCCAAATAACTTCGCCGTGTTATCAGTGCAGTCAGGCCTCCAGCAAAAAGCCTTGGGCTTTGCAGTTCAGGAGCTCTGTTGCTAATGCTAATGAATTTTTACATTGCTGTAAATGTGCTGTGCTGGAGGAATCCTGATTTTCAAGATTAAATATACCATTTTTATTTGTAAGTCAGTAGGGTCCTCTTTAGAATATCATAAACTCTGAGAATCTTCAAATCTTTTGAAAAGGAGGCGATTTTAACAGTTTTATTTGTCTTGAAGTATGAATACTCTCACTCAATTCAAAATACACAATATCATCAAAAATTATGTAAACAATCTTATTATTGGAATAGTTCAAGAAATCATATTTACATTTTCTTTCTCAAATTCTTTAACAAGGTTATTAATTAGAATTAATTATTCCAATTTTACTTTAGGCAATTAGCATCCAAAATATTTATCACTGCTATTCTCAATCATCAGATTCCATGGCATAACTTCTGTTTTTACTAGACTCTAAACAAAACAAGGTCATTATTCTTTTTGTCATAGTTTATGTAAACTTCTTTTCTATACATAAAAATGTGTCTGCACTCAGGTTCACACTGAAATTTTGATTATGAAATAATTGTAAAACACAGCAATTCACTGGTGAAATGCTTTTCAAACTCACCCATTCACTGAAGAGAATTTGAAATTTTCAGTAAGAAAAAAAGAAACTCCAGCATCTTACTGTGCTGAAGCCACAACTGTAAGGAAAAGTGTACTTATATATTTGTGATCTTTTTAAACCAAAAGCTGCCTGAAATTTCTAGGCCTTTAATTTTGGGCCATATTGCCAAATATATTTTCCAGGCCTTACACATCAGTTTTGTCTTAAAATAGTTTGTTTTACTGAGGCTGAGAGTGGCTGTTCCTATCTGTCCAAGCATCTATCTCATCAAGATGGAGCTAGGAATGCAGGTCTTGTTCCAGTGAAGATCCCTGAAATGGGAGATAGGACACGCTGGTTCTTGCTTACCTATGAAACGTCCTCAGCTTCTTCCTCAGGAGCATCTCCAGAGTCAGCACTTTCTGCATCAAGAGGCATTTCACAGCAGTCTCCTCTCTGCTGGCTGGGTTGATGCGCTGAGCTGTCAGCCTCCAAACATAGATTTCGTGTTTCAGCTCTGAAAAGAAGCAAAATTGCATCAATGTGAAGTTCAACACGTACGAAACCAGAGATGGGTAAAATACGTGTAATGTGCTCTGGACTCAAAGCTGTTAAAGTTATTGGCATGGTTTCCCAACACATTTCCACTCAGGAAGCTGCTTTTGTCATTCATTTTGCAGAGCTCAAGTGAACAAAAAATAAATAGAAATTTTCCAAAATTTAAAATAAATGAACCACAAAGTCTTTTTTCAAAGAAAAAGAAGTACTGTCTTCAAATGCTTGCAAACATCTTCAACAAGCTTAAGGGCTAAAATTTTAGCCCGTTCATTTTTCAACAGAAAACAAACTGTTAGTATACATTATTATACTGCTAAGAGAAACCAGTTCCCTGTGTAGTCAGGAATTACAGCAAATGCTCCTTCACAGTATTCAAAACAGACAGCATGTTTCCATCCACTCTGTGTTCATACAAGCAATTTTATCTATGTAAGGCAAAAGTGAAATTTGGCGCTGTTATATGGAAAAACATTCAATAGTATTTTAAAGATTTCCTAAGAGGATTTAATTCTTAGGCACTGAAAATATGTGTAAACACAGCAACCATCAGTTTCCTGCTGACCTGGATGATATCTGATCCTGTGTAAATTCAGACAGACTGAGTAACATTTCAAAGCCAGACTCTAGAATCTACTCAGAAATTTCAATCCTTTTAAATTATTTTTTTCCCTGTACCATTGAGGCCTTGGAGAATGACCAAAAAACATGTGTTCCTCCTCAAGAAGGATGTAAAACTGGGCATGCCAAAAAACCCTTTGAATTTTACAGGAAACCACTACAGAAATAAAATCAGAATATTCATTCAGTAACTGTCTGTGCAAATGTTTCTTGTTGAAACAATGGGATGTTTCCTTGCCCTTCTCTTCTGTTCCACTCAAATTTCATGTCATTGAAGAT
The DNA here is from genome assembly GCF_963513975.1 of Fringilla coelebs. Classification (NCBI taxonomy): domain Eukaryota; kingdom Metazoa; phylum Chordata; class Aves; order Passeriformes; family Fringillidae; genus Fringilla; species Fringilla coelebs. Next base: position 33,291,240 of record NC_140029.1, read on the forward strand.
AATATGTCAAGAATCCAAGGTTTTATATTTTAAGATTCCTGTTCAATCAGCAAGTTGCTCTTGTTCTGAAAATGGATGTGTACTCTTTACATCATGTAAACAAGCAATAAGAATTATTTAAACAAAAATATTTAGTTACATAAGAAAAATGTATACACATTTTGATGTAGACAGTGATGTTAACACTTATGCTGTAACCCTCTAGAGGGTGATGATATCTGCTTTCAAAGATGTTCAATTCCCCAATTTCCTTTACAATTATTCATAATGATAATGCAGAGTGAATCTTATAAAGATTGACCATGAGAAGGAATTAGACTCAACAAAACTCAAACATTTAATAACAAAAATGTGTCCAGAGTCTGACTGGTTGACACTGAAGAAAGGGATGTGAACAGCAATTGACATACACCCTGTATGGTTTGTGTCTATAGATCAGCACACATCTGTCAAAGTGGTAATTCTTGCCTAAATTTTACAGTGTAAGACCACAAATACAAATTCACACTGTCAAAAAACAGTTTATACCTCAACCACAGATTTCAAAAATATGCCAAATCAACCACTTTCCTTTGTAATATATCTGGTGGTTCTTGCCAGAAGCATAATCTGGAACAAAATTATATTACAGTACAGATAGGTCTTGCTTATCAAAGGATCCACATGCTTATCAAAGGATCCACATCATTTATTTTTTGCATCAACATTTGTGACACACACAGAATAACAGCAGTAATTTTCCACTCACAGAGGGGGAAAAAAAGGCTTTTCTGTACTTCATTCTTATATGATTTTTGAGTGAATATGACTACAGCTTTGAAACTGTCATCAGTCCAAGGGAAAGAGTGTGTTTTGTCTTTTTCTCTGGCAAAGGCTCATGAAGCATGAGCAACCAGTTTGCAGTTCTACTTCCCTACAGTTTGTCTTTTCTGCAACAACTTTTCTGATGACATCTGTTCATCCTGCATTTCTCCCCATCTTTTCCAAGTGAAATTTCACCAAAGGTTTAGCTGATAGAGGGAAGTTGAATCATGCACCACCAAAATGACATGCAAGTACTCCACAGTTATTTTCATACAGAGAATCTCTATATTCTCTCCTTCAGAAAGAGGCAGCTATCATCCCTGTATCTGTGCCACAAACAAATCCACAGAGTGGAAAGCAGCATGACTCGTGTTGCAGATTCCTGTTCCACATCTGAAATGCCCTGGGGCTAATCTCCAGGTTGAGTGAAGTTGGACTGGTGCTTTGTGATCTGTGTTAAAAAATATATGTGTGTCTTCACATGGCTTTGATTGTGCCTTTATGAACAGCAACTGCATGCTTGATTTTTCAGTCATTGCTTTTCCAAACCTCCCAAGGATGTGAACATCTGACCTGTGTGGAGTTAACTTCAGAGCAAACTGTACTTGGAAAATCAGAACTGTTACAACTTCTCTTGCAGTAATGATTTGTGCAGAGGTTTTCTAGGTCATCCCACAGAATGCTTCTCCTACTACTCTTTCATGAACCCTCTTATAGCCCATCGTGGCATCAGGTGATATGTATTTATTAGAAGTAGTGCTTTCTTTGAAGGAAAAATAATACAGAACCTTGAAGTCAGCAACAACAATTAACATGGCCAAAGTCCTTCAGGCCTTGCTATGCTTCTCTCATTTCAGAACTGCAAAACCATTTAGGCAGCAACCCCCAGAGACTGGGACCATCTGATATATTATGATATACTGTGCTACACATGGACAGGGGCTTAATGCAACCACAGAGTCTTATCAATCACTTTGACATTATGGCCAAGACAGCACAAGGCCAGAATTTGGCTGCCACTGACTAGAATCCCAGGATAGTCTCACACTCTGTTTCTTTGAGTCCATAAGTAGTTCCTGTGCCCCCCTCAGATGAGATCTAATGGTTATATTACACCAGAGTGAGCTCTCTCCACTCACTTGTCCAGCCCAATCTGCAGGGGTTTTGCAGGGTTAGCTTTATGGTGGGTCAGCCTCCTATCCAATGTAACCTACCACTGTCAGGTCTGCTGCCAGTCACTGACATGGTGAGTCTGTAGCATGGCAGCTTCTCATTAAAGCAGCTAAATTAACATTTGACTGCAACCATAGCACCAGTAGCCAAAGTGATAGAAGCAAAGCTGTTTAGTATGCAGTGATCTGGAGCACAAAAAGACAGGAGGGCTGCAGCTCAGCTCAGTCAGAGAATTCAGCTCATTATGATAACTAAAATCTTTGTGAATGCCATACATTCATAAAGCCCACAAGGCACAACAGCAATGTACTTGCATTATTATTTCCAATGAGAAAATAGAAAAAACTCTGTTTCTAACAAGAAAATATTAATTTTTGGCTTAGTTATAGGATCAAATAAAGGCTCCTCAAACATGTAAACCCTATGCTGCTAACCTGTTCTGACTTTGTTATTGATCATATTTGCCCTGGAAACCACAAACATTACATCCTGGACCCACTGAGTTTAACGAAATTTCATCTGCTGACCCAGACTGCTACAGTTTAGATAAAATTTCTTCATTTTAGAAAATATTCATTTGAAAACTGCATATTATTTCTGCAGTCTGACAATTAATAGTCAGATTGATTTTCACTTGAGTAATCACACATTCCCTCCCATCCAGCTGCCAATAACAAAGAAGACATCCTCAAAAACTGAGTGTAATTAATTCCCAGTCTCAGAATCTTAAAAGGCCAGTTTGGTTAATTGAAGATACTCAGAAGAGCATGACCAGCCTTGATGAGATGATAAGAATTAACATTAAATGACAATTTTCAACTTGCACATGCACTAACTACATAAACTATCTTTTTGCAAGCAACACAAGTTTGCACTGCTGGGCTGCATCTAACAGCATTCAAAGTATGCTCAACTGAATATTTGGTTAGTTTTTTTCTCCACATGTTACTGTAGCTTAACTATTTTCAGTAAAGCAATTGTTTTTCATAGCCAGATTCTCAGAATGATAATATTTCTGTTTAAATGATAATGGTAAAGCAAATTAGGTATCATAAATTCTAGCTTAACTAGTAATAGTAATATCTATAACTTTTAGTAATTTTTAAACCCCTCATATTATGTAGCCAATCTTCTAAGCGTTATTAGATGGTGTCATCTCCATTTTGTAAGTGCAGAAACTAAACCAAAATTTGAAACCAATAAGTAGAAAAAATTCACCTTGAGGGACATTCCAGCTCAAACACTTATGCCTCTCTCCTAGAGGCAGCACACCCCAACAGGACACAAGCATGAGGATCTAAATCTAGAAAAAACAACAAAAAACCCAAAACAAACAAACAAAAAAACCACCCTGCAATATTCTTGGTTTTATTCCTTTGAATAGTGCAGTTGGTCAATGTTGATAAAGGTAAGCATAGGTATAAATATTGCAGGGTCTTCAAAACTACATCAAAACATGTTTTGCCTTATTCAGCTAAAAACAGGCAAAGGAACACAAGAAATGTGCACAATGCTGCATAAAGCAGTACAGAGAATTTATATAAGCTTTTCAACTCAGCGTGACATCTGAGGCCCCATTTGGTCATAAAGGCACCTAATGCCAGCTCAGCTACCCAGCATGGGATTGCATCCATCACATAGGAATTACAGGGCATCCTCATCCTGCAGCAGAGCAGCTGGAGCCTGGGCAGAAAAACACAAAGCTCATAATTTCAAACACCTAAATTACTCACCTGCAGTTGTCTTCCAAGCAAGCTGGAGCAGGCTGCAGCAGACCCATTAAAGAATCTACAACATTACAAGCCTGACCTGATTTTACATGGGAATAGTCAATTTAATATGTGTATGCTGGTCACATAGGACTCAGATGGAGTAACCAACAGATATTAAAGTGAGTTAGAGTTCTCGTTACATTTCAGGATGGTTGATAAAGATGTACATTAACCTCCAACTGGCTTGTTCCTGAATGACAAGTTGGACATTTCTCTCTCAGGTAACATGGGCTCTGTTCTCATCTCTGGGTAAGTCAGACTTTAGAGACACAAACTTATTTTACTGCTTGTGGGTTTGCCCTCACTTTCCTCTACGGCAATTCCCCATCTTTTAAAAGCAGAAATCTGAATGTATTTAGGTTCTCCGCATGCTCGTTAGTACTTGCTTAATGTGCTTAAAATTCTTCATTCCTTTACACTGAGAATGGGACAAGGAAGTCAAGAGTCAAGTATTTTGAGTATGCATTTATCTAAAATTCTACTTTAGTTTGTTTCAGGAAATTTTTCTAAGGTGTGAAATCTAGAAAAATAACTCCAGCTTACCATCAAATAGTTTTCATTCACACTGGCAGACATGCCAATGAAAGCCAATTTTGCTGATGTCTTCCATTAAACTACAAGTCTCCCTTAGAAAAAAACAAACTCTCTTAAATTCACTGTACTTTGCTCAAACACAGCTAGATGCATTTCAATCCCAAAACATTTAGCACAAAATGTAACTACTGCTGATGCCCTTTCAATACAAGAAAAAGTGCCACAAGCCACTACTTAGAGATGGTATTCCCAAGAAACATAAAAAGGTAAAGCCTTAAGAGGACAACAGTCTTTTGGAGTATTTCAAAAGATAATGCCTCTTCTAATGCTTATAACAGGACAAGATGATGGGCAAAACAATGCAGCCTACTTCAGACTAACCATAACTTTTATCAATGGCTTAGAAGTAAAAAAGGTGACTAATACATTGAACACACTTTGATAAATGAAAATAGCAGAGCAATTAAAAGTCTGTCAAGTTGACACTTGTATTTGAAACACCATCCCAGTGAAAGCTTTCTGCAGCAAATAAACACAGATGATGTGTTACACAGAACTAAACAGTTGTTTAAAGCTCCGTTTATTAGGAAGACCTTCAGATCTTTAGAGCCATGAAAGTGAAAACCTTTGTCATAGCTTCACCCAAACACTGTTAATGGAAAGGCCATGCTTTGCCAACCACTGTATACCTATAAAATCCTTTCACAGCTGAGGTCTGGATACGAAAACAGAGACACACAGAGGCTGTAAAAGAAACAGGAGCTAGCACTAAGTTTTTCCCTCCCATCAGTGATTTTCCAGTGCTCATTCCTTCCATGCAAAATGAGTATAATAAATTGTGAGGTGCTGCTCTATTGATTCAGAATGACACTATATTATACCTTCTTTCTGCATAAAACAGGTAAAGTAATATTACAGCTGCCTTCTTGTGATGGCTACATTATTGATGCACTAAGCAAATAATATGAGCTTGTCATATTCTCCTTGTTTTGCAATGTCAGAGTACTATTTTTATCATCTGAAGACAAGAAGAGGCAGATCAATGTTTTTCTTTTTCCAAGGGGAATACTCTCTCAATTCTAAAGCAGTTCAAAGGACATATACAGGAATTAAAGCATAAAATTATTGAAAGTGTTTAAAAATACAGAAACCTTCAATCTGTGCAAGTAAATAGCTGTACTTCTTTTCATTCCTGATCATCAAGAGAGTTGTTGAAGGTGCAATAATAAAAGACAGCTTTTGATTTGCATTTTCAAACATAAAGCCATGGCCCTGGTAGATCCTGATATATTATCCAAAAAGGACTAAACACAGTGTCTGAAGGGACATTAAAACTACCTAGTTTGTTTGAGACTGAAAGTCCTACTGTTCTTTCAAATAAAAGACACAATATGTACTGGAAAGATATTATCTTAGATACTAAGAGCATTCATAAATAAAGCTGCACCTTTTAGTTCAGCATGCTAACAGTCACAGTAGGAGAGTTAGAATGTTAACTATTCACTATTTGGCATTAATATCTATAACTGGATTGCAGAGAAGAGAGAAAAAGAGACCACACCAAAAAAAAAAAAAACAACACACATTTTACTGTCCACATTGGTCCTCAAGATTTAAAAATATTCCCATAAAATCCAATGAAATTAGCATCTTAGGTGAGGACAGTAGCGTGCAGTGCATATTGCAAAATTTCCATTCAGACTGAGCTTAAAGCTGAATTCTTGAAAATATATTGAAATATTCCTTTCTTTGGACATTACTGTCTTCATAAACTGCTTGCTACTTTCCTCACTTGAACCAGCTTCCAAGTGAGGACTGGCCACTACTTCCAACATCACATTAAATACCAACTGTGCTTTACTGGCAGTTTGTAAAATACCTACACAGATGCACCTCAGGACAGAGATCTGTCAATTTACTCAATTCAGCTACATCACTGATTCTAGCAAGAAATGGTTCCTGAAGTTACAAATATGTTACTAGCCAAAATACGACTAAAGACTGTTCTTTGACCCTGAGCAGCACACATACTGATGTCACACAACACCTTATCCTGGGTGCCCTCTGTGCCCCTGCAGTGTCCTTGTGGCCCTAGACATAACTATTATTTTATGTCAGCTTTTTGTATTTCAAAGTGTCTGGCATAAGTATTGTCGTTTTCTTGCAAGTCATCACAGTGATTCTTTCCCTCCTCCTCTCCCTTTTCTTCCTTTGAGAACATCTGTAGAGCTACACATGGAAGAAAGAAACATATTTGCTCACTCATCTGGTTACCGCATTTCCCATTGTGGGGAACAGCTCTGTATTTTTCACACATTAAGCACTTTACATATGACTATGATTAATTAATCCCTTCTGTTGTCAGCTTTACATGCTGACTCTCATGCTTCCATCAGTATTTTCCCAGCTGCTGCAGACAGTGAGTTACACCAGAGGGAATAACATGCTCTCCCCTCTCTTGCTATTACCACTCCCGCTTAAAGGCTGGATGTCCTTCAGCCAGTGAAAAAGTTGGAAAAAAAGAGAAAGCAACAAAGTAGAAATGGGGAGCTGGTCCCAAAGATGTGTTAGGAGAAAGCTCTTCCTCCCTGGCAAAAATGGCCAGTATAATAATATTTGTCACCAGAACATGTGCCACTCACTCTCCTGGGGATAGCAACCTTGCCATACACTGAGGTCCTCGTCTCCACAGCTTGACAGCTGAGACATAATAATGTATTGTTACACTTCCCAGGAAGTAAATAATGTATTCTTAACCCTTAAAGGAAGAAAAAACTTTGGTTTCATGTTTTCAGAGTGGCAGTTGAAACAGTAAATTTAATTCCTCTTGCACTCAGATATTATTTCCCTTACTCGTTCTTTTGTTAAAGTGTAGATACATACAAACTTTTCAAACCGCCCCAGCTTACTCTTCTAGCCCTAGCATCTTTTGCTGCATCACAGAGAAGAAGGAGCAGGTTTATCAGCTAAAAGACATGCTCAAAAAAGTCCTCAAAAACCCCTTCATTCTTAAAGAACATTAGATTTTCTCTGTCATGGATGAGTTCTTCAGAGTCTTTTTTTTTTTTTTGTTAGCTACCCTGCTTAAAGTCAGCCCAAGTAGACAGTGGTTCCTGCGGAAAGAACAGGTATTTTTACCACAGCAGAGGTGCTGCAAATCAGTCTGAAAGGCAACAGATTAAAAACACTGGTAACATATAGTGTTGGAATTAAGATAAAAATGTATCTTCATAATAAGAGCATTGTCTGTTTTTAAAATTCACACTAATCCTTTTTAATGATCTGTGTATCCTAAAGCAGCAGAAAAAAGCTTAAAGCAAATGGTGCATAGGGATAAAAAAATAATCTGGGGAGAATAATATAGCAATTAAATCTCACATAACTTGTTTAATTGCTAATTGAGGGCAAGGTGAGGAAAGACTGGTATTTAGTTGATTAAAACAGCTGCTTCAAACAAGCCATTTGAAGTTATCACAGAACCATTTCAACTGGAGATGAAAGGACTCCCTGGAAGCACCTTGGAGGCCATTCTGCAAATCCAAACCATGACAGCTATCTCCTAATGGAGCTGTATTGGTCTCTTTCTTTCTCTTCCTCTCTCACAGAAATTTTCAATGGAAAGAGTGGCTCTTCAGCATTTGCTCTAATTGAACAGCTCCTGATTAGGTTTGCAGCAAAGGGCAAGCAGCTGATTATGAGAACACATGGCATACTGATTAGGAGACTGCTAGATCTGAACAGACTAAGGTGCAAGCAACAAGGATTACCAAGAAATTGATTGAAGGAAATATGCTCACCAGTGTTTCACTGGAAAAAATAGTATGATGTCAGTGAATAAACACTATTCAGAATAAGTACTATTCAGATTAATTTGAAAAATTTTCATATGTACTTTATTTCTTAAAAATCCAAAATTTACGCTAAAAAAATTTATAGCCAAAAGGGAAAAAGTGGCAATTCCATGTTTTAAAACATATATTTATAAAATATTGCTCTTACATTGGGGTCAAAGGATAAATTTTGTGAGGATAAATTTTCTTGATGGCTTTTTGAAAAATCATACTTTGTAGGATCACAGGGAAAGAATCTGAGAATCTAATTTAGGGTCTGAGTTAATTTCTTTATTTCTCTTGCTCGCTGAATAAGACCTCTAAGGGTGCAGAAAGCCTCAGCAGTTTTAAAATGAAAATGCCTGCCTCATACCAGACAGATATATAGGAGAAAGAGAAATTCTCCTTAAAGTGTCTCAGAAAACACTTAGTCAATATAATATCTATAACAACTCAAAAATAATTTTGATCTAAATTCTGGGAAAGAATAGCAATACAGAGTGCATCTTGTGCTGAATAGACATCGAAGTCAAAACCAAAAGTCTTCAGAAGATCTTCCTAAGCAGGGAAATTTCTTCTCTGACTTTTCTATCAGATGAGATTCAAGACACATGGTATAATCTACTGAGGAGAGGCCTGTCACTTCTGGCTTTTAATAAAACCATAATCCTAAAGCAAATTTCCCCTGGAACAAGGCAGGGCCCTACAGGTACTATTCATTTTGCCTAAATGAGATACCTATCATGAAAGTCTCTGCCATAGTTAGTCACCTTGGAGTCTCCTTAAAAGAGAAAAGTAAACTTTTAAGGCCTGCAATATATCTCTTCTAGCATAGACAGCTCCATTAGTCTTGAAAAACACTTATCTTTCCTCACAGATAACAAATGACGCCAAGATTTATCAACAGTATCAGAAGTTGTCCTCTCCATGATAAACAGATGCCACACACACAGGTTGGGAGACACCCTACAGCACGTTAAAACATGTGCTGGATGGTCAGGGGAAGCCTGGATCTTAAGTCTTCTGCAGCCAAAGGTGAAACAAGCATCAGTCCCAGGGAAGAAATAGTTATACTCTACTGCCTTTGTACAGAGCTTGCTAATATATTATACTTACTGAAGTGTTTGTTACCTTGCAAAGAAATTGGGAACATTTGGGGGGGTTAGTATTAAATTTCAGTGCTGAAAGAGAAGCCCTAGAACAATGATAAAAACTTCAAAATTACTGAATTGTAAGGCATGAAGAAAGCATGAAGACAAAGAGGGACTGACACAGTCGACAGTCATTGAAACAGCTTTAAGAAGACTTCTAGAGACTATTGAGGTAAGTGACATAAAAAGACATAGATTTAGTTCTTCTGAATTGTAAAATTATTCACCAGGGAAATTTAGGGTAGGAAGAGTCACAGAGACAAGCTGGGGAGGACTTGAAAAGTTCTGCTTTGATGAAATGTCTTTCACTGACCCCAGAGCAGCAAAAGATTGCTGAAAAATTCAATGGAAGAAAACCATCAGCAAGGGAATACACCAGTGTACCATGTTTGTTGTAAGGCAAACCTGGGATATTTCTAAATCTAGGCTGTGAACTCAGCACCTTGAGCAGATATTATCTGTTGCAACACGGAACATCCTGATGTTCATACCTATGGCTGTAATGAATAATGAAAAATATTCCTGCAAATTTTTTAAGATATTTAATAATTCATGTCAAAACCTCAGTCTTAGCACCAGAAAAAACATCCACTTGTAAAATTCAGAAAATGGTACAACTGAAAATAAAATATGAATTACTAGTTGAAAAATTACTGTTCAGATAGTGAGGAGGGTGGGCACTTCCATCTGAAGACAGCATTGTAGTAGGCAGTACTCAGTTTCTATTTAGCACATACTGAGTGTAACAACTATAACTTTTTTTCACACTCACACTTACCAACAATTTCACTTGGTTCCTTATTGTAAAGTTTTTTGTTCCAGTAAAGAAGTCTGAGAAATGGAAAGGAGACCAGAACAACAAGGCAGATACCCAAAAACATATGCCCTGTGAAGGCTGCAAAATCCAATCCCTGAAAAAAAACCAAAAAAACCTACATTAAAAATCACTTATTTTCTATTTTACCTACAGAGAAAAGCATTCAACTTTATGTATGTTAACAATCAATAATAAATATAAAGCAATATAGTAAGTTCCAAGTACAGTATCAGCTGTATTTCATCTGTTTCAATGAGACAAGCCATGTTAAAATTTAATTCAAGGAACTAAAACATTGCATTACAAGTTACTCTGAAACACACCTATTGTTCCTGAAATGTACAGTAAAAAACCCAAACTGAATCATTAACTTTTACTTCTCATTTAAATCACCTTAAATTCATTTCAAATTCTCAGAAATAGTTGAATTATAATTACCAGATTTTGTATTAAACTGGGGAAAACAGAAATGCTTACAATAATTCTATTTGAACCATTCTTCTACAATAAAATTATTATATGCCAATATTGCGTTTATTCGTCTTTCTTGGTTAATAAATAAACACATTTCTTTATATTTTGCTCAATTAAACCTTTAAATGAAGGGGTTTTAAGAAAGGTTAAGCAGAACATATTAAAAGGCTGAACATATTGCTCTCAAGCAATAAGGATGAACAGCGACAGCTTGTCCTGAAACTTTGAAGTTTGCCATGCTACGAGTAGGACATTGGACTAGATGACTTCTAGGGTCCCTTTCAGTTGAGTGATTACACTTTTCCATATTGCATACATTGTAGTGGATCAGGGTTAGCCTTTGGGCAGGACTTTTCTGGAGCAGCCATGACTAGCCTGTCCAAAAGAAGTTACTCACGAAGCTCCAAGGAGGATCACATCCAAATGGTCTGTTAGGAGGGAATTGTATTATCCAAAAAACAGAGGCTGTCTGAACAGGTGATCCCAGCAGAGCAGATCTGTGACACCTGGAATAAAGCATGGCTCAAGCCCCACATGGCCTAGGCTGTCCCAGCTGAATTTTCAGAGCACCCACTGATTTCCCAGAGACTCTGGAAAGTTAGTTGATCTCCCTGTGACACACCACTATGTCTCAACTGTACCCTGATTTTTAACTATGAGTTTCCTGTATGTCCTTTGGTAATTCCAATGCACATTAAAACCAGCTTCCCTTGTAGTACCAGCAACAGCTGATACTACCTCCACTGGGTACTGTGTTAAGACTGTTGGGAACTTACAGCTTTAAAGGTGTGTTCTTCTATATTGTCAAATGCTAAAAGAATTTATGTGGAAATTTCCTAGTTGAAATGTCTGCGGTTCAAAAATAGGAAGAAAAAGTTTCTCTATTGCACCACAGGGCATAATAAAAAGACACATAACACAAGAAACTGATGACAGTCATAAAGAACTTTCATAGCCAGATAAAGATTGGTGCTCTTTGGCAAAAAAAATCCATAGCTTGCAGACAGTCAAATAAATCTCAAACCATAAATATGCAGACCTAGGATTTGAATTTGATCCTATTAAAATACAGGTTTAAGCTTCCTGAGGTAATGTCATCCCTACTTGCTATTTAATAGTAGATTCCTTGACTCTTCTACTCTGCAGACACTAAAAGGTGAAACTTTACCTGTCCATTCACTGGCCTTTTGCTGTAACTTAGCTACAGCCACTGCTTTTATGAAAGCAGAAGGAAGACTCTTCAGGAATTGGAATGAGATTATTTTAAGAATTGGACAGAAAAAAGTGACACCACAAAGAAAAATAATGTACCTTCATTCAGTTTGCCTACAAAATAGGTCAGCCACTTAGGTGTCTGACATCTCTGTATGACAGTTTTTACAAATCAGTTTTTACAGAGATTGGCCTCTGGGCATCAAGTTAAGATTCAGAACTACAGGAGACATTTCTATGAGGGATGAAAACAACATTCATAACTCTAGGAAGTTTAAAAATTAATAAAAAAAGGATTCCTGCAAAGGCTCAGTGTTTGTGAGACCAGCCCCCAAAGTATATAAAACTCCATATCCCCCATGTTTATTTCCTTAAAGAAAACCATTGACAATAAATTGACAATAAATCTATGTAAATATAAATATATCAAATTATATCTAATAAATATAAATATATAAATATACCTATAAATGTAACTATAGTCATAAATATAAATATATTAATATACCTATAAATGTAACTATAGTCATAAATATAAATATATCTGAACCCATCTATATATGGGTTCCCTCTAAGATTATAGCCAAAAAGAAAAACCGTAAAATTTTGGCCAGAAAAATAAGAACTTTAAACCTCAAAATTGAACTGGCTTTAGTTCAGAAATTTTCCAACTTTGACAGTGTGCCAGTCAGGAAGTATGCAAAATCATTATTCAGTTTTGTATGGCCTCTAAAATGGCTAAGAGAGGTAGGAAGCCAAAATTATTTAAAGCTGTAAAAACACTGAAGCTACACCAGATGAAATAGAAATGCCTAAACCTGACTGGAAAAAAGAACTACCCTCTGAAAGAAAAATGACTGGAAAACAGGTGGTTGAAGAGCAATAAAGTAGTTAGGAGTGGTCAGATTATACTCAATACAGAATTACCAGAAAGAGGAAAGTTACTTTTGCACTCAGACTATTCTTACAATAAAAGCAGTGGGGATGAAACTTTTCTTAGGTTGGCCAGCTACCAGGCCAACTCTGATGGTGGAAATTCTCTGTAGAAATACACAGAAATAAAGATAAATGCTAAAGTAGGAAGTAAAAAAATATAAACAGGAACCCAATGAATTCTTGGCAACCCTCAAGTTTAAATATGTGATATCCTCATCACATATTAAAGGATCTTGACTTTAAGGAAGTAGCTTATTGCAAGTAAAATACAAAAAATCACTTGCCTTTACATTTTTTATCATCACACCTATTTCAAAGGAAAAAGAATTGTTTCTGGTTCCTGACATGCCATGATGCAGAGGCTTCTCAAAAAATACAGCACAAGAAATACATCATTTGAAACCCACAAAATTAATTTCTCTGCAAAGAAAATCACCTCAACCTAGAAGGCAAACTAAAATGCTGAGGGTAAGAAGGAGGTCTCAAGTCTCACAGTTGAAAGGAATTTAAATGAGATAGAGATCACAATACCCTGAAGAAAAAATCAGGATTAACACAGTTTCATGACACAAGAGCTGACGCAGATAAGCCTTGAAAGTGATTTGCAGACACCATCACAAGAAGAAAAAAATGTCTACTAGATTTTTTGGCATCCTACCCAAGAGCTTACCCAAACTTTTCAGAGGGAGTAGCTGGGCTGAGATTCAGGATTTTGTTAAAGTTCATAATATCAGCACATTGATCTTTCATATCTCTGAGATCCCTGGTGGAAAAAAAAACATGCTGCTCTGATCCTACTGCAGAACAGCTTTCCAATTCAGCTGAAACAAATTGTTTTCTAACATGGAGTGTGCCTATTTCGGGACAGAGCTTGCATGACAGGATTGTCAGTGATAATGTGAGACTGGAGTCAGTTCTCTTCCCATCCCTTGCTCTAAGCTGTCCTCCCCATTACCCCCTTGCATAGATCCACAAGTGGGGCAGTGAGTGAAAATGAATCCTGATGGTCACTAGCCTTGGACAGCTGATGCCCTGCAGCCATGAGGAGGGGCTGAGGACTACCAAGTGCACTACTTTTTATGGCTGATATCAGAAAGGCTGAAATACAGTGAAATACAGACAGCTGCCCGCCCTGATGCTTTGGGCTGGGTGCTTAGCACCAGCCTCTCTGCAACACAGGGAATGTGTTTTCAGGCAAAAAGAAGGCTGATTTCACACCAGGCATTGACAGGTAGCTGCTAGCCAGCTCACAGCCTCTTGGGGAACTTAAAGAGACTAAAAGGTTTTCACTGTACCACAGATACCATGGATGCAGCAGAAGATAGCTAGGTTGTGGCACAGTTGCTTCATCAGTTGTCCCTGTTCCTCTTCCCACACCCCAGAAAGGACACAGAACATCTCCACAGAGCCCACATTCATACCCTTTGTGGCTGTGGATAGCCCATTATATACCTCCTGAGTCTTCTGCACTGCTGGGGCCAGGATTCAGCATTGTAAAAAAAGCATTAAAGTGCTCCCCATGTCTCCTGCACACAACAAAAAGTCATTTTCACAAAGATTTTCTTTTCCTGTACAATAGACTGGAATAGAATTGACATGCACAATAGGCAAGAAATATTTTTCTTCCAGAAGATTTCAATCTATGTGATAAATACAAAACATGCTTCAAATGTCCCTTACTTGAGGCTATGATGATTGTGTCAAATTCTTCCTGTTCCCCAAGTCAGGAGAAAATCTAAAGATTTTGTTTTAGCAAGACAACAGCCTAAAGGTTCCACTGCCTACAGATTCAGAGCTGAAACAGGGTGGGCATCTTTCCTTGGTTAATAGTTTTAAATGCAAACTCAAATATATCAATTCCATATTAGGAGGAAGTATCATATTGTTTTCCTAAAATGCTAGCTTTCTATCTTCCTGATTATTACTTTTTTCATTGCTTCTGGAGATGTGAAATTAAATTCTAATAATTCAGACCTTTCCACTGCCTATTTAGAGCAATGAGAGCAATGAGAAAGCAACGAGAAAGCAAAAATTATACCTATGTGCAGCAATTTGGGGAGCAGCAAGTACTGTTTCTAGCCAGAATGCCCTTTACTCTAATATTTTAAAACTAATAAAATGAAGAGCAAGAGTAATTTATTATTTCTACACTGGCTTAAACATCCCTTCTAGCTGAGTGACTAAGATCTGCATTGTCTCTCATGGGAGCTGCTCATGATGTCACTGAGCCAGAAATCACTGATGGTCTAACCCAGTTACGTGAAGATAATGTTTATTTGAGACACTGATGAACCTCCTTTTTTGTGTTACATTGTGCTGTTTAATGATTTCTACATGCACAGATGGTAAAAATTCTGAAATCAGAGGTAAGCCCATACATTTTAGTTCATGCACTTTGCCTAAGCGTAATTTTCTCTTGAGAAAAGGAATCAATCAAACATCAAGAGAAGGGGTAGAGTTCTACAAATTGATTAAAATTTTTAACAAGCTTGTATCCAGCAAACTCAACAAAAATAGCCTACTAAACTATGGGAATCCATTTTACCAGTGCTTGAAATATAAAGCTTCATATACAGGATTTTCTCTTCTTTTTTCTATTCAGAAGTACCTACTTTCATTCATAATTTTTTTGGTACCACAATTTCTCATTAAATATAATCAACTAATATCACATCATGCTAAATTCCATCATGAAGGCTGCAAGTCTCTACAAGGCAGCACAGGAAAACCTGATGTCTGTCAATTACCGAGGAAATTCCTGTTAAAAGGCAGGAATATTTCTGAGTAACATGCTGAAACCCCCAAATACTCATCAGACACCAGATTAACAGCACAAGCTTTATCAGATGCTAACAAAAACAGTAAATAAAAGGATATAACCCAGTGGCTAGCATATGCTAAAAGTGCTTTTGCTCTTATCATTACTTCTTTTATGCAGATTTAGCACATACCAGTGCACATGTTCACTATCACTACATTCACAGCATCATTTTGCTCTGGAGACATATTTGCCATCCATTCTTTAAAGAACTGGGAATCACACACTGTGCTTAGAGCACAGCAACTCCTGATCTCAAAGGTGCACTTGTAGAAGCTCATAAAGTTCCCAAATACAGAAGATTTGCTGTCCAGCCCTTCCGAGAGCAAGGACCATATCCAACTGGTTCATGCTCTTTTGTGCATATACACATGGAGTTCCCAAAGTCTGAGGTCCATATCTCTTCAAAATAAAAATATAATTTTGTTAACAGTGGCCATTCTGTAGCAGCACTCTGAAGATAATAAAACATTAAAAATGTTTTCTATTCACTAAACAAGTTTTCCGTTTACTCTTATCCTAAAATCAAAACATAAATGCTGTTTTGTGAAAATTCTTCCGACTCCAACTAAGAACAACCAAGAACACAACAAATCTTCCTCTTCTATTATGTAAATGCTCCAATGATTCCAGTCATGATGGTAGGGAATATGTCAGGATTATAAATTAGCAACAGCTAAAAAGAAAATATCCTTTTGACATTCATTTGCATCTCAAGACATGTAAAGAGACTTATTGCTACATTTTAATGAGCATAGTGCTACAAAAATCTTATTTATTCAAACATGGTTTAAATAAAATATTTTTAATATGATGTTAGTTTTCCCCAGAAGCTAGGGAGAAAAGTCTCTCCAGCACCACTGTAAACAGAAAGTAAAACATTTCTAATGCTGAAACCAGATAACAGCACCCAAAGTAACAAGGCTGCATTTCATTTCATGTTGATATAAAAGCCAAGGTTTCCTACAAAAATGTAAACTTGCATAATATTTTACTTGAGTACTTTTAGCGGTTGATGTACAGCAGTAAAGGTTCAGGAAGACTGGTAAAATTTTCCTCCTCCTAATAGCACCTAAATAAAGTAGAAAACCAAATCATTTACATAGGAAATTCATTATTCAACTTTCTGCAGGGTCAGTTGGCCATGTAATTACTCCTGTACTTACTGTAAAAAAATGACACTGTGAAGAGAAAAGAATTTCAACAAAAATATCAAGTGGAAAAAATTTCTAGAATTCCTAGAATGTCCAAAAACATGACCATAATGCTAAAAAGAGGTAGAAACCAAGTATTTTCTACAGAAAACACCATAATAGAAACTATAAAATATACCTCATAAAGGACTAAGATATCATTAATGCATTCAAGAACTTTTACCTCTGAAACAGTTTAAAAAAAAAAGGAATAAAATAAATATTACTTGGTACTACTGTAGTAGGCTTCCCATGCATTTTAGACACAGAATTGTGCTAGCTCATGTAACCTTTGTGCACAGCACCATTTACCAGAAGTAGTTTCAGAAACAAGACAGCAGTGTCTATATTTCTACTTCTGATCAAAAGAGAGCATGCTGGAGCAGGTGGACAAAATTAGGAATGCAGCTATTAGTCCAACAGCTCAGACTGTAAGAGGCCAGATGGTCCAGCTCCCTCTCTGACCTCTGTCTTGGCTTTATCCAGTTACCCCGCCCAGCACACTCCCAGGCAAATCTCCTTAAAAGGGGTGAGCCCTAAGCAGTGAGGACATACCCCAGACCATGACACTCTGCCTCAGGGCCAAGGGTAGGTCTTTGACCCTCTTTTATTTATATATATAGATATAACAACCGAGAATATAGAAAAGAAGCAGAGTAAATTCTATGTCCCTGTGCTGAAACTAATCTGTTTCACTAGGTTCTTATTTCTGTGATACAGCAGAAGATCTGGAAATATCTGGAAAGATTTTTGTGCTTGTTTCAGATACAGAATTTGCTATCATGTCATATTTGCCAGGGTATTTAAACATCTGAGTCCTCCTAAAAATATCAATAGCTCAAACAAGAAAAATGCAACATGGTTTCTTTTCAATTGTGATTGCTTAATTATCTCCCATGTTTATAGCCACTTCTAAAGGTTCTACAGAAATAATGAGTTTCTGAGTATTTAGGAAAATGACCTGCATGGCAAGTGCTAATTATTCTCTTTTAGCTCAGAAGTTTTAAATAGGTGCACAGACTTCATATCTAAAATTTAAAACTTAGCTATCAAGTTCTCAGCTAACAATAAATATTACAGTCCTCAAAGTCGCCATCCAAACTAGCCAACTGCAGTACATTTCAAACATTTTGATGGCAAACATTCAGTTTATTAAAGTTTATCAAAGACATTTCCCAACCTGGACAGTACTTAATTAATTTGAGTGCATTCAGTTAATTAGAAAAATCTTTCTTTCACAAAGCAATAGAAACATAAATGACTCCAAATGAAAAAAAAAAACCCAAAACATAAACTTAGGATTTTATACTACAATTCCCTCATCCACTTGCACAGTTGTTTTTACACTAGTTCAATGAACACATTTCT
This sequence comes from Fringilla coelebs, assembly GCF_963513975.1. NCBI lineage: Eukaryota > Metazoa > Chordata > Aves > Passeriformes > Fringillidae > Fringilla > Fringilla coelebs. The sequence goes on from NC_140029.1 coordinate 33,309,322, forward strand.
CTAAAATTTTTTTTTTTGGGGGGGGGGCGGGGGGGAGCGGGGCGGGGATGTGACAGTGATCACAAGGGTCCCAGGATGAGGGGAGAGATGAAAAAGTTGACTCCATGTTCAGAAGGCTTGATTTATTATTTTATTATATATATTATATTAAAAGCTATACTAAAAGAATAGAAGAAAGGATTTCATCAGAAGGCTTAGCTAAGAATAGAAAAAGAATGAATAACAAAGGTTTGTCTCTGACTGAGACAGTCCAGACAGCTGGACTGTGATTGGCCATTAATTAGAAACAACCACATGAGACCAATCACAGATCCACCTGTTGCATTCCACAGCAGCAGATAATCATTGTTTACATTTTGTTCTTGAGGCCTCTCAGCTTCTCAGGAGGAAAAAATCCTAAGGAAAGGATTTTCCATAAAACATGTCTGTGATGGGGGAGGGGGTGGTTATGACACCTGGCCAAAGCAGAAAGCTCATCCCTGGTATCCTTATAGATGTGCCCATTACATTACTGCCCGTTCCATGGCACTGCACATTGGTGAGGAGAAGGGCAGATCTGCCCCATGCCAGGAGGGGCTGCCCCTTGCATCCTGAGCAGACCGCCTCCCTGCTGCTCCACAGCACAGCAGGGCACCAGGCAAAGGGGATGGGAGACAGTGCCAGAGGCAGAAGGAACACTTGATGCCCTCGTGTTGAGGAGTAGTAGGGATAGCTGAATGCACAGAAAACTCAGCAAACTCAGCTCCATGCTGATGCTGAGGGCTGAAAACACTTGCCAGCAGTGTCACATCCACTCCTCAGGGCAGAGAGACCCATGTGGGTGGGAAGAAATGGTGGGACCAGGATGCTCTTGCTGGATCGTTCCTGTCCTGCAGTCCCACCCAGCACCAGCCACCATAGCTTCCCTTTGGCACCAGGCACCCAGCAAACAATAGGAGAGCCAAACGTTGGAAGCTAAAATCTGTCTCTGCAGCCTGGAGATAGCAAAATGTTGTCAGGAGGTGGGAGCCAGCTGCAGCCTGTGCTGCATGGGAGAAGCACCCACCCCCTCTCACACCCCACGTCCCCTTGGGCTGTGCCTGGAGGATAAAGTGCCTCACCTTTGTCTTGGCTTTACAGGGGCAAAGCAACCTCTCTGTAAAATGTCAGATTGTCTCATATTGAACTTTTGAGAGAAAACCTATACTGAAAAAATGGATGGATTTTCATCTTCATTTTCACATTTTTGTTTATTTGCAACTTGTTGCCCTGTCTGCAGCCCTCAGTTGTTCTGCTTCTTTCCTCACTTTGCAATTAATAAGGAAATCCTCACCAACAACAAAAAAAGGAAACTGGTATTCTCAGTCCAGATCAAAAAGTCTATTCTTCGTCATTATTTTGTCCTCAAAAGATCACTCTCTTCTGTCTGATAATCCTGCTAAAAAAGAAGGACCATAGCAAAAAAAGTTGATTATGTTGTGTTTATATGGCTGTCTGGGGGAAGAGAAGGACCAACATTGCACAAGTCAACACCACTACTTAATTTTAGTAACCAAACAACTGCAGTACATACCCTCTTCCTCAGCTCCTGCTTTGAAACAATAATCACATTTGGAGGATCCCCAACAGCAGTGGCAGCCCCCCCAATATTTGTGAAGATTACTTCCGCAATCAGGACGTGCCTAGGATCAAGATTTAGTACTTCACAGAGCCTGCAGTGTAAAGATAATGAAATTAACTTCTTATCCTATAGATAAATTACCTTAAATATTAAAATGCACAAAAATTACAAAATGCAGTCATTTCACAGACAAATGGTAGGATTTTAAACATGGGTCAATAATTGCTATGTTAAAGCATTTATTGTGCTAGAGTAACTATAACAATGTAAATGAAAATTTATAGATTTTCTTTACATTTAAAATGCAATTATTAATGCCTACAAAATTGATCCATTTTTTAAAGCATTTAATTTAAAATAGTCAACTATTACAAGAATCAGACTACACAGAAAATAGCTTTTCAAATTTTCATTGGGATACAGCTTCTGAAACCAGGGTCCTTAAGCTGCATTGACCTGTGGAAAACTATTCCGGTCAACCACAAGCTCTGCACTCAGCAACAGTGATTAACTTTCTTATGGGAAACAGCGGTAGAGGATTGTGCAGGCTGCCAATTAGCCATGAATCATCTATTAGAGACTTCAGCTTTCAGGCTAGGTTTATTCAGTTTATTCTGTTCCTATTTTCCTCCTTCTCTAAAGCTTGATCATGAGTATTTCTATTTGGGATGAAACAAGAGCAGGAAATACACATTCCTTATGGTCAAAAAATTCTCAAAATGTTTTTAGCAGTTCAAATATATTTAATACTTCCTTGGTAGGATGCTGCTTTGATAAGAAAAAGTAAATTGCTTCTTTAAGAAGAAGCACCTTAAAGTGCCCTGGCAAACACAGGGGTTGACTCAGTAACCTCATGATCCATTTGAACTCAGAGCCCACTTACACAGAGTAATCTTCACACAGATTATTCCAACTCACAAATTACATTTACGCACACACCCGCGTAATCCGCTCTGTCCTGAAGTACGTGTTTGACTTTGAACTTGGGCTCTGCGATTAAAAGCTGAAAGTTGAAGTCACACCTAAGCACTTTGGAGTAAGAAACAACTGCTTTCCTCCTCACAATTTATCAAAAGGTTGCTCCAGAATATAAAGATGGAGGCCGCACTTAAACTATTGTTCCCTACACCTCATAGTAGATGGAGGAAAGAGAGGGCAGGAAGAATGCTTTCTCACTGCAATGCTCTCACACATTTCCCTGAAAGAAGGATTGAACTTACTGTTTAGCCTAAGTCTGTGTTATTAAAACCTATATTTCAAAGAGAAAAGAGTATTGCAAAAAAGCTTAACCTGATTCACTTACACTATCACCAAGAATGTCAATTTAAAACTCAGAAAAAACACTGTCAGATAGCATATATGTCAGTACATAAAAACTCTGGGAAATAATAACTGTGCAAAAAATGCACTATTTCCTCAGCAGCATGAAATCATTCAGTTAAAGGGTACTTTGTAGTACAACTGATCCAAATGTATCAATTGTGGTACAAAACCACAATTTTATGTGCAATTTTAACTCCATTGTTCCTTGATTTCCCAGTATTTCCAAATAGAAGCTAAACTTTTCTTTAGTGATTCTTTCTTTTTGATGGGCCTAGTGGTATTTTAAAAAAAGAACTCTAAAGTAAGAAAAGGCTAAGCCCAAAGTATAAAACTATCAGAACATCTTGGTTAAATGGCAGGATCACAATTCCTCAGTTTACTTCTTCTGGTTATATAATTCCTCATCTGTAAAAACATTAGCCTTTTTCATTTCCCAATGACAAAATATCTTGAAAATAAACAACAGCTAAAAGGAGGTAGTTATTACTTTTTTTAGTAGGTTACTACAAAATGCAGAGTGAAACAAGTATATTTTAGGCCTTATCATAGGAAATATAAACCCTAATGTTCCCAGAGTCAGTACAATTTTCTGCAAGCTTTATCTCCATGGCAATGGAGACTGCACAGTGCAACACAGTGAAGCTGTAGACAATGGCAGTAAGATAAAAAAGAAAATGACCCCCAGCATGAAGCTTTTTGAAGTAGGCAATTATTTGGTTTTAGTAGGTGAGATAAAATTTTATTTTAGTTTTGATAGTGATTCAAATACAAATGTTTCCCACATACTGAGTTTCCCCTTCTTCAGTGTTACAGGCTCATTTAGTATAAAATAAAAGGACTTAGTATATATTTAGTACAAAAGTCCATTACTTAAAGGTAGCTACAAAAGCAGAGGCTCTCCCTTCACAAAGATCCACATGGAGAGGACAAGAGGCAGCAAGTACAAGGGAGAGATTTCACCCTGACATATGAAAACCCATTTATGGTGAAAACAGTTAACCACTGGAAAACCTCCCCAGGGATGTGGTAGAGTCCCCATCACTGGAGGTTTTCAAGATGTAATTGAAGAGAGTGCCAGATAATCTCATCTAGGCTTTCTTTCCCATGAAAGGTTGGAACAGATGGCCTTTCGAGGTCCCTTCAACCTGGGCTATTCTGGGATTCTTTGAAAACCGAATAAATGTTACCGTAGCTCTGACTGTGAAAAGCTTTTTATGCTACATTGACTTCTGGATTTCAATCCATTCCCAAATTATATTTATCCAAAATATTCTGTAATGCAGCTAAAGAAAACTTGGTGTTTAATAGTTCCAGTGCTGCTTACTGCTAGAAATGCAATTATTGATTAGGGTACAGCAAAGCCATCTCTTTAAAATATAATCAGACAGAAGACAAATGGAGCTTTCATTCACCAGCTGTTTCCAGTCTAGAATAAATATCACTTGCAAAATTGGTTTTTGCTGCTTTACACTGCATTTTAAAGAGTGGGCATATCTTAATAGAATTTTGTGTACTTTAATGTGATAATGACTGCCAGCATTACATCTCTCAGGATAATTTCTAAAATACACTAGATCTTTCCAAAAGTGAACTGGATTAAACAGATTTGCCTGACTGACACAGGTTAAATTCAGGTTAAATAGTAATTTATAATCCCACACTGATTAAATGTAGTTGCATATAACATGTTATTAATTTACAGAAATCTGAAGTAATTAAATTCATGGTTGTCCGCTCAAAGTTCCAAATATCTAATCTCAAACTGTGCAATTAACCAGTAGCCATCCCAATGACATGATCACCAACAAGAATAAAATTCAGATTCTCAGATTCAAGAAAAAGCTTTTGGATGAAATATGGACTTTAAAAAAATTTATTTGTCACTAATATTAGAAGGGATAACAACTTCACTAAAACATAAATTACTATCTAAAATTTTATATAAATATCAGCCAGCAAAGAATAAAGCAGCTTTAATTTAAAAATTCTGCCTGCTTTACAGGAAAAAAAAATAATCTACCAGGGAGCATTTGGTGCAATATGCCATTGCTCTTAAGATATGAAGACAAACCAGAACAGTTAGCTGTCAAGGCAGTGTTCACAGTGCTCAGACATGTGCTCAGTATTAATGCAAAGGCAAAAGACAGTGCATTCCTCTGAAAGTGCTAGCTTTTTATTCTACTACAATACGAGTATTTGCAGTTCTAATTTAAATGATTAAGACAACCTCCACCAAGTATTTTGCAGACGTGTCTACTACTGATTGCTGGCTATAAAAGACCAAGCCTAAATCCATAACAATAAAATACCTTATGGTTACTGGAGTAAAGAGCAGCATAGTGGTAACATTGTCCAAAAATGCAGAAAGAATTGCAGCAATAAGGCACAGAAGAGTAATCATGGCCCACACCTTGCCTCGAGAGAACCGATAAGCCTAGGAAAAACAAACAGAAGCAAAATTAATGTACTGCATCACTCCAGCTTAGATTTCAAAAAATTATAGATTAAGCAACTTGATCAAAGTCAAGCAACAATGACCTCAGAGCATTTACTATTTCTTTACTATTACTCCAACAGCACCCTCTCCAATACTAAATAATTTGTCAAGAAAATAATTCATGGCAGTAGGCAAACAATCCCATCAAACAAAGGAAAAAGGCTGAAGAAACACCACGCTCTGCTGCCAGTCATAAAGGAGATCAGTGGCAGGAGAAGGGCTGAGCCTCCATCTTCCACCTGCATGTCCAGGTGGACTAACAGGGTTTAGACCTCCCTTCCTTTCCACACCTGGGACACTTTCCCCATCCTCAGAGCAGCACTGCTGGAGTGAGTCCAGAGAAGGGACACAAACATGATCAAAACACTGGAGCCCCTCTCCTACGAGAACAGGCTGGAAGAGATCTGCGTTATTCAGCCTGGCAAAGAGAAATCTCCAGGGTCACCTTACAGCGCCTTTCAGCACCTAAAGGGCAACAATTTAAGACAGGTTGGGGGCAAGACTTTGGGCAAGGATATGTAGTGATAGGACAAGAGGGACTGGCTATAAACTGAGACAGTAGGCTTAGATTGGATATTAGTTAGAAATTCTTTACTGTGAGGGTGGTGACATTATAACAGGTTACCCAGAGAAGCTTTGGATGCCCCATCCCTGGAAATGTTCAAGTCCAGGCTGAATGGGGTTTTAAGAAACCTTCTCTAGTAGAAGGCGTCCTTGCCCATTGCAGGGGGATTGGAACAAGATTATTAAAGTTTCTTCCAACCCAAACAATTCTCTAATTCTGTGGTTGTGATTCTATGAATTACACTTTTCATGTAAACTTTTCATACTCTGCTACTGTGCAAAGGTTTGTGGCCACTTTTCACATGTGGTCATAAAGTTAATGATAGTTTCCTGCCCCACTGCCAGGCATAAATAGAGAGTTCAGCTTCAGCAGAACTGCAGTCCTGGGGAAATCAGTGAAATATTCAGCTTAATAGCGTCCAAATGCTTGTGTACCCTACTGGGGACCTTTAACATTCTCCTGTAGAAACAGAATTGCATTAAGGGCTTCCTTTTATCCACAAAGAATTTTTCCAGTATTACAACATGATCACAACATGACAAATTTTTCCAGTATTAAAACATGATCATTTCTAATATGATAAGTATATGCTGACCTTAGAAGGTTTCTTTAAAGAACGTGCTTGGCGTGACAGATTTGAATAAATACTAACTTGATAAATCTAGAAATACTTATAAGCACCAAATAAACCCACCTTTACTGCACAATAGTCAAAGAATCCAGTCTCTGAAAATATGGCCACCAAAACCATCTGCCAAAAATGAGGAAAAATATAATCACTTTGAACTGATATATAAAATTAATTTAATTATTACTCAAAACTAAAGCAAAGCAGGTTGTGATACTGAAAAATGGATTTCTTAACTGACACAACTTTGAGAATCTAATCACCCTTATATTAGAATATCCACTACAGCTGCCAGATATCTCTAGTTAATGAATCATATGGTGAAATATACTTCTCAATATAAGCAGTCTGAAAATGTCATAGGAGTCTGGTTGAATTTTATTTGTAGTGACTAAGTGGGCACCATACATTAAGTACTCAAAGTATCTCCCTTATATCATTAATCAAGAAGAACCAATAAGTGTGTTTGCTCTCTGCAGTAATACTCTTCAGAGCACAGAAGATAATGGCTTCAAGAAATGCTTGCATTTTCCCACATCTGAGAGGTCTCCTGTCCTTCTATCTTTGCTCTAAACAGATTTTTTTTTTCCTTCTTCTTTTTCTGTGGGGAATGCAAGGAGCAAGGACTAGGAAATAAGTAAAGCTCAGAATGGAAACAGAAAATTGTAATTTTGTCTCTGTATATTGTATATTTTGTGTTAGAGTCTAATAGCACTTGGACAATGCTTTTTACCACAAATAGCTCTGGGCAAAGTGATTAAAATAATATATGATTAAAATCTCATCAGATATTACTTCTCCATTTCTGGCTTGCTTTTTTTGTAGCTTCAGACAAAACAATGAGACAGGAAACAACTCTTGCAGCAGAGTGTGTTTGAGGATGGCTTTGAATAAACAAAATTAAAAAGAAAAATGAGAGTGATAATACTTGGCCCTCAAACAGGTCTTTCTGTTTATAAATCCCAAGGATGTTTTTAGCATATTGTCAATACAATCTCACAGATTAAAAAAATTTAGAAAAGGATCAGCTTTTCAAAAGACTCTTTCAGAGGTCTGATCCTCATCCTTTTTGGTAAATTCCTTAAGACAAAAATGTTTGTCATAGTTGTCTGAGAAAAGTACAGTTAACAAAATGTTCTAAAAGAAAACACCTCTATACTGAATGCAATTATTTTGGCACATTTAGAGCAAAAGACACATTTTAGTTACCATTCCAAACAATAATGCCAGTGTCTCATAGTCAATCCACTCCACCACTTTGACCATACTTGGCCTCTGCAATCAAAAAATACAATTACAAGTGAATGCCACCTAACTTGTGATTAGCTATGACTTATAAACTCCACTTAATTGATGAACCATTTAAATAAATGTGATGGAAATTAATAAGTGTTCCTACAAGCTACATAAAAAGGACTCTTTATTTTTACCATTAGTACTATCATTATTATTACTAATTCAAAGTACTGCTGGCATCCTAAGTCAGTCATTAGCAGGCTATTGGTTGGTCTAGTTGTTCCTTACTTAACATTACAGAATAAAAGATAACCAAATTACATGGTACACTGCAGTTCCCTTTTAGGTAAAAGAACAAAAGCATACCACTTCACCTGTGAATAAACTGGAGGGTATTAAAGGGAATGTAGTAATGATGTGGTTACGAGAACAACCGAGAAAATCAATCTGATGTTTGACTATATATCAATGAAGAGTAAGCAGCAGGCGAAACAAAAGGGTTGGAACATGCAGGCATGAGATGTAATTATTTAGGGTAGTATAAAGTGTATTTCCATTTAGGTACGCTTGGTAGCCTAACATTACTGAAAATAACAGTGTTAAACTAACGCTGGATTAAGCTGAGAATGGTTGCAGTCAGCTTCCTGCAAATCAGAATAAAAAAGCATCAACTGACGTTTTTGTACTCCTCTTGTCTACACATTAGTCTGACCTCATTTCCCACCCCAGTTTCTGTCCTACCATTTCTTTTTTTAAAAAACACTGCTTTGCCATGTGCTCAGTTAGAACTGGGCAAACATGGAAATTAATGACACCTGACACCACACCCAGAGATAAAGGGAGCACTTACAGTTTGAAAACTTACCTCTCCAACAATAGCTAAGGCAGCTAAAGCGGCCAAAGCGCCCAGCATGGCTGCAAGGGTCCTGTGAACAATCTGCAACAAAGGGTAAGAATTGACCACAGACTCCTCTAAGCATCTCCTTACCATTAAAAAGAAGGTGGGGAAAGGATAAGACCTCATGTACACAATTCTTTTCTTGGCTTGCTTGAGGGCTTTTTCTGACTAGAGGATGGTTAATTACTTTGCTATTAAGAAAAAAACCAAACTGACCCACAAACAAAACCAAAAACCAAATAAAACAAAATTTAAAAATCAACCAACTAAAGCCTTGCCTGTGCAAATGCTGCTAGGAAGTCTCATCTCTAACATCCAGGAAGGGAAGGGACTTCTGCACCAGCTTCTTACATTTGCCAGTAGGTGACCCAAGAAGGAAAGCAATTCATCTTCCCTAACTTAAGGATCAAAAAGCCTCATCCTGTTGGCTTCCCTTCACATCCCATGGAAAGAAGATGCATGCCCAGGAGGTGATCCATCTCATTCTTAGTAGGGGCTTGTACAGCAAGAGAGCCCTGAAAATGTGCTTTATTTCTCCAAGAACTCATCTGTAGTTATTTAATCCTCTATGTCTGGAAGATCACAGATTGTGTAAAATAACTCGGCTAAAGTAAGCATGTAATTAATGAAAATCACACTACAAAAGACTGAATCTAATTACCAGCTTTCACTATTAATATGTTTAAATATTATTCCAACACAAGATAAATTTATTGTTAAGAAAGAAATAAAAGAGTCTAGAAATATTTCATTTGCCTCTAATTTCATAAGAAATATTTTGCTGATAATAAAAATAGGATAAGAGCATCTCAAGGCTCTCCTCCATGTTTGTAAAGGAAAAGCAAAAAAGGAAAGATTTGGCTTTGTTTTTCCTCCTTGATTATAAATTTTTAATGGAAATGGTAAAGAACTGCACAATTTACCAAATTACTAGAAAAATAAATATATATATAAATTACTAACTCAAGAGTAAAAAAATTATCTGTCTCATCCTCCTGTTTTCCTTAAAAATGGACTGAAGAATAACCTATTCATGGTCACAAAGCAGCAGATCAGACCAAGATTTTTATGCCCTAATGACCTACTTGTTCAGAGCACAGATTACAACTCCCACCAGCTCCTACAGAAATGTTGTGATAACCCACCGGCTCACTTTTGATTTCCCATTTCAGTGCATTGACATGTAAGCACACATATGGCCCTTCTGATTCTGCAAAGGTGGGGAGCACTTGAGAACATTCCATAGCTCTTTTGGCTGGCAATCAGGGGCAGCAATTAGACCTTACAGCTCTCTCCAATAACAGATGCCAAGCAGAGCTGTCCATTAAGGAAGGGGATCAGCTTCTTACAGAGCAAAGCCCAAGTGTAGGCTGCAGGGAAATCCTCAGCTGTTCTCAAACTGAAGGTTTTCTCCTCGTGCAATCCCCACCCACCTTTGATGGCTCTTTTACAGTTCTCAGAAAGATATCATAGGTTTTCTGAGATTTGTTTAGCTACAGATTTTTTGCATATTTCCACATAAGCACTTTTGCTGTCACTGTTGTATGCTTAATTGCTCACATTGAGTTGACTGCAGTTTCAGTTTCCAAGAGTTTGCTGTCATCTATGGGTGAAGTTTGCTTTCATTTATGCAGAAAGAAACTGAACAAATTAAGTCATCTGCCAGTTCCTTCATTCCAGTGGTTTTTCAAGAAGGATATACAAAGGTATATCCCGAAGAATGAACAAGGTCCAAAGCTTTACTACAAAAAACTTAGTAAATGTACAACTGTCCATTCCTATCAAATGAAATAAAGTAATATATCAAATGAATAAAGTAATCTAAAGCCTAGAAAGAACACTTATGTAAACTCTGAGACATGTAAATATTCAATATTTGATATTTAGGAAGCTTAAGGAAAAAATAGATTAGTCTCTTTAATTTTCTTTTCACAGAAAATAAACCTCAAACAAAGAACATATTTGCACAGGTATTTTTTAAAACTTACAAACTTAGAAGTTAGGAGGTGCAGGTTATGATTTCTGACATTCTTTGAACCACAATTCCATCTAATACACATTTGGAGGGCTTTATATCAAGAAAATTCTATTATTATTCTTTTGAAAAATACCCCAGATGAACAAACTCTTTTGAAGACTGGCAGGAGGATGAGTATCTTTTCAGGATGATTCTTGGAGTGTATCCATAAACAACAGCTCAGGTCGAGAATTGAAAGAGCTTAGAAATAAATTAAGACAGAGACTTAATCCCAGGAAAGCTGAGGGATTTAGTGGACTTCTGAATCTAAAGAGATTTTTAAAGGTTAAGTGAGAAATCATCTGTATTCATAGGATTGTTCTCTCACTTGAGAAAGGGCATAGCCTTGTGCAATGACCACGGAGATGAGAAAGGACTGATGAGGAGGAAGATACAAAGCTTTTAGTATGTCAGTTTGTATGCTAGAGCTCCCCACTTCCTATTCCAACTGCAAACTTTGTAAACTCTTTGGAAAAAGGGCATCCTCACCATCACCATCACTTTTGTCTAAAGAATACCTATCAATGCTGACTTACTGCAACAGCAAAGGATAGGGCTCTTGCCTTTTTCAAAGAGACAGTAATACAAATAAAAAGTGCTACTGAAAACAATGCAGTCCAGATTTCACTCTTTAGAAAGCAGGATTCAGTTTAGAGCTCACTCATATGTGATGTTACAAGGCTAAGAGCTGAAGAAATTGAAAAATCTAGGGAATAGATATTTACAGTATTTGATATAAAAAAATTAAAATACACAAAGCTACAACAGTAAAACAACAGTGTCAACAACGTAGGTGTGTTGATAGCAACCTCATAGAGTCAATCAGAATAAGCAAAGACTAGGAAAGGCTACTATAGCAATTTTGTTTCATAATTCTCTGTAGAAAGTTTGTCTCATGATTGCCTGCTGTGTGATAAACACAATGAGTTGAATGCTGATTCTAATAGTTTCCACACTCTTAATTCAGGAGTTCATTTTAAAGTAAGATATTAAAGCTACCCAAATAATTTATGCCACAAGTCTTTTTGCTTGATATTAATTAACAATATACAGTTGCAAACTTTAATGCAAATTGGATTTAAAAAGCCTAGACCTTTCCCAGATTTAAATTTCTTTATCTATTTGAAAGTGCTGTTGAATTTTTGCACTGAGTTCATGAAATCATTTGGTAGACTGCAACAGCATCATTATAAAAATTATTCCGAATTCCAAACACTAAATCTCGTATGGTGTTCCAGGAGGCAAAAGAAAATATTTAGAAGCCATTTGAATGACAACCTGGGTGATATTTCAGGGCATATCTTTCCCAGCTGAAATCCAGGATACATGCATTTCTGTAATGTATTTCTGAAGATATGTGGTAAATGATATATCATACCAAGCATTTTATTTCCAGAAGTCCTTTTTTAAAGTCATGAATAGCTGTTGAAATATAAGCGTCAATGATTTTAATGTAAAGCTTCAAACACAGCCCGTATTCATTCTTATCCATTTTATCTCCAATGAAGCCTGTTTTATTGAACTTCTTATTTTACTGATAAATTAATTTGCATTTGATAGAGTGGCAACACTGCTGCATTTCAAAAGGATGCAGTTATTACCAAACTTATATCCACATATGAGTTTTATGTATTTTTCACCTACCTTCAGAATAGCTGAGATCTTCCTTATAAAATCAACAGCCAAATCCCTCTTAGACTTCATAGTCTCTAGTTTATTTCTTTATTCTCAGGTGACAAGGAAGGAGAGAAGTAAAATTTACCCTAGGATAGCTTTTTCTCTGACTTTATGTTTTGTATCTATTCCTTTTCATGTTTTAATAAGGACTGATTTGGTTAAAATAAGACATTCTCAGCAGTGGAAGAGTCTTTTTTCCTCAGTTTTTTCCTAAAGACAATCAAGACACTATTAGCCTGAACACCTCTGAAAATGTGCTTCTCAGTCACGTTCCTTGATGGAGTTGTCTTATAAATCTTGGTGGTCTGGTTTGCCTTGGACTATTCCAGTTGTTTTAGCAGGATACAGATGAAACTTCAGTCTTTCATGGGTGCACATATTTGATTCACTCTTAAGTGGATCAAAAGAAGTGGATCCAAAAAACCCCATTTTGGAAAATTAATGCAGAAGTCTAATACTAGCATCAGAAACTGTCCTCAAAAATGGAAATTGCAGAAAAACAATGTTAAGTTAGCTTTAAAATTTGGGTAATTTTTCCTAACTGTCAAGCAACATGACCGAAAATTTGGGCTTATGATAGAAAACAAGGGTCAAAAAAAGCGTTGAAATACTTTGAGCTCTGCCTTGCTGTAGATCCACTTCAAACCTGAATGGCACCAAATTCTTAATCCATAGAAATTTTCTTTATTTCTGGCAAATTTTAAAATTTGGATACAATAAAGCAGCAAACTAGAAACATAGGATGTAGTCAGATACAAAGGAGTTCAGAGCAGAAGAAAAAGAAAGTTTGTGATGCCAGACATATTTATTTGGTTTTCCACATGCTCACCTCTGGTAAAGAGCCTGACCAGTATCAGTTAGTGAAGTCATAGCAGCATATCTCCCCTTCAGCTGGTGATGGAAGCTAATGTTTTAGCTCCTCACCCTCCTGACCCCAGTTTCCTCCTGACACCAGCTCTGCAGAAGCAGTTCTGCAGCCTTGGGGCACTCTGTCCAGCACAGGGGAACCCCTCACAGGAGATGTGCCTCAACAGCTTGCACAAAATTAATGATAACAGAAAATTAATTGCCTTAGAATTACCTAGTTAAGCAGTAGAAAGTAAACTCTGTAGGGATTTTAATGAGGAAAAACTGAGCTGCCTCACATCGCTTAGAAAGTATGACATGCTGGTGCAGTGTGCAGGGATGGGCTAGAGCAACTCTTGAGGTAAGCAAGTAAGGCACACTGGTGAAAGATGATGTGCATCAAGAATCCCAAAGTGACTCCAAGCATCACAAAAATCTGTGACAGCAAGAACAGCTATTTATATCTTCATCTGAAGATTAGGACACTATCTATATGAATTCTATATATGCAGGCATAAATCGTAAAATAACACTTTACACTAGGTTAAATATTTTAAAAATCTAATAATGAATCTCATTTTTGTAAGCCAAAATATGCCAAAACTGCCTCACTGTATATAAGTAAATCTTGCTAAGGAAAAAAAATCCTGGACCAAAAGTTTACGCATTTTTACAAGAAATCAGTGGTGAATCAATATTATAGTACTGCCACTTGTATGAAATATATGACTAAGACCAGTTAAGACTGGAGAAATCTGTGGATTTAGAAACATGATCATATCTTAGTACTAACATGCATTCTTATTCATTCTTTGCACAATAAATATTTATGCCTGTAACTGTGAAAATAATATTCCATATGTATTCATTTATATTCAATAAGCTCTTTTTAAAGACAAATACCCAACCTTAAATTATTTTTTTTTAATGAAAACAATAGATTCTGTAGCAAATTTTATAATTTCTGAACATCTATTCAACCCCAAGGAAAGAAAGCACCCATCTATGACATTCTGCAATAATACCTATTTCTGCTCAGATAGTGTGCCAAATTACTTGTTCTGATTTAATGCCAGTGGAGGAAGTCCTGGTATAAACAACCGCGCCTTAGGGGAAGTCATGGCAACAGTTTGCCACTTTCTAATACAATGCTATGCAATATAAAACATATACAAGATGATTATCTTAAATAAAAAGTGATTAAAAGTAATACTATATGGTGTCCAAGAAAATGCCTCTATCAGTTCACTTTTATCCCTATGATATGTGTGGTGTTTTTTGCTGGGGTCAAGCTAATTTTCTTCATAGGAGCTGCTAGAGGGCTGTACTTTGGATATGTGTTGAACATAGAGTTGATAATGGAAAGATGCTTTTGTCATTGCTGAGCAGGTCTTACATAGAGCCAAAGCCTTTCCTGCTTTTCCTACTGCCCTGCTGATGAGCAGACTATGGATGCAGGGGAGATTGTGAGCCAGGACAGCTGACCCCAACAGACCAGAGGGATATTCCAGACTGTATGACATCATGATCAGTATATAAAGAGGGGGGAAGGAGCAGGAAGAGGGGGATGTTTGGAGTGATGATTCTTGTCTCCTCAAGTCACTGTTTGATGGAGCCCTGCTCTCCTGGAGATGACTGAATGCCTGCCTGCCCACAGGAAGGAGTAAAGTAATTCCTTGTTTTTCTTTGGTTGCATGCAGCTTTCACTTTCCTTATTAAACTGTATTTATCTCAATCCATGAGTTTTCTAGCTTTTATCTTTTTGATTTTTTCTCTGATCCCTCTGATGGGGAAGTGAACAAGCACTTTCCTGGGGCTTGGATGCTGGCTGGGGTAAACCACAACAGCACATTAACTAGAACAAGCTAAGAAATACAAGGTAAGGATATCTTATAATTCTTGTCTAGGATAGGCAATCTTAGAATTCTTGTTCAGGATAGTCCTGAAAGCCTGTGATTAAGTATCTGCATTAAGCTGACATCAATTCTTTCTGTACATAAAACAATGCAGAGAGAGAATCAGGGAGAAAGATAGAGAAAGAGACTTAAGAAATCAAATTATTTTCTGTGAATAAATTACCAGATTAATTCATTCCCCTCTTCTATATTGAAAATCTGTAGGCTGATTACAGATTCTGCAGAGATTTTTTTTACTCCAAAGGTTGGTCAAAGGCTTTGAATGAGCAATGTGCACAATTCACAATCTCTTCAGAGTCTATGAGTTTTCTTCTTTAGCTGTATCACTGCTTGCTGTTTGTAAAGAAAACTGAATTACTAAACCTTCATGCTGATATGGAACATTGGATTAACTGGTTCAAAGAGATCCTTGAATGATGCAAACAAAAATATACCTTTGATGCATGAGATGAGACAAACTATTGAATTTTCATGCCTTGGAAACTTGAGGAAAGAGTAAAGCTGGAGAAAAGAACATGGAACTAGCAAGGAAGGGGGGGTATATATTTGTAGAGATGATGGACAGAGGATGCAGAAGAGGGTGTAATCCTATGAAATGAGGGTTGAAATTACTGCTAATTGAGTCTTGTTTTGAAATAACCTCTCACCTCAGAATATTAAGGAAAAGAGGGATAAAAAGGTAAAACATCACACCTAGCAAATATTTCTACCAGAATTGTACGAGAGAAGTCTGCCATACCTATATCACAATGGTCATAAGTGGATGTTTTCCAAACTCTACATGCTGGAATGGTTCTGATGTCAAGAAAATCAGTTTTATATATCACCAGAAAACTCCAAAATGTAGTATGCAGTAACTGATAGCTTGATAGCCCTTCTGAGTCAAATTTGATAAGCAAATCTGTACTTGGTATGAATTTCAGGATTTTGCCTTGTTACAGAAGTGGACAGATGCACAGAGAACAAACTCATGTTCTGTAAATCAGGGCCTTGAGTCCACATTAATAGAAAGGTGAGCTCTGCAGAAAGAGAGGATAGTAATCATTTTTATGTCCTAGGCACTCATTCCTGTAGCATTTTAGCTGCATAAAACATGTTCTACATGACTTAAGTAAAGAGATCTGATCATAAGCCAGTAGAGAACCCAAAAGAAACCAAACTGCTTCTGTGGGCCAACAGGATCAAAGCCACTGTTTAGCCACAGGCTGGACTAGGAACAAGCTTTCAGTCTTGCAAGGGTGGATCCAGTTCTCCAGCACCTCAGCAGGCTTTGCTGGCTCCATCCACTCCAGGTACTTGATAGCATTCCCAATGCACACCCTCATTCTTTGCATCCTAAAGACATTTTTGAGAACTGAGAGATGCTCTATTACATTTACAATTTCAGAACATTTTCTGAAACTGAAGAAGATGCCACCATTTGTATTTTCCCAGTTGTCCCGGTTATCTCCGTTCTTGAGACTAATAAGACTGGGAATTTCTAGTAAACAAAGGACATGGACCAAATCATGAAATTTTATCTTCCCAGTCTGAATTTTTGTCAGCCCTATTAAAATAGTAGGTTAATAAACCATGCAGAAATACAGCTACACACTATGAACAGTAGAGCAAGCTGCAGTTTGCATTACCTTTACAGGGAACTTTCTGTTCTAGCTAGCAGTTCCTCTGGAGAGTCTTTCATCCCTGACATCTCCTGTCTTTTTTCACTCCACTTTTCTTCTCTGAATTTTTTTCCTCTTTAAATCTTGTCATCATATCTCCCTTCAAGCCTGCCCCCTACCCTTTCAGCTTTTTCTTTCACTTTTGCCTTTGCTGTTGCTGAAGGAAGACACCATCTGAGGCCCCAGAAAGAGCTGAGTGGTTCTCATCCCTGTTTGTGTGCATTAGAAGTGCACATGAGTTCTAACTTGTTAAAATTTTAAGACTTCATGGCTCTCTAGCCCTCTGGTTGCCGTAGGCAGGGAAGAAGCTGAATGGCAGCATTCAATTAAGCTAATTTAATGTTCTGTTCCCTCTCTCAAACAGAAAGGAAACACACCAACCCACAAAAAAAAAATAGCATGCAAGGCAGGGCTAAACATTTGTATTTGCCAGTCTTTCACAAATTGAACAAAATACTGTTCAAAATTAGGTTTAAAAGGCACAGAAATTAGCAAATGGCCATTTGGAAATTAGGTTTTGCATTTAGTGTTGAAAATTTGACTGGTATTATTTTAAAAAATATTATTCTGTGGAAAGAGAAGCCTGACAACACCTTTTAAAGCAGACAATCCTATGTGGTCCTTAGAATAGCGAGCAGCACCATCCAGTGGCAATTTTTTTCCTAGTTCATTCTTAATTAAAGACAGTTTACATGCTGCTGAAGTACCATAGCGCCCAAAAGGAGTGTTTTCTTTAAAACACACATATTCAGAGCACAGCCAGACTTCTACCATGATAGATCTAACAATTAGGCAGGCAATAGTCAGTGTAAAATCAATATTCATTTTGGATTAATAAGACAAAATTGTTATTATAACATATCAAGCTGTGATCCAGCTGGGGATTTTGCTTGCTATTTTATTGCACTTTTGTTTTAATTGAAACCCATCCCTTCCTCATCTTACAGAATTTTGCTTCCTTTAAGCTTTCTTCCCTTTGCTGCAGTTAGGGCAGGTAAAAATGACTAGTTTATCTTACTGGTGCTGGCTCTATCCTTTTAGACACTCCTCATTTTTGGCAGTGGCTCTACTCTACACAAGCAAGAGAAATCCTGGCACCTTGGGGGTACTGATAAAACCCTCCTCATAAGGAGCAACTTGCAATGCTCCTGCACAGCAGATTGAAAGTAATTCTGAGCTTCTCAAAATGCACTGAGATCAAAATACACAGAGGTCACATCCTCCCCCTCAATTAGGGAAAGGCATTAGGGAATTGTCTGTACTGCTTAATTGGTAGCTCAGGAGCAGGCTGTTCTCTCTGGAAGAATATATAGGGTACCACTTGTTGAACACTTCACTCTGGGAGACAGGATAGATGGATCTGTTCTGTGTCTGGATCTCCTTGTTCAATCCAGTCATCCAGCATCTACCTCAGCAAGCTTTACTGCACACCCTCAGTTTGTGTCCTAAAACCAGTTCTCGTGGGGGTGGCAAGAGTGCCCTCATCAAAGTGCACACTTTCAGCTGGGGAGGTATGGAGGGAAAGAGACTTTTGAATGGTAAAGGTTCTTTAGAGTTATGGGGACTCCAAACAAGATCCAAAACCATTTGTTGCCCAGGGCAGATGAGGTTAGACTACTCCAGAGGAAGCTTGATTTGTATTAAAGGTAAGTTTTACTACTGGATTTTATGTTTAGGCTTCATTACCCTGATTTAGGTTCTCTACAACCCTCAGAGTACTCCCAGTACTTAAAACTTCTGGGTTCTTTTATTCCCTACCACTCCCAGACAATGGGGTAGATAAGGGGAAAATTTTATTCTTGCCCAGGGAGGTATGGCTCGGAGTCTTATCAAGGAGAGTAGAAGGTTTGTTCTGATAATCTGTCCCTAATTTTCTGATAAACCCTACAGCTCTGTTTTAATTCCTCTTCACAACTTTTTTTATCCTAAAACAAATGAAATCCATAGCAGCAGGAACATATTCTCTCTGACAAAAGGCCAGGGAGTGCATCAACTACTCTTTCCTTTTTTACATGGTCTTTTCCAATAACTGCAATGGATTTTCTTCTGTTCCTTTGCTACCAGTCTTTTGGGAGGACATATCTGGAGGTGGGAACATTCTAATCCACACTCTTCTCAGTCTGTATCTAAAGACAGATCAATACAAGAATGGATGGGAAGTGAGAAGCCATGCTGACTAAGCTGATCACTTCTCTGATCAGTCACATTTTCTGTTACTTTCCTTATCAGAAAAAAATATCCCTTAAGACTGGCCTATTTCCATCACTTAATGTTATGCTTCATAATAGCCAAGGACTATTTCTTCTCTTTTCCTATTCCCTCTCTAAAGCATAATTATTTGATAAAAAATCTGGACTGTGTGGGTGTAGACTGCAGTAATAACCCCTTATTCCAGTTGTAAAAATGTTTCCTGCTAGTAAACACTAGTTCAAGCAGCCTGCAATGACAGAAAAATGGTCAGACTAAAATCACATAAAAGTTTTGTTCTCTGGAACTAATTTCTGCTGGTTAGATGCTATTAAAAATCACTCTGATATGAGTTAAAGAAATTAAGCTTAGGGGATGTTTATTCATAATTTAAGTTAGTTAATAATAGAAAAGTAGTATGGAGAGAAACTGACACACTCCATTTCCATTAAAGTAATTTAAATTGTGATTATAAGCCCATACTTCATGTTAGTAAGAAACTAGAGCTTTTAAGGCCAGATCTTGCACTTTCAAGTATATGTGTTTTAAAAAGAAATACAGACATGTAAATGTCATTCAAGATGTCAGATCATTAAAATGCCACTTAAAAGATCCTGGCATGATCTTTCTTAGTGCTAATTACGAGACAGGGTATGAAGCTAAATAATATAATTTGTGAGAGTCTCATAGAATTTCTGATACTTGCTTTTCTGCTATTTTTTCTGATGCACTTTTCTTCCATTTGATATGCTATTGGTATCTCTTATTTTTTTTTCAAATTTTTAAATTAACTTTGTGTAATAAATGTTATTTTGCCTTTTCTCCTGATTAAATGTAACATTTTACAAAATAGCTTTTAAAAGGCAATTACTTTCACATTTGCTTCTGCTCATTCAAGTATCATAAACAGCTAACACTGCATTTTAACACACAACACAAAACAAATATATTATTAGGGGAAAGTGTTGGACAAGGGCACACATTAAGTAATTTCAATTAATGAACTCTATCCTTTAATAATTGATGTCTAGCATTCCTCCTTACATATTTCTAATTAATGCAGCTCCAACATAGCTGCAAATATGCCGTTAATAATTACAAATAGGAGCTTTATGAATTAAAAAAAACTTCTTTGCATACCAGCAAAACTTTAATATTTTAACAGATATTTTAAGACATAGATGGGCAGATAGGTTTCTCTTCAGCATAACCAGTGCCTTATCCCATTTTGCCTAGACAAAAACAGGGACAGGGTGAGAAAGCAAAGGTATCTAACTGTATTTATCTGATATCTAACTAATCTTTCCGATAGCTAACAATGAGATTTTATCTGCACAACTTTTCCTTGACCATGCCTTATGACCAGAAATGATACCTCATTCAGTTAATGAGCTACAAATAATCACTTTAGTCACATAGGAAAATGCTTTCCTGGAAAACATTATGGAAATCAAAGAAGGCAGAGGAATCAAGTACTCTCAGCTGAAAGAACACAGATGTTGGAGCAGGGGTTTATAAAAATTAAAATTTTCTAGCTTTTTCTTTTATTGTTTTCAGTCAAGAGAGTATATGCAT
The DNA here is from genome assembly GCF_963513975.1 of Fringilla coelebs. Classification (NCBI taxonomy): domain Eukaryota; kingdom Metazoa; phylum Chordata; class Aves; order Passeriformes; family Fringillidae; genus Fringilla; species Fringilla coelebs. The sequence goes on from NC_140029.1 coordinate 33,329,948, forward strand.
TTTGAGGATCAAAATTAGAAAAGGCCTGTCTGACAATGCATCAACATCAGTGTAGAACTCTGCACATCCATCTTTTACACCAGATGTCCCTGTAGACCAATGTGAAAACATACTTGTAACCCATTTTAACCAGTGTTTCCACAGTAATCCTGAAAGGTCAGACAGACAGAAGAGCTGAGATCAACAAAAGTAAACCTGCCACTCTTTCTTTCTTCCTTGCTTGCTTTCTTATTTTAACATGCAGTTTTTTGAATTTCCTGTGCAGTTTATGCTTTCAAGAACAAAATTAAATACTTTGTGTTTTCAACAAGTCTATAAAATAGTATAGAGTAGATCAAAGCAAAAGCACCACAAGAAGCTGAATGTTTTTCTCCTTTGGGACAAAGGGGAGGGAATAGAGGAGAGGGAACAGATTGATATTTGAAGAAAATAATTTTGATATTTGAAGAAAATAATTTTCAAGAGAATTAACATCTAATGAAAGAACAGATGATTGCATAAAGGTTAAAAAAAAAAAAAATAGCCCATAAACTCCGAACAAAAAATTAAGACACGATCAAGGGAGGCAAAAGCAATATAAAAAATTTCAGAGGTAGAGTACAAGAATTGTGAAGCAAGAAAATATTCATATTTGTGTTAAGCCTGAAACTAGAAATCATTGGAAATTAAAGAAGAAAATGGGCATCTTATTCTATGAGAAAGATAATTTTATTTTATGAATACATAACATGGAATCAGTTTCAAAAGAAACAACACTGAAAATCAATGCCTGAAGAAATGAAGTCCAACAGCTTGTTTTCTGAAGAGTAGCACATCCTGAGGCCTCCACTGACAAGGAGAGGTGCTTAATTTAGACATTTGATGCTAACTTGGAGGCAAGCAGCTGCCACAAAGTAGATTTTACCCTGAATGTTTACAGTGGTAAAAGTTTGGAGAAGACAATTGTTTACAGTAAATGCGCTTCAGTTTCCAGCTGGAAGCTCTTACTTGACAATATTCTCCCATCATTCTGTATCTGCAGGAAGCAGAAGCCCTTGCAGCCTCTTTTGCACAGTCCCTGGTGACTAAGGTAGCAAAGAGCAAGAGGAGAAAGGCAAGAAAACATTAAAAGATGAGGAAAGTGGGGATGAGGAGGCTGTGGGCAAGATCTACCATTCATGCTTGGGAAAAAAGGGCTGTGCAGGAGGAAATAGAGGCTCTTGTGATTTGTTAACAAGAGCCTCTATTATAAGATAAGATGCTTCCTTTTTCTTCAATTTTAAAGAAAATATGTGAAAATATAGCTCTAAAACTGGTTGGGGTGTCCACAGTATCTGAATTTGAAGCTGTATTGCAAATAATAATAAATAAAATATGGGAAAATAATAAAGACTGATAAAAGATGGGGAGTGGCAACACCAAAAGTTAAGATCTATCTCTTTAAAAAATTAAAGAGAGAGTTTCTGCAGTAGCATTGATTTCTCTAACAGTGATAACAGCTAAAGGGATAGAGAGTGCAATGTGTTGAGAAAGCAGGACTTCAGGCACTGAAGTTATAAATACTGTATATGATGAAAGCCAGTATTACATATTCCAACAATATTAACATCCATTGCTTGCAAGAAATCCACAAGGGAACCATAGAACTTAAAAACAGAGTTTAGCATTTACTCCTGTCATAGCATTTGTTATTTCTATAGATGCTATGGAGAAAATAGCTAATATTATGATGCAATATGTAGCTTTCCACACTCTAAATTAAAAAAAAAGTTTACTTATGAGAATCTATTTCTACTTTTGAATTTGCAGAAATATTTTTTCTGCCAAAAATAGAAATCTTTCCTTGATATTTTCGCATAAACAATAATTTAATGAGTTGTTTTAAGTCTTTTTCTTAAAAGTAAAAGGAACAATAATGCTTTCCCTGGCTCTGCTTTTCAGTTTCCTTTTCCACATTAATTTTTCCAAAGCAGATTTTCAGGATGCAAAATCCCCCCCTTTACATACATTTAAAACCTGATGTTTTTGCAACTGCTAAAATGTTGCATAGTTGGGGTTGAGGGTTTAGGGGTGGGGATTTTTGTTTGGTTCAGCTTTTTTGAAAAAATAAGTTGCATTTCAAAGTATTAGGACTATTTTGGGTTGCGCTGAGTGCCTAGACATATTTATAGAAAAATCTAATCCAATCCCCCTCTGCATTTAATATAATGTGTCTTTGTTCATTTATAATGTACACAGAGGCTTTTTTAGGTTTAGAAAGAAATAATCATTGCTGAACAACATAAGCTAAATGTCTAAAGCATCTGCTGTGTTATGTACATTCATTATTGGTATTTGATTAGGTGAAGTTTTACAGCCTTACCATTTCAATGGAGAACAGGCTTAAAAGCTCAAAATATGCAATGGGTGTGGAAGAAAAATGAGCATGCTGGACATATATACTGTGGAGTACCTTGTAGACTTGATTTAATTCATTTCTTAGTTTCATACTAATGTGAATCAGGCGTGATATGACTCAGAGAATTGACAGTGTGGATGCTCATATGAATTAAAAATATTTTTTAAATAAGTATTCCTCTCCATTTGTAATTCATTTAAGATAAAAGTAAGTGTTTTCAGTTCAAAGAATCCAGTTGGAGTTCTGTGTTATTTATTATATGCTTTCCATTCTTAGTGTAATGTAATGCATTTTTATTTGATTTAGTACCTCAAGGTTTTGTAAGGTTGTTGCAACATATGTTAAAAGTTCCCTGTCCCTTGATTTCATATTAATTCAAGCTCAATACAGTTAAAGAATGCCTAAAAGTCACTTATTAAAATATATGTTCATTTTAACCTGTTGAAAGTACACTAAGTTCATAATTTGAGGTACCTTAGAGAAGGTAAATAACAAAATGGTTTTTTTCTTTTACCTTATAAAATAATTAACTTAAAAACAAATTTTCCACACCTTTCACAATTCAGACCTATTTTTACTCCCACAACAAAACTAGAAATCTGTTGAAATATTAAAAACTTATAGAGCCTAATAGAAAAATATATAAGATCACTGTAACATTAAAAAAACTTGGCAAAATCACTTACAATGCAGAACAATTTCCCCACGTGTATCTTATTCATATCATTAGCAACACTGATGATGCATGAAGTTATATACACATTTTAGAATTATATCAAAGCCCAAGACTGAAAATTCTTCTTGTGCTCCACTTACAGCTTAGGGAAAAAAATAAAATCCAAGTACAAAACTGACTTACTTCCAATATGATCAGCACGTAGACACCTACTAAGATGATGGATGCAACTGTTACTTGTGCCTCTATATTTGCATGAAGGTACTGATGCTTCATGGAGAGAGGAACACTTCCAGACTCCTGCAGGAAAGCTTGAATGTTTATGAAGATGGTGCCTCTGGTGAAAGAAAAAGAAGTTTTGTTTATTCCTGGAATGAAATACCTTTTGTTGTATTTGTGCATTATTTTATATTGAGTACTTACCAATATACTTGTTATATCTTTACAAAAGCAAGCAACTCCTCAAATACATTCAAACAAACTCTACCCTTCTAAAAAGTATTGTTTAGAATTAACTCAAGTACAAACCAGTCTTGTAAGTACTTTCAAAGAGCAACAAGAAGTCATCCTTTCCTGCCCTTCTAAAACTTGCAGCAATAATTATTTTAAAACATTATCATAGTCAACTCTATGGAAACTGCTCCTTCAATTCATAATTTTTTAGTCTCTTAGCAAACCTGTTTGGTATCTGGAAGGTTCTAGTTGTGATGATCTGATGATTTCTTCTTGAACTTAAGGGTAGAGACCAGTTGTATACCACCTGCAAGAGATTCATATTCAGCAGTATTAGCAGAAGTCAGTGATAGTGATATGTCTCTGATATAGGGTTTTATTCCTATTTTTCTATCTTCTGGACATTTTTGTGGTTTTTTGTGGGTCAGGAATAAAATCAGCCTAAATCAATTCCCCCTGATTGGGTTTGTTATGGGTGCTCAGGTTTAATCAAACTAACTCATCCTCATACCTTCACTCAATCAATGAAATGAAAGACACCTCCAGGATGTCCTCCAGAGGGATGATGCCAAAACACATTTTGCATTGAATATAGAGAGCAAAATTTTAATGCAGAAAGGCCAGAGAAGCTTTATAAAGGCAAAATAAAATGCAACTTTAATTACAGTAAGTTTTCTAATGCTGAAATTGAAACACTTTGCAGCAAGAAGAAGCATGGCCACTTAATCCACACAGTGGTGATGGAAATAAATGATAAAACAAATCTCAGAACAAGTGAAAGAGAATTTAACAACTATCACCTGCTGCTGGCGCCTCCTCCTTGATCCTATGTCTTCACTCTGGCTGATTTGTACAATGATGTATTCCTCTGTTTGCTCACCAACAACTTCTGCCCCAAATGGGCCTCCTATGTCTAACTTTAACAGAGCAGAATCATGAAAGTCAGTCAGATTCATAGCTATTAATAAAGTTGTTAAGGTGCAAATTTCCAGTAAAAATAGTATAGGCTGTATAAATAGGAAAAAAAATAGTAAATTTATATTTAAAAATACATTCTTCAGCTAAATTTCAGGAATTTTGAAAAAAACAAAATCAATGTCTGCTTCCTCACTAAGTAGTACTGTTTTGACCAAGTTTCCTAATAAAACAAGAGTTAAAAGTTCATAACAAATATATCTTCCCTAGTGACTTTTGGGATTAACAGCGCTTTCACCTGATGTATCAAAGCTTCAAAATAGCATACAAAAAAACACAGAGACACAGAGAAGTACTTACTCTGTAAGTACTTGTGCTAATGAAAGGCTACACCATTAGCTCAGCAATTTAAACATCACAGAACTTGTATTGGCAAAAACAGTGTAGAAACTGCAGAGGATTTTGCCTGATTATTTGCTTTTTGGTCAAAGTTTTGCTCACAATGTTACAAATATCTGAAAGATATTTTCAACCTCCTTTCAGCTGAAGTACTCACAGAATCTATCACACTCAGCTCCCTTATCTGCTTCTTTTTTCTTGAGATATCTCACATAAGGTGTGATCAAACTACACTCCTAGTCTAGTATAATTGAAAGATCAGCCAACCATGATCCACAAATCCATTGGAAGTCTGGTTCTATTAGCTCCAATACATCTAGGGCTTTTTAAACCTAGCGTTGTAATAGTCCATTTCTGGCACGGTTGAACAAAGCATCCCTGTGGCTTGGTGGATGGGGAAGGGAGGTGATGAGGAAGGTCAAGCTTGTAAAGCCCAAACTTCTAAACCCTTCACAGTTTGTTTGTTACTGTTATAGAGTAATATTGTAATTGTTTTGCTCCTGTCTGTGACCACTAGAAAGCTAAGACATAACCAACAAAACAAAAAAAAAAGCTAACAAACAAAGTAACTCTTTAGTTTTACACATGCATGTTCCATTGAAATCATGAGACTTAATCACATGCTTGAACATCTTATGGTTTTAACATCTAATATTTTATTGAGCATACTACAAAAAGAGAGTAAAATGTACCAGATCATATACCCACCAAAACAATTTTCCCAAAAAGATGTTTTGTAGCCCTCAAAACTAAGAGGCTTTGACAGGAAAAGAAAAAACTCATGATAGTTAGAGGACTCAGGGAAGTGCCGTGCTCTGTCCTGCCTCCAGTGACCCCCAGGGAAGATCATCCATGTTAAGTCAGGGTCTAACGGGGAAAGATTTGGGAGATTATGAGGTTCTTCAGGATTCAGAAAAGAGTAATCTCTCACAGCAACCAAAAAAAAAATAAAACCTGATCTGGTACGAGGTGGGCAGCCAATGCATTCAAAGTGATAAAAATCTCACCCTGCTTTGCAAGGCAAGCTGAGCAAACACCACCAGTGACACTCACATGCCATTAATTAAGCTCCCAAGCTTAAGCTTTGCTTAAACGAATCACATGGGAAAGGATAAAAAAATTATCTCACATGTAACAAATCAAGAGACAAGTCCAGTCTGAAGAATTTACACTCACATCCCTTAGCAAACATAAAGAGAAATGACAACAGTTCTCTTCTGTTTCTGAAAGTTTCAAATACAATTGGCATCACAGTTTTTCTGTGTCACTAGTTGATATATAATAGGAGTCTCAATAGGACCCATAGCCGTATCTTTAACTAGAGACATTAATTAAACCTTCTAAAAGGTCTGCTCACCTGAAGTCATTAACCCTACAATTTGGGACAACTTTTTATAGTCAGTTTTTCACTAGGCATGTAACCACTTATGTCTTGAAAAGCTTCAGGTGCATATAATTATGGCAGCTTCCTTTTAAGCAATACTTTTAAAATAAATCCTGTAATTACCTTGATGACACATTCAGGAGCTATTAGAAAGGATGTCTAAAATTAAACATTATTTTCAAGAAGAGTGGCTCCTTTCTTCTTTTCCTCTACAGATAAGGATACTTTTTCCATTCCATTCTGTGCAGTTATAAAACCATTATAAAGAGCCATAGGAAAAAAAAAGGTTCTCCTTTGATTGCAAGTGCAACAGAACATCATTCACCAGTCTGCACTGAGGCTCTTAAATCCCATCAGAGTTATCTTTTTCCAAACAATATTTAGGGGCTCTGTCATAATTCCATTGTTTGACTGCAGCAGATCACACCTTTATGAAAGTTGGAATCATAATAAACCAGAGGAAAATTTCAGACATGCTTCCATGAAAATATTTTTTTTTTTTAATCAAGCTGCACTTCAGAATATTTTTGTTCTGCCTTACCTTGTTTTTATATTTCCCTTAAATTGCCAGAATGTGATTTCCTCTAAATTTTAATCATTCAGATATGGAGAACTTTTGGGAAAACTCTCTTTTTACTTCTAATATTCCCTTTTATTCTGCAATTTAAGCATGCTTTTCCTTCCCTGAAGTTTTCTTTTGTAATGTGTCCTCCAGTGTGCCCCTTTAAAGCAAAAAAAAATTTCCCTAGGGAGTTTTACAGACAGAGCTGATATTTTTTTATTTCACTTCAGCTAAACTGCTTCATTTTGAAATAGTTCTATTCTTGAAATCGCATTATTGCTGTGAATTAGCCCGTCAAGGGATTTGGGTTTGTATTTGCTCTGTGAAGCATTACACTGTGGCTGTCTGTATTTACACCTGGCACCAGAGCAGGTCTGCTGCTCCCAGCTGAACCAAGAGCTGTGTTTCCTGATCCTGGTTTTCTGAAGACTATTTTAGCAGTATGTGAAAGTCACCTCATGTTACTTTATTTTTATGTGTCTTATGTAGACAACATGATGGAATGGGATGCAGTGACTGAACATTTAAACTGGTATTCATCCACCACAGTTCCTGCTCCTGTACTTTGGACATCTGCATCTGATGGTTGCTTCCCTAAAATCAGTGATGAAAGGGTGCTCATAAGATGGAATTCATGGCTTCATTTTGGACTACCACACAGAGGTGAGAATAACTGCTCATGAGGAACATCCATTCTCTCTTTTAACTATAAAGAGAGTCTAGGATGACTAACTCAGGAGTAGCTGAGTCAGTCCCCAAAATACTGAGTCCCTGCTCTACCCTCCATCATGCAATTATTTCAATACGTACAGAGGCAGCCAAAAAGCCCTGTTTGACAGAGATTCTCAGTTGTATTTGCACACAGATGGATGACTTTATGCTTTCTTAATATCCATTTATATATCCTATTCTGTATACTGTAGAATGGACCTTGAGAATGCCGTCTATGGACTATTTTTCAGCAAGTTTCTGAAGTAGTTATACACCATTCATCCTGATTTATGACCAGTTATGCTAGTTTCTCTAGGATATCACCATTTTAAAGAAGGCCTTTTCCCTGGATCTTAGCACCCATTTTTGCCTATTGTCCTTCACTGGTGCTATTTCTGCATTAATATTTGTGCTTTTCTTTTTTTTATTTCCTACCCCTCTTCTCATCTCTGGTGAGGATTTTTCTATATCATCCCTTCATAACATAACAAGTTAAACCATACACTTCTCTGTCCCTATTGGTTGCCCCATCTGATGAATGCTCAATAAATTTTTTATTTTCCTCCTTTTTTGAGTGCAGATCCATTATTGTCTACAGTGGATACATCCTTTCTCTCTGCTCCATCAGTTTGAGAAGTTCTGTAACAAAATAACTTCTACAGCATTTTATCAATTGTGTCTTGAGATTCTGTTTCTTGGCTGCCTCTGCACATGGTCCTGGTCTTCATCCATCTATTTAACAGCTTGAACATTGCCTGCAGGTCTAAATGCTTAGTACATTTCCAACAACATCAAGAACAGAAATGATTTTTAAATGCTTTCTGCAAGGAAAAATTATGGAGGAGAGTCCGCCAGTAGAAAACCAGAGTTACAAAATAAGAAAATATTCAAAGGGGAAAAAGAATTAAAGGGATTAGAGAGGTTTTGTAATTAATTACATTAATTTATGCTCCCTGGAGAAGAACCTTCAAGGAAGCTGAAAATTCTGCTAAAATATAACTATATTCTTTGCCTCACAATCCTTCTTTCTATATATATACCTCTTGCTCAGGGAGTGGGAAATGTTGTTTTCCATGTCACTAATGGTCATGGCATGACTGCAAGTTTTTTAGTGACCTTTCCTTGCTCCATGATGAACAGTTGCACCAATAACACAAATTCATGAAGAAATCATTCAAACTCATACAACTTCAGCAAGGAATTTGATAATAAGGATTTTTAAGTCTGCATGTCCTAGAGATTCCTCATCCATATGTGGAATTGTTCTAAATAGTTCCACTAAATCCAAAGAAAAGAGAAATCTAGCCTATGATTTAAAATTCAACATATTTTTACTATTGAGATACATGTTCTGCTTTTTGAATTTGAGACCTTAATCCTGGACTGGAAGTGATAAAATCTCTCATGGAGAGAATGGAAATACCTCCATGAAAATGGCCCCTATCTATTCAATTTGATATCTCTGGTTTTATCTGATTTGGAATAAGCAGATACACATTTAGGTGTGACTTCAGGTTATGTACTTTTATTGAGTTTTATTATAACATAAAGGGCAAGTAAGTAAGAAACTCTATGCTGGGTGCTGTGAAAATATTTAATTTTCAAAATGTCATCCTTTGCTCCAAAAATGTAACTGGGGAGATATCAAACACCTAAACAATCAGATAATCAGATAAGGACTGAAAGATTTTAAAACATATTTACAGAAATGGAAGATCCTTGGCCAGACTCAGGAAGAATTCACAGTCCACTCCCCTTCTAATTTCTTAGAATCGGTCCAAAAAAGCAAAATGAAATTGCTTTGCTCACACTGATCTAACCTTTCCTCACCTATAACATGACTGGGTGCAAGTACAAATGTTGAGGGAAGAAAAGGTTGTTACTGAGGGACAGAGTAAAGATGGAAACTCACACTTCAGCAAGGTAGGTGTGAGATCCATTGCACAGAAATTAGCTGTAGACTTACCACTTTTTTGAAAAAGAAAATATTTCTACTATTGAGAAGTATAGATATAGCTATAACTGTATGAGATACAGTGAAAGAAAGAAGGCACTGTATCAGGGAGACAGACATATCTCTAAATTCCTTAAAGCATGATGAATCCTAATTACTTTTTAATTTCATAAAACCTAGTTCAAGTCAAAAAGTGACTGTCTAGCTCTGCTCCATGGACTGTCTAGTTGTCCATTCCCTATTGTTGGACAAAAGCTTAAAATTTGCTTAGATCAGGGCAGTAGTTATTAGAAACAAAAGAATGAACACAAAGTATATTTAGTACTTCAGAAAGTTTTTCAAGTTTGAAAATGTATGTAAGTTGTGAAGAACAAGAATTTTTTTCGTTCACTCTTTGATCACCCAGTTAATGGAGAGACATTTTCTGAAGGTCTGAATGGCCAAAGAGTTAAGAAAAAATAAGAATGTTCATGTCTTAGAATAGGTACATGTTTCCTTGTTTCCTTAAACAAGGAAATGCTGGAATTTATTCAGACTCTATATCTCTTCTTCTATCATCTTAATAATTAAAAATGTTCTCCTCTTAACATACAGCCTTTGAACAAAAGATCTGAAAATGCTTCACACATTTTACATCAACAGTGATATTGAATCTTGCTTCCTGCAGAAAGGGTCCTCAAGTCAGGCTTCAGTATAAACTTACTTCTTTCTGGTATTATACAGTTGACTGTTAGAATTTAAAAACTAATAAATCCCAAGAATTTATGTTCAAAGAGAGCCATTACCAATATTTTTTAAAGCTATACTAAAATCACTGAATTTATGTCCGGTGCCTATACGGAAATCAGTATTAAAAATAAATAAAAAAAAAAACCAAACCAACCACACCCAAAATTACAGATTCAGAAAGCTTCTCTTAATTCACAGGAGGCAAGATGTTGTTTCCAGAATCTGCAGCTAGCACACTCAGTGTTACATGCCAGGTTTGTATCCATGGGGATGGACAAATCTATGGGAGATACATGTGGGCTAATAAAGAAGGTAATGGGAAGAAAACCAGAGATACAGGTATAGCAACATAAACAGAGATCTCATCTGAAAAGCAGGTCACCTCCACACCGGCTAATGAAGACCACTCCCAGCACCAGAAAAGGAAAGTCCTGCCCCTAAGCAAACCTGAGATTTCATGGGCAAGGCAGAAAAAGCAAAAAAATCCGGGTAACACCAGGATGACAAAGGACATGAAGTCCAAAAATAATGACTAGATTTGTTTTTTAAAAATATTTCACACTTGGTTTTGACTATTTTAGTGTATGGAGATACATTGTATACATGAGCACACACTCACAACAGTGTGCTTGGGCATTTCTGGAAATAAACAGAACTGAGAGGAAAGAGTTTAAAAAAAATAGTGGTTAGTACCTATTCAACACTTCTAAACAGCTTTTGAAGCAGAAGCAAGAGGTAAAGTGTGCTCATTTGCATATTTTGGCATCATATGAGCTAAGATACTTATTTTCCGCCCCAAGTCTCATATGATTACTTCCAAGGGCTTTGGGACAAGGACTGCTGCAGCACACTTGCAAACCTACCAGTAAAATCTTGTGGTCATTCAGAGAGTAGCTTGTAGTGTCCATTTGGAGTACTGCAGTCTGTCAGCCAGCATAAATTGCATCTTTAGCACTGCTGTCTGAATGGTTAACATTACCCAGGCCTAGCCAAGAAGTGGAATACTTTCTTCACTATGCAATAAATAGGAAGACAACCACATGAACTTACTGCTGGGCAAATGGAGACTGACAGCAACAGTTAGAAGACATTCAGGGTAGCTGGTGCCTTTTACAAAACTCTTTTAGAAATGCAATCTTTCTCCTTGACTCTTCTACTTGAATTACTACATCACCTTGAAAAGGAAGCTTGGCTTTGCTGGATTGCTTGCCTTTCACTTTTCCCCAGCTCAGTGACATCAGACAGCAGACAGAATATCTAGTTTTCAAGACATATTACACAAACTGAAAAGCTATAGCTTTGGGTTTGTCAAGTAAGAAATGGAAATGCTATATTCTGATGGTCTGACAGCTATTTGTCTCAAAGTGTCCTGACATGATAGGTAAAATGCAAACTACAGGAACACCTGTTTGTCTAGAATCCCAGTTCCAAATGCAGTTCCCTGAAACGAAGGGAATATTTGGTTGCAGAGCTAATTCATTGAATGCAACAATTATGGGTCCAACCCAAATATGAAAAGAGAGGAAATGCTCAATTTATGCTACAACAGTTGACTAAAACTTGAGCTTAAAGACCCGCTTTCAATTCATCCTCGTTTGGCAGATAAGGCTGTGACAGCCGGGATGCTGTTCAACACCACATTACACCACCATAGGAGCTTTCAACAGCTTCAAGAAGGACCAAAAACACTGATGTGAACAGGATATTGATGGGAGTTTACAGCTGAACTTGTCATTTGTCCTACTAAAAGTCCATTTGCTTCCCTCCAAAAAGCAATCTCAACTTTTAATTATAAACAGCTCTAAAGCACTAACATTTTCTTCCTCATTTACCCTACTAATTAGTGCATTATATAGTGTCATTATTGGTGACAGTGAGAATGCTAATAATTAAAAGTATCAAAATGGACTCTCCCTGCCCAAAACTATGGAACTGACCAGTTATATAGAAGAACAAAGCATCTCAAAAATGAAAACCTACTGCACCTTTTTTAAAAAAGGGACCTTGCAGGAACTCATTAAATGTATCTATAGGTGCATCTTCTTTTAACACTAGTGAAATAAGAGTCAAGCAGATTTCAGACCAGACTGATTTATCTAGAAATATAGGGGGAAGAATAAATGTAACTAATTTTCAAAAGGTTTTGTTTGTTTACTAACTAAATGTTCAACCCTTAAAGACTTTTCACATTCAGATCTGTATTGACCTATGCTGAATAATTTTTATTTGGGGCTGTTCTATTGCTTGTTCTTCTAAACAGTTGCTTGGCCCCAGACAGGTGCCATTCAGTACAACTTGGAGAGGGAGTACTTGGGCCGATGTCAAGGACAAGTCCAAATGCAGCCAAGGCTCTGAGAACGCCCTGTCCTCTCAGGGTACTAGACAGAAAATACACACCCTTTCAACTTCTTTATCAATGAAACATCAAATCCCTTATTTTCCAATGAAAGAAGGATACAGAAGCTTTCCAGAGGCGATACAGCCAACATCTGCCAGGGCATACTTTGATCTGGATAAATGCCAAATAAAATCTAGGACAAGGATAAAAAATAAACATACATTAGTAACACAAAAACTGCCAAACTTATCTCAAATACTTTAAAAATACTCTTTCAAATTGCACATTCAGTTGTGAAATTGTTTCAGTATTTTTAAGTATAATTCCACCACAGTTGAAAAGCATCTCTGGGATACTTAACAAGAGTCAGTAATATTCCTTCAGTTAATTTACAGACAAAGTCACATATTTTATGCACTTTTTCAAAATGTCTCTTAGGTCAATCTTCAGGATCCTTCTGGAAAGCAGCACCCCCACCTGAGGAAATGCAGAGTGTCTTCTATTTTCTTCCTGGCACAGAAGCCATGCTACCCCAAAAGGAATTCCTCACAGCCACTAAAAAAATAAACTCCAACTTTTTTTCATTTTTCTCTAGACTTTCACTTGAAGATTTTGCTGAATTTGAAGATTTTGCTAAGAGAGGGCAGCACTTTGGCCACCTGAAGGAGATGCCAAATTCCTCATCACCCTCTGCCTTTGACACTGTGAAGCACTGACACTGCCGCAGCATCCTCCCAAGCACAGCTTTCCCAATGAGCATTCCTCCGGTGTCAGGATCAAAAGATCCATCCTAAATTCAACAAGCATCCTTAAGGGACCTACAAATTTGGGCTTAAGCTGCTTCTTCCTCCAAATCAACTGCTTACCCAACCACATTGTCCTGAGAGGTGACTAGTGCACCAAATAGGACTATGACTAGGCATGAAGCCCTGTAGAGTGTTGTCAAGTAGAGTATTGTCAATGCCTCAAGACATTTTCTGTGTGCTAGGAGAAAATATCACAGCTGATTTTGAACTAATTCTAAAGGAATGGGGGCCAGGGGAAGACCACAAATTCCATACTTACAGAGCAGACAACTACGAAGATAAAGAGGCCTGAAATTTTCAGGAAATTTAGACAGCATCTGAAACACAAGGAAACACGTATTTACTATCTGGCTAGTTTAAGAACAACCTTTTCTATTCTCTTAACAGCTCTGACATTTCAGAAACATCATGGTAAGCACGTATGGGTGATAATACATCACATCAGAGTACAGACAACACAAAGCAAGATCAGCAAGGGCTTGGGAAGACTTGGTGACCATCAGGACTCCTGCACCAGCTCTGCTGCCAGATGGATCGCAGTGCACAGGAAGAATGATTTGCCCATTGGAAAATCTAAGGGAAAGCTGCAGAATGAGCTGGTGCTGGATCCTGGAACCACTTGTCCACTACTGCTGCTGGCCCCTGGCAGACCCTAATCCCCTTAGGTGATTCTTGTCTCTCCCAGAGAGGCAAAGGAGCATTGCTATCACAGGGAGGTGCCATGGCTGTGCTGAAAACACTGGTTGTTGCATAGACAGATGGTGTCATGAGCAACGTCCTCAAAACTGGACGTACAATACACACCCTGAAAAGTATTAGAAAATACAGTTTGAAGACAAGAACAAGCTGTAAAAATCTTCTGGGTTTAACAGTATCTTTTAACACCAAATATACTTCATGAGCATAAATCTACTAACAAAACTGATTTTTTTTTTCCCCATGGCATGCCTGTGCCCATTGAAGGAATGCCCTGTTTCAAAAATGAGATGCCACAAAATATTCCAAATTGTCCAAGCTTATTACTGAGTGGGCTAGGCAAGAATAACTCTAAATTAAAATGTGGATGTTGAAAATGCATGGTCTTGAGAAAGAAATCTTAAGATTTAGCATTTTAAATTACCATTTTTTAATCTTACTCAAAAGACAACTCAACCAAAACTTTTCTGACTGCCCATCAATAAGTAATACTGATGTCTTCATTTACAGAAGCCTTTATGAAGGTTTGACCTCGTTACATATTTTCATTTTGAAAGCATCAATATTCTTATTCTGTTTGGTTTTTTCAAAAGTAAACATTCAAACCTTGTTTTTCTGACAGAATGACAAATGCAGGGCTTGATTTAAACCTGATGACAAGCAAGAAGGAAAACATTTCAAGTTACCAGGATAATTAGTTGAAAAACAAAGAGTGCAATAAAAAGCTGCATTGACAGATGTTACAGGAGAAAATATTAAACCAGAATAGTCTGAAGAATGTTAGAAATAATTTTTAATAACAGTGAAAATAAGTCCCTAAATCAATTCATTGACAAAAAGCAACAGAAATTACTGGAGACCCATTTTTCAAAAACATTGTTTTCCAAAGTTTCCCCCCTCTCCAAAATTTTCCAAACAGCAGCTAATAAAAACCAGCAGTTAATAAAAATGTGTTGTCACAAACTGGTACAAAGGGGCTAAAGTCCCCTATTTAATACAAGTGGCAACAACTTTACCCAAACTTTGCACAGCATGAAAAGCTAGAGAAGGAAGAGGAGAAGGAAGCCAGTTAGGTGGTTTCTTCTAGAAATTCCAAGTAGCCCTACTCTATTGAAAAGCAAGATGGCAGAGTGAGGAAGAAAGTAATATAGGCATGAAAAGAAAGGAATGATGACACAAGCCATTATCAGCACTTCATCACTGATAATGTCTTTTGGTATAACGTGATTTATGGAAAATACTTAGTGAGAGTTTAGTCATAGATCCTCCATCCTGCTGGTCAATTCTATCCATCTTTACATTACAGTTTCCTTCTGGAGTTTTGAGAATTTATTAGGTTATGAACTAATAAATTGTAATGCAGACTGGTTTAATTTTAATGTACTTTATATTTTTTGTTTGCACTTTGGACTTACAATTTTTAATAATAAAGTTATTATTAAAAAACACTTGATTTTAAGACATAAGTGAAATAAAATACTAATTAAGCATTTATAAATTAATAACCACTTGTTTGTAAATAATAGAAACTCATCCAAAGGAGCTGGCAAGGTGTAATAAATACAAGGTTTTGGAAATGGTTTTAATAAATATAGAATTTAGAAGGGTCTTTTCCTCCCATCTGCTTGTTTTCATGACATTTTGTATTAGGGAAGCAGCATTTTTAACAGCTTACATTTGAGACATGATCAGCTTTGGACTCACCCATGGTTTGCAATCTGTCTCTTCCTATAGTGCTAATCTGGCACAGTGATGCAAGTACAAGCCCTGTGCCAAATCCTATGTTGATATATGCCTCCAGTACAATCCTATCTGACTTCAGTTTGGAAATGCATGGAGTATAAATCTATGAAGAATTTCTACCCCTCTTCTAAGCCAAATGATTTTTGATCTGATCTGCATATGGTGTTGGGCAGTTTAGCATCATTTGTTATCTCAGCAGCGCTGTGCTGATTTACAGCAGCCAAGGAGCTGATCCCACATGTACAGCTTGCACTACAGCAGTGAAAATATTTCAAGGGAACTTCTGCCAGAAAAACTTGTTCCTCCCCAGACTATAAACCTAAAGTGTACTGGAAACAATGGATCTCACACTCCCAATCGATACCTTTGTTCCATCAAATACCAGGGAAATCTACTAAGAATGTGAAGAAAAACATCTGCCAAACTTCTTTGCATGTGCTCACATTGCACTAATTGCAGTCATTGGAATTCTCCTGCTCCATTTGTTCAGCAGCAGAGTGGGAGAGCACAAAACCATATGCACAATGAGAAGAAAACAATTGTGAAGTGATGAGCTAAAACAACATACAGAATGGGAAAAGCTGCTGGAAAGGCACAGCAGATCAACAAGGAGATGTGGCCCTGCAGTGCTGAGCTCCATGAAAAGCCTGCAGAGCTATCTACAGACACCAAAACAAACTAGAAAAAGCATTGAACCTCTAGAAGGGGCAGAGGGAATTAGTATCAAAGATTAAAGGTTTTGCTTGTTAAACCCCCAGCAAAAATATCCCGGGAAAATTCGAAATTATGCTCTTATCATATTGCTATCTTTTAATATATTAACAGGTTAATTTTCCTCCATGCCCTAAATGATATAAAAGACTACTTTGGAGTAAAGAGTGAAATATATTAATGTTGTCCAAGATGGAAAAAGGCTTCATTATATTTTGTTTTGTGTATATGGGGAAAACTACTGCAATGATTACAGAAGAACTTTTACATACATATTTGAATTAAAGTGAAGCAACAAAACACTGAAGAAAAAAAATGCTGTGGAATCAACCACAGGGCTTTTAAAAATTATTTCAAAAAAATGCTAAAAGTATTATAGAATGTATTTAATTACAAATTTAGAAAGGTCCTATGATTGATTCTTCTTAGAAGAAGGGGCTATTGATCATTATGGAGAGTCTGTAATCAATTTCAAACTATCGATGGCAAGATACAGTCTAAATATCGAGTCCTATTTTATTAATTTACATAAAATAATTTTCTAGACATCTATGAATAAACACAAGTACATGCAGAAATTAAAAAAAAATCATAATGTTTGAATTCAGACCTCATCTTTGATAAATTGAACTTGACATGAAGGTTGTCCAAGATTTCATATTTCTCAGAAGAAGAAGATCTGGGAAAACTTGTCATTTCACTTTCCAGTTGAAACCTTTGCTCAAATTCTGCAGAGCTGTTGTCCCATGAATCATCATCTGTGGTAAAATCTGGATTATGAAGAGCCATACACTGCAACCTGTCACACATTTTCAGTAAACACAATAAAACAAAACAGTGTTTTATTTCAACAGGTAGTAGATGCAACTGGCCTTGCAGAACCTTATGTTCACTCGGAGATTTTTACAGAAAATTTTATAGAAAGAGATTTATTCAGTACAGACCAAGGCCCTCTTGGTGATACAGCTGAGTAGACTGGGGAGCAAGAGCAAAAGACCCCGTGACATTTGGGTCCACCTGAGAGTACCAGTTCTCTGACACACCAGGCAGATGTATTTCAGGATTTGGTGTGCAAGCTCCATCATGAGGACCTTCCCTATAGCTCTGCTGCGTCTTTCAGTGTGCTTTATGTAACAGCACATGGAAGAAATAAGAGCACAGAACATGCAGCTGTCTATGCTTAGGGCTCTCTAATCACCCTGACCTCACATCTTACATCCTTCCCTTCCCTTTTTTCGGCCCCTTCTCTGCTACCATGGTCCTCCAGAGTAATTTTCTGCTTACAGCCCCTGCTATTCCCTCTATTTCCCAGCAGGTTTGGTGTTAGGATATAAGAAAGAACCACATGCAACTAAATAGAAGAGAATTGAGGAAAAAATATTTAGAGAAAAATGAAAGTAACTCACCCATTTTCCTCTGAGGAAACCTTCAGTAGTGGTGTCTTCTCTGTAAAAACAGTGTTTTTTGACCTCGAGCTGAATAATTTTGAAAAATTGAAGTGATATCTTTGGAGGGAGAAAAAAAAACCAGAATAATAAGTCTGCAGCAAAATTATTCACTAAAGATCTGCAGAATATTTTGCTACAAGTCTATCTAATTAGTTAAATACTCTTTAAGAATGGTGTTGACCTAAATTGGGGTTTTCATTCCTTAAGTTTGAACTAATCATGGTAGTTACTTTCTACTCACAGGGGACTCATTCGTATAAGTTTACACTAGCATACTTCATAAAATATGAGATAATAGAAGAACCTATTTCCCATAAATGTTATTTGAGGCATGGATCACCATTTACAAATCTCTAAATCAAATCTCTACAGCAACCTTGATACTCTCGGTATTAGGGAAGAAAATCTGAAGACACGTACTTCATTTCTGCAGCAAAATCCCTTCCAAATGGTTTCTGTCAAGTCTTGGTCCTGGTGTTGCAGATAATTAAACAGCATAAGCTACTTCTTGCCATATTGCAGCTTAGCATTGTGAAGGAGCTTTTTTTGCTAAAGTATAAATCCCCAAACTTAAGAAGCAGCTGAAGACAATCAATCACAATCACAGAGGTCTGGCTTTGGGGCAGACTTCTGGTAGAGACTAAGTAATTGAGCCATTCTAGAGCATGTTCCCATGACCGGGCTCTTTCAGAGAAATTTCCTATCAAAATCAACATTATTCAGATACACTCAGATTTATTCCATTCAAAATTGTAGCCTCCCACCACCAGAAAGTCTCAAAGAAATATACTGGCCATACAGTCAAAATGCAGATCTCAATACACCCAGAGAAACCCACTTAGAGGAAACCTAAAATTTTTTCCACTATTGCTGGACTGTGAGGAGAAAGAAATGATAAAATCATAAGCTTCTAAATAAATACACGACTGTGACTGATTATTCAGTCCTCTAAATATAAGGACAGCTCAAAAAGAAGGATTTGCATATTTGACTTAATAACACGATGGAAGACAGTGAAGTTTCTTGCAATTTGTAGAGCGGTGTCTTAACTTCAATTTTGTAAAATTAAAACCTCCAGGTACTGCTTTGGCTTGTTTGTTCAGTAGTGTTTTCTGTCAGAAGATGTGCTAGGTGCAGAGCAATTGGATATGGTTATTTCAGCTTTGAATGGCCACAATGCTCATTCAAACTCTGCTTTAAGTCACATATTTTCAGTCTCAGCTGAAGAAATGGAAAGAGTTAGAGAAATTCAATTGCCCAGTACCTCATGTCAAATGTTGGGCAGATTACAACTCAGGTGCTACATTGCACTGACACTTCATCTGTGAAAAGATGATTGCATAATCTGTATCAAAGTGCTTCCTTTATAAAGCAGGAGAATATCATTCACACAGAAGAAAGTCTAAGTGGAGAAACTGTTATTTTGAAGCAAGTACTCTTCTAATCTCATCATGGCTTTCAATGTAAAAAGCTACCCAGAGCTTTTACAAAATGGAACCCATAGGGATAGCAGGAACACTATCAGGACTTTAAATGTGTTCTCACCATGCATTGCTGATGTACTTCTGGCTAATCCCAACATCCCACTATAATCAAAGTCTGCATTCAAATGGGGAAATTTTATAACTATTCTGATGGTGGACCTTGAATGCGTGAGTTCAGAAATTTGACTGATGAAAAGACCATTTACTGTTTCTACTTTTAAACACAACAATGTCATTTGTTCCACAGGAAAAAAAGGTTTCAAATGATACATAATATTGCTGTTCTGATCTTACCTCACCTTGTGCACACTATTAACCTTTCTGCACTTCTTTTTGATCTTTTCCTCCTGGGATGTGTAAAATCTGAGGCTAGTAACCAGACACTTTCTATAAAAACTTCCATTTTCTTCTGATTGTTAGGGGTTGACACCAACATTGCTTTATGTTACACAGGCATATGTATATCCACTGACAATCCACACCACAGCAGCTCTTCACCACTACTGTGAATAACCAGTTTGCTGAAGGGTGAAGTAACCACAGGAATGGCAACAAGAAAAGGAAAATAAAGGTAAGGTGAAAGATGGCTTAAGTGACAGAACCTGAGGTGAAGAATCCACAATGCTAATTGAACACATCACCTTCACTTAGATATCATCTTCACTTTCTTCTGACACTTTGTTATCCCCACTTGCTGGTATAGGTCCTGTCACTTTTAAATGGAGCTATGGAGCTGAACAGATGGCCAAGAATGACAAAGACAGAAAAAAAAGGAAAAGGTCTTCAGATAAAGTAAAAACAATTAGTACATTACAACAACAATTTGCGGAGAATAAAAACACATGGACAAGAATAAGCAGCAGGAAACAGCCAGGCTTGACAAAACAAAAATAATTAGAGAAAAAGCAAAAGAGCCTCAACTCCCCCATGATGTGATTACTCTAATTAGAGAATGAGAGTCATATAAACAATAAAGCTAATTAGGGCATAAAGGAATCTTGCAGGCTGAAAGCTCTAGAAAGAAAAGTTGTGAAAACATCATTTAAAAAATTGCAGGGACTATAAAAATGAAAGTCATCCTTGAATAGAGAGCCTAGCACAGACCCCTCTGTGCCCCTCATACATCTGCACAGATGCTGGAGGTGCAATTTGATCATCCATTTAATGCAAAGATAAAAGATCATCTGCAACCAAAACCTAGGAAGGCCCAAAGACCCCCTACTGATAGAGGAAGTCTGCAGTGCTCAAAAACCATCTTAGCATAATTCTTAGTGCTCCTCAACCCTGCAAGTAGCTGGTAATTGGGAAGCTGTATAAATAGGAAACAAATCAAAATGTAACACATTTCAAAACCTGGGGTCAGGTCACACTTTCAATGTTTCTTCCTGAACAAATAGCTAGAAACTTTGGTTATATCCATATGCTAGAATGGAGCGCAATCCACCTCTACAGAGCGATTCAGCAGCATTACCAAGAGGCTAATCACCAGGTCAGCTCATTAACCAATTGTGGGTAGGCCTGTTTGCAGGATGAAATGACCACTCTAGATTTGCAGGCAAGGATCTGGTAGGCTGGACATCACTTGTGTTCACAGTTCTTCTCTCATAGTTCAGACTCAAAAATCATTAGCATTTTCTACATCAAATATGAGAACCATAGAATATTTGAGTTGGTCAAACTGGCTTTCTGGAGGGGTACAGCGAGAGCAGGAGATGAAAGGGAGAGATGTGGGAGACTCCAGTTGCTCCCAGTGATGGGTTGATGACTCCTGAGACATCAGTCAGAGTTGGTGACTGACGAGGTCTGCCATCTCCTGCAGGTGATACCTTCCTGCTGTCAAGCCCTAGACCTGCACTCTGACCACATTTTCAGGCATTTCCTAAATTATCACTAGATCTGACTTGAACCTATTACTTAGCCCTGTATTGAAAAGATGAATCATGGTACACATGTATTGCTTTTATTCCTTATAATAAAAAAGGTACATTTTAAATATCAGCTAATATAATCTTTCATCTCCCATATGTTATGCCGAGCTCACAACTATCAATTGGGGAGCTATTTCTATGAAAACAGAAAGCAATAATACTCACTTCCATGGGAAAGATTTGGTCAGAATTGAAGAAGTGAATATGGAAGCATACATATTGTGTTAGAACATCAACAGTTTTTACCATAACTTATTAAAAATTTCATTTTATAAAAAAATTAAAACCAGAATCTCTTCAGGGGAAAAAAGAGCTAGGATGCTTCTCTGAATTAGTAATCTGACTCAAAACTAGTAACTAAAACCATTATGAACATGACCTTATCTCTCTCTACAACTTCCTGAAAGTTGATTGTAGCCAGGTGGGGGTTGGTCTCTTTCACCAGGCAGCAGCTGACAGAACCAGAGGACACAGTCTCAAGCTGCATCAAGGCTGACGCATTCCAATATAGGTTGGATATTAGGGAAAAGGGAAAAGTGTTTTACAGAAAGGGTGATAAAGTCCTGGAATGGTCCGCCTGAGGAGGCGGTGGAGTCACCATCCCTGGATGTATTTAACAAAAGACTGGATATGGCACTCGATGCCATGGTTTAGTTGAGGTGTTAGGGCATGGGGTGGACTCAATGATCTTTAAGGTCCCTTTCAACCTTGTGATTCTGTGAATTCTGTGAATGAGGTTACCTCTTAAACAAAAGCTTAAGAATACTGCTGAGCCACGAGTTTACAACAAATACAACTAAGCAAAGTTTCCTAGAAGTCCAGAGTAAAAATATGAGAGATAATTAATCATGAAGGAGACCAGTCACAACAGCATGAGTTTAGTTTATCATTACTACATTCTTTCAGAATAAAGTCTAATTTCAGAAGCTTCATCTTCCCTAAATAGAAAACTTTTATACAAATAATATGTCCTGAACTAGTTACTCTTACTGTAAAAAAAAAAAAAAAAAAAAAAAAAAACAAAACAAAAACCACAAAGAAAGAAATCCCCAGACCACCTTTTGATTGCACTTAAAACACATTCTTCTGCCAAGATGGTATATTTGAGTTTCTGATAAAGTCCACTTTTTGGGGAACAGTTATGTGGTACAGACTGTGCTGACCAACATTAGAGCATTCAGCTCTTAAACCTTTACTTTTACTGTGCATTAAGCAGCCGTATACATACGTCTGACAACTTTGTCATATACATGTGCCCACACAAAGACACAACCCTCTGTGACCATTTCTCCTCAGCGGTAGCACACCATGGGGAAATTGTTATGACTACTCATCACAACTCAAGTGTGGCAGCTGATACACTCAGAGTAAGAGAAGGATCAAAGACTCCAGAGCTCATATCTCAAAACATTTTCCATATATTTCCTGATGACTTCTTTATGTAGCTTCATCAAATCATCAAATAACCTCCAGACCCTTTAAACCCATGCCCCACTAAGATGTCAGAAAAATGAGCAATGAAAGCATTATTTAATACAGACTCATTTTCTTTTTTACTTTTCTGATTTTCTATTAGACAGGATTGTACAGGATCCTGCAGAGGGATCCCCAGAGAGGGATCCTGAAGGGCTGGCACTGCCTGATAGCATGACACTGTGAGAGGCACAGCCAACTGGCAGGTCTCATTTTGAAAGACATTGAGGTGTGTCCAAACAGTAAATAAGGTGGTGATGAGTCTGGAGCAGCTGAGAGAACTGGAGTTGTTTAGTCTGGAGAAAAGGAGAAGGAAAGGTCAGGTAAGACCTTATCTCCTCCTGCCTGAAGGGAGGTCATAGTGAGGTGAGCATTGGTCTCTCCTCCAGAAAACAAGTGACAGGACATGAGGGAATGGCCTCAAGTTGTTTCAGGGCTGTTTGGAAATATTTTTTTCACAGAAAGTGTTGTCAAGCATTGGAACTGACTGCTCAGAGAAGTGCTGAGTTACCAGCAGGTAACTCAGGTATTTAAAAGGCATATAGATGTGGCACTTAGGGCCAGGGTTTAGTGTTATACTTGGTAGTGCTGGGAAAG
This sequence comes from Fringilla coelebs, assembly GCF_963513975.1. NCBI lineage: Eukaryota > Metazoa > Chordata > Aves > Passeriformes > Fringillidae > Fringilla > Fringilla coelebs. The sequence continues at coordinate 33,353,332 of NC_140029.1, forward strand.
CTGTAGGACTTGATAATCCTAAAGGTCTTTTTCACCCTAAATTATTCCATTATTCCAAACTGAGAAACATATGCCATGCTAAGACCCCAGGCAACTAAAGAACATGCTTAAGAAATGTGTAGGGAAATGTGTGCTGAGCTTAACCTAGATGGAAATGGTTCCTTAGATAGGGCATGTACAATGTGGGTGCTTCATTCATTTCTGCTGGATTTGGAAAGTGAACCTGTTCTGCAAAGGCAATTTTAAGTTCAAAAATAGCCTGGAAAATAGAGTGTTTCATGTGATTCCTGTTTTATAATCAAATCAGGCTTTGTAGGGTTATTGTGCTTCTCTGAAAAAAAAAAAATGGGTACTTTCACAATTTGGTAATTTGTTTACCTCAAGAGACTTTGCCTCCCCCTGCCAAGGAAGGTCTCCATCAATAAGACATGGGGGGGCAGTAAACAGACCAGGACCTCACTCTAGTGGGTAAGATAAAAGAAAGGACTTTTCCTCTAAGCTGCCATGAAACATTTCTGACTCTACCTTAGAGGGACTGTTCTCCACACTTTTTCTGCTCCCATGTCAGGGTATCATGAGGTCCATCTTCCCTGTGGGAGGGAGCCAGGAGCAGGGACTAGCCATGGGTCAGGGCCATGATCTTCCCAAGCAGAGCCTGTCCCATAGCACCCAACAAGGGAGCAGGGACAGGGTGGGAATGGGGACACAGTTCAACCCTGATTTCATGAGAATCCAGCACGACCACAGTGATACAGCAGGTCCAAAAACCCACCATTTGAAGGAGTGAGAAGTTGCACTGAAGAGTGTATCTGCTGTTCGTCCTCTAAATTTTCTGCTTCAGCAAAGGAAATTAGAAAGCGACAGGAGACCACATGGAAAACTGCAGACAGTCTGAAGGAGAAAATAAATTTCAGGAGCAAAGGCTGCCAAAAGAATTTAGCTGTTAGCAACTGCCAGCAAGCTGCAAATTTGAAAGAGCAATCAGGAGCCAGTATGGGTAGTGGTCCAATTCCAAACCCCCAGTTTCCCTATGGATTACACTGATAACCTGTTAAGAGGTATTATCTGCAAATGCTGCAGGGCATACTTAAAAATGAGTCTGCAATAGGGAAGCAATTTATCAAGAGCACTTAAAGCATGACTGCATTTGTGACACTTTAGTATATTCTGCAGGTTTGGCTTTAAAATGCCAGTATTTTTTCTTGACATTCACAATGGGTTTTCAGCTTAACCAGCTCTGCCGCTAACTGAACTTATGACAAATAAAGGGGGATCACACCTTTTTTTTAGTCCATAAGGGAATTTGAAAAATCTCAAACATTGAAAAAGTTAATTCCTAATTCTTAATTCTTTATATCTGATCAGACTCTCTTACAGATGCAATATAGGATGCTTGAATGATGGAAATATGAACAGAAGAGTAGGTCTGAAATACAACTAGGTGATGTAACCATGTCTAGAGAAGGCTGTTATTCATCAAGCATTGAAGTGATAAAAAATTGTCATCTCAAAGGTTTGGGGGAACATAGGTTATAACATGAAGATTTACTTAGAGAGCAGCTGAATTTCAGAATTATGCAAGAAAAGGAAGCACTATTAAAACAAGATTACTGGCCATTTCCAAGATGAAGGAACACCCTCATACACAACAGTGAGGGAGAATTATTTTGATAAAATTTTCCTTAATCCAAGTGATGTACTGACAAGCTGTGACATTCATTGATTCTTCTGGCTTTTCATATATCCTTATGCTACTCACCCCAGTTTTGGAGACTGAAAAGAGTAATTAGCTAGCTATACTTAGATATCAAGAAATGAAAAATCTATTTTTTTTTTTCCTTTTTTAAACATTTCTTTGAAAATTGTTGTTCCATTTATTTAATTCCAAGAATTTGGATAAAGGATTATTCATAACTGTAACTTTAGATAAAAAAAGACTTTATCACTTAAAAAAAGTGTCTCCATTCCCTAGAGTTTAAAAAAAAAAAGGCCAGACATCTACCAAAAAAAACATTCACTAACAACATGAGAAAATGTGGCTGATTTCTGTGCCTGGAGAGGTGTTACAGAGGCAGGCCACCACACAGCTTTAAAAAAAACAAGTTGTCATCAAATTAAGCTTCATTTCAAAAAACCCACATGACTGATCCAAAGTAGTGTAAGCTTGCTGGGAGTAGTATTTTGTCCTTTGGTCACAATAAAATGAAACACAGTAAGTTCAAGCACACTCATGTCTGTTAAGTAGTCTGGTATTACGAATAGCTAGGACAAGTTATGTAGATTATGATCTTGGTTGACGGTTACTACACCTCCAGAAGCAAAAATGCTAAAATTTACTTCAAAGCTAGAGCATGAGACCAAGCAGACAAAGAGGAAACAGCAGTAAAACTTGCAGATAAATACCTTCTAGTGGGAGATATAGCTGTCATATTTTGAAATAACACTATTAAGTTGATAAAATAATGGCATTTTTTTCACTTGAAAGTCCTTCCATTATACTTACTTTTTAAATTATTTTAATTACAATGGAGATACTAAGAATTTCTTTTCAGGTTCTGGCTGACCATAAGCACTGATTTTATTCATATAAGCTTTGCCATCTGAAATTTTGGTTTAGGATCATTACAGTCATTGTCAAGAGAGAGATCTCTTCAAATCATTTTCATACTCCACATCTCCCATGTCGTCTATACAAGGAACCTGGGGAATTAACTCTGACCTGACAAAAAGACTTTTTCACTGAACCATATACAAGCCTTATACAAGTAATATCTTTATTACAGTGCAATAAAAAGTACTTTTATATGTACACTTTATTTGCACTTAGATAAAATCTCTTTTTCATACAAAAAAAATTCATAAAAAAAGTTATTCAGTGTTGATTAAGTATACAAAAAAAAAATCTATCAACAAGTCTTTCCAAACACAACTTCCTTACAACTTCCTAACAAGTAACTTCCAAAACAGAGTAATTCCACATAACTAGTCATTTGCATTCCACCTTGAGTGATATCAGAGCCAAAAACTTTAAAACATTGAAAATCCAAAAGGAACAAGTTAAAAAACCCAAACAGAATAAAAAGGCAGCCCATAACAATAAAATATTTTCTCTTATATTTGGGTAATATTCAGTGAAATAATTCAAGAGTTTTATCTCAAAAAGATGTTGCTCTTCCCTGCAATAGTCCTTCACTTAGATCACTGTTGCTGATTAATATACACCTCTTACAAGCCACAGGAAATTCATTCCATAGCCTCAGGTTCTGGTTTGGTACCAGACATCTTTTTTGCCTTTAAAGGCCTTAGAGATCTAGACCCTCAATGATACAATGTCAGAGAGGGAGCTTCTAATCTGTATTAACAAGCAGCTTTGAAACACATATTTTTGACTTGTTGCTGACCAAGGAGAGACAAATTTAAGACACAAGATCGCAGTCCATAAAAACATTCAACTGAAATTCTCAAAGTAAAAAGAAGGAGGGAAGAAAAACAACCACCAAACAAATCAACCCAAACACCAAGGATTATAAATTCCAAAGAAATTCTGGGAATTTGATTTTCTCTTGCAGGGTATCATGTAAATTATATTTGGCAAGTCCCCCCTAAAGTGGGCTAATTGACCACAAAAAAAAAATTCCTCTTCCTACACAGCAGATGGCTTTGTTCCAGCAGTATAGTTTAACTCTACATCATATTTCTTAATACACTTTTTCCCTCCCTGTCAAAGAGATGCCAGGATGCCAGACTCTTTCCTCCCAGGCACTGCATTCCCTTCAACCCAATACAGAACGGAATAACTTTGGTTATTCCATAGTCTCACAGAGGTTACTTCCTTCCATGTTGTTCCTCAAACATCATGGAAGGCACATCTTCATGAGATATGTCATAATATTTGTTATATATGTTTTAAAAATCAGCACCATCCCAAAGCTAAATAAATCCTGAACACTGATCATCAAAAAAATAGATAGAACAATAACTCTTCACATAGACATGAAAATCACTGGCCACGCAGAAATGAGGTTACATAAATAAAACTTCATTCTGTGCTCCTAAAAGAAAATACAAAAAGGGAAAGTGTCAGTGTGCCTGACTTAAAAAGAAAATTGTTCATCAAGGGATTATGTGCAGAAAAGGGAAAAGCCCATGCTGACATGGCTGCCCTATGTTAGCAGCTTCTGTACCAGCAGCAGAACACAGCTAATACAGACGAAGACAGAAGAAATTTTACAGGTGATTTGATTCCTCAAGCAGATACAATGCCTGAATAATCTATTACTTTTTCAATCAAAAACACTTGTTAGCATTCTTAAAAGAATGAACTGAAACCACAATTTAAATGTTAAATAAGCAGTTCTTGTCATTTGCCATGTGTTGAACCAGACAGTTACACATCTATTTGGTTTTCCACTCAAATAGATCAAACAGGCTTCATTTTCTTGAACCAACAGTGCCTCCAAACAAGAAAAGCTTGAAACATAAGAAAAGGTGCTGGCAAACACAATTGTTGCATATATTTTTTCAATAAAACAACTCCAGAAATCATTGTCAACAGTCACTGCATCAACAACTCTCTTTTTAATACCATCTGCACAGGCACTTTGCAGAAAGAAAATATCCATAGAGTGGGACATAGCAGGAAAATTGAAGGATATTCTGACAGAATGGAAATGCAAAGGAGCCAAGTAAGCGGATACTCTTGGCAGGAGAGCAAAAAATAAAATAACAAAACAAAATAATAAACAGCAAAAAAGCAAACAAAAAAAGACACTAAAGTTCCCATTAACGAGACACCGTTATTAAAAGCTAATGTGGAAGTAGGCCTTTTGTACCTCAATAAACAACAGAGAATAATGGTTGTTCTTTTATACAAAAATAACAGTTTAGAGAGCAAACAATGTAGGTTCATTTGAGTCATGGCATTTAGAAGTACGTTATAATCAGAAAGAAATGTTTTAAAAAACACAAATATAAAATGTTTATGAGAAGTAGAGGTCCATAGTGGCTTGTCACAGAGAAAAAAAATCACTTTGTACTATTTTAAGATTATGGAATATGCAAATTAATTAGAATTGTGGAAGAACTGAAGCTGCAGCAATTATTTCCTCCAGTAGCATTAGGAAAAAGCGTGGGTTGAAGAGAAAAAAAAATAACATGACACATGGCAGAACTAAAAGAACAGATTTTAATCTAAGAGAAACTTGAGAAAAAAGCACGTGGACAAATTTTTATAAGGGCATTGTTTAGAGAGGAGGGATTTCATCAACATTTTTTATTCGTCACGAGGTGTGGCTGCAGTCTCAGCTCTGAAGTATTATTCCAGTTTATCTATTAGTTTATTACAGCATAATCAAATGCTGTAACCCCCATAGAAGAATGCATGTTCCTACTTGCAACTTTATTGTTAATGAAGACCCTCATTCCTGAAGAGATACAGATGCAGCACAGGTGAGGTCCAGATGATAAATTTTGCATTCAAGTAAATAAATTATATTACACATAAGGAAGTCAGTGTCAATACTTAATTTAGATTATCTCAGAGTATTACATGCATGACCTGAATCTTTTCAGGTTCATATAGAGTTTAGGAAGTATGAAGACCCAGAATTCTCTGTTCTCAACCTATCTACTTGAGCCTAAAACATTTTCAGAGTGGCATATCAAAAAAATTAAATGATCAGTCCTACTCCAAATTGTAAATAGATTGGTACATTTGTTAACTGCTTTTGAGGTAGAGTTCTTTTGTGTTCTGCCTCACAAATACCAGATTTCCAGTTGAAGGAAAGTATGACAGGTCTAAAGAGAACAGTGTTGCTCTATCAACTTTTGTCAACAGAAAAATAGATCCAAAACTGTAATTAGTACAATGTCCATACATACAAGTCCTTATGACAATTCTCTTCTGCAAAGGACAGTCTGTCTTATGTCAAAATAGGCATGCTGGAATATTTCTGGCTATGTAATCCTCTTCAACACTTCCATTCAATTAGGAACAGGTTTGCAAATAGTGCTTGTTGTTATTTTATTTAAGGTTAAAAGCAATAGTTTTCTGGACACTGATGTTCAAAGTTTTTACTCTGAAACATCACTACTTCTTCCAGTTCTGATTTGGCTAAGTTTTGGCCACATACTACAGTATGCCAAGTAGATGTGACCCAAAAATAATGTCTAAAATGTATTAATTCCATTGCACCACTTTGTAGAGCATTATTTTTTATTGGCCTGTACTAGAAAGCACTGGAAGGCCCAACATACAGAGCACAGAGCAAACTGGAAACAAAGATATATGCTGCCAATGGACGCAACAAAACCCCACATATTCATATAATATTGCAACATAGCCCTTCTCTTTTTGCTTATATGACTAAAGACACATCAGAGAAAACAGAAGGGTATTCCTTGTTACCCTCATTCTGGGTTTATTCTTCCTTTTGGCAGAACAATTCATTAAATTCAGGTTCATCCTTTTCGCTGTATGAGGTTTACATGCTGAATGTATGAGGTTTACATGCTATCAATAGACTCCTAAAGAGGATTGCAGGTCACATGTCATTGACATGGTTGAGGAGGTAGAATTGCTCCTATCACATCTAGGAAGATTAGAAACAAAAGAGTATTTGAAACTGCTTTTACTTTGTTATTTTCTTGGCAGCAGAGAGAATGAATTGCATAAGACCACAAGAGTGGGAGGAAAAGTCACTGCAAAATATTTACTCTATGTTACTCAGGATTAGACTTCTTACAGTAAATTCCTCAAAAGCATAGTGTTTCCTCCTCAAATATCAAGTGCAAAGCCCTGCCAGACATATGGGTTCAATGTAGCTGCCAGGGTGGCCATCTGAGGGAGATGCTTTCATACTTCACCTCACAGATCTCCACTTCAAGCAAGGGAGTCCTTACAGAAACTCTGCTCAAGGATAGCAGGGAGTGAATGGCAGATGGACTGTGTTTACTGTCCTTACTGACTGGCACAGAAAAGACAGTAGCTCTGAAAGTGTGAGCAAAGCCTTCAGCCTTTCACAGCTGCTTCTGAATCATGCTAATTCACACTGTACTGACTCAACTGCTTCTGCTCCACTTTTTAAAACTGAGTGTCTGTAACTGCCAATCTGTTTTACATTTCACCCTGTCCAAAAGAAATAATATAAAAACATGCAAAGAAAAAAAAATTAAAAGGAAAAAACAAACACAAGGGCATTACTTTTGAACCTAACCGGTTCTGACAGCCCTGGCTCCAGCTCACAGTGCTGTCCTTGATGTAGCTCCAACCTGCTGTGGGCAGAGCTCTGTGTGGTCTCTGACTGCTGCTGGTCCATTAGCACAATTATTACAGGTTGTCCCTGCAGCCCCATTAGCCCCTATCAAGCAGAGAGTTGCTTGCTTTGTCACTGTCTCTAAGCATTTTGGTGACTCATTTATCAGCTTTTGCTCTATTTCAGATAGTAAATCACTTGAGCTCCTTATGTACAGCAGGTTTTTGAAAAAGCTATATGATTTGCCAGACTATAGACTGTGACCTTTTTTCTTTTTTTTTATTTCACTGGCTAATTTCTCCCATCTACATTAATCTATTTTTCCATCAACTACATTCAATTTAAAATTAACCTCAGTTCTTTATTATATGACCATCGCTATCTGGGAAATTTTTGCTGCAGCTGAGGAATGATTTCCAGTGCTTTTAACACAAAAGGACAAAACACTCTGATGCCAATTAATTCTAAAGAGAGAGACATTTACAATTTGGGGCAGACTGAAAGATCCCCATCACCAGTAGAACTCTAAAACATCTGCTCTAAAACATCTGCTCCTGACAGCAAGCTATGAAAGGAAAAAAAAAGAAGAAAGGAAATATTTCTTTTTGTACTCCCTTGTGGAGTGAGATTGTTTTGTTTTATGACGAATCATAGCCTTCCATGTCTTTATCTTGTTAACATGTCCTGCTTTTGTTTGAAAGACCAAGCTGTAAGTAATTATGAGTGCAAGATATTCAGTGTTAGCAAGGAATGCTGCTAACTTGGCAGTCTGGCTTCAGGGTTTGGGACTGACAAGTTCATATTCTTGTTACCTGCAGCTTTGGGTGGAGTTGAAATTTTTTTCACTTCTAGGGACTGGTTTCATCAGAGTCTAACCTATAACCACAGCATTAACTTGCTTTTACCTAATTCAATCCATAGTCAGTACACTGTGCTCACACTCTGTATTACACGTTGTATTTCATCTTCACCCAGTGTCCCTTTGTAGCTGCATGGAAGAGTTTCCATTTGTCTTTTCCACTACTTCTACTGCCCCTGCATTTTACTGATATCTGTCCATATAAATGCTTTTCCTTCCACTTCTGTCTCTAAGTCTTCTCTCCTCCTCTGGCAGCAGCTCCCCAGCAGTCTGGGCAGAGGATGAGACAATTTTTTTGGCCAAACGTTCAGTATGAGCTAAGCTAACCAAGCTCTTACCTCATCACCCTGGCTATTAGACTAAAGACTGCAAACCCTTCCTCTCCTCTCCTCTCCTCTCCTCTCCTCTCCTCTCCTCTCCTCTCCTCTCCTCTCCTCTCCTCTCCTCTCCTCTCCTCTCCTCTCCTCTCCTCTCCTCTCCTCTCCTCTCCTCTCCTCTCCTCTCCTCTCCTCTCCTCTCCTCTCCTCTCCTCTCCTCTCCTCTCCTCTCCTCTCCTCTCCTCTCCTCTCCTCTCCTCTCCTCTCCTCTCCTCTCCTCTCCTCTCCTCTCCTCTCCTCTCCTCTCCTCTCCTCTCCTCTCCTCTCCTCTCCTCTCCTCTCCTCTCCTCTCCTCTCCCATCAGGCCTTTATATTTTCAACAAAATAAGTCATTTCAACAAAATAAGTCATTGGAAAGAAGAATCAAGAGCATATAACAAAACAATATTGATTAACAAGAAATTTTCTTATAAAATAGAATACCTGAGTAAAAGTTGCTGTTTTAATTAGTTTCATTATATATTTAAAAAGTTAAAATGAAAGAAAAAAAATATTGTCTTGGAGTCTGGCAGATGGACTGTGGCAGATGTATGTGGATCCACATACTTACCAAGAACTGGGAGATGTGTGTTTAATGCTACTCAGAGCAAAGCAGAAGTTGTGTATCCATTTCCTACCAAACAACTACATAAAGTAACTCCCACTAGCATTACTTCTTTTTTGATTAGACTGGGAAATCAAGACCTTTTTCTCCTCTCCCTCTATGGTCTGCAAAGTTCATGGGCTGCTGCTCCTCCTCAGGCTCATTGAGGTCCACACCTTAAATTTTAATGGCCCAAACTTACTGTCAAACATTAGATTTCTCTCCCTTATTCCCTTTCTCAGCTATTTCGGCATCGCTTTCAGGTCATGTCTGGTTCCACCCTTCAGCTGCAGAGCCTGAGCCCACAGAAAAGTTGCCATGTTATCATGCAGACCATTTACCACCCAAAAACAGCACTGCAGTGGCTGCCTATATGCATGTCCACCTGATGCAGTAATATATGTAAGGGCCATGGATTTCCTATGCTTTCTTTTTCTTCTTCCTAGTCACTGTCCATGAGAACTCAGTTGTTTTTCCTCACATAAAACTTATGCACATCTACATGGCAGAAAAACTGGGACAAAACTGAAATCCTATTAATTAGTATAACTTGTCCAGCTGCTAATGAGAAGTTATGATTTCTGTAAATTGCTCAGTATGTCAGAGCTGCCACCTGCAGACACACACATCAGCCAGGAGCAAAGCACACAGACCCATTTTCCAATGAAAAGCTTCATGGAGAGAAACTGAGTGTCTGAGTTATTTGTTTCATCACAGATGGCCAGCTACTCCTCATGTCAGCCATTTCAGCCCCAGGCATACCCTCCTGCTCAACTGTGACTGGCCCTCTGCAACGCATTTATTTTAAAAGTTTGACTTGTTGGCTTTACCCTTCAATGTAAAAAAAAATTCTGACAATAAAAGCCTTCCCTTGTTTAAACAGGGAAGTTTATGTGAGAGAAGTGCTGTCCATTCCCATCTTGTATATGGCTGGCATCTTTCCACAACTGCCTAACAGGTCTCACAGAGACAAACCCCATGTTACCATATTATTAACTATTAGGAAAAGGGCAGCCGCTTTCAAAATTCAACAGCTTTGTGGAATGCCACAGGCACTCAAATGAAACATTTGGGTTTTGGAGGTTAGTACACTGCAAATTCTTCACTGAGTGCTAAGCTCAGTGTTTAGCCTGACAACTGGGAAAGTGTGAAGCAGTTAATTAGTACCCCTCATTCTTTCAACAGAGCACTCAGAAACAAAAATTAATAATGGTGGGTTCTTGTTTACAAAATGTTCTGTCAGAGCAAAAAGCATTTGAGTGGTTACATGGGAGCACTGTGATTTTAGTCTGTCAATGGCAGAATAGAAATTGTAGAATATGACCAATCCAAGATAATGTGAATAATTATATGCAATTAGCACTGATATGATGAATAATACAAAGCAACAAAAAAAATTAACTTTGAACACAGAGAAACTTATAATGAATGGAGCCTCTTTCTGTAGGTTTCATTAACAGCAGAAACTATGTCAAAATCAGTCTTTTGCTGAACACACCTCTTTTGCTCAAATGAAGTCACTCTAAGTTACATCATGCAACCAAGTTTCAGTCTTGCTTCTGTTACCATGGCAAGACACTTTTTTCCCAAGAAATGCAGAACAGCAAATTAGAATAGGGCAGCATAACCCCACAGTAACTTATTTATTTGCCTAGTGTGCATAATATGGTCTTTCTATTTTACTTCCTACCATTCAACCTAAAGTTTTGCTAAAGCTGCTTATTTTTTCTTTTGAGCTTTTCAGACTTTGAATGGTATTTTATTATATTGTAGAGGCAACTGCAGGAAGCTTTAATCTAAGCTAAGAGAGTCTCAGCAGTTCCACGCCCCTACACAGTTTGCTCATGATAAGTTGTGTTGCAGCCACATGCCTCTATGTAAGCAATAAATGTTTGAGGGGGTCTATTTAAAACCAAGTGAACCAAACTAAATCAATTAGCAAAGTCGGACTTCACAACTCCTTCCATATTATTTGTTTACTGCAGTTTCACAGCATTTAAAGATCCACATGGGGAATCAAAATACAGAAACATTTACTATGGATAAGAAATGAGAAGGAAGCCAGAAGTGCCATCTTTCAGACAGTGAGCAAGATAACTATCACTTGAGAATGATGAAGGTGGCAGTTTGCTATGAAGTCATCTATCTGTCCTGGAGTCTTCTCTAATGTTTGTGTGATTGACATTAAACCTACACAAACAGGCAATTATGATGTGAAAATGATGCCTTCTCTGTTCGACTGTTAAATAGATGATCCCATTTTGTTCTAGTGGCCAAAGATCAAAATTAGCCCTAGGATGCACAAAAAAAAGTGGTTTTATTATTTTCTAGGGTTTTTTTTCCCCTTAGTCTTTTCCCCTGTCTTTTAAATTGTCACATAAACTAAAGACGATTTTAAATTGTCACATAAATTTTACTTATTTAGACAGCAAGCATGTCTTCTTGACATCTAATTCTAAATCTCATAAACATCTTTTAAAAGTAGCAACATCAACATAATTAAAAATCAAAATTGAGATGTATAATGCCTTATGCCATAACTCCACTCTCATATTGACTTTTCACTATACAATACCTTCTCCTCTTCCAGTTTCTCCTGCTAACAGGAAATAAAATTACAATCTTCCTGCTGTTTTGCTACAAACCAAGGATTCAATAGACACTTTTAACTCACTGACCTTCTCACTGCAAACCAATCTCCTTACTGATCCTGGGACCAGAGATTCAGGAAGATGTGGATTTGGTTGATTGTTTTTACTTTTATTACATAAGTGAAACTGCGGGACAGGAGAAGTGCTGAAAAAATAGTTTTACTTGCTGAAATACATTTTCAAGGAGACTAAAAAAAAATTGAGATTTTTTGTTGTTGTTGTTATTGTCTTATAGATGGATTTTCTTAATGACTCACAAAGAACAAAGTCTTCTAAGGACTATCATATTAAATGATCATAAAACTCCAGGGCCAAATTCATCCAAATATAACTTCAGTGGAGGTAATGCAAAGCAATTACTTCCATAGAATTAAGAATTACTATTCACCTCATTTCTATAGATTACCTTTAATGCTCATGAACTCCTAAGACAAAAATAGCTGACTTCACCCCCTTCCTGTGAATCACAGAGGAGGATTTCAGATTTGGTTCGTATAAAACCATGCTGTTAAGTTCTTCCCATGCAAATAGCACTGATAATGATGAGACCAAAGGGCCTTTTTGGGGGCCACATTCTGTATGTACAGAGACATGATGGAAGGGAGCAGCTTGTATCTTTAGAGATGTCAGTGCTGACCTGAAGAGTGTTGCCCATGCTGCCACAAAGCAGTGTGGAATCTTCCTGCAAGGTAAGGAGCACATGAAGGTGGTTTGGACCAAGGTCCACTGACTGTAAAAGCCACTTTCATGTAACTGTAATAAAAAGGATGCTGATCAAGCCATTATTTAAAGTCTGAGGAATGTGAGAGAAATGAAAAATCAAAATGCAGACTTCATTGCCATGTTTTGGTACCTTAAAAGCTGCATTTCTAATAGTTCAAAGTACACCACAGTTCAGTGTAAACATACACCTAGGCCAGGTGCATTCCAACTGAACAGAATGTCACTGGAGCTCATTCTTGGTCCCCTTCAGAGAGGCATGCCTACATTGCCCACAGCAAGCAGGACTGAAGCAACTATGTTGTTCACAAGAAGGCAGACAGGCTTATTTCTAGGGGAAGGACCCTCTGGAAATACAGGATCATTAGAGTGACCATGGTGGATGGTCCAGATCTCCCTACACAGAGCCAAGGGAATCTAAGGCAATGCAATAAAACCTGGAGTTAGAAGGTACCACTCTTCAACATGGAAAGTAAATAAGAAAGCATTCTGACAGGCAGGCGGCCCAATAGGTACACTGATCACAAAATTCTGTTTGATTGCAGCACTGTGCTGCAATCAAACAGAAATGCTCAGTCCAAAATAGAGTGGACATTTCTTTCCCAGGGTAAATGGCCCTGCTTAACACAAGAACACTTTCTTAAAGGTCATTTTAGAGAGTGAGATAAATCCCCTGTTCCATTAAATAGATTCTTTGGAAAGTCTTGTCTCAGTATACATTTGAAAAATTTAGAGAACCTGGGAATCTTATCCTGAAAGATAATTCAGCAATTTAAGTTAAGTAGGCACATTAAAACAAACCATACAGACGTGCCAATTTAGTGAATCACTTTATAGGAAAAAAAAAAATTGGTGTCCTCTCTTTTTTAATCATCAGTAGTTTTCTTTGCAAGCAAAAGAACAATTTACATTGAAAGCTAATTCTCATTCTAATGAAACTAATCAAACAACTTGAGACTCTGCAAAAGTGTATCCATGTTTTTGTCTGTGTTCTGTTGGGTAGTCCCAATGATTTAAGGGTGCTTGCTCGTACAGAGTGGTCATACAGGTCACATCAGTATTTGAACAGCACCTGATGTATATTGGTTAAGATACGAGCTAAGGAGAGACTGGTAAGTTTAATCTTCCTGGCCAAAAAAAAAAAAAATCAATATTGGAATAGCAAGAGGCAAAGATAAACAAGAAAAAATTTTGGAAGATCCCTTCCTGAACCCTAATATACTGCTACTGAAGATTAGATATACATTTGTCTGAAAGGGAGCATGGGTATGGGTATGGCTGTTCAATTACACCTCTATTCCTAAATCACACACAGTGACTCCAGTTTACTCAACACTAACAGTGTTAGCAAAAGACTTGGAGTTACTCCCTGTGGTCACAGGAAGGTGAGCTCCCCCATGACCTAGTATATTTCATCTCTGGCACCTGAGACCAGAGATGACTGCCAGACTGGTTCAGAGGTTCACAGAAGTTGTGTATCACTGATACACAAATTCATATCACTCACTGAAAAATAATGGGAAGAAGTTAAGACAGAATGGTGAAAGCTGGTCCATAAGAATACAAATGTGGATTTTGTTCAGGTGCCAGGACAGTAAACAGGAGAGTAAATAGGACTGGCAAACACACCTATAGTAAGATACAGATGTGAATTCACAGAGGAAAAACCTTGTCTTCAGATGCAGTCAGTCCTTCCCTTCTCTTGCCTTCCCCCCATCCTCACATATATAGTGTACTTATCATGCTCTTTCAGAATAGGACATCAACTCACCCCTTCGCATACTGAACTGAAGAACTTTTACAAGATTTGTTTCTGTCAGTAAAAATTCTTAGTCAACACAAAAAATCCTCAAATACTCAAAAAAAAATTCTAAAGGATTTATAGGACTGTTTTGTCAAGCTGATAATTTGATTACTTTTTTAATATTTGGAAAGCATAGCTATAATGATTTCCAATTCTCATTCTGACAGAAATACTTTCAGATGCACATTAAAAATTTGACTGGGTTGGCTATAGAATTCTATGCCATACTTATGATATGTGTAAGTAAGAGGCACAACAAAACTCATCCAGCTAGCCTGGTTCTCCTTTGCTCAGGTCAGGGAACTTACCAAAATGTCCCAAACTTCCTCTCTTCCCAAGATAAACACATTTCCTTCTAACTGAGATGCAGGGGCATGGGACAGATTTCAGCCCTGCTGATCAAACCAGAGATGTCACCAGCACAGCCAGAACTGTGGGGACCCCCCAGGACTGCATCTCCCACATTACATGATTTTCCTGATTTGTAGCCACACAAAAAAGGTCTCCAGCATCAGGTTCCAGATATTGTTCTGGCACTCTACTTCACAGCTGCAGTTTAAGGCTTGCTCAATGCAGACACTGCCAGGTAGCACTTCGAGGCCTGTGCTCTGCAGGAATTTGGATTAGGTACAGCACTTCTCTCTCACTTTAGGTCCTGTCAAGCCACCTCTAAAGATGCTCAAAACTACCTGAAAAAGTTGACAGTCCACCCTGGCTGCCTTTCACTCACTCTGCTTGCTGCTGGTTCAAAGCTTTCAAAATCCACCTGAAATATTTTGGGGTCTACAAATTATTTCTAAGTGCTTACAAATAGAATTGCTGATACTGTCTGTATCTGTCTCAACAGGAAAGATTAACACCCCTGCCCAGCAACTTGCACCTTTCCTGCTGTGGGAGAGGATGCATGAGGAGCACACACTCCTTGTCCATTTGATGTGTGGTGTGTCAGCTGTCAGAGTTGTGCTATATTGTGCCATTTTAGTGTTTGCAGCCTCAGCTGTAGGGATTCTTTCTATGTCTTTATGATGCATTTTTCTGAAAGAGGTATAGGGTGGGATGTGAAAACTACTTTATCTCTGTGTGTTTTCTGACACCAAGTAGAGAAGAAAAGCCAATTGTCTGATCTTGGAAACACAGCAAAATTGGCCCGTGGTAGCTATTAGCACTGACATTAATTTGGAAATCTGGTGATCCATGACCCCTCCACGGCAATTACAACTGCCCTGATGTTCCATTAAGGTTTTGCTTCTTTGTGTCAGTGGGAGAAATATTGACTTAACATATGTATCTGTCCTGCGAGGAAATAAAAATTAATTTTGATTTGCAGAAAAAACATTCTGTTTGTTTTTATTCTTACCTTCCCTGCATGGGCACAGGAGTGAAATCCTTCCCAAGTGCAATGCAGCCATCCTCCCTTATTGCTGATTTTTCACACAGGGTCTGTGGCTCTCCAAGGCTTGCTACCATGCCATGATACTCTTTAAATAACTGCAGCTCATTGCAACTTCTGGTCACTGGTTTGGCTGCCACCTTTGCAGATAAAATGGCTTGATGTGATGATGTCTGATTCAGCTCCATCTCTTGTCTAGAAACTGTACTGTAATCTTGTTATCCAAGTACATCTGTCCCTGGTGGGTGTTCTCCTAAAAAAGTGAAAACAAATATACTTGGATTAAATTGAATGGGCTCAATGTTTACTGCAGTACAAGCATGTTAAAAATGCCAATCAGATTTTTGAGTAGAATTTTTGGGTATTTCCCTTGCTCATTTATTTACACCAGGAACAATTCCAATGTTTTAAATATCTTTGCCACTTCAAAATTAGCCACTATAAGCGCCGAATTAGATAAATAGATAGATCATCTACTTCATCCATGTCTACCATCATTTTCTCCCACAAATCTCCCAGTGACTTGCACTGACTTATCCCATAAAATAAGCCAAAACCATCTCTGTATTAGTGGCACAAGAGTCGTTGCTGCAGAACATCTTCCCGGCTTATGAGAGCACTGCTTCACCACCACCACCACACAGCTTCTCTCCAGCAGCTGTGGTGGCAGCAGCCTCATGGAAGCCATCACTTTCCACCAGCCCTTGTGCTCCCTCAGAAAGCCCTGTCCTGCTGCAGATCCACCATGGATGATAGACCCTCGTAAGCAGAGCAGGTGCGTGAGTCTTATGAAGGCAGCATGCCATTCCAGCAGTTGCCAGAGGCTTTTATGAAATGGGAATCAAACCTTGATGAAAATGAGGTCTTATGATATGATTATTAATGGTGATTATAACAAAAAATAGTGCATAACAGTCAAAAAGCTTTTATGTTCTCATCATTAAAATTCAATCTAAAAAGTTATAAAAACCACTTCAGAATCCCACAAAGTGCATAACTCAGACATGACGACTGAATTAAAGATCAGCCTGTCTTAAACACATGCTGTGGAGTTTAATCATGGGAATATTTCAGCATAAAGTGCCAAAGCCACTGCAGAGGACAGCAAGACCTCGGAAACAGGCCTGTCAGCCTCCAACATTCTTCAGGTGGGGGAACACAGCCTTGTCAGAGCACATACCTGCTCCTCCCTGCAGAGATCTCAGCACAGGACACTTAGGTACTCCTGCAGGGCTGTGGGCCAAAAATAGCACAATAACAGGTTCTGCTTCAGTCCCAGTGGGAGGAATCACTTGAAACTGAAATGACAAACAGCTAATTATGATTTCGTGCAGGTTTGAGCTCTCCTGGCCTTACAGATTAGACAGGAATGGAAGTTACTGAAAAAAAATGACTGCATATACAAGCCACCACAAACACAGGCAAAGGTAGGCTTGCTAAGCAAATCTAAATCAGAAATTTCCCAGGTGGCAAAACCTTCTTCAGTTCTGTATTTCTATTTTTTTCTATTTTCAATGCCCTTAGTGCTCATCTCCTAATATTTTTCACCTGTTCTTATAAGCAGATTGACAAACTTGACTTTTTCCATCATTGCACAGTAGCTGGAGTACCATGTCCAGTCCTGGTCCCCAGACTAAACAAGCCCAAAGGAAGGCCACAAAGATGATCAAAGAGCTAGAGAATCTGACCTGTGAGAAAAGACTATAGGATTTTCCTTCCTCAGGAAGAGAAGGCTCAAGGGGGACTTCATAGTTTCAGTAGTTAAAAGGTGAATACAAAAAAGACAGGCTCTCTCTTCACAAGCAGCTACACAAAGAAGAAAAGAGGCAATGGATATGAGTTGCATGAAAAAGATCAGCATAAATAAACCTTTACTTATTTGTGCTTTATTGGTTTCTTTGGAAGGGAGAAAAATGAAAGAGAAGGTAGGGAGAGGGCTCTTATATTTAGACATGGCTAGCATACACCAAAAAACACTAAAGACACTTCAATTTTCAATGGCTTATACATCTCCTCTAGATATTTCCATGAAGGGATATCTGATGTAAGGAGCACAAACCTGGATGAAGGAAAAGCAAACACGCTGTCAGTGAGTTGGTCCAGGGCTTCTCCATAGCCTGAAAATCACAGAGCTTTTGTGATCAAAGACAAAATCCAGAGTGAAAGTCCTGGAAAGCCAGGTTTGCCACTCCTGCATGGAATCTAAAGTTGGGAGGTGTTGGGAGGGCAAACACACACCACAGAGAGGCCACCACTGCCCTAGAAACACTTTATTGTCACCTCTGGCAGCCTGCTGCCCTACCAGGCAGCAGGTTTGCTTGTCCTAAAATTCCAAACTGTCTTCCTTCCAAAAAATAACTTTGAAATGCAAATACTTCCAATTCCAACAAGAGGAGATGATCGCTTTTGTCTTCAATCTCACTTTATATATTTATATACTGGTTTTATTAAGATACTCTGCAAATCATAACAGAGACATCTGCCTATTTATTCCATTTTTTTCATAACATTTGGTTTGTCTGAGTTCCACTGTGAAAATACACAGATTTTGAAATTATGTCATGCTGTGGAAATGCTAAACCTACAGCAACTCTGGCTGTACTAGTGTTTAAAAGACAAAATCTGAACACAACCTCTGAAATTGACCCTTTCTGACCCTCCAAGTGGGATTTTTTTATCTTGACGTTAACAGGTACCAAATCAGACAGGCTCTTGTATGTACAAAAGCCTTAGCTTGAAAGACATTTATTTTCAGAATTAGCGTCAATGAAAAAAATAAAAGAATGTCAAGGACAAGAAGCTTGAGAGAAAATCTGATGTCTAGTTAAAAAACCATAAACTGCTTTATTGTACATTCACAGAAGCTTTGCAAAAAAAAAAAAAAGTAACACAGCATCATTTTGCCACAAGAGGCAGGCATGATTGTGAATGCCTATGTGGCTAAAACATTGCTAAGGCAACTATCTCCATGGTATCTAAGCTTCTAAGACATCAGTGCATCCAAGAAATTCTCAAACGATCACATCTCCCTGTAGTTACATTTTTATCTCTTCTCTTCTCTTCTCTTCTCTTCTCTTCTCTTCTCTTCTCTTCTCTTCTCTTCTCTTCTCTTCTCTTCTCTTCTCTTCTCTTCTCTTCTCTTCTCTTCTCTTCTCTTCTCTTCTCTTCTCTTCTCTTCTCTTCTCTTGCAATGCCTCTATCAGCAATAAGACATAGGTGAGATGCTTCATGTGAAGGTAAGGAGAGATTTCAGCCAAGAAAAGTCTATTTTGGGTACATTCTGGAGCTATGCACCAGCAAGAGTTTTTTAGCCACAGCTAGAAACTGGTCCAGCAACCACTTATCCTGGGTTTGGCTAATACACTGATAATAAATAAATTAAATAAATAAAAGAGCTAATACAGTATTTAAACCACATTTGTCTCCCCTTTTCATCCCTTTCATCCAAGAAGCTGAGCATCCACTCTAAAAGTACTAGTGGAGAAGTAATTTTTAGGTGCAAATACGATCAACAGGTTCTGTTATTTCATTTAAGAGGCTTTTTGCATTTAAAGAATTACATCTTAGGGTCCACAAGGCTATGAAATATCTGCTCAAGGTAATGGCCAGAAATAATGTTTCCTGATGTGGGGCAGCACGGAGCCATTCCCTGTGACCTCACATTCCATGCTGTTGATCTGGGACAGACATCACGTGTCCAGGAATGTGAAAAAGGAACCCAGCTGCAGCACCTTGAGGACTTCAGCAGAAGGCCCTAGATGTCAGGGCAAGATGGTCTTTGCTGCACTTGAGTGCCTTCCTGTAGCTGGGAGGCAGCCTGTGCTGGCACAAGGCTCTTAGGGCCGTCCCAGCTCAGCAAAAGCAGGCCTTACTGATGAGACCCTGCTGCCCAGACCCTGCTGCTCAGACCCTGCTGCCCAGACCCTGCTGCCCAGACCCTGCTGCCCAGACCCTGCTGCTCAGACCTTACTGCTGGGTTAAGGAGCAGCCCCTGGCGCACACAAGTGGCCTTGGCTTCATGAGTGCCTGGGCTGCTCCCAGGGCTGATGGGGATCCAGCAGCACAGCTCCACCGGAGGACACTGACTGAAACAGGACACAGGAGAAATCTTGCTGTGCTCAGGGCCAACCTTGGCCTCTGCAAAGGCTGAAGGCCCCAGTCTCCCGATGCTGCTGTAATCCAGCAGCTGCTGAGCCTGGAGACATGGCATTGCCTTCTGGGGACTGGCATTGCCTAGACTCCCACAGAATTCAGGGAGGCTTGGGAGTGGCGGCCTTGCAGAATGGAGGTTCCTCACGGCAGGGAGGTGGTAGCTGGGTAGAGAGCCCTGAGGAGAGAAGGGAGTTTGTAAATTGGGATGGGGGCTAGAATAAGGGGGTCTGCACCAGAGGGGCGGTGAGGGAAGCTGAGGGCTTTGACAGAGTGCATGGATGGAGTTCGGGGGCTTATTGTACAGGCGTGGTTCAACCAGCTTAAGAGGGGAGACAATTTGCAAAAAGAAAAAACAAACAAACACAAAAAAAGAAAAAAACTCACACCAAAAAACAAAACCAAAACAAAAAACAACAACAACAAAAAAAAAACCCCACACCAAAAAAACAAAACAAAAACAAAACCGTAACATTGTGGCTCAACCTTCCGCAAGCCATACACGGGCACAGGCTGCCGCCTGCTGGCTGCCCGATCACAGGCCGCAAACCGGTTTTTCCCGGAGAAAAAAACAAAACAAAACAAAACAAAACAAAACAACAACAAAAAAACCAAACAAACAAACAAAAAAAAACAAACAAAAAAACAACTCCTTACAGGCGAGTCCAGTTTTTCAAGCCGGCTGTCAGAGGAGTGTCTGTGCTCCCGGGCCAGGGGGTGGCTGCAGCACCCGCTTGATGGTGCCGCGGTCAAACATCTGTAATCAGCCAGCGGGAGCTGCTGCAGGCACGGGAATGTTCTGGCACAGCATCCCTTCCCTTCCTTCGGGAAGCAGGTTGCCTGTATCCTACAGGGAACTGACAGCAGTGGCTCACACACAAGTTACTGCAATCAGGCCAGCCAGACCTTAAGAATTTCATAGTTTGGGTTGGAAGGGACTTTAGGAACATCTAGTTCCAACTCCCTCTCATGGTAAGGGGCACCTTCCACCAGACCGGGTTGCTCAAAGCCTCATCCATCCTGGCCTTGAATATTGCCAGGGATGGGGCACCCACAGCTTCTTTTGGCAACCTGTTCCAGTGACTCACCACTCTCAGTAAAGAATTTCTTCCTCATATCTAATCTAAACTTACTCTCAGCTTGAAGCCATTCCCCCTTGTTCTATCTCTACATGTCCTAGTATAAAGTCCCTCTCCAGCTTCCTTGTAGCTCCTTTGGGTACTGGAAATTGCTATTAGGTGTTCTCAGAGCCAGGTGGAGCAATCCCAACTCTCTCAGTCTGTCTCCATTGAAGATGTGCTTCAGCCCTCCAGCTCCACAGATCATCTCCATGTCCTTCTTATGCTAGAGGCCCTAGAACCGGACACAGTGCTCCAGGTGATTTTTACATTTTAAAGAGTCTCTTCTGGCTCAACAGAAGATGGTAGAGATTCCCACCATCAGTTGGATATTAAGTGATCATCCTGTTCAAAGATTAATTTTCCCATTTAAGCCCTATGCAAAAGATCCCTATAAACTGAGAATTTTTAGGGTTGTTTGGGGGGATTTTTTTGTTTTGGTTTGGTTTTTTTTTAAAGAAAACCCTCTATCCCTGCGTGTCTCTGTACCAATGACCAGGTCTTGTTCAGTATTCAGTTTAAAGAGTTGGTTTGGGGAGTCCTTTAGAAGAAGCCTTTGCCAAAGGAAGAATGTAAGTGAAGAGATAACAGCCTGGACTTTAAGAGCAGGAGCACTGTAGGAATAATGACAATCAAACAAGCAAAAAAAAATCCAGATAAAAGCCAGATAAA
This sequence comes from Fringilla coelebs, assembly GCF_963513975.1. Classification (NCBI taxonomy): domain Eukaryota; kingdom Metazoa; phylum Chordata; class Aves; order Passeriformes; family Fringillidae; genus Fringilla; species Fringilla coelebs. The sequence continues at coordinate 33,374,908 of NC_140029.1, forward strand.
ACAGTAATTTCCTTTTTTCTTTCTTATTACATCTGCCAAAGAGGTCACTACAAAACCCATTCATATAAATAGACTTTTAAAGTGTCTAATCAGATACAGATAAACAAATTGCAATACATTCTAAGGTTATCCTCCCTTTCACCACCACCTTTACCTCCCAGGTCCCTGTAGAGCCCACGGAGGGAGACAGGCACTGACCTCCCAGCCTCCATCCATCTGGCCTGAGGCAGTGTCAGTGCACCATGCTCTAGGGTATTCCACCTGACCAAAGACCTGGAGGTTTTGGGGAGATGTCTGTTGTGAAGACATCCCAGCTTTGGGGACCTGATTTCCAGAAATGTCACTAGCTTAGCTGGAGTCAGTGGGAGCTTAAAACTTCCAAGTAAACCAGTTACAGGGAGCAGCTCAGGGGCATGGTCCTTTGAAGAGTTACTGAATGCTGTCACATCACTGAGCCAGTGCATACACTGAAGTAGATTTCTTGCTGGTAAGCTGAGCAAGTAAAGGGTGGGGGAGGGCAAACATCACTGTTAACAAGCCACTGAAGTTCTGCCAGAGCTATTCAAGTGTGGTAGTTGCATCATCTGTGCACAGGATCTGTGAGGCACATTCACTGGAACCAAAAAGCTGCCCACAACTTAAGACAAACAGGAGAGAAAAGCAGCTAAATACTATAAACTACAGTTTATGGGCTGAGAGATTCAGGGGGCTGTGTTAGAAGTATCAGCTGTGTCAGGAGGAGAATGGCATGACTTTGAAACAGACTTTTTTGGATTTATGTTTTGCTTTGGGAATAAAAAGGAAGAGACACAGCTATTAGAGGTCACTTGCAAAATATAGCTGGGGACTCTACAGCATTTCCAGGTTACTCTGATAAAAGATGCTTAGAAATCAGGGAGTTATGAAAGGAAAAAGCCTCAGTCTACTTCCTGTCATAACCCAAGTGTAAACCCAGAGAAGGTTTTTTTTCTCTCCTTAAGCTATGCTTTTTATGCCATAAATTTAATGTTTCTGTATTCTCTTAAAAATGAGATAAATATGCCATAGCTCAGTAAAGATAAATAGCCTGCTAAGGTGTCCAGGGCGGGCCTTTCATGGCACTTCTGTACAAGAATGTGAAATGAGTCACACTTATGAGTTAGACTTCAGCACTCAGACTCTGCTAGAGGACTTTTGAGAGCTTTATACTACTTCTCTTTTGCCCTTCATAAACTTTCCATACATGGTCATGGGAAGACACATTCTCACATTCTTAGCTCACTTTGAAGAGCTTCTGTGGTTTACTGCCGAGGTCTGAAGGTAGAGACAGGCAAGAAATGCCCAACCCTGCAACCTCTGTGAGGGTCTTCAGTCTCTGAAATCTTTCAGTACTTTGAAATCTTCAATGTCTTCCAACAGGTCTTTATTGATTAATACAGACTGATGATGTTATTTTATTTTAGGCATGTCAGACTAAGTATATAGCAGTGTTCTGTGCTGTTATTTGGTGCATATGAAAGTATTCATAGCGTCCTTTTTTTAGTTATGAGCAAGACAGCAGGAAGAGGTTGATTAGCTGACACTATATTTTGAAATTGTTAAAATAAGCTGGTTACGTTCTGCTTTGTTTCAGAAATAAAAAATTAGGATGACAGGTGGAAAAGAAATATCTTTACAGGGTGAGTGGTGGAGGCATTTCTTAGCTTTATTTTTCTACTGAATATTTTTCTAATAAATATTACATGTTCATAGGAAATATTTCTTTAGACATTCAAGCTGAAACTAAGCTCCTAAAAACAAAGTGCAAGGAAAAAATGTGTTATTGCCTCCTGAATGGCATGCCTAGATGATTGTTATTCCCACAATGTCAATTGTTCTTATGTTTAACTTGATAAACTGCAGGTGCTTGAAATTGCTGCAGCAGCCAGAACACTGATATTGTACACAATAAGGGTTCATGTCACATTTCTCCCGTATGCTTTTAACCTAAATTTACTTCATAAAAAAAGTGATGAAAAGGAGTCTCTTTGCACAGAGGAATTAGAGCTTCCATATGCCTTGGCAGCTGTAAAATGGAAAAAAGATGCTACCAACAGCTGCAGGAGAGAAGAGTTCACAATATTGCTGGTTTCTCCTTATTGCAAACATGCAGCAAAGCAGAACAAGACTTTTTCCTGGAGGACCCAGGTGCAAATGGAGGTAACAGTGGGATAGACTTGAAGATTTCAGCTGTCCTCTTTGCCCTAGTATTATCAGAACTTCAGTTTGAGAAATGCCCATTGGTGCAGCGACTATTTCAAGTGGTAAACAAAGCCTCATACTACTTTGGATTATATAATTATACTTTTGAAAATTATTGTAAAATTTCCATTGCCTGATAATATGGCTGGACTTTTTACTCCACTGCAGGTAAAAATAACATGATTTGTTGATATTGACCATAATACATCCAAGATAATTAAACCAAAGAGAGGACATTAAGGGAGATAAATATTTTACATAGATTCATTTCCATATTCAATGCTCAAAAAATGTTGCAGGTATTGTTTACTTTTTAAAAAAAAAATGCTTAAAAAATCGTTTCCTTCCTGTACTAAAAACGTTCGTGGCCATATTCAGAAATTAATTACCACCACAGGACGAAAATATTTCCTGTTTTACATTTATTTTTGCAATGAATACAAAAATAATATTCTTCTGAGACAGTCATGGCAAAAAACAAAACATTCTGGGAGCCAGACAATGACTCTGTAAATGGATGTAGCTGTACTGATTTCAGGCATCGGTAGTACCTCTTCTTTCAAGACTGCCAAAGGGATTTGGTTCTGTTCCTATCAAATTTTTTGCTTTGATTTTGGCCAGGAAGGGGTCAGACCCAATTGAAATAATAAATCTGTTTGGATTAGAAATTTCTAATAATCTGTTCTGGTATAAATCAAAAACAAACCAAACCTACATTGAGCAAGCAAGGGTGAAAATGAAAACAGATGCATTTAGACCTTTCTTTTCTGGATTTGGGCACTCTGCACCCTTCTGCTGAGCAGAGCTTTTTACCTCCCTCATTGTAAATGAACCTGCTTTTATGTGCATTCATGTTTCTTAGACACAAATGTTCATGCAAGAGAAGGAAACACAGCATCCTCAATGAAATGTGGTGTGGTGTTGAGGTCACTGGTTCATGTTATAGTCCTGAAAAATTCATTAACTCCTCTCTCAGTTTTAAAGCATTCTTACAAAACCAAGAAGCTGAAATCACATACTGTGGGATGTAGATTTGTGAAACTGGCAGCTTTCTGGAGTGTTAAAGCTTATGAAAATCCAAATCCAAGCTAAAATGTATGGAATGTGAGCCTTGCCTTAGGGCTTTATCCAAAACACCCTGAGGTTAGGGAGAGTCCTTTCACTGACTTCACTCGGCTTTGGATTGAGCCTTTCAAAGATGTAAAACAGAGGCTTGAAATGCTTAGATTGTGGATGAGGTTTGGTTACAAAAGGAAATTGTCCGAGTTCAAAACTCAAAGGGGAAGCCTAAATGATGGAATCTCAAGGCCAGAATGTCAAAATTACACAGAGAAACTGCAACCTTCACATTGGCAAGCTGGCAGCATCAGCAGAGGAAATGTGAGAAGGGGATGCCAGGGCAGCCCCAACCCTCAGTATGAGTAGCTACGTTCAGACTGATATATTCCCACTTTCTCTGGCTGCTCCCTGCCTACCATAATGCTCTCCTCCTCCCTCACCCATGGGCAGCACTCTTCTCATGTTGATGCGAATGTGATTATTTTATTTAGGTGAATTGTGAATTATTTTATTTAGGTATCCCTGTGAAGAAGATCCTTCAAATTTAGCACAGAAGCAGAACTTTCATACCTCAGTAAATAGGAAGAGCAATAAAATCTCTGAAGTGTTCAAGCAATTTAAATGTTCAGCAACTGGGGATTGCTTTAAGCATTTAAGAGGAGGGGGAGAAGTCACAGCCTAGCAGCTGCTGGAGACAGGATGGAATTCTCCCTTCCCTGCTTTACTACACATTTAAGCTTGTCTCAGGGCTAAGGTGTACCTTGTCTGCCAAATAACATTTTTCCATCAGATTTCATTCAGGAAAGCTATAAATTATTTTGATACTTTGAGGAAATACATTACTGTAGGAACAGGAACAGCCTCTGCTCATCAAAATTCTCAGCTTATGTGAGAGCACACCTGAGTGTATTTTCCTGAAATGGGGAATGAGGGTGGCCTCACTGTTCAGATTATCTTAAGCAAACCGCCCCCAGCGAGTGATTGTGTTTTGTTGGCGCTCACGGGAGACAGTGCGTTCCTGGGCAAAAAGTTCACTGCACAGGAGCGTCATTAGTGAGCCCTTCTGAGAGTCATTCCAAGTCTCCAGAAGGTCTGCAGCAAGAATGCATTTCTGAAGCAGCTGCTTAAAGATCTGAGGGAAACTTGGCTGGAAGAACAGCCACATGATCCTCCAGCCCCTCGAGTATTTTTGGCTTTCAGACACTAAGTCCAACGTGACATGACAGCCTTACACAACCAAAACCTTACCATCAACCAACAGAGTAAGTGCAGCTAAACAGAATGGGGAAGGAGATGTTCACCCACCTTTCCCTTTCTTTATTTATGCTTATCAAACCTTCTTAGCCTCTAACAGTTTGGGTGGAATGAAAACATCCCACAGTGTCTCTCGCTGTGGTGCAGGGCAGCATGCCAGCTGACAGCAAGTTGTCCTGAGCATGGACGAGCACTGTGAACATCCCATGTCTGGGGAGACCTACAGGCACAGACAGCTCTGGGCTTTTGAAAAGTTTGGATGAGTTTGTTTTATCTCTAGCTCTAGCCCTCCATCATCACACTACCCCTTTAAAAATACCTAAAGGAATACAGCCCCTGCAAAATACAACTTGCAGGTCATAGAGCTCAACAGAGGGCTGGAAGAAACTATCACCTTGCTGTGTGACAATTGGTATCACTCTGCTCTTGGTCCCTATCCTTATATTCTGGAAATGACACCCTATTCCCACTATAGGACACAGGTATAAATAAGAGGAAATGAGATAAAACCTGACACTCACGCTAATGGCATTACACCCAACCATGAAGCTAGAGATAATATATTTGCACTTACTCTAAATCCTATTTTCACAGTCCAAGTGGTGTAAATGAATGCTGAAGTTGGTGGGAATAAGGACAATTTATCTTCAAAAAGATAAATTGACCTCTCTAAAGTTTACAGAGTACAGATTTTTTTTTATCTGATACAATCTAGAAATCTTACCCTAGCAGCAATAAGATAGTTGAAGACAATGACTAGATAATCCCAAAGTCTTTGATTTAATCACGTATCCCTCTTCAGGAGATCTGAAGATATTATGTATTATTCAAAGATAAGTATGAATTTCACATCAAACTGCAGATATTTGTCTCTTTTGCTTCATACACAACCATTACTAGAGTATGGATAATTGTTAGATAAAATGAACTTTTTTGGATTTATCAAAGTTCACAAAAATTTTCGCATAGCAGAAATAGTTCTGAGTTAACAGAGCAACAAATTATTCTAAATAATTAACTTGTGACAGCCAAGTAGTCTGTCTTTTAAAACAAAGTATCAGTAATTTGAAAGTAAATTGAGTCTCTTTGATGCTCAGAATTGCAGCTCAACTGATGTATTGTTTAGTCCAAAATTCTTTGAAAGGGCTTATGAAATGTGTTGCATCCAAAATGATAAAACTTTTTCTTTTGGGGGAGGTGGGGGTACTCTGCAGGTAAACACAGAATTACCAAAAAAATTAATTAGTTTCTCATCTGTTTCATTAAAGCCAAAAAGTTGGAGCTCTGGGTTAATTTCTGCAACAGAATATAATATGTGGCTAAACAAAACCATTACACATGAAGAGGGGAACAGCTGTCTACAGTGTGTGAATGACTGATAAATATATGGAACCCATTTATAAAAGAAAACATAAATTTGTTCCTTTCATAATTTAAGAAAAAACAGTAACAACTGTTTAGCCCCAGTATTGCTGGAACTGGTATGAGAAGTTTCTCTTTGAAGACACAGACTCCTTTAGTTTAGGGTTACATGCCCCAAAATTATTGAGATACCTTTGCTTAATGGTCAGAAATGTAATTTGAATTTTTAGGGCTGTAAATTGTTTTTAAGGCAGTCTACTGGGACCATTCAGAGAAAACATCTCTGCAAAGAGACTCATGCTAATAATAAGTCCAGGCATAAGGACTGAAATCTATTTACAGAAAACAAAATTAAATGAAGCTATATATCAAAGAGCTGTGGCCCTGCAAAATGGTCCAGTATTGAATGGACAAGCTACAATATCCTGCACCATGTAGCAAAAGGACGAATACAATCCCTGAAAGTGTAAGTGGATAGGAATTGAGATTGGGTTTTTTCCCTCCATGTAAGAATTTGTTACTCACCAAGTTCTGCGTAAAGCTCCGGGGTCCCCTTTTGGAATAGAATTTGGAAGGAGGAAGGCAGTATAGGGTAAAGAAAAAAAAAACCAAAAACCAACCTCCATAAAATGATTCAAGAGAAATGCCATACCACAAGAGAGACTGAAGGTATTCCATCTGCTTCCCACTTTTCAAAAGAAAAAAACAAAAGGATGTAGCAATGACACAGTTACTGGGCCACGTTCACAGAGACAAAATACCTGGTTCTAAAAGGCTTTTGCACTTAATGATAAAGGCATGACACAAAGTGAAATCTGGAAGCTGAACGCAAATGAATTCAAATAAAAGATACAGCCTGATTTTTATCAAGTTTTTTTAAGTCATCATACTGATTAGGTACTAAAACAAACTACTGAGGACAGCAGCCTGGCAATGTCTTCTGGACTGCAGCTATCAGTGGGACATCTACTTAGACAAGGCATGACTCTCAGTCCAACACTTGGAAAACTATCGGAAATGTGCAAATGTGTGATAAGAATGTGAGAGATGGAGTCAAGATTCCCCCTCAAGCCCCAAATGCTATGAAAGTCCAGCTGTACAGATTTGCTTTTGGTCCATGATTGCAAATTGATTTGAGGTTAATTTTCCAGCTCAGGAAGAAAATCAGTCTCAGTATCAACTGGAATTTGGTTTTTTAGACCTTAGCTTTGCAGATCTTTGATAGCAATGAGGGAAAACAGAAATGGTTATCACAGCGGAGAAAAGTTGTTTCAAAAATCCTTAGGATAATCTGTTCCTTTTGGACCTATAAAGCCTTAGGAGGCCTAGGTGAAAAAAAAGCACCTAGTTATTGAGACGGTTTTTTGTACATTTACATGTTTTAAAAGCAATGCTTCTGCCAGCAATTTTCATTGAATACTGTTATATATAGAGCCACTCAGTAATAAAATAGGAAGCTGTAATCATACTCTACATGCCTTGCCAGCCCTTGACATGGGCTGAATGCCTGAGAGGTGCTATATTCAGACTATCTTTTTTTTTTCTTTCTTAATAATAATAATAAAAAATAATAAAAATCTGTCTTCAGAATTTCTCTATAGAAGGGGAGAAGAGAGACACACAAAATGCAGAGAGCTTATTACTCTTTTGTGATGAAGATACCACATTTAGCCAGACATTGCATTTTAATTGGATTTTCCAGCAGTAAAATTAAAAGACTCTAAAAATGAGCAAGGGAGGAGAAGAATGACTCTGCTTTTTCCCTTTGAGCCCCTGTGCCCAGCAGGATGTCTCTGGGTTTTTGACCCCCGTGATTCCAGCCCCAGTGAATTGGCTCATTCACCCTCTCTGTAGAGGAGGAAGATGATGATGGATAATGATGATGATGATGATGATGATGATGATGATGATGATGATGATGATGATGATGATGATGATGCCTGCAGCCTCCCCTCCCAGCCCCAAGCTGATGAACCAGCAGAAATGCCTCCCAACAGGTCATGCCAGAGGGGGACTTGGTTATGTGCTCCTTTTGTCAGTCCAAATCTTGTTTCAAAACTGAAAGGCCTCAGGCCATGTTCCTCTTGGGAAGCTGCTAAAAGGAATCCTTATGCCCAAGAGGAGCTTTCTGGGCTCGGTGGGACCCTCAGGCATGCCCAGGTGGGGTCCCACCCAGCATCCACACATGCACAGATGCTTTCCTGTAGCTCATGCAGGGACTGCCCAACAGCCTTGCAGAGGATGTCACTGACTCATGCTGTGGTTCTAATTCTCTGCATGGCACAATAAGGGATTCTGGGAAATGAAAGTAGAGTCTACTTTCTCATGTGACTTTAACATCTTCTGCTCTTTAATGTCCCTTTCAATGGCAAAGAGATCAAGTATTCCCTCAGCAAGCCTGCAGATGGCACTAAGTTGAGCAGTGCAGGTGACTCAAGAACAAATGGAAGGGATGTCATCCAGGGAAACCTGGGCAAAGCCTGAGAAGTGGGCCATAAGAAACTCATGAAGTTCAACAAATCTAATGTAAGGTGCAGCACCTAGATCAGAGTCCCCGATATGAGAACAGACTGGGAGAAGTAGTCATTGAGAGCAAGCCTGTGGAGAAGGACTTGCAGGTTCTGGTGGACAAAAAGCTGGACATAACCCAGCAATGTGCACTTACAGCCCAGAAAGCCAATTATGTCCTGGGCTGCATCAAAATCAGCTGGCCAGAAGGTCAAGGGAGGGGACTCTGCCCCTCTGCTCTGCTCTGGTGAGACCTCATCTGCAGTGCTTCATCTAGCTCTGGGCTCCCTAGCTCAAGACAGACATGGACCTGTTGGAGCAAGTCCAGAGGAGAGCCAGAAAAATGATCAGAGGACTGGAGCAGCTCTCCTCTGCAGACAGTCTGGAATAGTTGGGGTTGTTCAGCCTGGAGAGACCTTATAGCACCTTCTACTACTTAAAGGGAGTTTATAAAGGATGGAGAGGGACTTTTTACACAAGATAGAGATAGGACAAGGGAGAATGGTTTTACACTAAATCCACTAAGCTTCATTGTGTTTTCTACATGCATGCAAATGAATTGGTTTATTATTTACTTTGGACCATTTCAGTTAGTGAAACTGAAACATGGATGTCATGACAGAGTTGAGTCTTAAGCTTACTTAAGCTATAAACAGTAAGGTAAGAAAGAGATGCAAAGAGGTTCTATGAGGAACAGTGAGAGGGAGTGGAGAAAAAAGTGACTGCTGACATCCTCAGTCATATAATCTTCAGTAAATGCAGGAGTTTCATAAGGATCTTATCAGACATGTAACTCGGAATAATTTCCTTACCACTTACCTTACCACATACACAGCTTCTAGCGCCTGAACAACCTCTATGTCCGAGACAAGAACAGGACCAAGTATGAAATCTGATGCACAGAAAATACTAGCAGAAAAGTGTATTCTCATGGCATTAATGACCATACAGCCTTTATAAAGAGATACACTCTGAAGTTCTAACCTTCATATATTGGTCTCCTATGGGTGCTAGCATGTAGGTACACACCACCAAATATGTCCCATGCTGCCTGGAGAGAAGTGACCAAGTGATGTACAAATTAGTACCTACCTGCTGAGAATTTCCTTGAAAACAGAAAAAGGAGTGCATGGGAGTGTCTTTTGATACACCAACTCCTTGCTCAACACCAGACCAAGTTAGGTGTGATTGTATGTAAAATTTTCCTAGTTTTTTTGATGACCAGTTGCCATTTAGATTATTGTGAGATTCTCTGGCCTCTAGCTAAAGCAACCAGTGCCACTGCAAAGCAAAATTTGCCTGGTTTCAGGGTTTCAGAGACATTGGGTTTTGATTAGGAGTTGAAACATCAACTGCATTTGGGTGCATCACACAGAGAGAGTGTAAAAGGGAAGAAAAAACTGCTTTCAACATGGCCAAAGAGAGATATTAGACAACCAACCTAGTAAAGAGAGAAGTACGCCATTTGTTCTGGAAAAACACCAGGAGGAGTCAGGAACAGAAGAACATTACAATATCTCATATATCACCTTGCACTGGCTTTATTGATCCGAATAGTAATAAAAGAAGACAAAAGTACTCCCTGAGCCATCTGTGGCTACATCTGTGTTAGTAATTGGTGTGGCACAATAGGAATGAATCTATAGGGTGAAGGACTGGTGCTGAATACCTTAACTGTACACTCTTTGCATCTCAAAAAGCTTTAGTGGAGACTGTCCTTTGTGTGGTCCCATGGACCCAGCAGTGGTGAGGGCATATCTCGGTTAAATCTCAGCTGCAAGTCAAGTTTGTGCACTCTGCGGCTGTTCCCCCACACAAAAAAAAGCACAGCACTGGGGGGTGCTGTGGAGACTCAGTTCAGATAAACACCTCTAACCCACCTTTCAAGGTGCCCAGTAAGACTGGAACTGGCATCCACAAGTAGTCATATAAAATGGAGGAAAGGAAAATGTGTGAAAGATTAGCACCCACATCCCAAAGAGAAGAAACTACAAACTTGCAACTAGAGACACCACTAGTTAAGAACTCCTGAATAACTGTCCTTGAGGATGGATCGAAACAACTCATCCTGTCCCCTCTGGCAGATGCAGATAAAACTGCCATGATGGTGTGAAAAAGTTCACTGCTTAGCGGGTTTGGAGAGCTAACAAGGACAATGCACAGAGAACGTCAAGGACAAAAAGAAAATTCTTTATCCCATGGTACTTTAAAAAACCCACATTAGATTATTCATTGATATCAAAGCCCATATTGTTCACTGAAATTACTCAGCTTCCTTCTTCAGAAGAAAAATGTTACAACATTGTACAATGCTCAGGAGGAAAGGAATGCTCCTTAACAGGCTGACACGAAATGCTAACACATCAAAGGTCACCAAGGTTACAGATGCAGAGCAACAGCCCTTAAAACAAATGAGATTCAAAATGTAAGGGGTTGTGTATGTGTGATTGTTATAGCTCTTTCTTCAAAGATGCATCTCTGAGTCTAAATTCACATTTACTTGTTTTAAACTCCATTCATTTCCTGTTTTTTATTTTTACTCAGCTAGGAAAATTGCTTGGAGGTAGGCACAGGCATGATGCACTAGCTGCTGCCCAAACTTGCATATGAACTTAAAAGCCTGCAGCTGAACAAAACAACAAATACACAATGACACAAGAAGCTGTCCTTTCATTCCCTTCGTCCATTGAAATATTTGCAAAAATATTTCTACTAAGACAGTCATTAGGATATGTGATCATGTGAGGATGTAGTATGTGTAGGAAAAACCACAGCACTGCTGCCAAAATGCAGCAAGATTAAAGTTCAGGCACTACTCAGCAAATCTGCTCATAGGCATCCAACACCATACTTGGAGACTGACCATCCCAGAAAAGCTCAAAGCTACATCCCCTCTGCCCTAAATCCCATATCCTGCCTTCCCCAGTCTACAGAGACTTGCAGCTCCTGAGCAGATAACTTTGTTTCCACAGCCCATTGGACTTCCAGGGCACAAACACACCCAGACACCTGCTGAACCCATGAAAACACCAACTATCCACAGCTTTCTGCTGCAAGGAGCTCCTGACCCATGACACTTCATTGCACATGATATTTTATTAGAATAAGGTTTTTCCTAGACAATTGCAAACATTCTGGTTAAAAACAAACAAAAAGAGGGACTCTAAAGTCCCTCTTGGGACTTCTTTGGAAGACCATTTCGATTCAGAAATAGAGGGAAGCTGGGTTAAAATATCTGGTCCAAAACTAGATTTGCATTTCAATATCCCACCAGACCAGCATTTGACTTGATGTTGGATAGTCTACTGCTAATATGTACCACTAGAAGCTGTTGGAACTACACCTGTTTCTGCAAACTCGTTGACCATACCAGTTTCTGTGTATTTCTTCTTTCAGAGAAAAGGGCACTTGTCAGTCTGTGGTCACAGCACTAATTTCCTGTGGGTAAAATGAAGCTTGAAGTTTCTTTCTTCCCTGGAAGATTAGAAGCCGCCTGAAGCCCCACTGTGAAGGAGGAAACAGAATCAAGAACAGCCCAGGCTGGAAGGACCTTTGCAGATTGCCTAGTCCAGTCCCTACTGAAACCAGTCCTGGCTTCAAAGTTAGCCAAGGCAAATGACAGACCACAGTACTATTAGCTGCAGTACCCAAAACAACTCAATGTTTGGGCCAGACACTTCCTGAGCATGTGAATCCAAGAGAAGGGAATGGGCTCCCAGCAGCCAGTAGGTTTATGTCTCTGGGGAGACACAGACATGAAGTTTGTGTATCTCGAGGCCAAGGTCAGCACAACCATGAGAGTTTCCTTCTGAGAATCTTCATGATGCTTCCTATTTCTGAATTGTTTACTTCAGCTTGACACTAATGGCAAATGTTTTTGAAGTGTCACCGTCTCTAAGGACCAGGAACCTAATCCCCTCTCTCAAAGGATTTAGGTCTCCTTATCAATTCACAAGGTCTGTTTTCAAAGCCAATATAGGTGCTCATTTTATCAAGTGACTCATAAAAAATTCATTTTTCATGCCATCTCTGCCAGCCACCACTTGAAACTATACCACAGGCATGGCAGGCAAGGGCCAGACCCCATCACACAGGAGAACAGCCAGAGCACTTGGCTGACTGACACTCGCTCCTCAGCTGACCAGCCAGACCGTTATGTAAAATTCCTCAGGGAGCAGTGAGGCATTCCTGGTCAGACACAAACAGTCTGAGGAGCAGCTGGGTGCAATACCCACTCAGGGAGGAGCTGGGGATCTACAAACAGACTCCTATTTCCCCACATGCTTCTGAAACCCCCCCTGGTTTCCTGCTCTGCCAGAGCCTCCCTCAGGCTGCTGCATTTGAAGAGCCATTTGTGGGCAGTGGGTTTGTCCAGCTCAGGTAAAAAATAATTGTCCATTACTGTCTATAGTTAAGCACTTTTTTCTCCTGTGCTTCTGTGCTTCTTAGTATAACACTCCAGGAAAAAGAATTTCAATGAGAAATTATATCTGCTGTGTGAGACACAGGTTTCTATATTAAACTAGCCCCAGGTCAGCACGCTACAAAATTTTAATTAAATAAATGAAGTAAGGGCATACAAGCACAAGACTACCAATTAAAAAAAAAAAAAAGAAAAGAAAGAAATGTATTAGCAGTTATAAAAGCGAGTATAAAACAGCAGCACCAAAAAAAAAAAAAAACACCAACAACAAAACAAACAAAAAACAAAACAAAACAAAAAACCACACCAAAACCTAAGGGGCTCTCTAAGGGGCTCTTTCTTTCAACAGATTGTAAGAGTCTGAACCTATTGTGGAAAAAGTCAGGTCCTTGACTGAAGCTTGAGCCATGTTTGAGTATATTTAGGGCTCTCCCAATAAATTTTCTTGTGCCTATTAAAGAGTGTGTTCAGCTGCCTTATTTTTTACAGAAGCAGTACTGAAGTGTCTCTGCCTGTCCCTGCCGTGCCAATTTTCAGAAGGTTTAACTTTGAGGCACTCAGCTATCTGTCCATGTATACTCCAAGGCTTAATTTCACAAAATAAGTGAAATATCACATTCCAATTGCAGTGATATTTGCATTCAAAGCTCTATAATTAGCCCCTGGTCATTCACAACTGCCAGGTAAAATTCTTCCTGCTACTGATGAGACAGAGCAAGATAGATTAATTACCTAATAAGGAAATTAGAAGACAATTAACAGTGATTTACAAAGATACACTTTGTCCTTGAAAAGGTAAAAGTATATTGCTGGAGCTACCAAACAAGTAGAAACTATTTTTTCTCTAAACAGCCCCTTAACCACAAACCCTTCTGTATGCATTCCTAAATACAAATGATAAACATTCAAAAGTGCTTTGAGTGAACATTATTGATGATGAACCTTGCTGATCAAAAGTGATACTGTTTTAACTGATATTTCTGCCCCCAGAACTCTGATTATACTGATTAACACAAATTTCTAAATTACTCATTTATCATGAGATCTCCACAGTTTTGTGGAATTTATGGCAGCTTTCATAGCATTAATTGTACTAAGAACTAAAACTAGAGACCCAAATTAACAGACATGGTTTGTAAAGATAAAGCACTAGAGACAGGCATGCAAACATTAAAATGGCTCTTTCATAATCATACAATTATTGGATGATGTCTCTATAGATGAAGAAATATTGCCTCAATTACGCTTATGCCTTTAGACTGTGATTAATGTCTGACTTAAGAGAGGATGTAGTTTAAGAGCAGTAGCAGCTTGTCAACTAGATCCTGAACAGTTGTGTCGTCTCTCCAATTTATACATAGTGTATCTTTTGCTATTTTTCACCTTGTCCCTGTTCTGTTTCCAAGAAAATGGAAATATCTCAAATATTTGTTATGCTTGTGCTATGAATTAAATATGTTTTTCTCAAAACAGTTTAACCAATCCAGCTGTTCTGATTAAAAAGCAAATAGCAAACTTCTAAAACTAGTCAGAACAAAAATGCATTTCTAGGACCAGCAATTACAAAATGCTGTATTTCTTTACTTCTCTGAAAGAGAACCACTTTCAGAGGAAAAATCACCCACAAATGCCCTTTGATGGTGATCAAGAAAAAGGATCTGGCACCAAATGTCACACTGATATTTCTGCTTTGATTTAGTTTCAAACAAACCAGAAACTTCCCAGCACCCCCACTAAAGCAGCACCCACATGGTGCAGCTGGAGCTGCACTTCAGTGCCCTTGCCATGCTGTTCCTCCTTGCAGAGCACAAAATACATCCCAGCTGTCCCTCACACCCTATGGGATAGCTGCTTCCCTGCACAGTAATTAACAAATCTATGATAATCATAAATCCACAAATGAAAAAGTCATGCAACTGTATTGGCTTACTAACACTGGGATGAAAATATACATTTCAAGGCCTCCTGGTCTCATACCAGATTAAAAAAAAAAAAAAGATATTTTTAACCAATTATCTCATGAACAATAGAAAAGAAAATATTACACAATTAGATGCAAAGCCTGAGGGCAGAACAAGCCTCTGGTTTTGGGTCAAACTGGGAATGACCCAGCATAGGAAAGCTCCTCTCCTTTATACTTGACTAAACATTTCTCAGGAGTTGTTATATCAGTCAGGGAAAAGCAATGGCACCACTTCTAATCCTGCTGGAAAAGAGTGCCCTGCAGGCCACCTCTGTTAGGCTGCTGAGAACTGCAGCCCAGCTGTGGCATTAGCTGAATAAGGCTCTACCTCATTTTCCAGATCCAAACATCTGGTGGCTGAGCTGCAAGCTGCAACACCACAGCAATATTAACAGAAAACAGTTTTGTTGGGGCTGAGCAGAGTTCAATATATGGGAACCAGTGGGGGAAAAAAAAAAACCAAACCACAATCCCCCAAAAAAATGAAACAAGAAAAAAAACCCCTGCTGTCCCTTTGTGCGAAGCAAAGACCATAGACCAGTTTATTAAAAAAGAATAATCAATGCTGTTGTCAATTTAGAAGTTGCAAGTTGTAAGACTCATCATGCAAAGATTCTTTATTTAATTCAAAAAGGAATGTAGCAGATGCATTGTCTATGTTACCATAAGCCAATAATTATAATGATATGTGTAAAAGAGGTGAAGTTTTCTGCTATAAGCACTTGATGTCAGAGGAGAGAAATGCTTCGAGAAGACTTCAAGCATGGCATCCACAGGGTGTGCTGGCAGTGCTATAGATCAAATAAATGCTACAATTACCCCCCCACATAAGAGTAAAAATTTGTATGAGTTTATACAAATTAGCAAAGGCAATGAGCATCAAATGAGACCTCTACAGCTCTGAGCCAACTTACTCTGCAAGGCTCTGAAGTGACATATCACCATGAAAGAAGATAAGGACATCTGCTGTCAAGGGATGGAGGCAGAGAGGGGTGGTAGAGATGGCTGGGGAGTGGCAAGCATACTGAAAAAACCTATGGAGGACAGATGTCTCCATGCCCTCCTTGGTCCTGTGCCATGTACCTAATGAGAAACCTCAATAGCCCCTTGACCTTTTGCACTTTCAGAAACTCTGTCTTAATAAGCCATCTTCTCTGACAGAGACATCCAAAGCCCCAGAAACCCTCACTGTGGCTGTTGGCCGTTACTACCAGCTACCAAGAACTCTTCAATACTGGTTTTACTCTTTTTTATAGACTCCTGAAATACCATAGACCTGGTACCTAAACCAACTGAATGCTGCAGAAGGATTTTTGCCAGCCCACACCTTCTTTTGATTGGTGCCATGAAGATGGCTTCAAAACAAGCTGATGCATGCAAGAAAAAGTCATTCATCAACCAGAAGATACTGTACCCTGCATAGAAGCATCCATTCATTTGCTGAACAGGAACACAACTTTTATTTTATTCCAGGCTATCTTTACTCATTGAAAAAGACACCCCCTTTTCTGCTCTTTTTTGATAGGAGAATGATGAATGCAGTCATATTTCTGTAGAAATCAAGACATTCAATCTTTTCAGCAAGACCACAGAATCAGGGCTTAAGCATGGAAAACATGAAAATCCAGATGTTGATTTGTGGCTGAATACATTTTTATGGTATCATATCTTAGACTGAATGGATGGTTTTGGTAAGAATTATGTCGTTTTTTTTAATGGACACAGAATGTTTTTTCTTCTCTCAGGAAAATAAAAATATCAGTGGGTTCACTTCTTTTTCCTGTTTGATCTCTTTCTAGCTTAACACACAGATTTTAAAGCAACTGATGCTCCTACAGTAACAACATTAAAAAAATAAAACATCTGCCAACCATTACCACAAAGCTTTCTGGGGCTTCTGAGATAATGTTCAATTTGTCCCTGCTCAGAGCAATGACACACAGAGTGTGCCTGACAGAAACAGCAGAGTTATTGCAGTATTCTGTCTCCTTTGCCCAAAAATTGTAGGAAAGGTCATCTCAACTTTGCCACACAGATTTCAGCAAATATTTTTTCTAAGTAGGACAGGCTGACAGGGTTTTGTAAAGCTCTTGCAGAAGAAACCGGGCCATCACTGTATTGATAGGCAAAGTTCATTGCACTATTAACACAATGTGTTAAGAACAATATTTGCTCTTGTCTCAATTCCAATTTTCCCCCTTTGTTTTAAATTCAATGAAATTAGCAGAAATTAAGACAGTTCCTACCTTTTCCCTAAAAAATATACTGGCTTTGTGGCTATCCTACAAAATGTACAAAAGTACTTTACCAAAATCCCAACAGTTTAATCTATTAGTGAAAGAGCAATGGCCAAATCTTAACAGTAAGAGCCCGAAGGCTTTCTGCTGTAACAGGATTTAGCAATAACTTTTAATTGGCAGTTCAAAGTTAATCCACAGGGGAAAATGTGATCTGGCAAAAGCACTCAGTCACAGAATGAAGGAAAAAAAAAAAGAAAAACCAACCTACAACTGTGGGATTTTTTTTCTCACTATTTTTGCAGTTATTGTTATTGAGAAATATTATAAAAATAATTGCTGCATTGTCTCAGTCTATCAAGGCTCTTCTTCTGTGATACATTTTATCCTTTTTGTACTTTACCAGTGAAAAAGTGGGCAAAAGTTTAACTTTTCAGTTCTCCTAGTTTGTTTATTTATTTATTTATTTATTTATTTATTTATTTATTTATATGTAGCTTTATTTAACATACCTTCTGAAGGAAAAAATCATAGACAAATCCCTTAGAATAATGCTTTTCTCTTCCTTTTTTCTCTTTTGACATCAGGCCACAAGTAACAAGAATTTTTCCTGTTCCTACTCAAAATGTTTAGCATCCAATCCAAATGTGTAGCATCCAAAATGTTTGCAGTGAGGAACCATTTCTCCTCCTAGATTTAGCCTAGGAAAAGCCCATAACACAGACAATTTTTCTGGATTGTACTCACTAGGATCTGTTCAGCTCTAAATGCCAGCAGTTCTGCCATCAATGGTTTCTCTTCTTTGTTCCAGTGATGTTTCAGACTAACTCATAGTGTCCTGCTTAACACAGAAGACAACATAAGGGTGCCTCAAGAGAAAACTGATGAGGTCCAAACCAGCCCCCACCATTAGACCAAATTCTGCATTGAAAGCCGAGCTTTTGGCAGCTTATGGCAGTTGCCCTCATGGAAACACTAGGAATTCTGATGACCAACTATTTTTGTGAGAGTTCAGAAAACAAGTGTCTGTGTTCCATCTATGACTGCATTAAGAAATACAGGAAGTTTCCTACATGTTAGCTAAACAACTCTCGAAAGCTGCAGCTCTTCAACATCTATTTCACGAATTACAGATTTTATTTTAAAAAAATATATACATGTAAGCATTGCCCTAAAAAAAGGTTATAGCTACATTTAAGTGACTGATCCCCTGACTTCTCACCTAAAGTTCCATTGAAAACCAAACATCATCTACAGCTAATTTGTAAAACCTCAAGCTCTTGGGAAGTGGGGAAGCTTTGCACTTTTACTCTTTCAGCAAAAGCAGGGCTGAGCAGAACAGACCAGCCCATTGTTGGTCTGCAGACTGCTCCCTTGCTGGCAAACTACTCCAGCAAGGTGACTGGAAAAATCACAACAGCTTGTTACAAATACAGCCAACATGAGTAAAATCCATGAAAAGGAATGCTTCAAAAAAAGTGAATCAATTTTTACTAAATAATTTTACCTGAGAATTATATTCAGTCCACATCAATGTGTTATCTCCAAACACAGATCTAAATAAACTTTTTTTAGCATGAGTTTATGCAAAAAATGCATTGTTTATGCACAAAACTTCATGTTTTACAGAACATCTAGTCCAAAAAGTAAGCCTGAACTTCATCTCTTACACATTAATGGAGTAGGAAGGGCAACAATAAATTATACTAACAATAGCAAGTGTGAGTCTTTGAAGAATCTACAATCTAAAAAAAATTAAAACAACCTTTTAAATATAAATATCCTAAGAAAGGCTGATTTTTGAGACAATGTAAAAGTAAATAGGAACACAACTAAAAAAAATTGAATATTATAACTTACACTCCATGTGGCTCACTGATGTTTTAAAATGCTGAACACTCAGGTACACATAAATGCTGTCCAGAGACCTTTCATTAATTGCAAAGTTTGATCAACTTTTAATATGAAATATTTTATTGCACATATTAAAAGTTATTCTCACAAAACAACAGAACAACATTAAACTATTCTAGGAAACATTTCTTGTAGAAAAATTGCATTTTACCTGCTCTTTTGAAGAATTCTTGAAGAGGTTCTTTTGTTTGGAAAGAAAAACCTAAAAAAATTAAAAAAAAAAAAGATGCACAGATATCAAAATCAAAAGGTTTGTTTCAGCTGCAGAAGCTGAGAGATGCCCCTTGCTTTCTGAGGAGAGAGTTTATTTAGGTAAGTAACTTTGTTGCTGTGGAATCCAGCTCAGTTCTTTGTAGTAAGCATCTCTGGACAGGGAGAGAGTGACATTGCATTCCCTGCACACTCATAAATGAAGCAGGAATTCCCAGATTTGCCATCATGTGATTTCAGTGAGGAACTAGCACTCGACTTTCTCCCAGCACCCGTTACTCTCTGCCCAAGCACAGCTCTTCCAAAGCCTCAGATGGCTGTAACAAGTGGCAAAGAGAGAAAGAGCACACAAATTATGATTAGCCTCGCTGAGCAGACACTGAGACACTTTAGGCAGGAAGCAGGAGGAGAACAGAGCAGAAATGCCATTGTTAAACTGCCACAGAAGTTAAAAAACCCCAAATTTAGCAATTTTTACTAGGAAAAGCTGGGCATATTGGGGAGGGGTGGGGTGAGATTTAAAGGTGGGTGGGGGGAATTCACTTTTTCAGCCATCAGAAATTACTAAGAAGATTATCCTGACAAACACTCATTCTTGTTCTTTGTACCAGAATTTCAAAGGTTTACAAATGCCACTGCAGTACTCAGTGGGATAATAATTAAGCACTACATCAGGCAAAGTATTTTTGTCTGTATCAGACAAAAGCTGATAAAAGATAATATAATCTACATTCTGCATATAGTATATGCCAACTGGAGAAACAGATGCTACGTTAATTTCATGGCTACAAGCAGAATAGAGCAAAGGAAAATAATGCAACATTTATTCTTCATAAAGAGAATGATGCTATTGACATTTTGCCTTGAATAGCTGCATGTTATTAAGTAGCAGTGATGGTTTCTGCTAGCTGAGCCTTCCTAAAGAAGCAATTGTTACTGAAGGATGAGTAACCATTTTTGACCTTCTAATATTTAAATATGAGATGAACACTTCCTGCTCCCTCAAGATTATCCATAAGGTCATCAATAGTTATCTCCAGTGTTCTCATTTGATGAGTATCATAGATGTACATCCATGGCCTGTCTCCCTGGCTTCTGGGGAGAGCAGCTTACTACAGGAGTCTGGTGAGAGAATGCAATAAGGTGGACCATTGTGCCATTTCTACTAGTGTTCCATTTGTGCTGGGGGTACTTAATCATGCAAAAGTGTGTTTTTCAAAGCTTTTTCCCTTCTGTTTTATTTTTTCCCCTAGGCTGTAGAGTACATGCTACAGATGCAACACAAGTTCCAGTTTAATCTGGTTGTCTACAAACACCATGGTGACAATAGCTTAAGATATGGGAATTTGTTTAATATTCCTGTAACTCAAGAAGTATCTACTCATGTTTTGTGAAGGTGAATCTATTTATACCTATCCCCATTATCATGGTTCAACTACCCCCTGACTGCAGTAGTGGGGCAATAGATCTGCCAGCATGAGAAACATCTTTTTTAACCACAGAAAATATAATTTCCATTAAAACATTAATGTACTGGTGTCCTCCCATCCAATTTTATGCAGACAAGTAAAACAATATCTTCTTTCAAAGATTATTCTGATAGCAAAAAAAAAGTCCGTTTATTAAGATAAATTATTCACCTTCAACTTTATAACAATTCATTTGTGTTCCCATTGCTTGGGTGCTTCAGCCATGGATGAGGACCACAGGGCAGCAGATGCTGTAAAAACATAGAAAAAGCTGAAGTGTCCCTCTTTACAATCATGTAAAATGCTGAAGACAGCACAGTAAGGAGCAAGTAAGACATCACTCATTGGTATATTAATTGTAGGGTTCCAGAGGGCACTTTCATCAAAGGGATTCAGACTGTTCTGTGTGCTGTGAGAGTTCACCAAACAGACATCACCCCATTTAACCTACATTTCCATTAAGACTTGTGCTATATCACCAAGTTAGTCATGACAACAGTGCAAGGCCAGGCAGAAATCCAGAGTGTTAGAGGATGCCACACATGATGGAGCAGGCAGAAACACTCCAGTTTGGTGGCGGGTTATTGGCATGGGGAATACTGTGGCCTTATTACACTCATAGTAAACATTTGTGATATTCTCATTTATTCCAGGAACACACTGGAATTGTGAAAGCTGGGGACACAATGTTGTTAGATGTCCTTATAGTGCTAGGAAAAAGTTTTTGTCTTCCCAAATTCTAATACTAAATTTAAGGAAAAAAAGCAAAGAAGTGCTTCATATTCATGTTAGACAAAGTGGTGCTTGCTGCTGATGTCCTAAGTGGAAGGAACATCAGGCCTTGCACTTGCAGAAGAATCTGCAATGGGAACAAAAAGATGCAAAAAATACTAGTCAATTATAAAATCACATCTAGAAAAGACTAGTAAGAGGAAGCAGTGATGCTGCTCCTTTGATTTAGGATTTTAAATCTGTAGAGTGAAAGAGGACCTAACTGGTGTCTGGATTCAGACGGATCCCTTTTGTAAATACCAAGTTCTTACACCTCTTGGTTTCCACAGAACTAGCCAGAGCTGTGTGGCAAACCAGGGTTGGTTCTGGTTGTTTGTCTTTTCAGAGCAAAAATGGGGGTTCCAAACCTGCATCAAGGCATTTATGGAGAAAATTCTGGGCTTGAAGTTGAGATGGATAGACAGATAGATAGATTAGATAGATAGATAGATAGATAGGTAGATAGATAGATAGATAGACAGACAAGATTATAGCCCGTGCATTCTAAACAAGTCCCTGCTAGAGGTGAAGGATGGACTCATTTCTCAGTAGGGAGTAAGGTCCTGAAAATAGGATGGCTGTTGTGTGAAACTACAGAGCTCAGACCAACACAGAGGGGCTTTTGCCTTCCTGCTGGACTTTCCGGGCCGGAGCTCTGCCCGCCCAGCCCAAGTCTACACTTCCCGTTGTAGTCCCTGCAGGTGAAGGATCAGTACAGTCAGCAGTTTAAGAAGAGACCCCCTAACCACAGCCAGCTGTGCTCACCACTGCAGGATGAGATTAAAAACTTTACAGACTGTATCAGCTCTGTTAAATAAGCCTCCACTCCCAAAATGTGGAGATTAACACTGAGTTCACAGATGGTGACCTTCAGCTTAGACACCGGGCTTGTTCCCCCGTGGGTTGTGATGGTGGGAGTGCTGCCACTTTGGACTGCACCACCCGAGTCCTGCAGCATAAAGCTGGCTTCACCAAGCTGCCCAGCCTGCAGCCAGAGATTCCTTTGCCTTTTCTAGACAGGTGGATATCACTACTCCTAACAGGCTGTAGTATTTCTGAGTAGCCAGCTGTTTTACTTGGAAAAAAATGTTTCAAGTGATCAAAAAATGGAATTTGCTCTTAATGGGCTTTTAGGTGCAAATTCCTAGTCTGAGAAGGAAAAGGAATCAACCCTCCAAAATGATATTTAAAGGCTGCTAAACAACCTTTGAATAAAGACAGAAGGTCATTGAGTCCCATCAGGGAGTTTAGGGGATGTGACCCATCTAAAATCATATGTTCCTTAATATGTTTGTGAAAGAAACCTTCAGGCCAGTATATACTTGCCTCCCCTGCAAGCATCTTAATCAGCATATGTGGGAAAGTAAATCACACAGTACTCTTCTAGAAAAAGCAGAAGCAGTGGATTCCAAAGATCTGATTGATAAAACATTTTCCCTTTTTAAATCAAAGAAAATGTATAGACGTAGAGTTTCTTTGCAGATGTTGCCTTTCAAGGCTAATCTTCCAGCAAACCTTTTTATTAAAAATTGTGGTGTTAACGTAAGCATGCCAACACAGTTCTTTTACCCAACTGGAGTTGAAAAGTGTGGAATTGGTGGAAAAAGACTTCTGTCATGATGTCATGTCCTTGTCTTAAGTGAAAACTGCAGCAAAGCAAAACAGCTGTGAATGTGACACAGAAACTACTTGGAAAAGATTCTGCTGAAATGTGAATGCTAATGGTATATCTGCGAGGCACCATTCTTCTTTGCATTTAGTCATCTGATGGTCAGTGGCCACGATTGGGCAAAGATTTCTCAAAATAAGACAGAGTGGAATTGTTTCAGTTGTTTCCCAACTCTGCTCATCTTTGATCAGCTCTCTCCACTGAGTCCACATGTGGTGCACTAGCATCATACGTGAAAAAGTTTTCCACAGAAGCATTTTGAGAAATTTGTTTGGAGAACATGGACATAATGTAAAATACTCCAGGATTCTCTTCTGTAAATGGTCAGCATTAAGTCAAAAGAAACTTGAGTTTTACTTGGCACTTGCATGTACTTATTACTGCCAATAAGCCATAACAAGGATGTGGTACACCACTTCTAGAAAATCTAAAGTCTAAGCTAGGAGTAAAAACTTTCTTGTTTAACTGTGAAAACTTCATCAGTGTGTGGGGACAAAAAGTGCCAATGTGGTTTGGTGGTCAGCTGTGCTTTTTTATGCAGTTTGGCAGCAACACATAGGAGAAAAGAAGCAAGAAAGTGTAACATCAAAATTTGACTGGTAAAACTACAAGCAAAATGTCAAGGTTTCTCCTAAACTGGAAGGACTTTCTGAGCAAGACTCCTGCATCTGTCCTTCATGCTTCTGCTGCTTCTCATGTTTTTCATCTGTTTCATCACATTGACCTAGCAACATCCTGGAGAACAGGGTTGATGTCCAAAATTAGGTTGATAGGAGAAGGGCTGTCTGACCTGAGCAATGCAGTAGTCAGTGGGTTATGAAGTGCTGTGCATAGCAGGAGAAAGAAATGAAAGGCATGAAATACCTGTGTGGGCATATGTAGTGAGATTTGGGCTGCCTTGGATTAGTTGCTCTTCCTCCATGGTCTTGCAGAAGACAGGGATGCCTGGGTGAAAACTGGCAGGACAGAACCAGGAAAGAAATGAGCTTTGGAGTTCAAATCACACAGCTTCCTTCCTGTGATCCTGGGACTGCTGCCTCCTGGCAGAAACACTGACCAGGCTTCAGTCTGTGGTTCTTATGACCAGAGTTACCCACGTAGGGCACCAGCTTTGGAATTTTTCCGTTTGGAACAAAGGAGTTAAAGACCCTCAACTGTTCCAGCAGCTGATGCCAAAGCTCCACTTGTGCCAGCAGCTAGCACCCCTTTCCCACACAGATCTCACTGGTGGCTGGCATTCAGCCCTTGTGACTGAGCGTACCCATGGGATAGAGAGTGCAGTCGTGGCAGAGGGAGAGTTACTAAAGGATTTAATAAGAAGATGTAAGAAGACGGGACAAACTGCAGTGAAATTACTTTTAGCTTCAGTCCTGGTTTTGCCTCTCAATCTGGATTCCACAAAAAAATACTGCCTTGTGCTGCAGGATGTCAGTACCGGGTTGGTAGTTGTTTCCAAGATGGTCTTGCTTGGTCTCAGGCAGTTTGCAGTGTGGATAAAATACCCGTGTATAGGGGAGGACAAGCCCGTGGGAGATTTTCAAGCTTCCTGTGTGGTTAAGGCACAGGACCAGGAGTCAGAAGATCAAAGTTCCTATCTTGTACAGAAAAGCTGTTTCATCACATAGGCTGTGGTGATGAAAATTATCTCTACATACAATTCTTTGACTCAGAAAGGCTTCATTCTTGCCAGGCAGTATCACCTTCTCATCCCTTATGGAGTGGTAACAGTTGCTGCTAAGGCCTCACAGGAGATGATAAAACAACTGTTCCGTGGCACTTCTGGGAGATTCAGTTATTTTATGGTCTCAAAACAACTCTGAGACAGTTGCATTTGCAGGAATAGTCAGTGCCACCTCTACCCATCAGAGCCTCGATTCACTTCTGCTGCTTTTGGGAAAGAGGTGAATTGAAACTACTGAGCACTCATTTACTGATATGGCTGGTCTTGTGGTAATTTCAGGAGTTTTCAGAAACTTGTCTGTTGCCTGATGAAGACAGCAGCTCCTAATAACATCATAACCATGGTACTGCTGGGCCGGGATGGGCTGCAAAGTAGCTGCTCTGGGTTAAGTATCCACTAGCCTGAAAAGCCAACTTGGGAATGACAGTCTGCTCTGAGAAGGGGCTATACCGTGTGGGGGTGCAATTTTGGCATGACAGGGGTCTTTCATCTGGTGAGCTATCCATGCTGTGAAGTGACATGGTGCTTTCCTGCCTCTGAGATGGACTTTGCATTGCCAGCGTTGAGCAGTCCTCAGCACCCTGTGTGATCAGATCCACCCTTCAGAGATAAACATGTGTGTGCAGTGCAGAAATGCAAAGTTGGCCAAGGTCCCTGAAGGTCAATCCCTGGTGATGTTGCAGAGCTGTTTTCCTTTCAGTACGGCTTTTTGGTCTGATGGAGTTACAGAGGTCAGAAGCAAAAAACTGTCAAGTGAGGTGAAAGCGAGTGTCTTGTGAAATATACCTCCTCTGTCCCAGTCCAACGTGGAGACAAGAATTTATGGTGAGATGTTCTTACTGGTGAGCTTATGGGAGTCACCTCTGCTTTGAAGAATCTGGAAAGAAAATTCTTCTCACCAGTTTGGCAAATGCTGAGGTAGAGATGTTTCTGCTCAATAAAACTGACACAATGGATTTTGTAAAACAGACTGGGACATGTTAAGTAATATTTAATAATGTTATGACTTTCCTAACAGAATCATATATAAAATAGGTGTGAATCATTAATTATCATAATGCATCACTATTAATTATACACATATTTGGAACAAATGGTAGAGGAATACGTAACTTTGAAGGGAGGAAAAAGCCTTGTTAACCACTATTAAACTTTACTGAAAAATCTTGGCAGTCAAGTAACTCCTTTTATGGAAAATTCAGACAACTTCTCAGTTTAAGCAAATTAGTTTCACCTCTGCTAGGTGGTGAGAAATAATGGCTCCATAACCCCATTCAGGACTAAGATTTGCCTTGGCATAGACACTGGTATAACAGTCCTGGAGTAATTAATCTTGCCCTATTCGACACCAGTGCAGAGGGGAAAAGTGGAGAGGGGGTGTATGTGGCTACTGTGGAATAGATGTGGAGACCAGCATAGGGGTGCAGTGAGATGCAGAATTTGAAGCTATTCAGGATTTGTTTCTCTATGTAAATAAGACATCCACACAGATAAAGGTTTATCTTTGTAATTGCCTCAGCTGATTTATGATTAATCCAAAGGACAAGGGAAGAATTCCGGACATGAAGCTCCCCTTGTGAAATCAGTACTGTCTCATGCTTCTTTTGACGCATGTGCTCGTGCACAAAAGGGCATTTGCTCTTGTATGTTCTTATACAGAGGGTGATGTAGTGGTCCTTCCTCTGCAGTACTACA
Organism: Fringilla coelebs; assembly: GCF_963513975.1. Lineage (NCBI taxonomy): Eukaryota > Metazoa > Chordata > Aves > Passeriformes > Fringillidae > Fringilla > Fringilla coelebs. Next base: position 33,401,343 of record NC_140029.1, read on the forward strand.
GGAAGGTAGACCTTTCTGTACCACCTGGACACTGCTGTCCTGCCCTGTGCCCCTGAAGCAAGGTATAAATGTCCAGCAGCTCCCTGGCCTGTGAAGATGGGCAGCATTTGGCCTGTGGAGCAGCTGCATGGCCAGGGGCTATGGCCAGGAGCAGGAGGAGTGGCAGGCAGGCACTGAATGCCACCTTTCAGAGCCCAGAGCTGAAAGGGAACTGTTGTTATCTGCATTCCTTCCTGACCACATCCCATGACCTGTTGTGTGGAGCCTTTCAGATTCCATCCAGGCACAGTCAAGAGGGCTGAGATGTGCGTCTGTGTCCTTGCCAGCGGCACACTGGGAGCAAAGATCAAAAGTTCGTGGATGCTTTGCTCTGCCTGTGGCCATCCCCCAGGGCTGGTGAGGCACACTCCACTCCGTGCTGGCCTGAGCAGTGCAATTACAATCTTAGAATGATATGAAACACTCAGAGACCTCCAACAGCAGCAGAGTGCAGGGTAGGTTTGCTTAATATCACTAAGAACAAAATGAACCACTAGCTCTGTCTTAGCCTCACCCTGAAAACAAGTCATGGGGTTAGCTGCCAGAGTTTTCTTCTCCTTTTCCTTGCTGCATCCCTGCGTGGAGGGGTTGCTTTTTCCCACATTCTCTGCAAAGGTGAATCTTTAGGTTTGCTGGCTCATAGAGTGGTTTGGGTTGGAAGGGATGTTAAAGATATCTAGCTCCAGACTCGAACAGACACAAATGTTCCTCAGGACTAACCACCTCAAGTATAGGTGTATCAGTGCAAGCAGCCTGGAGAACAAACACTAGGAACTGGGGCTCTGCACCCAGTCAGAAATTTATGATGTCACAGGAATAACAGAAACATGGTACAACAACTCACATGGCTGTAGGATCACACTGGATGGGTATAGGCTAGAGGAAAAGGGGATGAATACCCACTGAGAGCTACAAGGGCATTGTCAGGGTTTGCAGAGATGCAGTTAGAAAAACAAAAGCTCAGCTTGAATTTAAATTGGTCAGAGATGCAAAAAAAAACAAAAACAAACCACAAATAAGGTTTCTTCAGACACGTAAACAACCAGTAAAAACTGAAGGAAAACGTGGACTTACTGAGCAACAGGAAAGGTGAATTTCTCACCTGCAATGCTTAAAAGGCAGAAGTTCTCATCACTTCCTTCACCTTGGTCTTTACCAGCACTGTTGGGCCTCTGGCCTTTGGAACAAAAATCCAGGTTGATGCAAACATAGGCTCACACAATTGAAGAAGGAGTTGGTGTGTGAACTGTTGCAGGAGCTCAACCCCTACAAATTAATGGGCCCTGACATTATCCATCTGAGAGCGCTTAAGAGAGCTGTCTGACATCATTTTGGAGGCACTTTCCACAGCCTTGGAGAACTGTGGAGATCCAGGGATATCCCAGAAGGTGGCAAGAAGACCAGTGTGACCCCATCTAAAAGAAGGTCTTAAAGGATGACCCAAGAAGTTACAGGCTCATCAGTCTTAAGTCCCTGGGAAAAATATGGAACAAATGCTCCTGGGGGGCTGTCACAAGTCAGATGAAGCCCATGACTGGGAAAAGCGAGCAGGGATTCATGAAGGACAAATTGTGCTTGACAAACCTGCTCACCTTTTACAACACTTCACTGGCTTGGTTGATGTGTGGCAAGTGGTGGACATTCCCTACTCAATACAAATGAACAGTGTACTGCTGCAGCAAAGAAACCCAACCAGAAACTGAGTTACATCAAGATGGAATCGCCAGCACTGATAAAAGTAGTCTTTATCCCATTTGGCACTTGTGAGGCTGCCCCTGGAATACTGTGCTGTTTTGGTTCCTACTGTGCAAAAAGATATGGACAGGCTGCAGAGGATCCAGAGAAGGACCACAAAGAGGACCAGAGGATTAAAAGGCCTGTCACATGAGGAAAGGCTGTAAGAACTGGGTTTGTTCAGCCTTCAGTAAGAAAGCTTCATGGGAGACCTTATCAATATGTTTCAGTACGTAAAGGGTGCTTACAAAGACAGAGACTCCTTTTTTACAAGGAGTGACACGGAAAAGAAAAGGGATAATGGTACAAATTATTCTTGAAGAGGTTATTAGACAGAAGAGAAACAAATATCACAGAATAATCTCTCCAGAGAGGTGGCAGATTTCCCCAACATGGACACTTTTAAGATTCAGCTGGACAGAATGCTGAAGCGTCTTGTCTAAATTGTCCTTTTGCCAATAAAGGTTGGAATGGATGACTCTTGAGGCCCCTTCCAACCTGATAATCCATGAAATGCTGTAAGTCAGGCCACAGGTCACAAGCATCACAGCGTAAAAGGTGCCTGCCACTCTTCTGTTAGGATGGGAAAGAAAAGAAGGAGGCCTAAGAAACTTTTACAGTTCAATGCAACTGTATGCAACAATGCAATGTTTAGTGCAACAGTGCATACAGATTCCTTACCTTAAGCATACTTCCTTTTTGCTTTTCTTGGATAGAAAACCCTGACATTGTTTTTCTTTCTTACAAGCAAGTTATAAACTCCATGTTACAGTAGTCCATACGCTTCTGAAATGGGGCTTGAAATTCAAGAATGGCAATTGAACTTGGTCAAAGACCTTGTACTGAGATTTGGGCATGACTCATTCATCCCCTCTCCTGAAAAGCTGACTACAGAATCTCTTTGATTGGGCTGGATGCCTACAGGGCTCCGGTGTTAGCATGACGAGGGGCAGCAGACAACCACATGAGCCCTTCTGTACTGCTTCTTCACTCCTTACCCTCAGGAGAAATTAAATTCAGCAGCAAAGATAAAAGAGATTTCTTTAAGATTTTTGAGTTTTGCATCTTAAAGACTCAAATAGATAGAGCATTTTTCAGCAGCAGACAGAGAAAATTTGGAGGACCAAGCAGGCCTGACTTCTGGAACCTCTGATGAGACACAAGATCAGGAAACGGGCATTTATTGCAAGAGATCTTTAGCACTAAAGAGAGGACTGTAAAGGTAACATATTTCAAACCACTGACATCTGACCAGTAGTTTCACCACTATACTGAAATACCAAGTCTGTCTCATGAAAACTTAGCTCATGATCACAGTTATTATTTAATCTAGTTGGAACAGAAGTCGAATGCACACACTAAAAAATAATGAATCCATAATTGTAAAATGTTAAATTGCAAAATGTTGAATACTCACACATTATTCGGGTACTTCATGACAGCTCTCCCTTACACTTCCTCAATTTTTTTTCCCCAAGTGTCCAAGAATAAATTCACCATTACTGACAACAGCAGCCTTGGGAACAAGTGCCTAAACAAGGCGTACCTAATCACTACAATTACCATGTTATCTGGACTTGCTCAAGTTTACTGCAGCTCACAAAATCTCTCCACAATGCACCTACTATTGGTGGAGCAGTTTGGTCAAAAGCTGTACATTGCAGAAACATTTGTTAGCAGAGCTGTTTCCATGTTCATCCCATGTCCAAGCTGCATTGCCACGAAAAAACACATCCTGGTTCTCAATGTGGCAGAACTTTTATTTAGAGGGAAATTATAACTTTTGCATTTACATGGCACCAATTATATACAGTACACTTTCCATGATAAGAATTATGATGCTGTTCACAGAAAGGTATCAAATTTGAGATAAATAATGCATAAGCTAAAATATACAAACCAGGGGTGGAGGTGAAACTATTGGCCATTTTTAATTATCTATAGAAGAATTTCAAGGAATAATGTTTATTCAATGTTCAAAAACTTTTAACAAACTTCTAGTAAAGTTAATTGAAATATTTATAATACTATTCCGTTGTTGCACAGTATTTCCAATATACAATCAAGAAGATGCACAGAACACAACACTTAATATGAAAAAACCTATTGCACCCACAATTTAAAGGTTTCACTGCCTTTTGGATGCTGCACTACCATATTTATATAAACATTTACAACACTTCAGTAAACACAAAGGTTCTAAATGTAGTGCAGCATTATGGGGGGCCATTTTCAGCTCTTAAAATAAATGTTAAATGCCCATATACTGTGCCATTTATTTTAAACTGATGGATTAAGCTGTAATCTTTAAGTCCTACTGTGAGTAGCAAACACACTTTCCCCATGTTCAGAAGATGACCATCCCTCTGACTATACAGTCTCTATTCTGAAACAAACAACTGTCCTTGGCTTCATTGTCATTTTGGCATTTGCCTCAGTGCTTTTAACAACTATTCCTTAAATTATTTTTCAATGGCCTGTTAAGTAGTCCTGTGTAGAATCTGAAGCAAAAGAATCTGCATCTTCATTATCAGAGTCGTCACTGCTGTCATCGGCCGCGGGCTCTCCCGTCAGCGCGATGCGGGCGTAGTCGTCCGTGTCTATGGACTTGCAGAAGTGGATGGCATACTTCAGCTTCTCCTCCAGGACCTGCTTACAGGAATACCTGGGCAGCTTCAGGAGAAAGAAGCACGTGTATGACTCAGGAAGGAAGTGGTCTGGAGGATTGTATTTATCCAATACCTGTTAACAAAAAAAAGAAAAATAAAGCACTATATTTTTGATTTTCGTTCACTGCCCACACAAATAAGTATCGAAATAGTAACTGTGATTTTTTTGTTAGCACCTTGTTGTATTTTTGATTCTGATGCTGAAGTTTCTTAAAAGAACCATGAAGAGGCCAAATCCATTTTCCCTCCATTAAATCAATAAATAAAACCAGACATTTATGAGCTGCTTTGATTATGAATAGGTGGTTGGGAGCAGTCTAAAAAAGACACTATTACTTCAGAGAGTATCAAAAAATGATTTGAGGATTGTGTGGTTTTAATTTAGCTGAAATTATTAACTGAACTGAATGAAATGCTAGATGAATGCCAGCAAAAACAATTGCCTGACAGTGGAAAACGATCAAAATTCACAGAAACAAATGGCTGGGAAATTAAAGGAGTATCCACTTGTCCAAGTCAAGAGAGAAGAAATAGTTCTATACATTACATAACTGTCACAGAGATCATGCAACTGTTGCACTGTTGAATCCACAATGTAAAGCTGCAGAACAGTTTAATGAAATCAGGCCTTTGCTATGTCACGCTGCTACTTCTCCACTACCAGCTTTTTAACTTCCCCATCCCACACAACAACACCACCTGAATTACCTGAATAACAAAGTCCCTCCCCCTAAAGTCTGCAATAGTCCTGGGCAGCCTTGTTCTGCCCCACACAAAACGCAGGAAGAGAGATCGCTCCGTGTTGGAGAAGGACTCCATCACCTCCCAGAACCACTGTATCAAGGAAGCAGTTGGTTCAATGCCTTTGTAAGTTGCTACAGATTTCAGGAGATGAAGTGGGATATCTGGGCTTCCACACACCTGAAAAATAAAACACAGTGATAGGCTACACAAGTCTGATCAAACCAATTACAGCTGATTCGTTCCCTCCCTTCCTTTAAAATATTTAATCAGCTTTTACACTGACAAACTGAGCATTCAGATGTTTGAGATGCCATGCATAGTCTCCTAGTACAAAAATACTAAACATACATCTTCCCATCAGGTGACAGCAATGAACTTTTTTCATACTCATGAATTTAGGACAAGTATCTCCAATTTACTTTCTAGATCACTAGCATGTGAGGTTTCTTTGGTTTTGCTTGTTTGTTTCTTCCTGAAATAATTATAATGAATTATTATATCACTGCTCAGCTATGTCAAAATAATTCTACTAGCACCAAGAGGGGAATTAAACATTTTCTGGTCTTCCCCTGAACTGATGTTTTCAACCACACAGCAATCATAAACAGCATTTAATGTTTTGTATTAGTAAAGCAAATGAATGAATGAATAATCTCACTCCAAGTTAATCTGACAGAAGTAACAAAGCAGAAATTGATACCATAGTTTCCAGTTCATATCCGGTAAAGAGTGAAAGTAGAGGAACTGGAACAACACGGGCCATCCCCTCACGAACTGCTGCAACTTGCTCATCAAATTCATGAAGCCTGTAAAGAAACATTTTCTGAGTTTCTGTGAATGTCATTAATAGCAATTATTTATAGCAATTACTTTAGTGTGTTATCAAAGCAACTTAAACCATTCTCCTCAAATGTCCAGCTATGTACCAAAGAACAACAACATTTTTTACAAGATACCTAATTACTACACCAATTCCTATTGCACAGCAAGCTCAGTATGGAGAGGATATTTCCCCATGTTTTAGATATTTTATTTCCAGTATTATTAATGTGCTATGCTTGGCAAAAACAAAACAATATCCCATTTGGAACAATATGCTCTTGGAAAAAGAGCAGCTGTATCTTGAAATTCTAACTTCAAACATTCTCAGCACTAGACAGATGTTATGGTATAAAAACAAAAAAGGGTCTGAACTAAAATAGGATGTCTGAGGGGACAGTAGGTTTTCTTATTTCAAGAAAGGCACAGATAAGTAACATTTTGCTACTTCTGATGCCACACACGGTTTGTGTTTGGCTTATTTTTTTTCCCTGTCAAATAATTTCTGAGATGTTTTACAGAGCCCTCCAGAGCAGAGACATCTCTTACAAGTGCTGTCCTCAGGCAAGTCATCACGAAAATAAACAAAGACGTCGCGACAAGTTTGGTCTTTTGCATCCACTTTCCAACATGGATTCTATTCAGGTGCTAGTTTTCCCTCTCAAGGGCTTCATATGGTTAAAAAACTTGATCCTTAACCTTTAAATGTTTCTCCACAAGGCCTTTTAACTGTAAAACGCTTTAGAAATGCTTGGGTCCTCTGACGACAGCCAGAACTGGCATGAGAGCAAAGACATTTCTTCAAAGGAATATCAGCTCCAAATGAAACCTCTCTCTTTTCTGTCAGAAACTGGTCTAAGTATTGGTTCATAAACACTTACAGTGGGGAAAAAAAAGAAAAACTAAGGCTGTAATTCGTAATTGCTGGCAGACACTGTACCTATGAACTAATAAGCAAGTATTTAAGACTATGATGATCTTGCTTAAAAATAGGAATATGGTGGATTGAATAAAGCAAGCCTGAACCAGTTTCTTATCCAAATGACCTAAATTTACATATTTCAGTAGGCACTAGGCCCACTGCTTCAGAGACAAAATGCTTTTAGGATTGTCTCTGAGATGCTCTCATCCTGGCCACGTAAGCAACCAAAGGCCAGTCTCCTCAAACACTGAACATTTATTTCCCACTGATTTCTGTGGGCTGCTCAGCTTGTGGCACCCGGGCTGTGCACACTGTCCTACCCAAGGAACGAACATTTTGGTTTGTACATTTCAACCTGGAGTAAGAATTCAGCTGATACTGCCCTTAACTGCAGTTGATGATATGAAAAGGTATGAATGCAGCAGTACTAGATCTAAGCTCCCTCCACAAAGAGTTTACTGATCAAGCCTATTACTTTAGCCCACAGGAAGAATTAGATGCCTGGGACATTACTCCACCATTAAAACTGGCTGCCAAAACTGCTTAGTCAGCACAAATCTAGAGGCACACCTGCTCATTTATTTAGCTTCCAAAAAAAATTCATCTCCTTAGATACAATAAGTGAAATCAGAAAATCAACACTGTAATCACATGAAAATACTCATATACTTGTATATAAAAGGCTAAAGTTTAAAAGTTTTAAGTTTTTAAAGTTTAAAATTTTGTTTAAAAGCTGATACATATTTTTTAAAATAAAATGCATATTCCTATCAGTGGTTTTAATGATTTATTCAACAAACCTGTAGTTTATTGCCAGTCTCACATATTCTGCTCTGTTATCCAGTGTAATATGGGTGTACTTGGAACTCAACTGAATATCTTGACCACTTGCATTAGGCACAGTGAATGGGAGGCTCATAGCTTCAAATTCCTCTGAAGTGGCTTCATTGTCTCGAATGTACATAAGCCCGGGAATAAAATCTTTATCCACCTTTGAAAGTAAGAAACCTGAGTTAAAGCCAGTTTACTAGCACTATACAACAGCATCTCTTGCATACCAAAAGCAGTGCATCGTGTGTCACCTACCAAAAGCTTTGGCCAATGTCCTTGACCACAATTCATCTGACTTGAATTCAAAGCCATAAAATGGCCTAGTGCTTTACATAAAGCTTCATTATGTTGGATGTGGGAGAGTGCACATATTCTAGATGTCAATCTTTTTGGAGGGCATTTGCCAAGAAACTGTATCATATAAGAAAATGGATTTAAAGCTTAAGAGCATAATCATCCCTACCAGCACTGGATTTGGTACAAAAGGAATCTCCTCAATGGCAAGTAAATGACTCAATGCTTTTATAGGAAGTACATTTCTACATGTGAGTATTTGAGAAGGAACTTTTCTTCAAAATGAAGACCTAAGTCTTATTCCACATTTACTGAGCTCAGTAAACAGAAACTGAAAGCTTGTGAAATTCAGTGTGTGAGCACAAACTAGTAACAGATTGAACTCACTCTCTTTTACTTCAAAACAGTGCAGGCCTGTGCCCTCAAATCAGGTATTGCACCCTGGGTACAACAGACAGTAACAGCCACAGAAAGGTCTACTGGGAAGTAGGAGGTGAACCACAAAGATTGTCTAGTCAAACCCATAGGAAGAGTTGAGAATGCTCTAGAATTCAAATAGATTATTTGACTACTCTTGAACAACTTAAATTTGCAGTTTTAATAGTCAGTACAAATCATCCCTCTATAGTGGCTCAAAATATAAAAGGCCAGTCAAAATACAAGGACATAAAAACCACAGAAAACAATCACTTGAGAAATTCCTGCCAGAGTCTGCTTGTCTTCTCTAAGTTATATCCTACCCAGGAACTTCCTTCTCACCTCACTGAGATCAGCAATTGTTAGGTTCATTCCTGCAAGCTGTTTCCACACTGGCTCAGCCAGGTTGAGGCTCAGAGGGCTGCCAGTCCGGATAGCAATGCCCAGAAGTACACCTGCAAGTTTAAACATTGCTTCTGTTAGATTCCCAATATTCTGACTACACATAAAGCACACAGAATGTCACAAAGATGCTAAGAAATTACCAAGAAAGCGAAACATGTTCATATGCAGGAGTGACTTGGCAGCAGGATTTAACAGGAAACAATCTCTGTTTGCTCCAGACTCATCTCTTCCATTTGGTGTCACAATTAACAGAGGGGTCAGCCCATTCTGAAGTTCTTCACACATTTCTGCTATTGATTCACTATAACCTCCACCACAATCATCCACAGATTCACCTTGGAGAAGAAAAAGGGCTCAAAATTAAATATTCTTTCAAAAATAACTTGAAATAAACTCTATTTCCCCTCTGGGGATAATTGTGTAAACAAAACTTTACTAAAAGCTACACTGTTGTATTCCTTCATATCAGAACCCAGAAGTCTGGCTCTGCATTTGGATGTTTCTAGTTCACTGCAAAACATTATCATTTAGATTATATGACGTATCACAATGCCAAAAATACTATTTTAACAGAGGGCAAAAAATATTTTGTGCCATATGCTAATCACAATAAAACACAACAGAAATAGAAAAGGAATACTATTGCTTTTTCATGAGTGGCATTTTAAAGCAGATATGTTTTATTTAGCCCTTACACAATAGATAAAATGGCTCTTCAATCTAAAATATTTTTTATTAAAAAGCTCAGAGTGACAGGTGAATTGTAAAAACTACCCTACCAGTAAAACTAGCTAGCCTGGATTATTTGCCAATTCAGACAGCTGAAAAATTAGGTTTATATTTTGCAGAATGTTTGTTGTAAGCAAAAGAGCTGCCCAAGAACCTGAAGAGAATTACAGACACACTTCCATTAATTTTGAGGGGTTTTATAAAATTATTTTGAAAGGTTTTTTTACTTCCCAGCATTTTAAGCACCTTCCTCTGCCCACACACATACACTGTTTTTCCAGATCTCTTTCTTCCTTCCATCAGGTCTCCAAAAGAGTAAATCCCAAGAAAACTGTAAAATTAAATGCAAAGTAGGAAGGGGTGGAGTGCTGAGAATTTTCTTACCAACAAACTTGACTTTCCAAACACGATGAGGAAGGAGAAGGCTATCAGGGCTAAAGGAGCTCATTTTAGCACACATCTGTCCAAACACTGACTTTGTACCATCAGGTCCAGCCAGTCCTCCTTTACTCCTGGAACGTTTTACCTATTGAGTAAGCACATTATAAAAGTCACTGTAAAATATATTTTAACTGGCATCACTGTGCAGATAAATTAGGAATTTTCAGTTCCCCCAGCCACCAACACCTTATCTTTAATTTCCAAGTGTTCTTTGTTCATCTGTCATTAATCAGCACTATATCTGTTCAGCTTTAAAGGAAAATGGAAAAAGACAGAGGGATAGCAAAGATGAAGTCTGATGATAGAGACATCTCTTGTTTCTAAAGAAACAGCTCATGACTTGGCTAATTACGTTTTTCTGATTTCAGTCCATTTACTTAATTCATCCTATCTCTACTCATAGATTCAACTGACAAATCTGGGTAAGTTTTTCACACACGAGACAGATTAGAGACTGTGTTGTTGGCCAGAAAACTGAAGGTGTTATTATATTCATTAACAGTAATGACTAAATATGCATCTATCATACTTACTAGGAGCCTCTAAAAGAGAGTAAATACTACCACAATACATCTGTATATAGATACACAAATAATGTTTTCTTAGGCACCTACAGAAAAAGTGTGTTTTAATATTTTATGGAGATCCCTAAGATTGGCATGAAAGTAAATTTCCATGGATTTGGCTGCAAGAGATGCACACAAAGAGGTAAGAATACAAAAAGTATTTTACCAGTATAGAGAGGAAAGAAATGGAAAGTGAACAAAGAGCTGAAGAAACACAAAGCTTTTTTTTCACCGCTTGGTGTTCTTCAATTTATCTTCTCAACCTGTCCTGAGTGCAAATGGACTCCTACATGCACACAGACCATCAGTATCTGTGAGACCATTAATTCAGAAATAGCTCAAATTTATCCCACTGTATTTAGTCACACTACAAGCTGCAGGGCATCTCGAAATCCAGTTGTTCTCATGCTGTGTATTTCTGATGGCTCTGGATGAAACAACCATCAGATTTCTTTCAGGTTTTAGTGAAAGGCTGATAAACCCAGATCCTCTTCATGTGTAAGATGCTCTCTATCAACACAAGCTAGTTTTAATTCAATGGATTTCTGTGAAATTTGTATGCCCAAAAAGTTTTAAATTGAGAAACTTTTTATTAGTCTTAAGCGCCTGGAAAAATACTGGTCATCCTATGAGACTCTCTTCAACGCAGAAGATTTCTCTCCCAAAAGCTGAGAGAAATCTAGTACACAAAGCCATGCACTCAGACACTAACAAAAAAGGTTTACAAAAAGATGACAGCTTCTGAGTTGGAGCCAGCTAAGAAAAAGGAATATATGTTAAGACAGATCTATGAAGGTAACACAATTCAAAGATGTCACAAAGTCATCAGAAGAGGTACAGAAGTATCACTGTAATAATTCTAAAAGTACATAGTTCTCACTTGTACCCTGAGTTTCAGTTTGCTCAAACTTAAATGCTACAGAATAAATAAGACTATAAAAACATGAGGAGTAAAGACTATTCTACACAAGCAGACAAAAAAACCTTAGTCTGATCAGTGTAAGAAAATGAAGGCTGTCATGAAATGAATGTTCTTTAAAAGTACATTTGATAAGGGAGAAGACAATAACCAGGAAGGAGGGATGTTATTTAATTTGAAATGACACTCAAAAAGAACAAATCATTAATTCATTCATATGCTGTGCCTACTTTAAGATCAGACCATTTTTACTTATCCTGTTAGTGAGATACCTATAATCCACATTGCATAAGAAGTCCTTGTAAGGAGGAAGAAACTAAAAGTGGTACTTAATATATCCATACATACCACATTCCTCCCTTCAGAGTAAAGACCATTAAACAAGGAGATTCTTTGCCATATTACATTCATGCAAGCAGACGTTCTCCTTAATAACTGAAATCTGCATCCTTTTGAGAAGGAAAAACTTCCTTTCCACTGCTGTGCAAAGATGTGTTTTAACACAGCATTATGAAATTATCTGCTTAGAGGTCAAAACACACTGTCCATTTGACACTGCATGAACTACACCACAACTTAAACACTAGAAAATCTGAGCTGCAAGTAAGAGGGTCTGCAAGTAAACCTGAGCACTGCGACCCTGTCTAGTCACTTAACTGTTAGCTCACTTCTGGCTTAGTTTTTGACCATTTATATTACACCTTTCCAGACCAGGGCCCAGGTGCTGTTCTGAAACATCTTACTTCCCAAAATGATTATTCCCAAAATGTAGTATGGATAAACTTGCATGAAATTTGGTTTCTTCTGCCCTATGCAGTCCTCCAGCAGCATCCCATACTGCTTCTGTGCATCCAAGCTTGCTACAGCTCAAAGCATAAAATATCTACACTCCATTTTATGCTATAGAAACACCAGGGTAACACACAGTTGAGTTACAGTACAGCCACCACATTTTTTCTCACATACCCTGAGCAGAAAAACTACAGAAAACCACCATGTGCCACCATGACAAGGCTCCAACAGAAAAGACCCAGGGCCAAGAAATATGTAAGGTGAATGTCATCTACCCTAAGGGAACTTGGTCCCTGTAACACTGGACCCCAGCAGAAAGGAGTGCTGCTTTGCTTGGGTTTACACTGCTCCTATGTTCAGTTCTGGAACTTCTAAAGAAACCACTACTAGCAAGGGATGCTGGGGAAGTATTGTAAAAGACGAGTCAATACCTGGAAAACAAGTTTAAATTAAAAACTCATCTGTTTTTTTACATCAAGGAAGATGAAGTGAACTGACTGCACCATATAATCTATAAACTGCAAGAACAGTCTTCTGAAAGCCAAGAGGTCTTAAAGCCCAGCTGCACTTTAACTTACACCTGCAAGGAAGATTTAACACTGACATTAAGCTTTTTTGAGACTACATAAAACAGCCTTGAACCTTCAATTAAAGGATCAAACAGTTTCAGAATCCACATTTTCATTCTGAGCAAAAGCTAACTCAAGAAATTGTAAGCCATATTTGGTACTGTGTAATCAGGGCACATTATGAACATGACCTCTTTTAGTCTTCACTTGGCTAAACCACCATAGTTACTTTATTTTATTATTTCCCCTGGAAGCTATGAAGAAGGGAAGCTGCCAATGCTTTTGTAGGGTTCAAGACAGATTTAAATAATAAAACTGAAACACAAGGGAAAGCCTATCTCAATTAATGAAGGAGGACACTAGGAAACTATCCCAAAAGCTACTCATCACTAGTTTCCTGCTTAAAATACCAGCAATATTTATTGGAGTTTCTGAATTCACACACTTATAAAGTAACTAAAAAAATCTCTGGTACTCTCTTCAGCTTCCCAAATAATACAGTTGGACTCAATAAGTAAAAACTTAGTGATTCTAAGATTCTAATAAACTAGAACAACACAACATTAGCACAAGAAATTGCAAAGAAGTAGAAACAGGGTCCAGCCAAAACAGGATGTACTTATGTTGACTAACAGAAAATAACAAATTTAAATTTTCACCTCACAAATGGTAATGGTTTTCCATATTAAGGGAAAAAGAAATGAAAAAAGAACCCACCACAACAGGAAAGAAATGCATGCTGACTCTAAGATCAGGCTGCAGTCCATTTAAATGAAAACAGTGTTTTACTATTCTGTGTTACAGAAGTATCTATGGAAAAAAGGCATATCTGGCCTAAGGCACAACATTACATTTTCTAACATCAATGATAAAGAAAAAAGCCTTTTTGTATCAAAGACTTATGCAATCAATATGACTACATGTGATGACCACCAAAGGACAAGAGTTTATCATCCTGAATTTTAATTATATTCAAGAGCTTTCTTTCCTTGCCTTTTTTTTTCCTTACCCTTCATTTTTTTTTCTCTTTTTCTACCTTCATTCAGCTGAGCATTTGGAAAGGTAAGAAAAGCATCAGAATCACTACTCTCTTAAACTATGTAATGTAGTGAGTTCTGAAAAGGCAGTCCTTTATCAAGCAGGACACACTTTGATCCTTAAGAGTCTAAATCATTCCCTTAACATTTCAACAAGTGTCACCCTCTCCCCAAACAACTGCAGGATGGATAAAAACATACTGAAAAGAATGTAAGCAGCCCTAAAACTGCAGTCACTTCTTTATTGCTGGATCCTCTGATAAAAATTCAACTCTTTAGCATTCAAATACCAAACAGCTGAAACAAAGAAAGGGCTTAGATCAACACAGCCCTGTGGGCTAAGCACAGAGAGAGTGAATCAGAGAGAGTGAAGATACCTGTATCCTGTTGAGCTCCACCACTGGCCCATGCTGACGGTCTCTTACCATAGTAGCTTGCACAACTTTTCTGAAAGCTGCCTCCTAAATAAAAAACATCCAGAAAATAGCAGAAATGAAATCAAGTAAGAACCCTGCACATATTTTGCAGATTAACACGTAGTTCAAGGCAGGAAATAAAAAAGCAGCAGAATATGAAGGTGCAATATGTAAGTCAATGATCATGTTATTTATGCTAATCTGTTTCATGTCTAAAACAGTAGGGATACTAAAAAAGTAAAGAAATCCCATCTGTATCACTTAAAACCATGGCTTGAAAGATTGCACTGCACCCAGATTATTAAGCAACCAATGTATTGCTGAGTACAAGTATAAATTATTTTATACCAGAAAAATGTAAGTATATAGAGGATAAGTAACACAGAGAATGACAATCAATAAAACCAAAGATGAGATCATCTTACTATGGAAAGCAATAAATAAACAACAAATACATTTTTTTAAAAAGCAAATTCAAGTATCCGAGGTTCCCACACTAAATATTTGGATATAATTTTGTAGTCAATTTCAAGCAAAATTAAGAAGATTTTGAAGTCTTTAGAATCTCTGAAGGTAAGCTTGATTTAAATGCCTAGATATGAACATGGCATCACAACCTCTGATGCCTCATGAATGTTGCTGGTGTATTTATGCCTGATGTCCCATTTTATCTTATGTCTGAAGCATTTCTGAAGCTATTCTGCAGACCCAAAGAAAATCAGGTTGAATGTGCCTCCTGCACACACATTGTTATATATAACATTATGTATGTAAGGACTCAGAATTTAATAGAGTTAACAAATCAAAGTCTCATGAATGGAACAGCAAGGATTTCCTTTCTAGTTTAGGTTCTGATGACTTCCCTTGGTCTGTGAAGTATGTACACAGCTTGGTTGTTCTACTACACAATTTTACTGGAGTCTAGAGAAAGAGACCCTGAGACAACAGATACTAAGTCATCTAGTTACAGGCCATGTGTCTTATTTAAGGACACAGAACAGCACTGCAGGGGGAAACTAATCAATTCTCTTTTCAAAGGTATCTCCCAGCAGATTCTGTCTGTTTGTATAATGTTTTCTTTTTCAGTTAGACAAATTACTGTGACAGTGAGAAAATTCAGACCCAAACCTGATGATTATACTGAAGGCAAACCATGTTTTTATGGCTTATCATATCTGAAGTTTTGAATAAGTGTTGCAGCTTTAAAGCATTACAGTTATCTACATTTTCTCATTACTGACTTAACTACTAAAATCCCCTTTTACTACCACTTGAGACTGAACTCCTAGGTATTCTATTGTCCCTTTTAGCTCAGTCTAAAACAAGTGTGTATCTGCACAGAGTTTTGGATTAACTAGTATATCACCTGAACTTGATAACTGAAATACAAACAGGTATGAGTTGATCATTGTCTGCTATCTTACATTTTTTCCAGGATATCACCCACTTAATACTCTAGAAGAATTCAGCTATACTACAAACTGAAGATTTACAACAAAGTTATTTTCAAGATCAACACACAACAGCACTATGATGAAGAGCTGAGAAAAACACTGTATAAAGAACACGAAGTTGGCATCATCAGATTGCAAATATCTGATACACAACTTACAGAACATATTTAGATATACAGCTCTTTTTTCTTCAGAAACAGGTTAAACAGCACTTCTCTGTTATGGTTACAAATCTCTCCCTTAGAAAGACTTTGATACAATACCTTTCCCTGTGATATCAGTATTCCCCGTAATGTGTCAAACCCAACTGAGGGTCCTTGACCAGTCTCATCAAGTCTTCCTTCAAGATCAAACATTGGAATGCAAGGACAGAAGAGTTCTGAAATGTGATGCAGGAGCAGAAGCCTGTTTCTTAATGAAATGATGGGAATTTCCTGCAGATGATTGTACTCCATAGGAACCTATGATAAGGCAATGATATCCAAATGTAAATTATAATTATTATACACTTTATTGTATTCAGTAGAACAACAATCTTTAGATTTGTAGATAAACTTGTATTAGAAATTCAGATATTTGCTTATTCACACTATCAAAACTTCATACATGGAGTTCAGTTGTTTATAAAAGATACTAATAGTATCCATCTAAACTGAACCAAGTATTATATGATGGCTAGAATACAAATGCTGTTCCATATCTTACAATTTATCCATACACAAATACATTTTACATCCTGTCATCAGTACTTCCAGAAGTAGCTGAAATACAGAATATTCAAAAAACAAGTCTTCTCAATATAAAGCAAGCAACGAAGAACTCCCTTGGAAGGCATAACATTTTCATAGCTGCAAGGCAGAACTAAATTCCTGCCAATTTTCAAACCGAGTTACTGTTCCACATTAGGATTAAAAACTGAATGAAGAGGCTTTTTCAGCTCAGAAAAATGGAATCCTTTGGAAATACAGAAGTAAAACAAAGTAACTGGCTCAAACCTGAAGTCAAACTAAAGCACACTGAGCTTATACAAGGATTTGGAAAGGAAATACATCCACTGAAAGGTCAGCAATAAGCACACCAAGTATGTTTAAAATCTGAATTCAATAAACCAAAAACATTACCTGTGTAGGTAGCTTGCCAGCATTAGCAGGTTTACTGGTTGACCAAGCCAAAGTATGTGCTGAGCCACAGGCCACTCTGTTGATCTTTTTACCCTGAAGTGCTGCAACCAGGCGTGGTCTTTGGATGGCATTAGTTGTTCCATCTCCAAGCTGCCCTTCATCATTATCTCCCCATGTATACACTTCCCCTAAACCAAAAAAAATAAATTATTATCCCAAGGCTAATATACAACCTTTTATCAATTATTTAACCAGATAAAGCTTTGGTTGCAAACAAGATTTCTGTGACTGATGGCCATCCTGAAATCCACTATCTAGCGCAGATAAATCTTGATTGACACAGTCAGGTCCACAGTCTCTACAGAGAAGCTGCATAGATGCATTTCTTTCCTCATAATTTGTATAACTGAAAGGTTCTGCCCCAGAATAGGAGGAGATGGTAGAGCACCATACTCTGGAACAGAACATCAGGAAACAGCCTGTATTTGACAGTTTCATAGCAAAAGCAAAGCCAATATGAAAAAAAAAAATAAAAAGCTTAATATTTTGTGTAAGACAAAAATCCTATAATAGGCTCTTTTACTAGACAAGATACTATAATAGGTGCTTGCTGTTGCGAGATAATTGGGAAATACTTTAAAAGTAACAACCTCATTCCTGAGCATTTATTTTCTGCAGCTAAATTCATTACTCCCATTCATTTTCAGCTTGTATATTTCACAAGCACCTATAAAACCCTCAGTTATTGTGTGGAGTTGTTAATTGTGGGAGTGAATCTGCTACAAAGAACGTTCACTATCTCAACCTGCAATATTGCAAGAAGCAATATTGTTTGTGCAGTGCTTCATTTAGTAAGTTAAACACTTCAACAAACTCACCAGACCCTGAAAAAAAAAAAAAGCCAAGTCCATTCAATGCTACTGCTTGACCATTCTGTAATCACCTTTAGAACTCCATATTTTTCTTTGATCAGTGCTTATGTAACTTAAATTCTTTAATTTTCATTAATTTAGTTCTATGTGATCACTTTAATGTCAAGCTTGCTGCTCAAGAAATACGCAACATCTGCAAATACAAAATATGTCCATGCCCACAGAACCAGCATTTTTAGCAAGGACAACCTACCAACAGTTGACTAAAAGATAAAGTTTCAATTTTTTCAAATACAGTGCTAAGAACTAAGTAAATTCTTTGATTTTTATACCATCTTCAGTGCAGCAAACACAGTGCAAAGACCCCGTAGCAATTGCAATGACTTTCTTTCCTTGCAGTCCCTGCACTTGTCGTGGTCTTCTAACATGATCATCAGATCCATGGCCTAAGCGATGGTAATCTCCCTTGCCCCTGCACAGAGAAGTAAACATTTAAAAACTGAGTTTTAACTGTGAAAAACAAGTAATGACAGGCTATGTCTGACACTTGACCTGTAGATGTACTTATTAAGTCCAATAACAAAATATTCTCCAAACATTCAACATGAATCATCTCTACTTTGTATGGATGTGATTCTGCTAACTCAGTACAGACTCTTACAGCTCCAATACAACGTTCCTACTTAATCTGGGTAGTTCCTTTTATCACTTTCCTTTATTTTTAACTCTTAAAGGAATCAAGTATTAGAAGCATTTATCTGCAAAAACAGTGTATTTTCTGATCTCAGAGACTGGAACTTCATACAGTTTAAGGATACCTAAATGTTATACAGACAAGGTAGCTGAGAGAAGTTGGAAAGGTATTTTGCTAAGTCCTTTTAAACATTTCAGTCTAGCAGTTTAAACTACAAAATTTGGAATGGTGTAAGGAAGATTAAAACAATGATTTCTAAAATCAAATTCTCAGACTACAGCCACAAGCTAGACACAGTTTTGATAATACACGAGAGTGTTATTTATGTTATCACTGTCTGCCCTGCATGACACTTCATGCTTATCCTACTGACCTCCTTGGAAATTCTTGCAGTGGTCAGTGTCTGGAATGACAACCCTGTGCTTATGTTTCCAAGAAAAAATACTTGGATTTTTCTTTCATGGCACTAGAAAATGTTCCCCAGAGTGGGAGATTTTATTACTAATCAAGACTCGAGAACCCAAATTTTTGAAAGAGACGATCAAAACAGTGAAGGAAGTGTAACACTGATATCTATTACAGACAAGGTGACATCTAACACTGTCAAAATAACAAATACACAACACTCACCATGTATACACAGCTCCAGATTTGGTAAGGGCCACAGAAAATTGTGATCCACATTCTACTTTAACCACTCCAAGACCTGTAAGGGAATCAATCTAGAAAAATAATATCAAATGAAAATTAAATGAGTTAATTAAGGAGACTGTAGACTCATCTGTCTTAAGTAAAATATAACAAGCCACTGTATGGCTATATATATATTTAAAAATAAAAATGTTTATGTAGATGATTTAGAAGAATTCCATTCCTTCCATCTTTCTATAGTTTACTGCTTAAGTACTAAAAAGAAGCTCAAATTTCACAAACTGTTGAAGATCACCTCTAGAATGTTTTGCCCATAGTAACTCTGCAATTAACCACAGTAGAAATGATAAGGCTTTGTCTGCTAACACTAAATCATCCTTAGATTGTAAGACATGGGTGTGAATCTGTTGACATAATGAAAATATTTCTATCTCCAGCAGACACTTCCCATTTATTCTGTGTAGGACCTTATGCTGCTTTACCTACGGGACTGACTGATGAAACATAAACAAGGTATTTTTACATTATGTTACACCATGCTGGAAACATTTGGAAACACAATGGGGATACCTGTATCCAAGTAATTCTCAATTTAGGAGCAAAAATCCACTGTGCATAGGTATTCACAGTGACAGACACATTTCTCAAACACAAGCAACATTCACCTTCATAACAAATGCTGGAACTCAAATTTAGTGGCTATGTGGATTTCATCCATAACATGTGAAGAAATGCCAAGTCAATCATGCATTCACAAAAAAGGGTTTAATATAAAGTAAGATTACTTTGCAAAGAATTGATACCCTTTTCTGGACTGACCTTATGACTGTTGTAAATTTATTAACACAAGGAAACATTAAGATTTCTTGGCAAAACCTAATGTTTTGACCGGAACCAAAATTAAAATTAGCAGTATTATGTACACCAGCAATGTTTTTCAAAGAAAAGCCTTCAAGAGCAACTTTAACAGTCAGCACTAAGCTTGAATTCCTGTTACTATAGCCTACAAAGTTCCCTTTTAACAACCACCAGAAGAATCCCAATGTTCCAGGATGGATGAAAGTTTGCACATATTGACAAATCTGTCTTCAGCATTCTCCACCAACATCATAGCTTCTAAAGTGACGAAAAAATTACACAGAAATACCTTCATTGGTACTTTACAGCCATCACTGCCTCCTCTCCCAAGTTTTCCATAATCTCCATCACCCCAGGACCAGACTGTATCATCATCAGTGAGGCAGAGTGTCTGTGCATCTCCACTGCCACAGGCTATATCAATCACACGGTAACCCTGGAGAGCTTCCACCTGGAATGAAATCACCCATTTTTGTTTACCCTAAAATACTCAGTTATCTAGTTTCATAAAAGATGACAAACTCAGCTAAGAGAGATGATGACTGGAACTACAAGTCTGAAACAGCACAGGAACAAGGAAATAAAGGCAACTCTAAGAGCTTTGCTCTTTTCAAACAGCAAAATGAAAACTAATTATGTATTTTAAATACAGGATTTATTGTCTTTTAATTGGTGAACTAGTTGAATTTTTTCACCTCAATGTCAGGGAGAACAATACAAAACACCTAAGGTTATCAAAGACTATATTCTGTTGAAATAATTTCAGGCACTCTGGGCTTGTACTGAATACAGTATGTGAAAAAAAAATCTTATTTTCAAGTAATCTTTTACTAGTTTACAATTTTTGGGCACTTGCATCATAATCTGAATTTAGTCGACATCTTTTGAAATGATGCCACCTAGTGATGAAGTATGGGATTTGGAAAAACAAAGTAAAAGGTTGGCGACCCATATACATCACCTCCTTCCTATCCTTGCCACTACTTGAAATAGACTCCAGATGGCACAATCCACCATTGAAAGCAGCACAAAACTTCACATATTTCTTTAAATTTTCTTTACATCTCTAAAACAAATTCCTTGTAAGCTGTTTGGTGACCATTAGCAACGGTCTGCAGCTCCTCTTTCATTTTATCCTTTCAATCACAGCAGCTTGTTCATTTCTTGCAAACACGTGCCACTGTTCTACCCTTTCATTCTTTGTATGCAGAAATGCAAAAATTTATAAATCAGAAGATATTAACTGGACTGAGACTGCTGAGTGCTCCAAAGGTTTCCTACCAGTTTAGGTTTCAGCTGGTCCTCACTGTCTCCATGGCCGAGGCGTCCATAGCGTCCCTTTCCCCATGTGAAAAGGTCTCCTGCAGCTGTAATGCAAGCGCTGTGTGCTCCCCCAGCAGCAATGTCAACCACCTCTATGCCTCTCAGAGACTCAATCACACGAGGGCGATCACAAGGGCTGAAAAGAAAACATCCGTCTGGACAAAACTTCTGGGATGGGCCACTCACATTCACCACCCTATGGAGAGTCCTCTCTTAAAATGAGAATGAGGACACCTAAAATCACTGAGTATTTGCTTTGCTCCAGTTTGATATCCTAAAGATTTATTTTTTACTAGAAAAATTCATTCACTAGAAAAATATACAGCAACTATGATAAGTATCCATTAACAATTTTCTTAAAAATAACATTGTCAAGTGTTACTTGCCTTCGGTTTCCATGACCAAGTTTGCCATCCTCTGCTTCACCCCAGGAATAAACTTCTCCTTCAAAAGACAGTGCCAAACAGTGCTTTCCTCCTGAGTTCACTGCAACTTTCTTTATGAACACGTGTTGAATGGATTCCAGTAAAGTTGGAGTAGAAACTGATTCTGTTCCTCCAATTCCAAGCCTACCACCTGCCCCATATCCAGTGGCATACAGCTTTAAAGTAAAGAACAAAATTTAGTTTTGTTTGCCTCACGTAGAACATTCCCTAGAAATTAATTCTAGAGAAGAATTCTTAATGTATATATGTCAGAATGCAGTTCAAAGAAAGTCTAAAAAAACCCAGTCTCTTACAAGCTTCTTATTTTCTCTCTTTTGGAAAATTAGGAAATATTTTGAAATATTTCACAAAAAATATTCAGGAAAACGTGGCTACATTCAAATCAATAAGAACTCCCACGGACTTAATGGATTTAGTGTGAAATATTAAAGCTTATTTTGTAAAGCTATCAAGGGACCACAGCTTCACTTGATAGCATTACAAAATCATCTATTGCCCGTAGCTCTCCTTCCAAGCAGCACTATTCTAGTTTTCTTTCTTTCTTCTGTAGAATATGCACACCTAAACACAGTTGCTTCTTTCCTTTCCATCCCATAAATAGTTTTAATTACTGTTTTTCACTCTTTTTGTCTCTCTGAGAATAATTTCTTTCAATAGAATGATGTCAAGAAATACCACTAATCTGCTCTTTACCCTTCTGTGACTTACTAAAAAGGATGATACTGACCCCAAGGAATCACTGCAGTATCTCACTAGATAAATTTAACTGTTACACAAAGCTACAGCTAAAATTCTCTTAACAGCTGCCCTCTGTATAAAAATTAACACTTTTCAAATTCATGTACTGATTTTTTTCTCCTACACCTTACACTAAACTTCTGCACTGAGATTCCTTTTCACCCAGGATTCCAGCACCAGGAAATTAGATCCTGCAATATCTAATTTACATTTAGCCAGCTGTGAACAATCTCACATTACACCTCTCCCCTGTTAGAGAGAAATAATCACCCCTGTTTTAGGTAACTCCATGAGCATGCTGCTCTTACCCAACTTTGTTCGACAAAATCTGATCACATTTTTGAATTGAGAACTCAACTACATTTCTTGTTTCAACCATATAATGCAACAATAACTGTAATCCTAGAAAATACTGGTGGAGTTGGTACAGTTGAGATTCTTAAAAAAAAAATAAAACAAAGTTACTCCTATCAGTAATAATGAACCCTGTACTGTGCACACCATTTTTCATTTAGCCAACCCATTCTGACTGAGGGTGAAATATTTTAAGAGAGCATTGATAAGCAATCATGTGTTGTATCCTTACTTTCCCATCAGCAGTCACTGCAAACAGAGTCTGTTCACCACCAATTAATTGCACTGGTCTAAGGGTGGCAAGAGCTTCACATGGAGTTGGGACTTTGACCTTTGCTCCTTCAATTCCACCAAGCTGTCCTCTGTGATTGTGGCCCCAACCATAAATGGTTCCACTGCCTCCAGCTGAAAGTGTCCAATCATCAGGTCGTCTGCAGGAAATGCCAAACAAAATCTTAAACGAGCTTTTTAAAAGTCACAAAAATGGCAGTTTATCATTGTACAACAAAGTATCACAAGACCAAAGCAGTAACAGTTGAAAGAAATTACCTATTCATCCACTGGACAAGCTGCTCATCCTGTTCTCTCTTAAAGACATCATGGCACTCATGCAGAACATCCATATTTTCATTATCTGCCATTAATTCTCGGATTTTCTTTGCCACCTGTGAAATATTTTGCATTAAACAACATTACTCCTATCACAGTTGGCATAAAGTAACTCAAACTCACTGTATCTTTTTACATGAGACACTTTCACGTGTTCCATTAACCATTTCAAGTATTCCTGCAGTACCTCATCAAGGAAAAGGCGAGGTAAGGGTGTCCTTTTATCAAGGGCCACAGCAACCCTGGATGCCATGCAGTATCTCCTGAACCAGGCCCATTTGTGTGTCTCTGCACAGCAAGGGAGAGTGTCCAACTCCAGATCACATGCAAGAGCCACAAGAACCTTCAGACAATCGAAAAAACATTTTAGAGAGGTATCAAAAATATGCAATAAAAAATCAGTAAGTGTTTGATAGAGATGAACTGTTCACAAGCCAGTAGGGGCTCAACAGTCTCAAAGAACTTAAAAAAAATCACTAAGAGCCATCTTCATTATCCTCATGGATGGGGTAATATCAAGTGTAATACTGTCTCACATGGTTAGGTATCTAATTTCCTCTTTCAATCCAAAAATTTTCATAACCTCCCTGTGAAAACCATTCCCAGATTAATTACCTTTTCCACATCAAATCCCATGTGCTCAACCTTCCATTTCTAAACTAAGTCTCCTTTCTACAATTCAATGAATTTTCAATTGATTTTCAGTTTGACTCAATTTAAAATCAATGTTTCAGATTAATATTATGAACAACATATTACTTCCTCCTTCTTAAGATCTTCTTTCTGTTAAGATAGGTACACCCTCTTAGTTTCACTTTTATACTACAAAGGAGGCTTTTTCACCTTTTATTCTTCTTGCCCTTCTGTAGAATGCCTCAACTTGTTCATTTTTATTTTGCAGTACAGGATCCATTTAAGACATTTTCATTTTTTCCAACTGGATGTAAAAAAACCTTCAGAGTACTAAACTAACTAAATAGAAATATATAACACTCCTATTAGGAAAACTCTAAATCACTTACCAAAAAGTGTGCTTACAAGATGTTTTCCTGATTTTCTCTGCCTAGCTAAGTACTCTTCATTTTCCATTTGTGTATTTGATTCTCCTTTTAGAAGCAGGATTCTGATTTTGTCAGTAAACATTACTGACATAGGACTAAGTGAGCTTAGCACATCTCAAAAAATTCCCACAACTATTTTAATGTGTTCTTTACAGATTGTCCTGCATTACCTTAAAGAAAGGGCTGTGGAGCAATTGTTTGCCACCTCTCACAATGGGGTCTTCATAGTCAAACTGTCGCTGCAAAGCTTCTGGAAGACCTTTAACCAAAGCAGCTAAAGCACTCCCTGTGAAACTCTAGAGACACCACACAACTAGAAAGTTAGTCATAATGCATGCATTACAGGAAGTACATTATTTAGATGACTGTAACAAAACAGGAGTAACTTTCCAACCTACAACTAGCTGTGTGAAATACCATGTCCATCCACTTGTTCAAAAAAAATTTATTTCTACCCCTTTTTGGCCATTCAAAAAGCACACATGTCAAGTTTTGGAATTAGCCATTTTTTCTTTTCTAAACTGGAATACTTTTTACAGACTTGCAGACCTGTGCAAGAAGACTATTAATTTGCCCATTTCCTATTTTGCCACGAACACAAAAAATGTTGTACATCAGGTCTAGCACTTTAACCTTAATGTGCAAAATGTGAAGAGGAGAGCACCACTGCCTTCTCACCAAAGCTCGTGTTTCTCCCTCATTGTCCCCTAGGATCCGGTTGATGTTGATGGACTGGCCAAACTCCGTGGTGAGCAGCTTCCGCAGTCTCTGCAACGCCCACATCCTGTGGCCAGCAGCTAAGGGAAAATAAGCACACAAGGAACATAATTATTTAAAACAATCACCATAACTTCAAAAAAAGCAGACCTAATTTTAAGACTACACTCACCTAAGGCACTCAGTTGAGCACAAGCTGCAAGAGAAGCTGCCAAGCGAGGAACTATGCTCCTATTGGAAGCAAAATTGAGGCGGAAATCCAACAAACACGTAACCAAATCCATTGAGGGACATGAAAGAATGCAACGATCTGAGAGAAGGTCTTTAGGGCCTGCAAGAAACAAAAAGGAACAACAGAAAAAAAAGCTGGGTAAGGTTTGTCCTCAGACTGAAATAAGAACAGAACACAGGCAGGACTTGTTTGACCAAACACAGCACTCTAGAGGGCTAGTATGCATGAGTTATCTATTCTACTGCCCTTTGAAGAGACAGGAAGAAAGATGAACTTTCATGACTTAATTGACATAATTTTAAAACAGATGGATTTTTAAAAATTTCAGATGACTTGTGCCCCAGAAGCATCCTCTCTTCACTGATGAAGAGGCAAACTAGAGTGGCTATAAAATATTTTTCTTTCTTCCCTGTGTACAAGTGCACCTCTCAGGACTCAGCTGAAAATGCTTCCTAAGTATGAATGAAAATGTTTTCTTAGTATAAACGTAAATGAACTATTGAACTTTGGCATGTAAATACCATGCAGTAAGTGCAGTGTAAAAAGCAAACTACTAGTAGTAAAATCTACTCTTAGCCTCCTGCAAATGCTGTATGTGATACCTTACCTGCAGCTGGCATGATAGGGTAAACTGTGAATCGCCATCCCCATCCATTCACAGACCCATCACTGATGAACTTCCACTTCAGCTCATCCCCTGGGATTCGCAGCTCACTGGACCAATCTGACCACTCACGACCTGTTAGAGCAGGCAATACAAACACACTCAGCCACACTGTCTGAGCCAATACAGAGCCACTCATCCATAGCAACTGGTTAAAAAGTATAAAAATCACAAAAAGGCCTTCAAGAAAAACAGCTTTGTAAAGCTGTTTATGTACATGAACATAAATGTAAAGATGCTACACTGAGTCCTAAGAATTTCAAAACCAAGTCTTAAAAAGTTCAGTTAGCACTGCTAGCAGATAGCCTAATACCACAAGCAGGAGGTAACTACAAGAGCTTACTAAAATCCTCTGTCCTATTTTCAAATTATCTTTCACATTACAGAAATATATAATAACTTGTACATTAAATAAAGCTTTACAGCTTCCAACCAGGAACCAACCAAAAATATCTCAGTAATGAAACACTTTTGAGGAAAAATGGGTCAACATAAAAAGCCTACATTATGTCTGCACAGGCAGCAGCTACTGAGACCCCTGCACATAATGTAGTGTATGGGCAGGTTCAACACAAAATTTGATGAGATTAATAATATCCCTCCAAAACCTACTAGAAATTAATAGTGCCTAAAAATTAAATCAGATATCAAGATTAAAGATGTGAGGAATTCATGTAGTGTCACATACAAAGGCCAGAGCAGGAAACAGAAAGAAAGAGCACCAAGCTATTATTTTGGGCAACTGACGGCAGAAGTGTATTGGTCTTGACCATATGAAAGCTGAAATTTCTCTACATACTACCTGAAAAAGGAAGAAGCTAGCAAAATAATATCCCTTTCCAATTTGTTAAAATACACTTTGATTATTTAGAAATTCACACATGTTGGCAGGGGTGCTAAACACTGAATTTTACACTCCATCTGCTCTTTGGAAGAACTGGACTACCTAACATGCACTTCCCAGAGATTCTCCATATCTAAAGACAAAAACCTTTGTGTCTACATCGTGCAAAACTTTCCAGTTTAAAAGACAGGATCAATTGATACAGGTTTCCCTCTCTTTGACTGGCCTATCCCTAATAAGTCAGTTAGAAGCAGGGGCACATTTAATTCAGCATGTGGGAGTGAATCCCACAGGACACTTTTGGAAGGCGCTGGCTCTCCGCACCTGATCGGACGGACACGATCCTGTTGACGCCGTCCATGATGGTGAGCGGGTCGTGGCGCCGCTCGGTGGAACACTGCCGGTCAAACTCCACCCTCAGCCCCTCCGCACCTGAACAGCAACAAAGAGTTCACACACTGCTACAAAGCAATCAGCATCACACAAAAATGCAGCATTTGAGAAACCCACATGAAATCAAACAGTTGTTTGGAAGCCATAGTGCCAATTAATAAAAACAACTTATTTTGATTTAATGACAATATTTGACTGTAATTTCTTCTCATTGCAAGGCTTAAATCACAGCAAGCTCATGTGAATGGGGCCAGCAGACAAAAGACCACACTACAACATTCAAAACTAAAGTTGCAAAAGGCAAAAAAATGCCTATTTACAGTTAAGGCAGATAGCTCTCTGTTGTCTGTAACTTTGGCTAAGTACTAGGTTATCAGTGATATTTTTCCCCAATGTCCAGGAGGAATGATGCATCTGACTCCATTGATATCAGAAGGGTAATTAATTACTTTTTATACTATATTATTCTATACTATATTACACTACACCTAAACTGAATCTGCAAAAGCACTCAACTTCAACTCAGCCACCCAGAATCTCGTGACTGTCTGCTGACCAACAGCCTGGACACACATGTGCTTGGCCCTCATAGGCCAAGGAAACAAAACACCATCACTTTGGGTAAACAACCTCCATATTGCATTCTACTTTGGCACAAACACAGGAGCAGCGAATGAGATGAGAGTTGTTTTGATCATTCTTTTCTCTGCTTCTCTCACTGCTTCTCTCAGGTTCAGAGAATGTGAATCCCACACTAAGTATATTACTGAAGGAAGCACTAAATGAAAAAACAGCATTAAAACAAAAAAGTATTTCCCTTGCTCAAGACTAGGAGATGAGTTTTCAATTACTAAACCTGAAAAAGACTCAGTCCTTCTCAGCTTCATAACTGAATGGAGAACAGCAATGATATGCACCTGGAATCACACCCAGTGAACACAGGAATACACATTGTACAGAATTAGTATTTTCACCAGCATGAAAAAAATCAGCCTCAAGAAATACCTTTTTATAGCAACAGGATCATGGACATCAACAGGACCATGTTATAGCAAAAGCCATAACATAGCTTTAAAAGTTCAATAATTTTTTTTTAAGCTAAGGAACAACTTAATTCAGGCAGGCTTAAAAATAATTGAGTCATAGCAACATAACCCTAAGAATTCTGTACCTGGTATTTTAACTGTGCCACTAGAAGATGTATCATCAGTATATGGATGGCTGCTCTCTACCACAACTGGTTGTGAAGAGAGGCGACCGCTTTGCGAATCAGTTGCTACGTCTTCTAGTTCTGTGACACAAAGCTCCAACAACATATCAGCAACCTAAGAAAAGAAAAATACACATTTTACTAACTGCATGTTTGATTAATCCAAGAAATCTAAGCAAATTAAGATTCTTCCACAATTTAAAATAAATAACTTGGTTTTAGAAATCTGATTCAAAAACATCATATTAACTCAAAAATACTCTTTTTGGTAGTGTTAGAGCTAGAAAAACTCCTAAAACTAAAGGCCAAAAAACTTCAGTTTTCAGTAAGCAAATGACAGCACAAATAATTGTTTTCCCTTACAGAAAAAGCAAACTATTAAATCTAAGCTATAGAACATACACCAGCATGGAAAGGCATAAATATTGAACTAGTATGAAATATTGCAAAACCCTGTTTAGGGAGGAAATGCCAAAGGTACTAATCTTAAAACAGTTTCTAATAAAAATTCTGGCTCCAAAACACAAAAACCCTACACAAACCCAAAGCTGTTCAGTTATTCACTATTAATGATAAAACCACAGAATTAATGTTTAAGTGGACATATACAGCATGTATGCAATGTGACTGAGAAAACTCAAGCCCAATATAAATACACCTGGATAATCACCACAAATTGGGCAGGGGAAGTAACAGTTTTAGAAATCATTTAAAAAAAGTATTGTTACTCATTAGGAAAATTACCAGTTGAAAGGTAAAGCTAACAGAAATATTAAACAGCTTTCAGTTCATTACTGTACAGACATATTCTATAAATAATTTTTTATTGGCTACTTTCTGTCAACTATGTGAAAAAAAAAAACCCCCACACCCATGGATACTTTGTAAAAAGTTAGAAGCTTCAATGCATGAAATGTATATCTTAACAGCTCAGAAGATTTATTGTATCATTAACAATACATTACACTAACAGCATTTTTAGCTAGTAATAATGACTGCATCAATATGAAAAATAAACTCAGATGCAAAAAAGCTCTCATCATGGAAGTTTTCAAACTAACATTCTACAGATCGAGTAAATAGAGCTTGGTTAATTCAGCTTCATTCCAACACCCACCGACACTTGGTCAATACAGAAATAGATTTCATCTTAATGTCTAATTGCAGCATGAAAAAATTGAGAACTTATTCTGTTATTAACATCTGCAGCACATGCAGATATTCACATAATATTTCCATTAAAACAGTTAAAGCTCACATGCATTTAAGCTCAGCTCAAATTTTCACGTGTAATAAGTTTCTCAGGATGCCAAACTGCACTTCCATTTCAAGAATGCACTCCAGCAAGCTAGTATGAAAAGGGCACAGTTAAAATGCAACAGAAACAAAAGCTGACCTGTGGGTAAGCTGTGCCCATGCCAGACAGCACAGCTGAGAGAACATCTCTTCCCTTCTCGCCCGCTCGGTTGGACACCGCAAGCTTCAGCAGGTCAACCATGACTCGCGTGTCATCCGGTACCAGGAGACTTGTAAACTCATCCAGGTACTGTGGCTCTGGGCCAGACACCTTACTCTGGCTTTCCACATCCTACAAAACAAACAGCAAACATCCCTCTGTCTTTGCACAGGTGTTTTTAAATTGCAGTCATTTAAAGAATAATTTTTAAAGCACAAAAAACAGAAAAACTGCTTGATAAAAGCATGGTAAGGACTTAAGTGTTGAGAAGAGTATTGACAACATTACTTCTTTGGTTTTTGTCATGGTCTCTGCAATAATACTGGCAGCTCCAGGATCATCTGTGACTGGAATGAAAGGACGGGAAGAGGCAGCAGCAGCTGAGGGAGTTACAGCAGACGGTGTCACAGCATCTTCTGAAGGAACAACCTAGCCAGAACAAATAATAACTCATGTAATCTTCAACAAGACAGTGTAAAACCTTTAAGAGTAGCTATTTACTAGAAGGGCTAGTGCTCAAAGACAGCAGCAATTTAAAAGTAGCCATAAGTTCAAAACCAATAGATTCACTGCCTGTATTTTTAGCTTCTACTTTATTTTCCTAGTATGCATACAACAGCAAACACTCCCTTCAGTGCCAGCTGCTACAAAAAAAATCAGCGCCTGCAGAAAGGTCTACAAAGCAGAAGACAAGCCCTGACAATACATATCAAGTTCACAGTTTATAAATGCAAAAGACCTCTTCAGTAGAAAGCCTTCTCTTTTTTCTGCTTCTGTTAGCAGATAGGAATCAACATAATAGAATTTCATTCAGGGCTTCATGTCTACATCAGTGACCTAAGTTTTCAACCAAATTTCATTAAATAATGGTCAAATATTCTGCTATTCTTGGTTTTTAATATCACTTCTGTAAAATGAATTCAGTATCTCTAAAATATTACTAGAAATCATCACAATTGCATTTAAATGACACAATGCTTTCTGAAAGTTCAAAACTGATCTTAAACTAAAAGTTTAGTTTTTTAAAATCTGACATGTGCAGAGAACCTAGTCCTGAAATTAGAGCACAAAGGGATTTTTAAATCTCTGCTGCTATCAGACTAATTGAGATATTTGTCAGCTTTACAGTTAAAAACTAATGAAAAAAAATAAAATGTGACACTTTACCTCCCCTCTCCTGTCCTGCCACGGGTTTGGGCTCAGCCTCTCCTCGATATCTCCCACAAGCACACACTCATCTCCATTTGCAGGGCTTCCTGCAGAAGTGGCATCTGATGGGGGGGCTGGTGATGAAGAGGGACATTCTACTGGTGCAATCATACTCGCAGGCATCAATGCTCCAACAACTGCATCCCTGAAATCATTTAGGATGGATTAACATAAACCTAATCATACTCCCCTGTTGAACTTGAAAAATTTTATTAGCTTGTCTTAACAAAATAAGGTAAGTTTTCCAAGCTGTAGAATCTAGAGGGTAGTTCATTGTTATTCTCCCTTGGGCCTGATGCTTAAATGTTTAATATGAGTTTCTCTTTATAAATTTTAGCACAAATACTCTGTTCTCTACTAACAATGATGGCACGGCAATGTTTTATTGTTATTTCCACTCTGCCCTCTACTGCTTCCTCCATATCATCCCTCATGATTTTCTTACACAGCTTCTACATTATTTACTTGAGCATTTCTAAATGAACAATTTTCCCCCCAAGCAATAGAAATTTCTTTAAACATAACAACACAAAGCTAACATCAACATCAAAAGAAAATTTAGATGAAGCTTAGGCCCATCCTGAGGAGTTAAAACAATTTACACCTGACTCAAGAGTCCCTAGTAGATGGTAAGCTACATCATATTTTGCTCTGCAACAGAAAGAATGTTTCCATGCCTACCTGGCGTACATGATCTGCAATGCGATCAGTATGTGAGACAATGCCTGCTGTTTGGCAACGTTCCCATCAAGGGACAGGAGAATCTTAGCAAGGGAGGGGCGATTCGGCTTGGAACTGTTCGCCCCACTGATTTTGTTACTGGCAGCAGAAGAATCTGCATCTGAAGGAACACCTAAAAAGAGGCAGGGGGAAAGAGAAGGTAAGCACTTTTTAAGGGTATAATACATAAAATACATGTTTTATTTAATTTCTTGTTAAATCAGAAGCAATGACTGAAACTAACCCTACAGGATTCTTAGACTGCAGTGCCTACAGTGACAATATTAAAGTTAATACTGTGGCTTTCCAACGAGAGCTTTCATAAAATAGTATTTGATCTTGTTACTCACATTGGAGGATTAAGGCGATAACAGAGAGAATTTTATTTTAGTGATCAGCACCTAAAACAAGTTTTGCTTACAGAAACAATCTGAAATAACAAGAATATTTATTAGATACAAATTGCTTTGGTCATGAAAAAGCTTAATTTGCAAGATATTTGATGCTTTCATATTCAACACAAAACACTGCTGGTTTGATTCCCTAATTCTTAACTCACTTACCTTAGAAACAAGAGGTAATGGGTAAGATTAATACTAGTGTAGCATTCATCTATCATTACCTCCAGAAAGAGAAACTCCTTAGGGTGTTTGAGAAAGCATGTTGCTTTTTAATTTAAAAGTTCCACTTTAATGAAGAGCTTTGGTTAGGGCTTTTTTTTAACCAGAGGTGTATTTTGTTGTTTTGTGATTTTTTTCTTTTGCACTCTTCTATCACCTACTAAACCACACACAAAACCAACACACCAATGGCAGTAAAGGAAAAACAATCTAAGGCAACAAATACCAACCAAGATAAGAAGCACCTAAAGGGTCCCTCGCTGTCTGGAAGAGGACTGGCTCATGAACAGATGGTGTAGCTACATCCACCGTTGTCCACGCTACACTGTGGGAAGACCCACAGGCAACCCGAGTGATTTTCTGGCCTTCCAAGCCCTGGACAAGAGTGGGTTTTCTATTGACTGTGGTAGTTCCATTGCCTTGTTGCCCATGGTCATTGTCACCCCAAGCATAAACCTGCCAGGAAAAATTTCCACGTATTACTTGGCTTCGCTGTTTATCTCAATTAAGTGCTTTCTTAAAAATCCCTAAAAAGAATGTTTGTGATTTGTAATCTAGGACACTTTAGACAACTTATTGTCATGACATTCCATCCCCTCCATTAAATAATGCAGGCATTATCATACATTAAAAGAAAAAAATCAAAGCAGCACTTTATCAGATAATTCACACATTATCGCCAAATTATAATTGATCAGTTGATTCCTAAACGACTCAATGTTCACAGTAAGTTAGAAGAATTAATTGCTTAGTAATTACATCAGAGACCTGAAACAATATTATGATAAAGCTGAAAAATCTATCCAGAATACTATGACTGCTGCTGCATTTCCAGAGTAAGAAGCAGAAAACTGATCATGAGATAATACAAGGAAAACACTTCAAAAGCTACTGTGACAAAAATATTTCAACTCCAATACTAATATTTTAAATACCAATACTTTTAAAATTACAATTGTGCTTCTATTTATGCCAGACTTTTAAATGCAAAGAAATAAAATAAGGATTTTTTTATTTCATTTAATCAGCACCAGTACTGTTACACTTCCCTTCCTAAACAGTTTATTCCTTTCTGCATGGGGAAAAGGAGGGTGACACACAACGTACCTGTCCAGTGTCAGTCACTGCCAGACAGTGGAGTGCTCCCACAGCCACGTGCACAATCTTTTTACCCCTCAGTCCTTCCACAACCTGTGGCTTTCGCACGTGCACGTCCGTGCCGTGGCCTAGCCTGAAGTAATCACCCTTACCCCTGCAAGAGACAGTAAATGCAACACTCAGAACAACTGGGCTGTTTACACACTCCTCTTCAATGCAGGTTCCCAGCTGAATACACTTCATACATCACTGCCTCAAACACACACACACCAAATAGCAAATGTTTCCAAACTCAGCCCCAAATGCCTAAGAGTGAGGATAACTGCAGTTCTATTGCACTGTAGATTCTCACCTCAATACAGAAGAGCATGATTATGACTGTTCTTTGTATGCAAAGCAAATGGTATTACACTTAATTTCCTCTGCTGCAGAAACACTGCAATAATAAACACTTTCAAAATTCACATGGTTTGATAAGACTTAGGCATATTAAACTACTGAGGATAAACTGAACAACAACAGAACCTTTAGCCTAAGTCTGCTCCCATGGAAAAAATACAAAGGGAACTAAAATGTTTTCAGAATTGAGGGGTTTTTTCCCATTGTTGGAAGCCTCAGTATAGATTCTGAGGTCATCCAAAATTGTTATGCACAAATGGCACTAAAAAAAAAAAAACCACACACACAAAAGTAAATACTTTAAAATGCTTCCACCAAGAATGTAAGTAAAGAAGAAAAAAAATCCTGATATTTCTTTCACTATGCTTTCAGTAACCACTCACTCAGTTCTTTTGCTCACTACCAATATTTCTGAAGAAAGATTATATTATGCTGGAGAGAAACATGATATACAGTACTGTTATCTACCTAAAGTTATAACCCAGAAATCATGATTTTTTTTCTGCAAACCATTAAAAAATTTAAGAAGAATAAAAGTTGAAAAGCAATTCAGCCATCCCCAGCTGAAACAGAACCAAAAATCTCCTTGTAGACCTGTAATGTCATGAAATAGCTGCAGATTTTTGACTAGACATAGCAGTGTTGAGAAAAACCAGGGCAAGGAAGGAACAAACAAGAATTTTGGCATGAGTTCTTTAAAAAAGATTGTCAGATTATCTTTCCTCTTGCTCCTTTTATCACTGCAAAAAAAAAATAATTGGATGGAGAGCAAAGAAAAAAATAGTTTCCAATGGCCACTCTGAAAAAAACATCTCTGTTAAAAACTTCTCTTCCCTTTAACAATAGTAGTAACTTAAAAAATGAAAGTTTTGAGGACTTCTCTTAATGTTATTCAGCAACTGCTGACAACACAAGAAAAACTATTGGTTTAAGTCTACTCAGTTTTGATATACATCAAATAGGTCACAGTCTTACTACTCAAGGATGGGCTAAGACCTTGATCTGATTAGTGCTCTGAAGTTGACCTGCCATGCAGTAAGCTCTCAGATTTTACAAAAAGGTTTTATAAATTCAAAAAGGCAGATTTGTGTTCAAAACAAAGCAGAAGCAAGCAGGCAAAAAGGACAAAAGTTAAATCATATCTGAGATGTCAATGATCACCTCATACCAATTCTTGTTCCAAGGCATAGTTACTGACAACTCAGGGGCCTTCTGAGCAGCAACAAGCTGTTTTTGTGCTCCTGTGTTCCCTAGGAAGTTCTTCCCATCTGCTGTGAATTTCAGCTTACTTCCCTACTCTCCTGCATCCTCTCTCAAGTCTCTGCTTTAGCTGTAGGCTTCATAGTCCTAGCTATGACTCTCAAATTTTCCTTTTTCCTCTCCATTTTTAACATTTCTTTACATGTCTCGCAGTGGCCAAGAGAAGCAATGATCTCCCCTTTCTGCCTCCAATTCAATAGGAGCCAGGTGTTCTAACAGAGTACTGCAAACAGGACAGCATGCTACAGTGTTAGAGTGATTGAATGGATGCAGTTTGCCTGGAAGAGCTGCCAGCTTAAAAGAAAAAGCACACAGGTAAGGCACAAATGGAGTCAAAACAGCATTAAGTACAGCACAGAGCACTTGCTTGGTAAATACCCCCTGGCAAATGTAACATACCATGTCCATACCACTCCTGACTTGGTCAGTGCCAACGAGAACTGTGCACCACACTCAATCTGACAAACGCCTTGGCCGTTCAGCCTTTCGATGTTCTGGGGAATGTTGCATCCTTCGCTTCCGCCTCGGCCCAGTTTTCCAAAATCACCATCACCCCAAGAAAACACCAAACCTAACAAACATCAAATTGCTGGTCAAACAATGGTCACAGTACTTCCATGTGCTAGAAAGCTTCTGGAACAAGATACTCTTACCTTCATCTGTCAAAGCAAGAGTCTGAGCATCTCTGCTTCCACATGCAACCTGAATGACTCGGTGGCCAAGGAGCACTTTAACCTACAAAACAGAAGGAGTAAGAAAGAAGTTTTCAAAGAAATTATATTTTAAAACCTTATAAACATCTCCAAGGTCTTATAACTCATCTTGGTCATTGTGACCAGCCTGAGCAAAGAACTACCCAGCCATGTCCAGAATCCAATATTGCTACATGGTAGCTTCCACCTACACATCAAAGTAGATGCAGGACATGAATGCTGAAAGCAGCAGCTGCCATTTTACACCACTTCCCAAGAAAGAGACTGGATCTTTTTGGCTTTTCTGAAATAGCTTTACTTTCACTAGCGGTACAGGTACCAAAACCAAATTTGGATCACTCCAAAACAATGCCTTCATACTGCCTTCATGTTTTTTGTTACTTTAGCTTCATGCTGCTGTCATTTGTTAAACACATTTGCATTTCATCAGAAACAAGAAACATTGATTTTACCATCTTAGGCTTCAGCTGTGTGGTATTATCTCCATGTCCTAGTCTTCCATACTCCCCAAGACCCCAGGTATAGAGTTCCCCACTGGAGGTAATAGCAGCACTGTGGGAACTGCCACAGGCAATGTCACGGATGCGTTTGGTTTTCAGCGCTTCGATCAGCCTGGGTTTATCACAGTTCCTGGAGAAAACAAACAACAAACCCATTGTGTTCATCATAAAATAGCCACACAATATAGTCCACCTCTTGCAATACAAATTGTGTAATAACTAACAGCAACCTCAAAGTAAAATGCAACACTGACTCCAAGATGCACTCTATAGCAGCACCATAAGGTTTACACTATTTTAATGTACTTCAGAGTTTATTTAAAGAATATTTTATGTATATGCTGCCAAACTTAGGTGAGAAATTCAAAATCAATCAATTAAACAGAACATAATAGAAAGTGAAAACCAATTTCCTGTCACTGCCCAAAGATTAATGACTTATTAGCAGTGGAGACACAGTAAGATTAAGAGATGATATTCTCATCCCAACTTTGCTCTTCACAACAGAGAAATCAAAATTAGAATTTACTGTTAGACTTTTATGTGAGTACTGCTAACATTTATTCTTCATGTGGTTACAGTGTTCTCTTAATTCCAAAAAAGGATTAAACTCAAGATTTCCTAATAGTGGTATACCAGGACCACTAATAAGATTCTACAAAATTATGAATGGCCTCTGGAAATATTTCTACTAAGAAATGCCCAGGAGTTTCAAATCTCACTTTTAGTAAGATTACATAAAACATGAGTCAGTTGAGCAATAAAGAGTAATACTACTCTCATCTGGACTTCCCTCTCCATTAGTCTGACCCAGCCTTATAAAAATTTATTTGCTGTAACGTATTAACCATCTGATTTAATTTTGTATGTATTATGGGCAGGTTCTCAAAATATATCACAATGACAAAAATATTTACCAATGGGCTTTGTTTATCAGGGTTTTTTCTTTCAAAATACTTTTCTGTGGGTACATACAAAGTAAAATTTTAGAAAATTCAAATTTCTCTTAAAGCTGTCCTGTAGAAGATTAAACTACTATTACTAAAAAGTGGAAGAAGTTTATTTCTGGCTAACAAGTCTGTGAACTGAAGTCTAAAGAAAGAGCTATTAAATGACAGCTGAAGTTATGAACTGTTACAGCTCAGGAATACAAAATTGCTACGGTTTCACTCCTCAAGGCACTTCTGAAAACCATACCTTATAAAAGTAAACAAAAACTGCATGTTCAAAAGTATGGAATTTCATCAGTGCAATTTGAAAATGCTAGCCCAGATTTTATCCACCTTTCTAATTATTATATTAATTGAATGCCTCCTTTCTAAATGGCTGAAGCCTGCTACAAATGCTGCACCATCAATTGGAATATACTGTGGGGAGAAAAAGCCTTCTTATAAAACATTTTTTTATTCCTACTGTATTAAAAATACTGTTGCTGTCAATAGTGGTGGTCAGCTGTGCTGTAACATTCAACACAAATCTTCTACTGAAACACAGACAAATCTGGTGTCCTTACATTCGACTGAAGTGACCAAGTTTTCCATCATCTCCTTCACCCCATGAAAACACCTTTCCATCAACAGTCAATGCCATAGCATGCCGGCCACCTGAAATTGTAAACACACATTTACATTTTTGAGCTTTCAAACAAGCAGCAGGCCTTAGCAACAATTTAACATTGCTGTTATTCTACAGTATGAGCAACTGTATGAGCCTTTCAGCTCCGTAGACATTACTTATTTTCTTTGGAGCTTTTATATGATTTAATTTAAAATAAAAACTTCTGTGACAGTATGTCTCCTGGCACATTTAAAAAAACCACCAACAATCCTTCAATTTACTATTTTCAGAGCTGCAAGAAAAAAATAATGAGAAAAACAAACCCACCATCTGGAAATATTAAAAATGAAAACACTTTCTTTCGACTAAATGGAAACACCAAAGTGACCTTCCAGCAACTAAGAAAACTTGTATGGTCTAAAGTCACAGATTTTAATAACAGAACGGTTAGATTTAGCCTGACATAGTATACAACACACAGAATTCAATAACCTGTATTCATTAAAAAAAAAAAAAATAATCTGATGTGCTAGGGCATCACAGAACCCAAGAAAACTGCAAAGGAACTATTTTCAAGCTTAATATGTTACATTTATGTATGTAAGGACAGCAATAGTCAGTACCTGAGTGAACAGCCACCTTCTTTACCACATAGTTGCTGAGAGCTGTAATCTGGCGGGGAATAGGCACAGTTCCACTCGATATTCCTAAACCCAGCCTTCCATTTGTGGCTTCTCCACAGGCATACACTTTACCCTCTACGGTCACTGAAACGAAGAAAAAAATTTCAAACACCATTAGTGTTTCACAATTCAGAACCTGTTTCTGCCCTTAAATGATTAACATTTATTTTAAACTTATTTTACCTGCAAAAAGGCTTTTGGATCCTCCAGCTACTTGCACAACGTTCAAGGCAGACAGGGTTTCAGAAAAGGAAGGGACTTTTATCTAGAGCAGGCAGGAAATAGAAACTATTACAATTCACTTCAAAGTTTTACACTCTAAAAAGAAGAGCTCTTAAGTGATAAACCAGTTAATTTAACAGGTACTTTCAGATGCTTCACCCATGCCAATTAATATTACACCAGGAAAAGGACAAAAACCAAATAAAAAAATTTAATACTGAAACTATGATAAATATAAAACCTGAGAAAAAATGAAAGGCCATATAAACAAGGACTTTCTTTCAGTAAAGTTTTCTTGAGAAAACTGAAGAATACAGGAAAGGTTAACTTCCTCTTTCTTCAAGGTACTCTATGGATACAATACTATCACAACATCAACTGAAGAAATGCTTTCAACACAATTTTCAGATGAATGAATGACATTTTAAATTGATAAGCATTTGGGATCCATCTCATCTTCTATTATATTAAAACCACATGTAAATGGCTGCACATTGGCCTGAAATTCCTATTGTACAATTGCCAAGTACAAGTAATACATAAAGTTCACCACAAGTTTTATTTTAGGCATGCAAACTCAACAGGAAGAGAATATGTCAAGTGCTACACATTTTTTAAAGAATTAGTTCATTATCATCTAAAACAAATGACTGGGTGGCTGCTAAAAATCAAGCCAGATTTCAGAGTACCAACCAAAATGCAAATTTTCTCCAATTTTCCACCCAGCAGACATCTACATGTCTTAACACTAAAAAGCCACCCAAACCTAATCTTTGTAGCTAATTTTAAGTTGTGTAAACTCATATATTTTATTTTTCACTGTTTCTCTCTTGTACTTAAGTGTGAAAACAACCTACCTTGGAACCTTTTAGCCCTCCCAATTGGTCTTTGTCATTCAGTCCCCAGACAAAAACTTTGGTTCTTATTGTAGCTGCTGATTCAAGCCCGGCTGCCTTCTTTCTAACAAGACTGAATATATTGAGAAAAGAGAACACGGTCAGTTTAGCAAACAGCATGCTGTAGCATAGGCACCTTTTTACTGTATTTACTGATTTTTACATTTGGGAACACTTTCAGGACTCAAACTGCACTACCACAGTTGAAAAAAAACCCAAAAAAACCCACGAAACTACAATGTTTTGCTGAGCAGTGGTAAATATGCCATGTATCATATACATGTACTGCAAAAGGGAATGAGTCATACAAAATGTTACACCTCACCAGTGTGATCATCTCAGAGAATGTATTTATTGACAAAGGATCTATCTTATAATTCCAATAAACTAAGATACTGATTTCTCATTACTACCATTCAACCTAATTAATGTGTTCATCCTCCAATCATCTCCAGAGTTACAGGACTAAGTTATAGACACTAAGGTTGTTTACATTTTCCCCTGCCTTCATCACTGCAGTTACCAACCTCCCAGTGTTAGCTTTATCATCATCCTCTTCCTCATTATCAGAAGCCAGGAAAGGGACTGCAGCCAAATCTTCATCCTCAGCACGTATACGTCCCAGTATGCTGAGGCCATGTATTTTGCAATCAATGCCAGAGCTTCTGCACTGCTTGATTGCAATCTCAATATATCTGTGGTACTAAGAAGAAAAATACTCTGCTGACATCTTTTGGCTTCTATGTAACTTCATAAAACATAGGAAAGTATTAGAACTTTTGCTTGACTTTGTCGTTTTAAGGAAATGAATCTGTCACTTTAAATGCTTGTCATTTCAGCTCTAAATAATTCATGCTTTATCATTAGCATATGGCCTCATTCATATGAGAAATTCATATGAGAAATCTCACAGAATTCATTATGCATTTCTCCTTGTTGTTGCTAGAAAAGATCAGAACTACTATCCAAAAATATCCCCAAAATTTAAGTTTATTGGAATGTCTTACTGGTTCACATGTATATCGATTTACATAAAACCCCCTACAATATCTAAGTCTATTATAGTGTTTGTGATTATAGTAAAACATTTTAGAATAATTAACTTGACAAACTTGCCAGAAATACTGCTAAGCTAAGAGGAAAAAAAAATATCAGACTTTAATGATCACAACAATACTTTTCATTCATCTCTTGCAGCACAATATTTTTCTGCTGCACACAAGAGTAATTCTCACACAAACTTCACTTACTTCAGTACAATCACTGAGTAGAGGCACTGTGGTGTCTGTAGGATTTATATTGATTGTCTTTAGCTCTATAAGGTTATTTAAAGAATTACCCCCTAGAAAAGAAAACACAGAATAAAAAGCATTTTAGGATATGGTGCTTGTTTCACATACGGGCATCTGTGTAACGGATGACTATGTGAACAAAAAACAGATAAATACCCTCTGGTGGGTGCAAAAAAATATTTTTGACTTAGAGAACATACACATACCTGAAACTACAACTAAGGAGGGCATGTAGCTGCTGTCTGCAGGATCCACTATCATCTTTAGTCTGTGAACAAGAACATCTGGAAAAATCTCCAAACGAATCCAGTGCTAGTGGAAACACAGAATTTCATTTTTAGATAGCATTGTTATGACCACCATATGATTAACAAGAATATATATGTGATATATATTTTGAAGAAATATATATGTGATATATATTTTGAAATACATATGCAATATATATTTTGAAGTTTTTGAAGAAAGAATGGAAAAAATCTGAATGATACACAACAGCTGCAATATATGGCAACTGGCCAAAGGGGAACGACCTTGTGAACTTCTTGCTTGTCCTATGTCCAATCACAAGAGAAACAGTTGTAGCAAACAATTTATTTCAGCCAAGACCAACACCACTGAAAACACAGAAATCACAGTACCACTGTAACTATTAGGTTACAGTTTGTAGAAAACCTGGAGTAAGGGTACTTGGGCATACTCTCAGCACGGCCATCAACAGAGCATCAAAAGACACTGGAGAGATGCCCAGCTGCACATCCTGGTACCTAGGCTGGTCACAAAGCACTGCTCTAGGCCTACGAAACTGATAAACCATAAACTACAGAACACCACTTTCTGTAAATTATCTGGCTGCAGGAGCCAAATGTACAGTAAGTAACTTTGCCAATGACACTAAACCACGAGAAGCTGTTGACTCCCTCCAAGGCAGAGAGGTCTTGATAGACCAGAGGGCTAAATAATCACCAACTGTATGAAATTTAACCAGGGCAAGTGTGGCATTCTCCATCTGGGATGGGGTAATCCTGCTTATACTTACAAACTGGGGAATGAGGCTGGAGAGTGGCCCCACTGACAGACAGCTGGGGGTTCTAGTGGATGAACAGCTGCACACAGGTCACCAGTGTTCACTCACAGAAAGCCAACTCAGTCCTGGGCTGCATCCACAGAGCAGTGACCAGCAGGTCAAGGGAGGGGATTCTCCCTCTCTACTCTGCTTCTGTGAGACCCCAGCTGGAGTGCTGCAACCAGCTCTGGGGTCCTCAGCACAAAAAACCCTCATGGACCTGATAGAGTGGATCAGATGAGGATGACAAAAGCAATCCCAGAGATGGACTACCTCTCCTACAAAGACAGGCTGAGAGAGTTGGGGTTGTTCAGCCTTGAGATGGAAAGGCTCTGGGGAGATCCTTTTAAGCATGAAGTATACCAGAAAAAAGCATCTGGAGCTTAAAGTTACCTTTCCTTGTGAACCAGAAGACTGCCAGCACTGCTCACTACCATCAATAAGACGGGAAGCCTGATTCACAGAGGATGAGACATTCAAATTCTTGACTATCCTTGACCAATCATCCAGTAACATTCCCCGCTGGCTACTGTGCCGTCTCTTCAGCTGCTTTCCAGAGCGCCCACTGAACACGGGAGACTGACCTGCAAGGTTAAGTGACACATTTAGCATGCACCTCTCAAAGAAAATTGCTCCTTTGAAACCCATAAGCAGGGTGAAAGGAAATGTAACAAATCCAACATTTTGGGTACGTAGGCTACATTTAGGACACATGGCGCATGTCACATCGGCATGGTGACAATATGTACACAACACTCATGCTTTAAGGGCATAGCTCCTTTTTTTAAAGGAGTTTTAACTTTCCAAGTTCTTGACTAGACCAGCTACTTGAAAGGGTCCTTCCCTTTAAAATACAGATCAAAATTTATGATGACGTGTAAATCAAAATACAGGTCTACAGCACACTATTTTTTTACACCACTATAGCATATGAAAAACATATGCAACTAAACCTCAACAAAATTCCCCTACCAAAGAATAGAAATAGAAAAGTTGGAACACTGGAAAATTCAAAGTTCCAGAAGAAGGTAGTTTAGTGATTTCCTCCCTGGTGAGGGAGGTGATTTAATACATTTCCTCCCTGCAAAAACCTTACTTCCACTACCCTTCATTGATTTTGTAGCATCTAGAAATCTTGATGAAAAGAATATTTTAACTCCTCTCCCCTACAACACAAGGCAAGGGGAAGGGTTACAGATTCACACCAGTCTAGTTGCACAGCTGTATCAATTGCCTTATTAGATGAATGCCTTTCTTGCCCACACAACCCATGTTCACAATCTCTGGGAATCAAGT
This sequence comes from Fringilla coelebs, assembly GCF_963513975.1. NCBI lineage: Eukaryota > Metazoa > Chordata > Aves > Passeriformes > Fringillidae > Fringilla > Fringilla coelebs. The sequence goes on from NC_140029.1 coordinate 33,444,914, forward strand.
TTGTTAATTTTCCAAAACAACTACACTGGCAATGTGTAAATACAAAAAAAATTTAGTCCAGAAGTCAGCATCATCCTGCAAATACCTAAGCTTAATTGGATAGACAGGTGGATGGAAAAGAAGTGAAATGAAACATCAGGTAAGTTTTTCACAACAATGCAAAGCCCCAAATTTTTGGAGCTAAAATGGCTGTACCTGTTCTTGCCCGAGAGAAAAAAAGTCTCATTAAGAGTCTTTCAAAAGGATTCCCTTTCCCACTACACTCCTCTGAAGCCTCCATATCACAGAGGAAATGAGGCAACAGTCATCACACAAACAGGCAAAACAGCTGAAGAGCAACTGAGGCATAAGAAAGCATCTTAGGTATTTCCAGCTGTCCCTGGCACCATGAGGATTTTATTCATCTACATCTAGGTTGACAGCAAAAGGCAGGAGGATTAGAAAATTACACATTTTATTCTCAGTATAAGTAAAAATGCCATTCTGACATGTAGACTTACCGTCACATAAGATATTTTATGAACTTTTTAATGCTACAAAGAAGGTTTAGGGGTTAATGTTTTGTTGTAGTCCATCATAAGCAATTGTAGCAGTGCTATAAATGTTTTATTGTCCAGGGGATCAATCTGAACATTAATTTCATCATATTAAGAAACTGAAATTTAAAACTTTTAAACTTAAAACTTGACTTGTTTTTTTCAAAACAACTTAAATGCATTTTAAATTAATCTAAGAAACTGTAAAGCTTACCTGGTTCATTTATTCTGCCAAAAGTATGCCGGGTGTTATGCTTCCTGGTTTTAAAACACGTTTCACAAAAGTCAAAATCATCACAGTTTCTGCATTTGAACCTAGGCCCATTGATAGGAAACATCTGACAGCCATCACACCTGATTTGACAAGAGAAGAACAAGTCTATATATATGTGGTACAAGTTACTTGTTAATGAGACAAGATAACAGAAACAAGACAATAAGATCTAGGATAACCCCTATATACTAAGAAAAAAGTAAATCATCACTTACGTGACTCCAGGATGAATGCTGGGAACCAATTCCATTTCTGACAACAAGCCAGTCCAGTGTGACTGCTGAGGAAAGTCTACAATAACATCTTTTCCATTGGCACTAAATGCTGTGACAAAAACATGGAGAAAACACAAGGTGTGGCAAATCTCTACAAAATGAAGCCAAAAGTCCTTAGAGTAGAATTCCATTTCAATTCTTCTACTCTGATTTTTTCTTAATTTCTTTTTAGAAGCAGTCCCCAAGCAAGCACGTACTTCTAAGCACAGATACAGTATGACCAAAATCTGTACCTCCTCAAAGAACCTGTGTTCCATAGATTACTTCAATTACATCCCTTACAGCCTGACACAAGTGCATCCCACTTTCTCCTCGCTTCCTTATGAAGCTTTCAAGCTACAATTACTTCCTAAAGGAAAATCATCTGTGGTTCATCCAAAGTGTAAATGAGAACTACAACCAGAAGCTGCACAGATGCTTAATGACTTTTACTGTGTGCAAATGAAATGGCTCAAAAGCAGATGGACAGGCTAACAAAACGGACTGCCACAGAGCATATTTCTGTGAATTCACCACAGACTTCAAATGCATTCTATATCCATAACATCACGCAATACTCCACAAAACAGTGTGATTTTTGAGTGTGTCCAGAAGAAAGCCTGCGTGGGAGTGAGCTTCTCACCCCCCCATGCCCCATGCTGAACACACATTACCTTTGACAATGCCCACACTTCGGTGAGTGACTGATCCCCACTTGTATTTGGGTGTGGTGACAGAGCTTTTCACACGCACTTTGTCACCGATCTTGATATGGGAGGCAGAACTCTGGGGCGGGAATCCTAGCAGATGCAAGAATAAATGGATAGTGAGTGGGGTTTCCCCCTCCAGAAGACATTTCCCTTAGCCTACCATTCACTTTTTCAGTTAAAAAGCAGCCAAGAAGTGAACTCACCTAAAAGCTCAACATGGATATATCTGACCCAGTAAGTACCACCCTTTTGTTGCCAATCACACTGCACATTCAGGTCATGCAATCCATCTCGATCCAATTTAATAACTTTTCCTACATCTCCTTCACAAACTTCCTCATAGGTTCTGCAGCACCTAACCATCATCCCCACCTAGGGAAAAAGGACAATAGAATGCAATAGATCTGTAAAGGCTTTAGTACCAAGAGGAAAGCAGTTTCTATGTTGCTTTTGATCATCATACTCACCTGAATATTCTCCCTAACATAGACAGCATAGTCATCATTGCTTAAGAAATCAGCTCGTTTCTTATAGGTCTGGCTCTCTGTTACAACAGCACCACTTGACTGGAAAAAAGTCCAAAATAAATATGAAACAATTGCAAAATTTGTTTTCAATTCAGACAAATAAAATTGTTGGCAAAGACTGAATATAACCCAACAAAAATAAGCCGATACAGTATCCCAGCTCCATGCCAAAATGGAAAAAAACTTCTACAGGTTCAACTCACTGTAAGGATAACATTTACTATCTACTTGATTTTAAATTAAAATTTACTTTCCAAAATTATCAAGGAACATAGGTGCAAATTTTCAAATGTTTGAAGGAAGCTGCAAGTTGCTTTCATGAAACCTGATTGCCAAGGAAAATCAGAACAGAGAGGATTTGTCACTACTCTAATTAGCCTTGAAGATAAACATTCACATTCCACTTCTTAGGACATTTGTTGGGAGAGGAAAAAAAAGCGGTAAATGGTAACCTCTAACCTAAAGTTTACTAACTTTTCTTTAGAAAAACAAGCTAAGAAAAATTAAATTGTATTTATTAAAAATTATTCCTTTCAAGATTAGATTAGCTTATTTTTTTTAAGAAAACTACTGCATTCCAGCTGTAAGGAGAATTTTCAGAAAACTTTGTTCTGTGCTGAGTATTAAATGGGTTTTTTCCATTAAAGGCAATATATAGCAGTTTTTCATTGCAATTCCGATAAAGACAGCAAAAGCTGTCAAGTTAAGTTTCCTTCAAAATATAATACATTAATTTAAATTACAAAATCCCACATGCGCAAGAAAACTCAACATAAGTCCTTCAAGGATAAACAGAAATATGAAACCCATTTAATTTTATTGACAAGACCTTTTTTGAAACAGTTCTTGAAAGTCAACAGAAGACTAATATAAACTCACATTAAAGCTATCACACTCAATAGGCACTGTAACGGTAATTTTATCATCAGTAAGTGGAAAAAGTTTTAATAAGGAAAAGGCTAAGTTATTTAATAGACTTTTTGGCCATTTATTCTCTAGTTCTTAAGTCCTTCCTTGTAGGTAACATATGTTTGTTTTTCAGACCAAGGGAAAGGAGAAGGGAGAACTCCTTCAGCAATATTACACTATAACACCAACTATTTTTGTAGAAACTAAGAGCATCTATCAGGGATACTTGGAACTACCACCGGCATGGTGAAACAGCTACCTGCATTCTACTCTCCCCTGTGCTAACTCACAAAGCATTTATGGATTATTCTTGGTTGTTTTATGTCATGTCTTAGAAACACAGGGCAAGTATGATCCTTGTTACCGTTCTGAAAGCTTGGGACAGCAGGTTGTCCTTGTACTCTTGCCATTTTCCCAAAAAGGGAAGAATTACGAAATTTGCAGCTAGCTAGCGTAACTTAGGTTTTACTAAGTTAATACTCACAACAGGACAAGCAGCTTCAGCTTCTTCCACTTCTTCTATTTCCTCATCTGAATATTCATCAGAGATAGTATCAGCATCAGAAAGATCCGTGATTTGGACATCAGGGTGATCCAACAACCAGCCAACTAAGGCTTCCACTCCTAACACAGAAAACAAACTCAGCTTGTCTCCAAGGGATTCTCTGACATTGTTATGACTGTATCCAAAAAGAAGATAACAATTTCTCCCTCATAAGTACTGTTTTCATCAGCTTACAACTCCTCTCCTCCTAATATTATTCATTTTACTAAACAAAATACCTGGTAATCCAGAAGCACTTCCAGAGGTTCCCGACAGAGATTTTAGTGCAAATTCTATGTTTTTCCTAGGAAATCCCATTTCCATAAGTTGCACTACAATGGGGAGAGGTGGAATTGGAGACTGCTTGCGTTTCTTCACTTTTGTGGGTCGGATATGTTGCACTGTGATGGGTGTTGTAGCTTCACTAGAGCTGCAGTCTTCAAACAGTGGAGTTGAAGGATGTGTAGACTCTACAGCCAGATACTGGCACACTGCCAAAGCAGCAGCCTAGAGGAGAACAAGTAAATCAGCCCCCAAAAAATAAGAATATTTATGTGTGTATTTATATTTATGCATGCCTTAAACATTATTTGCCCAAAAGGGTTCAGAGCCACTTCTTTTTTAAGCCTATAGTTTAATAAGCTTCAACTGGAATGTGGATTACACAAAGTTACTTCTTAAGTTAGTTAGCCGAAAACACAGACTCTACCTCAAGCTCCTGTTTGTCAAATATGGCTTTCACAGGTGATGGCTGTGTAGCAGCTGACAAAAGCTGCTGCAAAAGGATCATGGGAGGCTGAGGTCCTTCAGGAGACATATCTCCTATGTCTGGAGAGGCAGCTGCTCCATCCTCTTAAAGAAAAACATTATTTTAACCAAAACCATGTAACTCGGTCAATCAGAAGACTTATTCTATGACTTATTGTTATTTCTCACATATTTCTTCTCCAAAGGTACAATGCATTTAAGATTAAGCCATTTGTACCACAGTCTCTGGACAAAAAGCAAGAACAAAATTTATAGATAAACAATATATTTATTAAAACACACCTAAGGCATGCAGGTAGAATGCAGGTAGAAGAAATAATACAAATTATTAGAACTACAACTCCTTCAACTCCTTTAGTATAATGATTAAGAAATTATATTCTATACTTGTTTCACTGGAAGCTGCAAGACATTTGAAGTAAAATCAATAGCCAATTTTAAATTTTGAAGCAGAAAAAGAAAACCTTTGCAGAAAGTATCAAGTACTTTAAAATTACTTAAAAAGCTTACTAACTACAGAAGACCTACAAATTCAGCTAACTCCAGTATTTAGAGCTTCAAACACTTGATGTTCTTAGTTTTCAAAACTTGAGTTAAGAAGTCAAAATCTTTTTAACATAGAGGCTTAAAACATGCAAGAACTTTAATTTTTAATCTTTACAGAGCGAACTAAATTTCTACCGTCCGACTGCCACTAGCAAGGGTTATGGTCACCTACTCTATCTACCATCTAATAAAAGACCAGCACAGTCATGCAGCACTCTAGAATACCTGCAGGATTTGATGCACACTCCTGAACAGCTGGCTGAGATAAGATCTGCCTGAGTGTATCCTGGTGAGAAAGCAGAGCTCGTCCGGCTTTTAGTATGTACAGCTTTAACTGCTGGCACCGCAGCAGATCCAGATCAACTTGACCTATCAGAAATATTAAGCAGCCATTAGTGCTAAAAATCTCCTGTGTTAGGGAAGAAAGATTATCATTCGTACAACCTGAGCCCAAACATCAGTTTGCATCTTAACTCTGCGTACTGCTCACATGAGTCAGTTTAAACAGCACATGGATCAAAAGTCTGCACACAATGTATGACTCATGGTATTAAAAATACTGCTTCCTACTTTTCACAACCTGGACAATCATACAGCTGATTAATAACACAGTAAGTGCAGCAAGAGATGTTACTTGGATCTGGTATTTTAAACAACTCAGAAGAGGAAGATCAGCCCCAAACCTTATCTACATTTTCCCATCAAAGATATTTCAATTATAGTGCAGAGCAATTCACCATCTAGCTAAATTTCTCTCTTAAGTACCTATTATCTAGTGCTGAATAAGGAAACAGGTAAGGTTCCAGGACACCCTTTTCCTTATCTATGTTTGCTGGTACTAGTATTTCTCTCAGAGCATATTCATCTACTTCCAAAGAAAACAAACAGAAAAAAGCCCCCAACTGTACCTGAAAGACCTTGATTGGGAGACTTCATTCTTTGTTTTTCTATTTTACTTCCAGCCAAATTTACTAGCTGAGCCCAAATGGATAGCATCGGTTCAGTGAAAGGCAAGTTGTTCACATTAAAAGCCACAACTGGAAGCTAGACAGTGGGAGAACAATCAGACAAAAAAACTAACAAAAAAAACAGGTAAGCATTTTCCTAAAATCTCAGAGTCACGAAAAAGTTTCAATGGTCATTAACTGTGGAAGAGGAAAAGTAGCATTTGTCTTACTGCTCTTGGCTAGGAACAACTAGAGAGGATTTTTATACCCTACACAGCTCCTAAGCCTCTATCTGCACCACACAATTGCAGCCTTCTTGGTGAGAAAGCAGAACAGAGTCAGAACAAGATAGAACTCCAGACTCTGAAGGAAACCAAGCACTTGGCCTGTGCTTTAGTTCACTAAAGTCATATCAACCAAACCAAGAAGCAGTTGCAAATACCCAAGACTTCCTAAGATTAATTAGCAAATCAAGTTAAATAGAAAGCTCCTCTCATCTAAGAGCTATAAACCACATTACAATAACTTGGGATTTTACCTCAAATAAAACAACTCCAGCTTAAACCCCTCTTCCTTTCACCATTCTTTCACCAGCAAATGAGGATGGGATCTAAAGGTCCTACAGAGGTTTGCATGAGGACCATCTTAGACGTGCATTCAGAGCATTGTGTGTGTTGAATGTCAGTGTATTTAGCCAGTGAAGAACTAGTGTTTTCTTTGGTCCATATTAGAGTTTTACACCTTCCCAGTGTTAAAGCCTTAATAAAACAAACTCACTGGTTTCAGTTGATTCAGAGGGCACACTCTGCACGTTCGCATGTCATAGAACTGCACGGTGATCTTCCCTTTCGGGGTGATGCGTGTCACCGTGCCTTCTCCAAACTCATCATGAACTACTTGTCCACCCAGTCTCAAGCGACTGTCTATGCCACCAATCACAGCCAAGACTGCCATCAGAGCTCCCACCTCTGGATTCTCAGTGTCAGGGAAGTAGTCATCCAATACAGCCTAACAAAGAACAATAAAATTTAACTGTAGGGAGAAAACACACCCTTCTATCTGCTTTAAAATACAAAATTAATCACGTATATTTCAACTTAAAAATTACAACACAAATATATATAAAAGTAGAAAAATGGTTTCAATATTAAGCTTATTATTGTTTACAAAGATTTAGTATTTATCATTTCAAAATAAATATTGCTATAAAAATGAGCTTATTTTAAAACGTGGAAACTACCCCTTCTGACTGTTTTCCTGCAAAGATGTGGGTGATGGAGGTTAGCTGAGAGTTGATGTACTTGTTTATGAGTCCATTCCACTGGCTGAGCGAATGCAGCGTCCTCAGCAGTGCCACTATCTCTTCTGCTAAAGTACTACTATGAGTGGCAGTTAGAGATGCTTGGGGCCTGGCCTTTCTCCTCCTCAGAGTAGATTCTGGAAAGACAAAGCAGTGGCAGAACAGTTATGAGTTTAATGCAGGCACTTCCCATACATAAAAACAAGCCACTGAGGGAAAACTCCTCTACCTCTGAGTAGTGGGATATCCGAAGAACAAGTACTAAGCAGGCTCCCTAAAAATCCAAACAGTTTTTCCACGAGAAATTTCATGTCTCTTGACCTTTCATTTTTATCCCAGGATGGAAGTACTGCTTTCAATAAATGTACAGCAAGGATCTAAAAAGAGAACAAAATTAGTGTTATTCTAGTCTATGTCACCAAATACTAAAGAAGCTCTCAAACATATTAAGTACAGAAGAATGATGTTTTTAAAGTTTGCTTTCCTTTGTAGTTGTTTTTATAATGCTGATTTCTTTTGTGCTGTGTAAATTACAAAGCTACTGATCTTGAGTTTGTTAAGGGATATTTTAAAATAAATGGATACAGTTCAGAGCCAGTAACAATTTTACTGGCACATTATATTAGTGAACCAATCTCTTAGGACATGAGACATGCACACTGAGAAACAAAAACAAATAGGAAAAAAAGGAATACAGAATGGGAAAGTTTGTTCAGACTGCAGTCTCAGAAATCAGTACTAAGATGCATTTTAGAAGGAAAGTTTCCATGAGTTCTGCAAAGAAGCTATAGTAGTTAAAATTCATGAGATAAAAAGCTGAATGGTGGAAGGCAGGCAACAGAAGCCACAGCAACACGCAAAAAAGTAGCCCCTGTGAAACCAGGGCCTCCAACACAGTACAGAAGGAAGAGGCTGGCATCTCTCAACCCAGACACTCAGTGCAGGACTGACAAGGAACAGGGGAAGGTGCAGCACCACAGTATCAAAGAGCAGAGGGGGTTGTGTATTTTGTGTAGGAGCACTTCAGGTTTTGATCTTCCTCATCTTGTACCCAGACGACCAATACAAGTGACTAACAGCAAAGATAACTCTCCTCTTGCACACTTTGTCAATAACATGTATGTAGAGAACTTCAAGGTCTCATCTTTTTGTTGTTCTTCAGTTGGTACATGAAGTATGATCATTTCCCTTGAGTATTCCCTGAAGTAGAGCACAGATGTCTCTACTGCACTAAGTCCTGAACAATAACAGAGGTCTCACCATACTAAAACTACAGGCAAGAATTTACTGGAAGATCACACAAAAATGAACAGGCCTTTATGATACAAGGCTTTAGTTAACAAATGCTGATGGCTTATCAAGGAAAAGAATAAGAAGATCTTTTGATCCCCACGCCTTAAAATTTGGCAGAGTTATTCCATAATAAGTTTTCTTTTCAGTCTCATGTAGAGGGCACTAACAAAATGCTGAGGAACAGCAAAAGAGGAAAAAAAAAAAGAGAAGAAAATTAAAAGAAAACAAGAAATGAGAAAAGGGGAAAGATGACAAGGAAAATATAATACGAAAATAAGATGCAAAGATGTAGCTTCTTAAAAGAGACTGTAATTTAAATAATATTAACAGTTTCCAATGGAAATAGACAGACAATACATAATTTGGTAACTTTAGATGAAATGTAACTTTTTCCTAAACATATACTTGTTATTCTTTCATTTAGTCAAACTATAGGAAATGTTATATGGGAGTTTCTGAAGCACAATTCTGGAACACTGTTTTGACCTTTCTTTCAATAGAACAATGGAATCCATAGTATCCTGAAGGTTCAAAATTCAAGAGATGTAAATTTAAAACGGTAATTCCTAAATATAAAGAAAATGTTATCTTTTCCCCAACTAACTAAAAACTGATTTATGGACATCTCCCAGCTGTTTTGTAATGTATACCTTTCTTTTTAGGAGAACTAAAGTCTACCAATTTTATTGCCTATTGAAGTAATTTGGAAATACACACATTACCTGTCTCTGTAGTGAAGCAGCAGTGAAAGATTCATGCCCCTCAACAATTTTCATTAGCAAAGTTATCCACTGAGAGGTACTAAGAGTGCTGCACATCTGAGGCATGAGCGCTATGCTTCGAATGAATCCCAACGTGCACCAACTCCTATGCTGTTCTTTATAAACTAATTTATTTGGCAAGGAAGCTAAAAACAAAAAGATATATACATGTAACAGTTGACTTTTTCACCAGCTGTGTAGTTCTCTATGTGCTACATGGGGCTTTTTTGGACAAATCAGAGCACCAAGCCGTTTCATTGTCTTTATGTGAACTGTTAATTTCAATTTTAGAGTCTGTAATTAATTTTATAAAATAAACCTTTAGAACAATTCTCATCATTACACTGTTTCCTCATTTCCAAGTAGTTAACAGCATTACTTCTGAAATTACACAAAAGCTACAAAAAGGAGTATGACACACCCAGTCATACTGCTTTTGCCAAACACAAAAAGGTTGCCAACAAATTAATTGTCTAAGTCAACAATTCACATCTCATGCATTTCTTCTGCTTTTACTGTTTATATTCTAAGAATGCACAAATCACTTACATCACGTTTAAAAATTAAGATTTTAAAAGCTCTGAATATGCATTTCCCAGCCTTTGGCCTTGAAAGGATTCAAAACTAGTAAGAAAGATTTACAAACTTACAGGACAACAAAGCACAAGACAAGCACACAGCTCAGTCAGATTGCTGCTGTATATACCTGACTTATCTATTGTTCCACTCTCCACAAGCATACGGAGCAGCCCACACAAAGTCCGAGTGGCATCGCTCTGCATGACTTCAGCATGGACACCAGCAGAGAGACACAGTGTCTGCAACAGGTTCACAGTACTTGTCAGCATCATGGAAGTAGGGTGGAGATTCCTTTCAACTTGTTCTCCTTCTGAAGGGAGACACAAAAGGCAAAGGAATACATTAACATTGAGTTACTTTATTTCACAAAGGTTCTCAAAGAAACATTTTGTGAATGCTTGTCATAAATAGTTTCTCTGAGATGATCTGGCATGAAGAAGATTCCTTATTGACAACTCCTAAGTAGTGCAAAATATAAATCAGGTATTTTGCACATATATTTTCAAGTTTTTTTCTAGCAGTACCCAGCCGAAAGGTATAATTAGAGCATATATGAAACCCACTGCAGAATGTTATTAACATATGTTAAAATGTATACCTCCAGGTATCTGTAACCGAAACTATTTTAACTGAACAAAATAAATTTCCTCTGACCCATGAATATGCAACAATGTGACACCATCTTGACTATCCTCCTTTCTCACAGTAAAGTTACTATTAAGATTCTGGTCAGAAGTGTACACCTATTAAATGAATCTTCTTTGATGAAGCACTTGCTCCTGTGAAAAAACTATTTTATATTGCAAGATTCCAATTTTAAAATTCAACTGAAACTGTGCCTCTGCTTTTATAATTTATTTTTTTTTACCAGAATCATCCTCAGTGTCTGAATCCTCTGTTGTGGGCTGTGTTGCAGGTGGTGGCTCAGCTAGTTTGAGATCATATTTTCCCTCCTTTCCCATTCTGTAAGAATTTGTACTTCCAGTATCCCACTGCACTCTAATCCAGCCATCTTCTCCCAGTTCTCCAATCACACGACCCAAACCTGGTGTGGGTCCATCCTGACAGAAGAGAAAGGTTCAAGTTACTCAATCAACAACACTAATTCATACCAAAAGTTCATCAAATAATAATGCAATTGCTCCTTTTTGCTGCTAACCTAATGGCTAGGCAGTAAACATTCAATGGGGTTTCAAAAATCATTTCACAATTTTCAAAAATTCTTCACAAAGAAAGCATTTCACAATTTTCAAAAAATCACCCCAGTAAGCTGCATATTTGGACACCCATTATTAGATCTCTTTTACTTTGTCTTACATAAGTAGAAGTCATGTCCTACATAGATGGAAATGGATACATATTTAGTAAATAAGTTATTCAGTTTCCTCTTAAATGGCAAATTAGCAGAGTCTCACTAAAAGAGAATTTTAAACATCTCCAAAAATGAAACTAAACAGATAATTAACATCTTTTATGTTAATTCTCCAAGGCTTTTGTGGTAAATGGTCAGAACTGCACAGCATTGCTATAAGACAGTGAAGGATTGATAAGGCTGGTTATGAAAAACACAAGCTGGACCTCTTGCTTATCTTGCTTATCCTGGTTCCAGCAAAGCCTAACAACTGAGTGATGTCTGGAGTGACACAGAGCTTTTGTGCACCAATGCTGGTGCACAAGAATGGCACCAGGGCCCAACCAACAGCCCCACTACTCCCTTCACTGAGAAAAACAAACCTTGTTTTAAATCCAGTTCCCTCAGGAGATAAGGATGCACATAAAGATCCTCTGATGAAGGTCAGAGAGCCCCTACTACTGCCTCAGTACATGGAGGAAGACCAAAGGGTTTATTCTACCTCTTTTGGCAACTATAAATTCTGACAGAAGGTAACTGAGACCCTCATTGGTCCCTATTATTAACTTAGGCACCCCTCAGCATGCAGATGAGGGAAATAAGGGATGTGTAATAATGCACATATGCCCAAAATCACCAAACCCCACCTACAATATGATTGCTCCATCCCATGGGGACAGACCAAAATTTAGAGTATAAAAAAGAGTGGCTTCAGGGGCAGAAAGGGCTGGAGGGGGAAAACTCTGCCTGCTCAAGATCTGTTAACAGACTATGTCTCTCTTCTTTTCCCAAAGAGAAGCCTTTATGTGAGCTTTGCATCTCCAACAGCACTGGAACACACCTGGGAATATTAATTTACATACACACAGATATATATGTGTGTGTGTATGTATAACCATACTACCTGTGAGTTGGGATAATGCAAGTCCTTACTGAATCCATCAGACCTACAGAACTGCACTGGTCAACTGCACTATTTGTACTTCTGTGATCATGCAAGTTCTGCTACAAACTCAGACTTACGATGCTAAACTGGGCTACCATCAGAATTTAAGCCCAGCTGCAACCAGCCCCTCTGATCTCTGAGGACCAGCTGGAATGCAAGGTTTATTTTCTGTTAAATTCCCATATCCTTAACTCAACATTTCTGGAATGTAAAATGCCCTTAAGTTTGATGGACCAGAAACTTCACAGACAATCCACTGAAGAGAGACTTTAGATAATAACACACCCCACCCAAAACCTGTATGAAAGAAGTTGTACCTGATCACCCCATTTCCAGTCTACCCCTCTGACCACTCTGGTACCAATTTTCATCATGGCTGCCAGCTCTGGTCCAGAAACAGGGAGCTGAACAGGTGTAGTTTCCTTTCTTGACTCCTCTAGGACTGTGGCAGAAGCCCCATGAGAAGAGGCAATCATATCCTCTTCAATATTATCAGAACTGGGTCCTAACAAGGAAAAAACACAAAAGAGGTTTTATATGCAGCTACACATGTATATATATATGTACCTCTGTCACATGTAAACTTACAGGCACATAAACTTTGTAATATAAAAGCAGTAACAAACACAAGAGCTGACTAGCAGGTGATAAGTCAAATGACCTTTTAGAAAACTGGGGTGTAATAGTTTTGAATGCACAGAAATTTAAATACTTAATTTTGAATGAAAAAACAAGTGACAAGTAAAAGACATTAACAATGATGACTCAATTGGCTCAATGGTTCTACAAAAAAATTTTTTTTAAAAAATTTGGTGCACACTTCAGTTAAACACAAGTTACAAGAACAAATGTTTGCTATTATATAAGAAAACAAAGAGTGAAAAACTGTGGCAATTTGAATCATAGCAAAACACACCAGAGAACTTCTATAAAAGAACAAAGAAAGCTTAAATATTGGGACTGGAAATATTTTTCACATGCAGAACAAATGAAATGGAGAGTAAAGAGTAGGCAGTTTTTACTACTTTAATTTTATATTTTTCATTTTTAATTTATTTGCAATGGTTCCACCAAAACTACATACTAACTAAAATTTTAGAAAAGGTTGGCCAAAGCAAACACTTAATTAAAAAAAAGTTTAAATAAAGATTGCAATTAAATTACCCTCCTTCTCAATCATGCGTGCAGATGTGGTTTTTATAACAGGGTAAAGGTAAATAGCATTAAGCACTATCTTCAAGCAGCAAAGTGATTCTGTAATTTGGGTACATCAACAGGTAGAAAACACAGGGGAATTGTAAAGCAAATGCTTTCTCCAAGTAAGAAAGAAGAACTGTACCTATCAGCCGCAGTGTGGTTTGTGTCAAGGCCAGCATGCCAGAATTGAGGAGCAGGCTCAGGGTATTCGCACCATGCTGCAGAGTCAACATGTTCAGCATGACCAGCAGAAAACGGGCTTGGGGAATGGTTCCAAGACTTGGTCCTGCTGGATTCTCATTAGTAATTGTTTGAAGAGGAACAGGCTGCAGACCTAGTTCAAACATAATATAAATAACAAAGTCAGCTGGCATTTGGGAGCTACAATAAAATGGGTTATAGATTTGTTTGATTGATGGTTTAAATTATTTTTTATTCCCTGCTTGGCTTTGAAAACTTAAAAGCAGAAGTTCCAAGAAACTGATTACGATTTGTATTATAATGAGTAATCAATCACTTGTTGCTGGGAAATCAGCAATGTACTCAAACATTGAAATATGAGTTGACACGGGGTCAAGGTGGGAGGGTTGGAAAAACACACAGAAACAAAGTCTCAACACAAATCAAGGGAACTGATTTCAACATCCTAATTATTGGGAACTTTAAAAAAAAAGGCAATAATATGAATGTAAAACAGTTTTCTCCACAGAAAACAGCAACGAGATGAGATTCACCTAGTTCTTTAAACTTTGCGTTAGCATCCAGCAGGATGTTGCGGACGTTCTGAATGGCCCACGCATACAACTTCCCAAAAGTTACTTCCAGCAGCATTCTGTTAAACGGCGGGATCAGATCCACATCCTTCAGGCAGTCGGTAAGAGGCTCCCTTCAAAGAAAAACAAAGACAAAAATAAGTATTGTTGTCTTATTAAAGAACTGTGGAAGCAAAAGCAACAAGAAGTTTTACCCTATGTTGGCTCCTTCTGGGATAAGCCTCTGCCATCCACAGAACATGGCATACTGCACAGATGGGAGCAAAAAATTTTTAGCTGACAATTTCAGAATAGTGTCTATTCCCTCCAGACGAACTTCTGCTCTTTCCAACTGTCAAAGGGAAAAAACAAATTGTCATACTTATGTAAAAATTGCTAATAACTGTCATAATTATGTAAGTGGCACATTTTTGTTCATGTCACCTGTTTTAATAAACATTTTCTCATTTTTTCTACATCCACTGGCTCTTCTTTAAGTGCAAATTCAACAATGGTGTTAAGGAGGGCAGACTGTGGATACAAGCCTTGAACATTTTGCTTCAGCCATTTGTATTTGTGGACACCTGTAACTGTACTCAAAATTGGCTGCCACTTATCCTGCAAAACAAGAAGGCAGTATGTCAAAACTTTTTAAACAACTTTAATTTACTGAAAATATAAATTATTTCATGCAAAACAATTTCCAAATTTAAAATACTGGGAGGACCTGGGGGAAAATGAAAATTTCTTAAAAATCAGGAAATAACTTAGTATTATTTTTATCATTATCATGTTTACAATTGCTGCATAAAATTTCAAATGCCTTAATGTTCAAAAAAAGAGGAAGTAACTCATCACAACATTTTATTTTGAAATGAAGCTTGATCTAAGATTATCAATAATTTAAGAATTTGAGAAGGTAAATTCATGTATGCTAAACATATAGTATAATCTTATCTTTAAAAATCATTCCAGGCTTCACTGAAACAACATGGCACACTTATTATACATACCAAACACCATTATCAGAACATTAAATGTCAAGTTATAGCAATCATGCTTTAGCTCATTCTTTTCTCTCTTGTAATTTTTACTGACAAGGTTGATTGAAAATCTAATATCCCACCTTGGGCGATTTGATTGGTATGGGCTTTTTATCTATAGGTACAGGACTGTGAGGTACCACACAAGATTCTTCTAAATCACTCTCTTCATTTCCTATTTTGGATTCTTCTACATCAGCAGATTCAGATTTTTTTGGCACTACAAAAAAAAAGTATTTTTTCATACAGTACAGTTGGATTTTACAGGGTCACATTTTTAGATTTGCATGATAATCTAAGGACACACAATGCTCAGGATCTGTCTGTAATAAAATGGAAATGTATTCTTGGTGAAGTCTATGTCCAACTATTACCAAATTAACTCTGGTATTACCTGCAGTATGCTTTTACCTTTATAGACAAACCTGAAAAGCCCTCTGGTGACTGTTCACCACATTAATTTATTTCCAGTTATATCACTGTTTGACTACACTTCAATAAAACACAATTTCTAAAACTATGTCACTTCCAGTGGAATGTTACTAAAACCAGCTCAGAGGGTCTGATATTGAAGGATCATTTTTAATACACTGGAACATGAAGAAATACATCTCAACTGAACTTGACACTTTAGTTAGCCAGTTCTTGCAGTAGGATCTGACATGCAACCACTGGTTTAGAAAACTTCATGAAAAAGCAGCAGAAAGCAAATGGCTTTGATGCTTTATCTAAGGAGAGCCTCATATAGCAGCAAACCTTGAAATAAGATGGCTTTCCATTGTTTCAAAGAGAATACAACATTCATTCCGCCTTACCTCTTTTTTTCCTTTTTTCTCTAATGATTTTCTGAGCTACCCTTCTCCATCGGGGCAAGGAACTAAGAAGTTTAAATTTGGACATGATAGAGAGATCATTGCAAACTGCAGGACGCAGCTCATTGAATAAGAACCTCAAACGCTCAATGACAGGAGCACAAACTTCCTTGTAAGAACGCCCTTGCTCCTGATGTGTCTACAAAAGACATGGAAAGATTCAATTATTGTATAATACACATTAAAATGAACAATATACAGCTTTTTCATAAAACACTTAAATGAAAATTAATCTTAACATCAGCAGCTAAGAGGCTTACCTTAATCAGTGAGCATTTTGCTTGGTAGACAACACGACACACATCCACTACAGATTTTGGTAAAGTTTTGTGCTTTACCTGGTCAACTCCAAGGGTACCAGGATGAACAAGAGACAGTGCTACATGACCTTAATGGGAAAAGACAATGTTTGAATATGCACTTCCAAAGCCATCCATAGCAGAGTTTAAACTGGTCAAAACAATCATACCACAAGCCTACCTACCCAAATCTTCATGCTTCAGAAGACAGCACAGTAACAGACGTCCTACTTCTTCCACAGGATGCTCAGGAGGGAATGTGATCGGTGTTGTTAAGTGACACTGCTTACAGTATCTCTCTATTTGACACAGGAAGTCCTAAGAATACACACAACAGCTTCTGTTTAATTTCAGTTTTAAAATACAATGAAAGCACTCAAAATACCACAGGCAGCATTTAATAACATTGAATAATCTCCACAATTTGAACTAACATTGCTGAGATACAATATGCAGTATGTGCAGTTTAACACACAGCAACTACAACCCAATTCTATAAATACCCTACATCCTTTCTCAAGAGAAACATGACTCAAGGAATAAAGCTACTACTGCTTTGATCTCTTCATGAGATAGTCGTCACCTAAAAAAATTTTCAATTATCTTCTGATAAATCATGATTGATCATTATCACTATACCCAAAGACTTATTTGTCTTTTTTTTCCATAAAGGAGCTGAACTCAGAGGGTTAGAAAATCTGAATGTATTACAAAAGATAGTGATCAATGTAAATCACAAGGTTTTTCATAATATTCACAATTCCAACCTTGTGAAACCTGAACCTCAAGGCCCAAAGGGATTTTAAGACAAAGGCATACATGAATCTGAAACATAAAATACACTTGCATCTTGACAAAAAAACTCCATCTTAGTTCAACTGAAGGTGAGCAGGATTTCTCAATGCTACTGAAACTTGACATGAGAAGTAATGCATTACCATTTTTTGGTAAGAATATTCAAATTTTTTAGTTCTCCCACTCAAAAATTCTGAAGAAATAACATAGTGTTATACTATTAAGCGACATATATACATTTTATTCATTAGCAGTACTCAACCATTCCTTTCCCAAAAAGTAATTCTGAAATAACTTTTCCAACTGTTTTGCTATATTTTTGGAGAATTTTCATCCTCACTATCACCCTTCAGAAACAGTATTTGTGCACAGAACTACTGAGGGCTTACCTTCACAGTGTGATCCTGAATATTATTATCTGCAATAGCTTGGAGAAAGGGTTGTGAATGGTCACTCAAAGTTAATCGATGTGTATATAGTTTGGATTTATTTGGGGTAGTGTTACCAGGTGAACTGCAATGGTCTTCATCTTTTTCCTCATTGTAACTGTAATGAATCTGACTAGTTTGCAAGCCTCCAGAAAAGATCGATGACTTCAACCATTCTAGAATTAAGAAAACGTGAGTGAATCTTCTGATCAAAGACCAGGCTACCAAGACTCAATTTCCTCTAATAAAATGCATTCACAGGCTTAACAACATTTAGCAACTTTCTCGTTTGCTGGAACTTTTTCACAGGGAAAAAACAGGGCAGCCATCATGTATTTAGAGATACAGGGCCTTAGCAAATTTTCTGCTATTAATACTGAATTATACCTTCTATTCACCAAACCAAGACACCCAATAAGAAAACATCCAATACCACATGATCAACTCTTAACTGACAACAAATTGGTGAGATAGGAGACTCTGTAGCACCATTTGCTATTTTATGTTGCATACTATGAAATTCTAAATTCAACTGCTCAAAATTATCTAATCTCCATTTAAATCTTGTTAAATTATCACAATCTTGATGAGTGTGGTGGCTAATGCTAAGAATAAAGAACTCCTACAGAAGATATTAAGATTAGAGAAGTGCTACATTTTCAGTTGACTTATTTGTCCTTGCTCTTTTTCCTGCATGCTTTGACAAGTAAAGCTCAAAATGACATCCTGCTTACTGGCACATTCAATTTCCAGAGGAGAAAGTGGTGTGCTCATTGCCAGGTAGGAAGCGTGCAGTCCAAGGAGAAGACCCAAATTCCGTTCTGTGTCTATCAGAGGCGATGACAACGTGCTGAGATCCGGCGTTGTAATCACCTCCTGGTCAGGCTGCACAAAAGAAATAGCAACTGTAAGCTTGAACTGAGCTCCAACAAGAAATCTGACAGCAATGCAATGCTTGACTTCAGCAAGCATTCACCCATTAGTAACATTTTTACCTCTATATATTGGCCAACACAGAAGGCGTGCATTGATTCCCGTGTGTCCTCAAACTGCAATGCAGCTTCCAAAGCAACAACTGGGTCCTCACCAGCAAACTGAGCTAATGAAACAATGAGGGAGTCAATACAGTATCTAAAAAATCCACCTGGTTCTGAAACAAAGGTAATTTGTGTCTTTAAGTCAAATGAAAATTCTCACCAAGTATGCTACTGCCGGTTAAAGATTGGGTTTGGAAGTCCTTTATATCGTACACTTTGCCATCGATCACTGTCCAAAATCCTCCATCTTTGTTGTGGTTCTCTAGATCAGCCTTACGTATAAGTGTCACCTCCTCATTATTTCTGCAACTCTGGCCAGTAAAAAATGAACCTATCCATACAAAAAGAAAAGAGAATTTATCAACAGAAAATCAGAAAGTAAGGGGGTTTTCCTGAACATTTTTTTAATAGCTGCCTAATCCAATTTTTCATATCTGTTCAAAAGCTGCTTATTTTTTTATATGCTCAAAAGTAAAAGTGGCTATTACTATGTTCCTGTCTACATATTGTGCAATTAAACTGTCTGAATCCTGTGTTCTAATGCACTAATCTTTAATGTCACCTAGCATTGCCCAGATATATGGCTGTTTTGTGTGGAGGTGGAACAGACAATGCAGACAATCAGTTTGCTGGTAAATCACTGCTCTAATCCTTCTTCCTCCAAATGACTTTGGTTTTATTACTCACTTGCCTGCAAGGAATTTGCTGAAAATTTCATTTCAGCTTAAATTCAGATTTTTTTAATATATAAGAAGTCTCTTTTGTCATAGACACAACTCATATTTACAAAGTGCCCTGAGAAAATAAGAATTCTTTATTTCAAAGCTTTCACATTAGTCATTCTTTGTATTACAGACAATTTAGTAGCAAAATGCCTAGATGTACTACTCAAGTTTTCACTGCAACTTTTCATACTCTAAATGCAAAATTATGTGAACTACTTTTTGAAAAAGCAGCATCTGTACTCTGCTTAATGCTACCTCTATATGTAACTTCCTTAAGAATGTACTGACAGAAATAAATATTGCCTTATAACTGCCATATAATTTGGTTAATAAAACTTAGTACTGTTAAGTAGAATTCCTTTCCTGAGACTAGTTCATGAACAGCCACCACTTTTTTACAGCTACTTTATGAAAGCAGTCAAGATGCTGCTATGTTCATACCCATTATTCCTGGCCATGCTAAATCCTCATTGTCATCCCTTTCCTTTCCAGGGGCTAAGTGGTTAAATCTGTCTAGATGTTCCAGCAAACCAGCCAACAGAGGGATAGCACCAGCTTCCTGCATTAATCCAGCGTTTTTACTGAGGAGTAGCACTATAGAAACCACCAGTTCTGGAAGAAGAATGCCTAAAACAAAAAACAAACACAGAAGATACTCACATTTAGTTCAAGTTCTACATTCACTGCATTGCAGAAGTAAATCACCATTTCTATATTCTGCCTTGACTAGCATTGAGTATAAAGCTCTTGCCTTCCACACTGAATTTTCCCACCTTCTCTCCCATTAACCAAAAAATTAAACTGACTCCTTCTTAGTCACTTAGAACTCTCAAGAAGGTCTTACAATTCTGTGGAAGGGGAAGAAAAGAGGAAATAAAAACCTACCTGTTAAATCTCCATCCACAACACAAGATACTTCTGCAAAATGCCTATGACTAGTACAAGCAATGCTGGTTGCAACTGGAAGTATATCACTAATGTGTGTGCACAGAAGAGCAGTGTATTTCTTCAGTAAAGAACCAACACCTAAGAGGTCAGGACCTGTATAAAAATAAAGGAAGAGCACAGAAAACCATCAGTCATATTTAAGAAACAGACTTCAAAAGCTGACAAACTCTTCTGAAATTATGCCACTGAATACTAGCACTAATTTAGGAAATCACATATTTTTAAAAATTTGTAAGAAGTTTATTATCTAGATCCTATTACCTAACAAAAAAAAATTCACTTACAGAAAACAATGTAAATAAACTACTTTCAAACACTGTTCAGACAGCAACTAGGCTGATAAATGAGACAAGATAATAAACTAAAATAAGGAACAGCTATCCTGTAAAAGTTATTACAGAAATACTTGGGGAGGGGTCAGAGGTTATTTGCTTTTAATTTCAAAACCACAACTTACTGTATGTATTAGGGACCTGGCCGACACAATCTGCTGGGTAAAGTTTGCTAACGAGCAGGCGCTGAAAACGGAGCAACAGGTCCAGAGAAGCAGATCTCTCCTTGCTATAAAGTTCTTGGTCCATGCAGGAAGAAATGCGACGAGCAACATCTTTTAACTTGGCTATGGTCTGGGAAGCGATGTTCCTAAGTGGTACAAAAGTATCACTTCAGGGGAGCTCAGAGTGAAGACAGTCCACAGTCCATGGGCTAAGCTTTTGCTACAATTTTGCATAAATATTTAAGAAACCTCTGCAAAGTTTCTATGCAGAACTTTCACTCCTTTGCACTGTAGTGCTCAAGAAGTCAATGGTTTTGTGACTACATTTTGGTTAACAGGATTTGTAAAATACCTCAAGTTTGTGCTTTTTGTCATCACTCACTACAAAACACAATTTGACGATCTTCACTAAGAGACTGCAGTGAAAGCCATGACACTACATAGCTCAAAAGAGTCTCAGTATTGATTAAATTACATGGTTGCCATCACAATTGAGTGAAATTTCTTAGTAAACTCATAATTATTTCCTGCTATACATCCTCTATGTTAAGTACTCCTTTAGCTCCTCTGGCTGATATCAAGCAGCTTTGTTTTCAGCACCCTAATTGGTTATGCACTCGAAACTCTCAGTCAAGAATTTAAAATAGAGGTTTCTTCCCCACTGACAGTCTCTTTGAGACAGTTCTAAATAAATAGGACAAAATAGTCAGTTCTAAACAGATTTGTGGTGATTCTCACACTTTGTAAGGACAGTCTTTAAAACATTTGTCCTGTATCTGGTACAAAAACTTTCAGATACTTCTTTCAGAAAAGAAGTATCCAAGTCCATAAACCAAGGCAACCTTTCTAAAATTGGGTAATTTAGTATAGAACATTGCTCCTCAGCAAACAGAGCAGAACTACAGATAAGCTACAAGAATGTTTAATATTTTTAATTCTGAGGAGCTAAAAATACTAGCAAGAGACTTTATGTACTAAGCAAAATTAACCATTGTCTAGCTGACTAGTTTAGAGAATGTCTTACCTATTTTGTACAAAAGTAAAAGACAAATTCAAAACAATTACCTTAGTAATTGCTGAATTAACTGAACTAATGGTAAACTTTGTTTTCCTGCCGATTCATAGATTCCAGTGTTAATAAGGTCTTTGTCCAATGGAGTTCTGCTCCTATGAAGGGTTGATGCATTTGCTTCTTGTTCATCAATTTCTTTTTCTTTCTGTGCTTCTTTTTTTGCTTCAATATCCTAAAAACGTAAATCAAGTTAAAGAAAACACATGAACTTCCACTATGATTATGAAACATTTTGCTAACAAGCATTCATGGTAATAAGACCAAGTTACTTTTACCTACAGCAAAAATGAAAAAATTCCTACCAAACAAAGCGAGTATTGTATATTGTACAACAACCACACGGGCACACGTTTTTAAAAACAATTATAATTGTTTTTAATATAATTGTACAATTATAACACTTATAAAAAGAAAGACCAAGTGAGGGATGAAGGTGGTGAAGGTAAAAAAAGAGTAGGGGAATTCCACAAAACCAGGGTGGACACATGCCAGTAGCTGCTGCAGAGTTCACAACTGAAGGCACATTTACTCTTGTATTTATATACGTAACAAATTCAGTCCCCTGCAGAAGAACCTGAACTGCAAAGCTGATGAACCATACCTGAATTTCTGCAGTAATAGCAGCATTCAGCGCAGACTCTAAACCTCCATCAGCCATCAAGCTGCCCACCAAGAGGTCAATCATAAATCTACGTCCCGGGCTGACATTCATTTCATTTCCTGAAACTAAGAATGGAAGAAGCTGTTAATGGAATCCAAACACAAGGCCCAAATGAAGAGGCTTCAGTGTGAGGACCGACCTGCACTGGGCAGGAGCGCTGAGAGCGCCCGGGCGCGCTCCTCGGCCGTGGGCAGCAGCACGGACCAGCCGCTCTGCAGCACCGCCTGCGCCGCCGACTGCACCGTGTTCAGAACCCCAGCATTGCTGGCCAAGGTTACCACTGTCTGCTTCAGGCTGTTGAGCAGGATACTGCCCAAACCTAAGCCAAGGCATTCTGGATCCACCTGATGACTAATGGCAGCATGAAGCTGAAAAAAAAAAAGGAAAGTTTTAATTAAAAGTGATATGAACTTGGTGGGGTTGGCAGGAAGTCACTCCAGGAGCAAGTTCAGTGACCAAGACAGAAACTTTCACCTGCAAATCTGTAAAATGAAAGGGAAATGCTGGCTTGCCTACATCCTGAATTTAAACCAATACTCAAAGATTACAAATGGTAGCTATAACTCCAAAGATCTGAAGTCAACCTAAAGAATTACTTAAACTGTTTCTGCATCTCTACATTATGCTAGAAAAAACAACACTGTGTTGTTCAGTGACTGTCAGAGTCCAATTAAAGCAGTCATTCGCTTTTAAATATGCTATTTAAAATTCATTAAAATGCTCAGAATCTCTGACTATACAAGGTTTAATCCATTTAGATATTATTTTTATAGTTCATTCTTAATGACACTCAGAAGCTGTCAAGAAGAACAAAAAACAACCACTAGATGCCAAATTTCAAAGAGTATAAAATGATAGTGTAGTTATTTCACTTTAGTGTTTTAAGGCACATTAAAGGTCATGGTTTCCATCCAAGCAACTTAGTGAAAACATTCAGCTCAATGACTGCTGAAAGTATAAGAAATTGAAGATACCTGAAGCCTTAGAAGATTTAATGTTGCCACAGCCATACACTCCTTTTCCTGAGGAGGGGGCCAGTCTGAGGATCCATCCATTCCCTCAGTCACTTGTCTCAGTAACAGATCCAGCTGCTCAAATGTCATGGGGCAAACATCCACCACAAAAGGTACCCGCAAGCCTATTGACCATTCTGAACATGATGACCAAGCAAAACTCTATAAATGGAAACAATACACAAAGTTCCACAGTTGGTTATTTTCTAAATATGACACTGACTACAGATAGGAGTGTAAAGCTAAATCTGCCTTCAAACAGTAATAGATGATGTGGGAATAATACAGCACAACTGTCAGAGAGAATGCTCCGCTTGCATCCTTGTAAACATACATAAACCCATACAGATCCAGAACTCTCTTATCACATTTTCCAATGTGTTGTCAAACCCAATCCAGATATCTTACTACTTCTGCCACAGGAAACCTTCTGCTGGCAACTCCTTAACTGCTGTATCACACAAAACAAAACAGGTAAATAGCTGCTTCTCAGAACACCCAGCAGAGGGAAAGCTAATCACCCCTTTTCGGCAGAACTGTGCAAGATTTGTTTTTTCCAAACGAAGGCCTTTCCAAAGCCTTCATTTACTCAGAATAAGGAAGAATACAAAAAGTCATGCAAACACAGAAAGAAGGACCAGGATTACAATACAGAACACTAACCTCAGTGGGATTCAAAATTAAAACCTACCTGAGCAGGTCCACAAGCAATTCCAACTATGTGCTTTGTGTCTAATCCTGGGAGAGCTGCGGGCTCCGGTTTAGTGATACGCAAAGTATCAAAATGCTGACACTGATCATTGCTCCCCCAGCTGTGCACTTCACTGTCTTCAGTCAGTGCTAAACAATGGGTAGATCCAGCTGCCACATCTATTACTTTCTTTCCTGATAAGAAAGTTAGATATGGAAAATATAACTTAGATACAACAATCATTGACAGAAAAACAGCAGATGTAAGGAAAACTAATTACAATTATGCTTAACTAGGAACATGTTATGGATGTCATGAGTCTCATTTCTGCCTCAGTAGTGGATTGGAAGAGTACAGCAAAGCATAAACCAAGAGACAGCTAAGTACAGAAGTTTACAAGTTTAAAAAAATTATTCTACTTTGTGTCCCTTCCACTTATAAACTTTTTTGGGTAAGAGTTATTTAAAGATCTCCCCATCTACAAGGAGAGACTGTAAAATTATTCTCATTTAGATCATTCAACATATATGTTGAGTAACAATTTAAAGGAAAGATCGAGCAATAAAAAAGGTTTCTTCCTCATCCTCCCCGACAGAACCTCAGGTCTTCTCCCAAATGAAGGAAGTAATTTTCTCTCCATTACAAACTAGTCTAAAGTCAAACACAAATTTAGTGGCATTTTTTGTTGACTGTTATTTTCATTTAGTCCATTCACCTGCCTTAATCTAAGCATATATTATATATATTTATTTGCATGACAATGCAAACATGCTTGCTTTAAAGAAGCATTTCTGTGAACCTAATAAAAGAAAAGCAGTAAGAATACAGAGAACACAAGACATGCAGCATTTAAAGTAGCCATAATATAGTGTCTTTAAGTCTGCTAAAATCTTATAGGTGTAAATGCAGAAGTGATGGAAAATGCACATTATTAGCTTTTTAAATGCTACCAGCATAAAATATGACAGAGTACATGGTACCATCACTCAAAGCAGAGTTCATTTGTGTTAGGTAAAAAGCCCCAATGACACAAAGAGCTCTGGAATATTTCCAACTCTGATAATTACCTTTCAAGCCTTCCAGCAGTTTGGGATATCGAACATGCTCTTCTGTCCCATGCCCAAGTCTCTGATTGTCACCTTTCCCCCAGGTGTAAACCTGGCCATCTTTGGTTAAAGCAATAGAGAACTGACTCCCACAGCGTACTTTCACAATGTCCAGATCTTGAAGCTTTTCTATCAGCTTGGGAGTTTTGCAGCCATCACTGCCTCCTCTTCCCAATTTTCCATAGTCTCCATCACCCCAAGACCACACCTGGCCTTTAAATCAGAGAAAGAAAACAAAAAATAACTGAACTGCTTTTTTCATGTAATTAAGTCATCCCTTTTAACAAATAAATTCTTTATAATCTGAGATTCTATAACAAGCACAAATTTTAAACTGTATTTTAAGGAAAGCAGTTCCAAATTAATTTCTAATTGTTTGTGACAATAATAAAGAACGGCATTTGAAAAGTATTCATGCTGACAAAACTAAACATAAAAAGTACAATATATAACATTAATTGAAAATGTATCAGTGTATGGAAAGTCTCTCTTAAAAATAAATGAAGCATAGGATTTATTGTAAATCAAGCAAGTTAAAAACTGCTTTCTTTAGTTATTTATAAGAACTTACAAAATGTTTTCTACATCAAATGGCCAAGCTTTCTGTTAAACCTAATTTAATTTTCAAGTTTATATCATTCAAGCATTTCTCAAAATGAAATGAAATTGTTACGTTTACCATGGTCTTTTGAAACACACTACTAAATCTAAGTCCTGATGTAGGAACTTATGAACAGTCAAGTCGTTCTGCATCTGCAGTAAATAAAATTATGTTCAAGAATGGTAGCCCATGCATGCCCAACAGAAAGTCTTGCTTTATGTTCTGATGCATTTTTGTTCCCTACTTGCATAAGCAGAGTCCCTAAGGTACTCTGATTAGCAATGGAAGCAGGCAAGACAGAGACCAGAGACAGGAAAAAATTGATGAAATCTGGGTTTCCATTTGCTGTATGAGCAAACATTTCAGTATTTAAATAATGCACATCATATTAACCAGCTATGTTTCAAAAGAACAACTAGCCTCCAAGAACCATCTGCTTTCTAAGAGGTGACTTTGGGGCTTGACCTCACAATGAAATGCAAGTTTTTAATCTGTCTCACCCTAGGTACCTTTGGTCAGGGATGTTGGAAAGATGAATTTCCATGCAGCTTCTCTTTTACACTTCCAAAGGGTTAAGAGAGACAGCTCTACTATCTCTCTGAATTCTAGCTCTTGTGACAACATGAGATATTTACAGTTATATAGTAAAAAATTTAGACACATGTACATATATGTATTATTTTGTGGGTCCATTATACATTTACATTAAATATACATACATCATAACTCAATATATTTACATATTCATAAGGAACATACTGCATATCCATGCATAGAAATACCTCTGCAATATTATATACCAAATGTATAAATGTACATATTTTTTTTCCCCAGAAGGAATTTCAGCTTCAATTTCTTACAGAATTCAAGCTGCTAGAAATAAGCATATCTTCAGTACAAATATCTTCAGAGTAGCCTTACTTAGAGTTCAAAGTTTTGTTTTGCTACTAACCATTTTCAGTAACTGCAAGAGTCTGAGCATCTCCACTCCCACACGACACATCAATAACTTTGAGTCCTTTCAGCCCCGTGACCAGCATTGGGATGGTCTGATCTTCACTGGAACCTTCAAAACAAAGTGGTTCTGTGAGAAGCAAAACCCAGAAGCCTGACAGGTTCTTTTGTTTGGCTTTTTTTGCTTCTTTGCTTTTGGATGTTTTATTGTATGGGCGCAGGGTAGCATTGTTTAGTCTTGTTTTCAGATTTGAGTGTCATGACTAAGCTCCTGTATGGCTTCTGAGAGAGATCCAACAAGGATTTAACCCATGAAATAGTCTTAGCTTCATGAGGAAAGGAACAGAGAACATTGCAGATTTTTCTTCTCCATCCAATTCCTTATTTCCAGATAACTCAGGGAATTTAATGGGTTTGAGAGAATCCCTCCCACAATTATTTCAATTCACATGAAGCCGCATAATGTTCACAAATCAGCTTTAGGTGGGGTGAAAGACCATTTGCAACAGGCACTAAATTCTTCAACAACTTATTTGAAGTTATCAACTAACTCACCATGACCAAGCCTGCCATAGTTTCCTCGTCCCCACGTATACAGCTCTCCCTCAGCAGTAACTGCTGCACTGTAGGTGCTCCCACATGCAATATGAACAACATGTTTTCCAGCTTGCTTCCCAGATAAAGCAGATATCATCTTAGGTTCCTCCAGAGGGCTATTTAAAGAGAAGGTGACATATTTCACAAGAGGTGATTTGATGAGCAGGTGATAAAAGGTGCTAGACATACTTGTTAGAATTGCTGCAATTCTACCTGCAAGCCTTATTATTAGTCTGAAATAACAAAATACAAATAGAACTACAAGCCAAAATTAAGTTCGAATTGTTCAACAATACATAAACCACTGAAGAAATGTCTAACAACTGCAACTTCTGTTTTCAACTGAGTTCATGCAATGTTTTTAAAAAATATTTGTCTATTGTTAAAAATACTACCTTTAATTACTGTATCTGACCAATTAATTTCATGACACTGATAACCTTTGTGCAGTCTCTTTTGTCTCAGAGAGAATTCTGCACTGGGGGAAGACACATAAAATCTCTAAAATGTATTGATGCACACCCCCTATACAATACTGATGTAGAAGACTGCTTCTACACAAAAGCAGGACAGTAATGTCTCAGAAAAATGGAATAATGTACAGCATGACTGCATAAAAAATAATGATCCAGAAAATGTGCTCTGGATTCATAAAACCATTGATAAAAGGCCTGATAACAGTGCTCACTACTACACCTTCCACCTACAAGTACTTCAGAAAGTAGCATCAATAGACAGCTAGGAATATTCCAGACAGAGAAAACAAGCAGGGAGAATGCAACTTTTGTTCAGTAACAGAGCCAAATGTTAAATGCTGAACATTGCTTATATACACAACAAAACAATTTTTACTATGAATTGAGAATACTTGGAAATAAATGTTATGATTAGTTTTAATACATACACTGTATCCCCATGACCTAGTCTTCCACCATCTCCACAACCCCAAGAGAAAACTTCACCATTTGCTGACAAAGCCAGATAGTGATGCCCATCTGAATGTGCTGCTATCTTCACAATATTTCTGGAAGCTAGACTCTGCACCAGCTGTGGTCCCTGTAAACCAACCAAAAGCAATATGCTTACAAAATCTGCTGACATTTTCCATCACATAACTAGGTACAGTTTTCCTATTTCCAGTTTTATCAAAACTTCGCTCTCAAATTAATGAGGTGAAGGCATGAAGAAAAAAATGGTCAAACATGACAAAAGCAAGGCTTTGAAGTTATTTGTTCCCATTCTTATAGGTCTTCAGTACATATGAAAATGGTGTTCATCTTAAAATTACAGGCTATCTTAGTGACAAAGGCTTCTATTTACAGTGTATTTTTGTTTGAGAAACTACACAGCCTGGACACAGTTACATCACTAAAGTAAAATGCATTTCATATCTTCCAATTTCTGAAGGTACCAAGGCCAGTATACCAATAAAAGCAATTATCACAGTATCCATAATCTCTAGCAGGATCGATGCTTTTTCATCAAATCAACCCAGGAGACAAAACCCCACTGTTTCTGAAAGTTCAAATACAGCAGTATAGAAAGCTCATAAAAAATCAGCATGTCTCCATCTACTCTCCTAAGAAATTGTAAATATTTAGAAGAGGAAACTTATGAAGTAATACAGAAAAAATTTTTCAAAACATGTAAAAACTCTCACCAGAGTGTCGCTGTTATATGCTTGCGTATAAACTCTTCCATTTCTAGATAGTATCAGAAAACGTTTCTCTGCACAAGCAACCTGTACAACACCAAGGTTGGCCAGTCCTTCACACTGAATTGGGCCACTCACATTAGCATAGTATTTCCAACCTATTAATCCCCAAGCAATGACCTCTTGCAGTGATCCCTAGGAAATAAGAAATTCTGTAAGTACTGAATTTTGAAACAAACAGCTTAATAAAATCCACAGAGCACATTATTTTTTAAACCTTTATATACCAAATGTGTTCAAATCTCAGACTGTCATTCTTTCCAATACTCAATAAAACCTACCTAATTATAAGATAGCAAAAATAAAGACTTGCATGCATCATATTCAGTTCAGCCTGGTACTAAATGAGCAATAAGTGTCTATGGTAAGAGATTCAGAGATTTTTCAGGTTGGAAAGTTTGGCATTTACTTTTTTCTTTCTTTCATATTTCTAGTAAGTCAGACCCCCAACATTTATAAAGTCTGGTCTTGAGAATTTACTCTGAGAAACACAAGAACAGCTCAAAATATGGCAGAATTAGCCATAGTGTGGTAAGAAAGAATGGTTCATAAACCATAAAATTGCACTCCAAGGCTCACTCAAAAAGGGCTGATGCAATAAAAGTTACTCAAGTAAGAAGAATTTCAGAACTCAAGGTTATCTTGTGAAAATCAGAAAGGAATTTGAAGAATCTTAGGAGATGTTTTCCTTGCATTCTGAAATTCAGTTATGCTTTTAGGGAAAACATCTTACTGTATTTGATATTGCAAACAATTACCTTATGAGATGTAGGAGAGCTACACTGTGGAGGCATACATGGGGTGGCAAGGCGGTCTAAATGGGCCATGATCACCACAGCTGTTTGTCTCAGATCAATCGCCAGCTCATTGTCCTGTGGCAAAGTCAGATACCTCAGAAAACTTTCATTTGGACTTAGAGGGTAAGTCAGGAGCTGGAAAAAGAGAAAAGAGCAGTCAGAAAAACATTCAAGGTATATCTAGAGACTACACAATAAAGGTTAGATTAGATGACTATCTGCACAAGTACAAGAGAAAATGAATCAACTCTGCACATTTCACATGAGAGAAAAATCTGAAACAAGAATGTTGACAAAATAGTCAGATTGGGTACATAATACAAAGTTACACACATAATAAAATTGATTGTTTTATCAACCTCAGTTAATAACTATGACAAAGAGTCATAGTTCAATTAATTTTAAACACAAAATATAAACAATCCAAACATGCAGAAAAGTGACTTAGCCACATCAAAGTTCATTATCACATCAGCATTAACTAGAAAACAGAATGCTTACCTCTAATCATGCTGTGACATTCTTCCCCCTACCTCAAGAAACTCAAATGTTCACATGAAAACCAAATGACCATGGTGTATATACACCTTACATGGAAAACACTACCACCAACTTTGTTTGGATAACTTTACGATTATTTTAGCTAGGCAAATGAAATTTGATTCAACCATAATGCCTCGTTTAAATAATCCAAGAGTAAGTACCTGAATCTCTTCCTCAGTATTGGGCATGTCTTTATTACATATTATACTCTGAAACCTTTGTAGCAAAGGCAGAAGGGGTGCACTTGTTCCCTGTGCAGATCGCTCATTATCCGTTTCCCTCGTTCCATTATCCCAAAGTTGAAGCAGCAACATAACTGCAGACAACATTTGGCTGAAAGAGGAAATCAACATTTTCTATTAATAAGCACTCTTAAAACCATTGGGTTAGGCTATCCATACAATTCAATCTCTACATTTTGAAGTTCATTGGGTTAGGCTATCTATACAATTCAATCTCTACATTTTGAAGTTCAGCAAAATTAGATGTCAGGGCTTTCTGTTTTAAACAGACCATCAAAATATAAAAAAATGGATTTTGCAGTCTAGATAGTACTAGGTCTCAATCACCACTGCTTTAGAGAAAAGATGCATATGAACTACAATTATTACATTAAACCCAAATCCAAGAAAACTGAAGACTGTCAGCCCATTTCAACAGCGATGGTTAAAAATCAAAGCGCTCATGCTTCTCACCTTAGTGTACCCCTCTGCACTGCCAGTTCAAGCAATATGGCAAGGGCCAAGTGCTGGTCTTGCAAAGGAATGTTTCCTGGCCCCTTGGTACTGGGAGCTCCATGCACATCTCTGTTTAAAAGTCAAACAATACACATTAACTAAGAGGAAACAATACACAATTGCTTACCAAAAGCATCTACAGCACCCCAAGTACCACTAAACAGAAAAATACAGAAGGGCTGATGAAAGCAGTGGAGAAGAACAGCCCACACATCCCAAACAAGATCAAATTCTAAAGGGACAGCTAGGCTTTAAAGACACCCCAAGCTTCACTATCTATCTACAGTTCTATTAAACATGCTAATAACATGAAAAACATTTTTCACAAGTGAAATTCAAATATGTTTTATGATATTCACTTAAGGACATAGTTCCAGTATTGAAAAGACATTTCTAGTAACTACTGGTAACTTGTACTGTAAAAAGGTAATAATACCTTGAAGCCTACTTAAATAACAGGGAAAAGCAGAGGACTGTTCCAACATGAGTGTATTTACCTTCATGCACAAAAATCTGTATCATTTTACTATACTTGAAGGGCACAATTAAGAGTGCACATACGTAGCATTACCAAAGCATTCTTCTGAGGATATATTTACATTAGTAAAACACAATTGTTTTGCTAAGTTTTCATGGAGTGATTCAGAATATTCCAATTCAGATTTTTCTCAAGCAGCTAAAATCATTAAATCATATTTAAAGAGCAATATTTCAATAGTTCATTAATTTTTTGCTTGCTTGTATAACTACATTGTAAAAGGAAGGAAATCTTTCAAATTTTCTATGCACCACTATGTTTATACCCCCAGCTGCTAAGAGATGCAAGCTTGCCATTTAACAGCTCAAAAAAAGAAACTTACCCAGTCACAACAGACCTTAGGAATTTAGTAGCTCTTTCTACCACTTCCAGCCACACAGAAGACACAGTCCCTTCATCAAAAAGGGATGCCTCTGGTAGAGCTCGCAGCGCATCAAGTGATTCCTGTAACAATTCACTGCACAAGTCTGCATCTTCACCTAAGGAACACAGCAAGAGCAGTCACATCCCACCTTACAAAGGTTAGAGAAATGGTTGTACACAACATTTTGTGGATCTTTTTCTCAACACAAGTTACTTCCTATGGAAAAAGTTCTCAATTTTCACATGAACATTTGACTGCAAGATTCTGAAGAAATCTTCACCAAAAAAAAATTTCAGAAAGGTGAAAACCCAAACCAGCTGATTTCACTATGCAGCCACTGAGAAAAGAGGAGAACTAGGGCTGGCTGGAGTAAGCCCACACCTGCCATCTGACCAAATGGTGCAGACTGAGGCAGGCAGGTTTAGTGGCACAGGTGACAATTCTGCCAACCTCTGCAATTTGACAATAGCTGACAAGTACACAAACTAAACACAAGCTTCACATTCAAAGCTTTTTCTAAGCTGCTGCTATCATGTAATAATAGTGGCTTGACCTTGTCTGAAGAATAAATCTAACTTTTCTGAAATGTAGCATTAAAAATCCATGCTTTTCATGAAATCCCAACTTACCTTCATCAGCATAAAACACCTCAGAAAAATCCAGCATTGGTACTGGCATGGGTGGCTTTGATCAGCAACAACATTGCTGGGCATGGAATCATGTAAGTGCAATTATGCAAATCCAGCATTCATAAGTTTATAGTTCTATGCCAATATTTAACACAGCTAAACATACTTTAATGAGTCACATGGCCTCAAATGGAATATACATATGCAATATGCTCGTGAGTAGACATACCTGATCTCCAGGCTCTACGAAGGAAAGCAAATGCAAATGAAAGTGCTGCTCGGGATCCAACACGTGCAAGTCCTTCCACACCTTTGCCCACAGGTCTTGAGCTAAATAAAATTATGTATGAATAGTTTCAATAAGTTTGTATTATAATAATATATATTTATGTTATGATTATTTTGTATAACATATATTCAATGATTTTATAATTTAGCCATATGCATGCATGTACAATTACATAATTTTTATTTGCAAAGAATCATAGCTGTGCCTTGAGAAATAAGATGAACAACATCAAAATGTCAGCAAAATTCAACTTCAAGCACTCCAAAGAAACAACTCAATGTCCAATATCAAAAAGCTTCACAGAGAAAAATATAAACCAGACCAGCATAATGGACTGTCACCAAAAAAATGCCCATAGTTACTCAAAGTGAAATGATGATGCTTTACTCAAAATACACAAACATAAGGCACTTCATGCACTAATTATTTATTTGGGAAGTCTGCATTTTTAGTTAGTTTGGACTGCATAATCTAAGCTTGCAGACTTTTTAAAATTAATCTTTAATTATTGATAATTAGTTCCACCCATTTTGTCATTACTTATCTTTCTATTCAAGTCTCAGTGCTAAAAATCTCTCTTTGCAGTTTCTGTAGTTGCATGTTCAAGCAAGAGAGATAGCTTCAACTTTTTGTAATATTCACTGGACTCACATTCATTTCTGTTAACTTCTCACACAGACAATCAAATTCATTTAAGTAAGCTCCCCTTTGTAGTCAGCAACAAGAGGTTCCCTACCACTTCCAACACTGAACCACCAAGTCTAGTTTGTTTTGTTGTGAGATTACAACAAAAGTGAACAGTCCAGGACTTTTTCAAGAAATTACACTTGCATTTTTAGCAATCTGATAGCTTAAACATATCAGTGCTCCTTTTAATCAGAGCTGAAAAAAAAATCCAAGGGAACAGTCTATTCAAAGATATCCTTGTCAGAACTCCAATTCCATAATAACTAGTTGTGATATCTACTTACATTCTCCTTTCATATCTGAATCTAGAGACAATCTAACAAAGATTTCCCTAGACAAATTGCTTGTTCTGTCAGACAGCTACTGAACACTTTATTTAATGCCTTATCTGATAGATTTTTCTATTTTTAGGTCTAGACAGCTATCCAGACATGAAAAGTAATCAGATAATTCTTACTGAGTTACCTCTCTTGAAAGCGTTGCATATAAAACGCCCGATTACATAATTTCTCACTCAAAGTAATAAAAACTGTGTTCAGCTTCTTTTGTATTTGTATTAAATAGTTACATCTAAAATGTACAGTTACACCATTTCTCACCCAAGCTAAGGTTCTATGTTCTGCTTTTATGTATTTGTATTTTTTAATTTATGTGAGCTGAGCAACTATTTAACTGAGCAACTATTGACAAAAATATATTGTTATTCAAATGATATAATTTCAATTTCTGAAACAGGCTTCTCCATACTTTCTAGCTGAGCAGAACAAAAGAAATACTTTAACAAATATATACTTATAGCTCAAGGTTTAATATCTACAGCAATGTATTACAATAAAAACCTATTAGTACAGAGACACTGTAAGAAAGCACCAGGCAAGAAGGAGGACTGATGGCAGGTAACGCCACTTAGTGATGGTAAAGTCATCTTAAGAAATAAAAGTTTCTTTACCATTAATGTTTCACAAGAAGGAATAAATCACATTAAGCTCTCACAGGCTGATAGGTTGATAACCTTTCTATGGCTTTTCTAATGGATTCACTCGTTCATGCATGTGTTATTACCTTTTCTTATCCACAGCAGGCAGAGGAACACTACTGCTTTTCCACTTTACTTTGATGTTCTCCTGAAGAACTGCTCTGTTCAGAGCAATGAAGTATCGCTCCAGGATGACCAGCCTCTGCTTTAGCCTCATAGCTGAGAGAGCTGTTGTTGCAGATTGTGTGGCCAGAGTCTGCTGTTCCTTTACTAGCACCTGGAGGCATTCCTTCAGTTCATTCACGTCTGAGAATCAGAGAGAAATACCATCTTTGTTATATACAGTGTCAGGAAAAATAAAGACAAACTGAAAATCATAAATCGACTGGAAGTCTGAACCCAGCGGAACTCCCCATTTCTATATTTAATGCACGCGGTATGACATAAATAAAACAGGTGTTTAAACACAGGTTATCATCAAAACTAAACATATCTAAACCTTCATATTTCATGTCTGAAATTAAAACATCAGGAAATGTTTTATGCTTTTCAAAAAAACAAGTTAGACAACAACTTCTTATCATCATCCAACCTCAGGG
The DNA here is from genome assembly GCF_963513975.1 of Fringilla coelebs. NCBI lineage: Eukaryota > Metazoa > Chordata > Aves > Passeriformes > Fringillidae > Fringilla > Fringilla coelebs. The sequence continues at coordinate 33,480,319 of NC_140029.1, forward strand.
TCAGACTTCTCTTAAGTGCAGGCAAGTCCCTTGCAAGTCCCCACAAGAATATGCTTTCATTTTACATATTATCTGAAGTTTCTCAGAAGTTATAAAACTGCTCTCAGAAGGTCTAGGATCATTGCCAAGACCTGCTATGCTTCTGAAACAACATCATAAATTTAAAATGCTTTCAAGTACTATCAGCAAATAAAAGATCTCACTTATGTACCAATGCTAGAATATTAATTCTTCTTTCTCTTCACCACAGCAAGCATGCAACAGCCCAAAGTCCTATTAATCTAATAAGTGATGGTAACAAGTACAGTGTCAAAAACAACAACAAAAAAACCCACTCTAAAATAAAAATATGGAAACTGTACTTTTATATACTCTGTAGCTTTAATTCCTAAGACAAACATCAACAATGTACATTCCTGAAGGGGTTCTTTTTTGTCCCTTCATTAACAGTCTGATCACTGAGCCACCCCACTCTGCTTTGCACTGCATTACTATACTTGTCCCTAAGCCAACCACATTTGTTGCCTGGCAGCTACACAGAAGTATCTTTGTTTTAAATGACACCTAACTACGGGTATGAAAAAAACCCATATGTCTGCATATACGTAACAATGTGAGAAGATGGACACATTTCAAAATAATCATAAAAAAACAACCCCAAAACCATACAACATCAACATAGTTTTTGGAACAAGCACCTCGTAACTACAGAAATTTAGACACTTTTATGGTAGTCTCTACGATTAAAGGTTTTAATCTAAGGAGGTATAAAACTTCTTTTGCAACTGCAGCTGTAAAAAGTATTGCAAAGTTTTGTCCCCCATCTTTGTGTACCCAGGAAAGAATTCAAGCAGCTCTCCCTGCCACGGGATCACATTGCACAGTCACTTACGGTTTGCTGTCAGCCAGCATCCCAGCCTGTTTTGAACATCGCTACTCACCTTTCACCATTTCATAATGTGTTAGATTCCTTCCCCTAGGCAATTCACATCTTTCCACCTGACTATGAGGGACATATTTTTTCCATAGGAAAGAACAGATTAAAATATATTCTTTGCAGTCTAGACCTCTCAGATAGAAGTGACAGCCACAGTTATACATCCTGACTCAAACAACAAGAAATACGACAAAATCAACAAGAAATTTTATAAAAAGCCACCCCACACTGAATTTTAGCTCTACAAAATTTCTACAAAACAACTGTGTAGCACAGAGCAAAAACACACAAAAAACCCCCATCTCACAACATAACATACTCAATACTGAAATCCCACTTCCACTTTAGGCAAACCATTCAAAGACATAAAAGTCGGGACTTTTTTCCTCCCTTCCTGAACACTGAAGTCCTATCACCCTCTAAAATACCACCAGGCTATAACACCAAAGTACAAAATGACCATGCTCTCTTCTTCACAAAGACTTTGCTTCACACTGTTTGTTTTGACAAAAAATTTTATCCTGTAGATTCAATTCCCAAATTGTGGTCTCGTATCTATAGGACAAGTAAAGAAATAGTCAATGAAGAAAAAGGAAGGCACTTTACCAGTTGTGTTTGGGGAAAAGACACTATGTTTGGTGCTGCTGATAGATTCAGCAGTCTGTCAAGTAGGACAGACCTACAGCATTCATCCTCCATTCCTGCCTGGTAAGTCAGCTAATTGTGGAAACTCTCTAAAATTGCTCCTGAGAGTTGAAGACTTGGGTGAAAAAGCCCTTTGCTTCAAAACAACACACCAATGAAAAATCCATCATGGGGACTACTAGAAAGAAACACTTAGTACAAGCCAAGACCACCTTTTCTCCTATCCTCAAGCAATTATTTCACAAGGAACTTTCCCTGAAAGTCTGCAACTGCATGCCTTTCTAACCACTTTCAATCAGCCACACTGACATCCAGGTGTTTCATAAATTAAAGATACATTTCTTGCCAGGAGAATTGCCTTGTTAAGGTTTAGGGTTTGACATGCTTTTGACATGAGATCTCAGACGTAGGGAGAAGTTAAGAAAGCTGGGGGAGAAGGATGTGCCTTCAAGGTTAAAAATGGCTACAATCTTAGGAAGGCTTTCTACCAAATTGAAATAATTCTGCTTGCAGATACTTTATATAAGCTTTCTTTAGTATTTCAAGAAGTCAAAACAAAGTTCATATACAAAGAGTAGTAAAGGCTGAACAGGTAATAGTATCCTTGTAACTCAGACATCTAAAAACTGAACCAAGGACTGTCTCGTTTTATTAAAAGCAACACTATTTTTAAGTGAGATATATCTATACACTTCCTCACTTTAAAACTTCTCTTATTCCACAATAAGTAAATTTATCTTTACAAAAAATTATTTAAGCTTTCAAAAGGTTTAAATATATCTGGGAATCAAAGCAGTGAAACTCATTTCAGCAAACCTTCAAATCTGAGCAACACTTGTTACTGATGAACTGAACAGTCTAATGAGAGAATAGCTTATTAATAGTAACGATTCAGATTTCATCTGAGAAGGTTACAGGGAACTCTTTAAACAAAACTGTTCCTACACCAGCCCTTTGCAATCCTTTGCAATGCTTTGCTAGCCATCCTTTGCTAGCCAATTCTTTGCTAGCCATCCTTTGCAATGCTGTGCTTTGTCAGTTATTCTGTGAAAGACAGAGACACATTATTTACCTGTTCTGCTCCTGCACTGTAGGAGCTGCAGTCATATCACACCAGTTTAATTTCTCAAACCACCATTAGCAAAATACTTGTTAACTGGCAGCTACAGTCAGGTATGTGGCTGGCTGCAGTAGAGCTAGGCAAGGGTTTTACTCTCTTCTGTTAAAATTCATCACATCTCTCCCTCCTCTCAGCAAACAACACAACTACACACCTTCACTTCCTAATTCCTCCTTCCCAAAGTTCCCTGCATTAGAAGGAAAAACACTGGAATTGTTCAACCCAGCCTATCTGACAGAATGGAGTTCAGAAGTGGTGCTATTCAGGTATTTGAGCAAAACAGGGGACAAAAACAGCTGAAGAGAGCAGCTTCTTAAACCATCTCTGACACCTCCCTAAGACAGGCAGCATGTCCAAAGGCAGTTTGCTCCTGTTTTAGCAGCACAAAGAAATAACTTACGTGGTTTCTTAACACTCATTTAATTAGCTCTTTCAGGGAACACCACATGCTTCTGGCAGATAAATTAGGCACCTTAAAAATGCCAGTATCAGGCTGAAATGTTTCCAGGTTGACTCAGAAACTTTAGTAACATCAAATATAGATGTTACAGTGTGGAGAGATTTCAGACTTGGAAACACACTTCAAGCAGAATTTGGCATGAATCTACTGTTATAATGAGTACACATTCCTGTCACCAGCAGAACTAATGTGCTCTAATTTCCTAGAGAATTTCATATTTTGTCTTCTCTTTCCCCTTCCACTACACACTATTTCCACTGGACAAAGAAGAGATAAAGGATGCAGTTGGCTTGGCTTAACAGGCTGCTAATGACCCTTCAAACCTCTAGAACGAGCAAATTCAAAAGTTAGAGGGGAGGACAAAAACACCATCACATACACATAATTTCCTTCAGGAACAAAACCAAAGTAGACCTTCAATGTTATTTTATACCAACAAAGAATATAATGCCTAAAGGGCATTTGGCTTTTAGCTTTCTGCTCCTCTGTTCAGAAGATGAACAACATCAAACTTGACCTTCTTAGTATTCAATAGGAGAAATATTGATCAGCTGCATGTGCATTCAGAACGCATCTCATTTTGTGCCTGGGTGCAGGACAGTGAAGTGTCTGGAGGAGAAGCCTTATGAGAAGCAGCTGAGAACACTTGGTCTGTTTAGCCTGGAGGAGACTGAGGGCAGACCTCATTGTGGTCTTCAACATCCTCCTGAGGGGAAGTGGAGAGGCAAGTACCTGTCCTTCACTCTTGTGACCAGTGACAGGACTCAAGGATACGGCACAAAGCTGAGTCAGGGGAGGTTTGGGTTGGATATCAGGAAAAAGTTTTTCACTCAGAGGATGCCTGGGCACTGCAGTTCCTCAGGGCAGTGGTCACAGCACCAGCCTGTTTGACAGCAAGTGTTTGGACAATGTTCTCAGGCACATGGGGTGACTATTGGGGTGTCCTGGGCAGGACCAAGAGCTGGACTCAATGATCTTCATGGGTCCCTTCCAACTCAGCATATTCTACAATTCTATAATTGTCAAAGTTTTACAGCAAAACTTGTTTAAATTGATATTCTAATACTCATGCACAGAACAAAATAGCAAGAATTTAAATTCCTGTCTGTGTGTAAAAAACACACTAACACAAACAAGGCTAAAACAGCAACCAAACAGATATTTGGACCTGGACAAGTGGTTTCAAGCTGGGGTAGAGAGAACATGATGGGATCATGATGCAAAGACAAAAAGGTAAAAGATAATACATGGACAAAGGAGCTCTGAGAAATGTAAAATAGAGGGGGGTCAAATTTTATCCTTTGACTCAGCATTTGTAAATCTAAACTTGAAAGTATGAACCAAGAAATTTGATAAAAGCCAAAAGTATCTCAATAAATAAGGCTAAAAGAAGGTTTTTTTTCAAGGTCATGACTACTTTTTAATTACTTCTGTACAAGTGTCAATTTAGTCATCATGTAACTAAAAGCCCCTTACAGGATGGAAGTCCTGCCTATCTCCTTCTCTCACAACACAAATGCAGGAATACAAGTGCACTTGGTCATGATAAGAATCTCAACAAGCTCACTGAAGTCACATGGTTAATTTTCACCTTGCCTCTTCAGTAGTGCCCATAAAGCATTTCCTGGTGAAATCTTGGTGATATTGTACTAACAGTACCAGAAAAATAAGGAGCAACACTGCAAAAAGTATGATTCCATATAGCCAACCTTAAGCATATTATGACTAAGAAAAAGAAGCCCAAGATGAAATACTGCTCTATTTTCTGTAGGCTTTGAACAACCACTTCAAAGAGCTTCCTCTTTTTTTTTTTCCCCCATACCTAGGGCTGAACACCTGGACCTCAGATCATATAAGATGTTAAAACCAAAAGTATCTTCAGGAAAAACTGAAGAAGGTAGTAAACAAGGATTTTTAGGAAGAATCAGAGGAACTGCTTTATGGATGTACTCAATCTGGAATGAATACAACTGGCAGAAGATTTTTTAAGGGAGCATTCATGTAAAAAAGGAATAGTTTAACAGCTCACAAAAGAGCTGCATCTGAAATAGAACACTAAGATGCAAAAGAGAAAGAAAAAAAACCACCTTAAAAGTCAAATAATGACTCACACATTTATTTTTTATTATCTTATGTATTCTTACAGTTCTTTGAATAGTAATGGTTACAAAAAAAATTAAAAAAAAAAAAAAAGAAAAACACTGTGATATCTTTGCCCTTTTCTGACAGCACAGTGATCTCAGCATAAATGAGACCTAGAGAAAGCATTTTGCTTCTCTGAACTTGTGCCAGGATGACAAAACAAGCATGGAGTTGAGGGGCACATGAAGTACTGTTTCTCAACACATTTGATGAGCAGGTTCTTCTCTGTGCTCCCACAATCTCTCAGCCCTCATGGGGGAGGGCTGTCACAAGGCCCACTGACCTAGATTAGCCTGCTGAAGTTCAACACCAAGATCCTCCACACTTGGCAAAATAGGATTGTATTACAGCACTTCTAAAACATACAGTCTCCAATATCTAGTTACTATTTTCATAATGCAATGCTGTAAATCATTCAACTCAGCAGAAATACTTCAGTGTACTGACCTGAAACACTGACTTTAAATGACTCTTCTGTTCTTTTTGTAACATAACTTCAAATATCCATCTCTGAATTACGCCTTACTTGTAAAGGAAGACATAGTAAGTCTTTAATTCTTCCTTGATCAGCAATGATATATTTAAGAAATAACTCTCCTTTTTAAAAGTTCCCTCATGGTTTTGACAAGGAAATGTTTAGAAGTTCATTTCTTGAAGGATAATAGAAGAAATGCTTAAAGCAGTTCTCATTTTATGACACATTAACAGAAAGAAAATAGAACCGATGCTGTAGCCTTTCAAAACTAATTACCAAGCCACAATAGGATGGCTCAAAAGGCAGCTATTAGCTATATTTCTGATCAATGCAAAACAAAAATTTACAAGGTAACCTACAATCATGAACAAAAGCCCCATTTCGGGTTTATTATACAATAAATGCATTTACTGTATAATAAACCATAAATGTGTTCCTAACACTGTTTAAGGATTTTTGTCACAGCTAGGTGATACAAACTTCAAGCACAAATGGTAACAAAGACCAAGGAATAAAAATTTATTTCTGACAAATTATAAAGTCTTCACATGTTATTTCTAGAACAAGAATCCATACACATGGCAATAAACCATACTATATATAAGCATTAAAAGTAACTACAAGACAGAAAGCTACTTCTTTCTGAAAACTCCAAACATACATACATCCTTTTTCTTTGGAAAAATTTATTTCTTTTTCTTCAATTTTTAAAAAAATAATTGGAGGGTGAGCTTAAAGACCAAATGTTGTCTCAAACACTTTGGTCAGCTGGAAGAAATTTGTTAAGATCTTTGACATTTAGATTACCATTCCGTAAAACAATTTTATTTTACTTTTCAGCAACACACATTAAATAAGAATATAAGACATAAATAATGTGACCTTCAGCTCACATCTCTACAACACATTCAATTCTTGCTCCCTCTTCCACTGCAGTGGCAATTCTTGTCATTCCTGATATACTGCAAGATTCTGTCCTACTACCAGAGTGACAGCAAATCCATCTGTCCTGCTGTCCTCAAGGAAAGGGAGCAAGCAGGCTGGCACAGAGCAGAGGACAGCAGACTGGCAGCTGACCTGTGGCTCAACAGAAACAAGTATCTCCCCTAGCAAACACAGCTACACAGATGCAGATTCTGGCACTGAAGAGATAATACTTTTCCCAGGGATCTTCAAGTGCTGCTGGGTGAGGGGAAAGGACAAGTGACACAACAGATGTCTCTGAAGTTTGTACATGCCAACATCTGAATCAGGCAATATCATGTACCAGGAACTGTAAAATAAACTACTGAACTGAGGCTTCTTCTGATCTGCTATTTTTGAACATGGACAATTTTAGACAATGAACTGCTCTGTAGTAGCAAACAGCCACAAACTTCAACTGGCTTCAGTATCAAAAGCAGTCACGAAGATGTGAACACACAAAGTGCTGTTCCACTGCCACCACAGGTGTAATTACTGTCAGAAAAAGGTCAGGACACACAGTTAACTGCACTAACCATTTCAACCTTCCTCCCATGATTCACACAAACCTATCTACCAGACCATGAAACCAAAGAAAAAATCACCCATTAAACCATTACTGCCTGCAGAAAATTCAGGCTTCAGAAATGAAGCAATTTCTTTATAATGTCTGCAACTGAAAAGAAATATTCTGAAGACATTGGAACTTTTCACTGGGTAACTTCATTTATTTCAAGTTGGTCTATCATTCCTTCAAGGAGCCTGAAAGGGGCAAAGTGACTCTTCTAGTCAAGAGTCTAATTAAACCTGAAATTAATTACAGCAAATATCTCATTTCAGTCACAATTAAACCACATATCCAATGTATTCCACCAACCTAACAGATGCAGATGTCAGCAAGTACATTTGATACCAATACTTCCTGATGCTACAAAAGTAGTGATCAATATAGAATACATAATGTCAGTGAAAATGACCAAAAGAGCTGTGATACCTGGTTGTTTACCCCACACCCAACTCTCAACAATCGATTTGGCCCTGTAAGTGGGCAGCGGAGTCTCTTCTTCATCTTTCTTTTCTTTGTCGTTCTGCTCTTCTTTCTTTGATGCAGTTTGGCATTCAGTGCTATCATCTAAAGAAAATAAAAGGGAGGGGGGAAAAAAAGACCAGTTAAGCAACCTTCAAGTCAGGCTGGAATTCAGGTTTAGATTAGAAATATAAAGGTGAAATCCCCAGCCCACAAGCTTAGAGAAATATTGTCTATCATTCAGAGAACATGGTGGGGGATGTTTTACCACTGTCACAGGTGCTGGGTCTCATGTTACATTTCATAAGACAGCGACCTTACAATCCAGAAATCACCTCAGTAACCTCCTTAGGATGATGAACATTTAATATAGATACCATCATATAAGAATTGCAAAGGATTTGCAATACACAGTACTGCAAAGAAAGCACTTGAAGTCAGACTGTGCTTCCAACTATCTGTATTGCTGTAGCATTTACTTGGTTTTATATTCTGTTTCCAAGAATAAAGACAGCAATACCCTATATTTCAAAATCAAGGAGAGCTATACATTGGCACTTACAGTACTATTATGCAGCAGTATGTCAACATCTGCAAAATATCTAGCATCTTAGTAATTACTGCCAAGTAGTGAAAATAATACCACCATTTTCTGCCCAAGCAACAAAACAGCATGTGCAATCCTTTTGAGACTACTTTCACAAAGTCAGAACACAGATATTAGTCACTTATCTCTGTAATCAAAGGCTGCCTGAAAGTCTCAATTTTCCAAATGGAGTAGAACTAGACAGCTGGAAGTTCCTCTTTATTCATATTGGGACTGTGGATTTCCATGTCCATACCTCAGTCAGCTCAATGCATAAGATTGCCTTGCAATTGAGGGATGCATGGCCAGCTACTTTCCCCACCCTGACCTTCTTTTCAAACCATACCACTCAAAATTTCTCAAGTCCAGCATTTGAAACTTGCCCATGAAGAGTTGCATTCCTGCCTTTTTCACCTGGCTCCTAGAACTGATCAATCCTTCATTCCCATCTGCCAGTCTAGTCCAGAGACTCCCTCCCTAAATGTCCCAACCACAACATGACAGATAATCACTACTATTTTGGCTTTTTTCCTTTCTCACCCCACATACCCCACCAACATAATACATTTGTACCAGCATCATATCAGAAGAAAATAATAAGCAAGAGGTTTACATCAGTAGCCAGACGTGGAACACCTGACTGCAGCCTGCCTCACACTCATGGAGTGAGATCAAAGGCTCTCATTACCTCAGAATGTACAAAATAAACCTATCACAATGTACAAGAACATTCAACTATTCTTTCCATCTGGCCTAACAGAAAATTAAAGCCTAATCTGGCTGGAACTGGATCTGCAATTGACTCTTGTTTTGTTTTTTTTTTAACTGGAAACAATAAGACCTCCCAAAATAAAGTTCTTTTGAGTCGCCTTAATTACACAAATTTTAAATTAAAGCACTGTTTCCTGACCTGGAACTGACAGGTGCTCAGGGGGTGCAAGATGAAGACTGAAGGGCAGGAAAAAAGGAAAGGAGGCATAACTGCAGTATCCATGATGGAGCTGAGATTGTGGGCTAAGGAAGAGATAGCAGTCACTGGAGAACAGGAAAATGCAATTTGGATATACTTCTTGTAAGTGCCAACTAGAGAATCTAACCGCGTCCCTCCAACACTGAGGAACAGCCTGTGAGTCACCAGTTTGATAACAATGTCCAAAACGTGATTCAATCCAGCTGTTTCTTTTCAAAGGCACAGGCAAATAACATGAAAAGTACAGAACCCATTTCAGACCAAGGACCCTGCTCAGCCCCAGTGGCTCAGAATATTTCCACAGTAACACCATAACCTAACTGTTTCTCCACTCACCCACACGTCTAGAGACACACTTTACAGGGTCTGGAATTTTAGTTAGTGGGTAGAAGGATGCTGTGCCAAGACACAATTTACAGGCAGCTGTAGGAGAACTTGTTACACTTTCTAACAGATCCTTGGCAAAGGATGACAACCAAGGGCTACAAACTTAGTCTTTTTATCAAACTTCACACTGCAAAGAGAGAAGATCCCAATCCAGGTGGGAACTCAAGCTTTGCAGGGAATAAAAACAACCCTGGCATGTAAATCCACAGGAGGATTTTTTTTTCAATTGTCTGTATGAACCAAGAAGCGGAGCAATGAGAGAAAAAATGGGAAGGAAATGAGCTAAAAAATCACATTAAAAGACCATGTCAAATTGTTCCACAAAGACAGTTCACTAAGCTTGCAAAAAAACTACTTGCCACATAACAGACAAAGCTGGTAACAGTCTAGATTGAAAGCAGCAACACAGACATCATAATTATGGAAGTTCTGTTACGCTTCATGAAGGATTTGTAAACAGGAAGACCCAAAGACTTTTCAGAAAGAGGGGCAGGGAGGAGAAATATCTTGAGCAAGCCAGAACAGACCAAAGTAACAAGACAGTTTTCCAAACAATACATGCAAAAATACAGTGCAGTGTGCCAGCATGATTTAACTTAATTTTGTGAATATTGTGGTGGGGGAAGCAACATCTCCCTGAAAGACCTTTCCCTTTATTATGTTTTAGTATACAGCCTTATACCTCTACACTGAGGCAGGCAGGCACAGCCAGAACTGAGCAACTGAAGTAACCCTTCTCAGCTAGAAATTAGCTCCCAAACCAAAGCACAGCAGCTCACCATGTGCGCACTATCTTGCACAGCCATGGCCTAATCTGGTATAAACAGAGCATAAAAAGGAAGCACTAAAAATGGAACTTACATTTCATAATCAATGAGGGAAAAAACCTGACACTGCATAGTGGCCTCCACCACCTGTTCTAGTATAGTCTTGTGCTGCTCTGAAATGCCAATGAACTCACGTAGCTGGGAATCCCTCCATGGCAAGAGAAAGCCTGCAACACTTTCCCTACAGATGTTGACAGGACAAAAAGTCACACAGTGTGCTTTAGAAAAGGGCTGTGTTTTATAACCACCCAAAATCAGTACTTGGTAATCCCAGATCCAGGAAATATTTCAGGTGCAATATATTTTCTGTCAAAAATCCTTGATTTTTTACACACACATATATATACACACCTACATACACAAAATTGATAGTTGTTTGTGAGAGAAAGACATGCTCTACCATTTGCAAACCATATTTATACAGCCTCCTAGGTTAGATGATAAGAGTTTGATCTCCGAATCCTAATCAGAAATAAAGTTTCTTTTCTTCCCTGTACACTATTTTTTTAATGCATTAAATTATTTTTTGAATTTACAATAGAGCATTGTACACTTCTGAAGTCAAACTGTCCAACAGAGTGACTACAGACTTCCCCATCCTGCAAGAGAGTATGATAACCCACAGCTGAGCACTGAATTCCTGAGTCACTGTGTACAACCCACAGCTGGGCATGGGGAAGCCAAGAGAAAAGTGCCACTTCCCACTTTTAACAAGTTCTTCCTTACACACACACAAAAAAAAGGAGGCTCAAAGCAGGAGCCAGCACATAGTGTAGGGACACACTGCTACAGTTTGATTTATAATGTGGTCTGAACACCAGCCACCAACACCAGCCACCAACACCCCAATTCCCACATGCTGTTATCCTTGTCATAAATATTTTGTTTCTGCCAGCCTCTCTGGAATTGCTTGTGGCATTTGGACTTCATTTAACCTGCTTGCAGGTGCAACACTGCATGAGGTTTGTGTATTTAGAGGCAACGGGCTGAGAAAGGTCCAACTTTCAGGAAAGAGGGAGCAGAAGAGGAAGCCCACAGTGTTTGTCAAAGGCAGGATGGAGGTATGAAGCTGACAATTTTATATTTTTGTCATGGAACTTAAAACAGCTAATTGAAACAGAATTTTCCATCTATGAAGTTTGAGGAAACAAAAATAAATGAAAAATAGCAAGCTACAAAAGAGACCTGTGTGTCTTAAAGAGACTGCTATGTCTTAAAACTTTACAGTAACAGTTCTCTAACTTGAATAATATTATTTAATACATTTTTTTATTTTCAGAACACGGATTCCAGTAGACAAGGTATTAATCCAATCCAAATTTCCCGAGGGCAGCCTAATTGTCTTTGAAATACATGCAATGCTAGAAGTGCACCTGTATTTGGACATCACTACTGTCACAGCTCTGTCCTCAGACGGCACTTGGAAACATACAAACACATTCTGTTGAACACATTTATCAAACATGTTTTTCTTAAAGTGCCACGAATTCAAAACAAAGACCTTATTCCTAACCAAACACTCTTGGCTAATAGAAGAAAAAAATGCACTACTTCCATATCCTTCCTAGAGGGAAAAGGAATGGTTTTTGCCATGAATAGCATGTTCTTCCAGTCTGCTGCTACTGCTAATATCCACTGACAGACTGAAGTGCCTCTTCTGAACAGTCCAGTCAGCATCAACAGAGAGCTATAGCATTGTGAAGAAACAGACTTATAGTGGGTGGGCTTAAATCAAAACTTCTTAAAAATACTGAAGAAAAGGGACTACATACAGCAAACTCTCTTGTTCATCTCCAGATTAGTCAATTTAGCAGCAAACTCTGAATATTGGCATTGATCTATATTGCTTTTCTTATGAAACCAGTGGGTTTTACCTAAATCTCATTACTTGTGTGTACTTTTCCCTCTCCTCTTGAATTATGTTTGCAGATCATTTATGCAAAAATTAAGTACCAACTAAACAGATGTAAATACTTTAGATTTTAATTTCATGAAACTAAACTTGAGCTGCAAGTTCAGAGGTGCAAACTGACCATCAATTTTTCTGCTTCCATGATCAAACATACAACCTGATTGACAGTGACCAAAAATAGGCTTTTTTTCCTCAAGCCTTGCAAGACCAAGATAGCTGTATTTTAGAATCCTACAGGCCAACACAATAGCATTTATGAAGACTGACTTCACTGAAATACAGTTCATACATTAATCCTAAAAGTTAAGAGCCTGAAAAAGCTGTTATTTATTTCTAAACTACTGCATAATTTCAAGAAATATGTAGAAGAACATACACCTTCCAGCTGTGGAAAGGAACAGGTGTGATCTGTGCTATGTAATACCTACACAACTCCTCCAGAAGCAAAGACAAGTGGAAGGTGGGGTTTTAGTTTTTACCTTTGTTACTCACCATACGAGTCTATCTTAATCAGCACTAAAATAAACTAAATTGATTTTCCCCAAGTCTATTTTTCCAACACCAGTAATGGGTAAGTGATCTCCCTGGCTTTATCTCAACTCCCAAGCTTTTATATTTTATTTCCACCCCTATGGAGGAGGGGCAGTAGGCAAGGAGCTGAAGTGTGAGCACCTGGCTAAGGTCAACCCACCACGACAGAGTACTGGAAACAACAAGTGGCAGTCTGCCTTTACCACCACCACACTATGAACATGAAAAAGCTTTCAAAAGCTTCATCACAGCTTGGACATTTTAGAGTAACATAAGAGCCTTATTTATACAGTGAAGTGTCAGAAACTCTGTACTTTTAAATAAGTGTTCTACAGTCTTCAACACTTTTAGAACCTTCTGAGACATGTACACACATCCAGCATTAAAAAAATCAATTCTCATCATTGTTTGGAACAAGTGTCCTAAGTGGACAAACATGAAGTCACAGATGATTGACTTAGCATTTCTGGATTTTTTATTTTATACTGCTGTCTATATTTTGCGTAAGAAGTGACAGATTGTATTTTCCTAGCTGATATTTCAAGGATTAGCCTGGAAATTAAAAACAATTATACTACGACATCTCCCTTTATAAGCTTTCTCAGAATTACTAAAAGCACTAAAGCACCATAACTAACAAAACATGTCAATTCTCTGCAGCTACTTAGCTATACAGATATTGGAAAAACAGTTTCCTGTCAAAGACTAGCACAGGTACAACTCTAAAAGCAACATGTAAGTATCCAGCACAAAAAGATAATTTTGCAAAGAAAAAAAATATATATATATATAAAAATAATAGCCTTTAGTACTACAGATGTTTATCCTTCTACATGAAAGCACAGTGGGTTGAATTGTTTTACCACCACAACACCTCTATCATGAGCTGCCAGTGAACAGGAAAGCATTTCCTACAATTCCTTTAGGAAGCAATACTTCCCTTTACTGCAAAAAGTTTACAATGCTTTTTGTTACTGCACGTGGAAGTAGCCAACCCAAAGAACAAACTACTGCTCTACCTCAACTCATTTTATGAGCATCTTTGTAGTAGCCTTCCTGATAAGATCAGCTGTATTTTCACCCAGTGTCAACAACAATATTCCAAAGGGCCAGCAGCACAAGGAAGACAAAAGTTTTCCAACTCTGAAACATTAGGAGCATTACCTGATTTTTACTACAGCATGCAGCCACTAATAACCTACAAAGCTTATACTCTTGATAAGTGAATGTATAATTCATTCTTCTTTCATAAATTATTTACTGTATCTTATTTCCTCTAGTCAAAACCTCCTTATCTCCTCTAGTCAAAACCACACCTGTTCTTCCTATTTTTAAAGGAGGGATACTATAGGTATGAAAAAATTGTGTACATGGGTAATTGAGCATTATTGGTTTGAAATATCATGTCTATCCCATAGTACAATTCAGGAAGTAACAGATGCCAAAAAAATAGTTCACTGTTACCAAAGGCAGTATTTCTACCCACCTCCTCATTTATCTAGGAATTCTACAAATTACTGACAAAACTTATCTGACCATTTGGTGAGTCCATTTCAGCCAGATCAGGAAACAAATATTTTAGTTTTTGACCAGTTTAATTTTCTGTTCAGTACAGAGTCAAAAGAGCACCACTTTTGTGGTGAAGTGTAAAAAAGGCAAGAGCAGAATCACCCCATTCCAGCATTCCCCATCACAAAACAAAATCTCCCCCCACCAAAGCAATCTCCCTAAGCAGATATAATACTTTGCCATTTGCAGTATTTGCAGTGCTAAAACTGCTCTCAAGCTTTTCAGTACACTGGAAAGCTTAAAAAAAAAGGCAAAAAAAAACCCAAAAAAACCCCCACACACTACATTCTCAGGCAGATCGTGGAGTTTTTAAGCTGACCTTTCAGTTACTTGCTGAAGACTGTAAACAAAATTAGAAATAGCAGTATCAGCTTTATCCCATTCCTCAGTCCACTTCCTTTAAACAAAGGCTACAGCTGTAAACACACCAAGCATACCAAACAAAAAGACACTGCCAAGGCTCTCTCATAGTAACATGCCTAGTTTTGAAGTTAAATTTCACAAGGCTAGAACAGATTTAAGCCTTCACTTGGAGGCTTGGACATTACTTTCTCATACACTTTTTAGAAATCACTTTCAATTGTATTTAATTCAAAACATTAACATCTGCAAATCGTATAGACAGGTGACGATAAACAAAAGTTTTGTGACAGTACGAAAGCTGAAGTCCATTTTCAACCCCACAATGACAGAAAAAAATGAACAAATTAAAAGAAGTTTAAGATTCATACCTTTTCTTGGAGGTAGTTCACCACTCTGTATTAATTCTGTTCCAGGATATACAATCTCTCCATCTTTGACCATTTCATTCCACAAGCCACACAATCCATCTCGTGTAAAAGCAAGCTGTTAAAAATAATACATCACATACAGTTACACACACTTTTCTCTCAAGGCGACTCAAGCTAACACTTAAAACACATCTGATTTTATACATCATCCCAGAAGAAAGAAAGCACATGTACCATCTCATTGGAAATGAGATTTTGTGTGTGCGTGTGTATGACAAGGATTTAAAAAAAATCTTCAGAATCTGATTGTCTAGCTATGCTATTTTCAGGTTAAAAGTGCAAAATGGTAAATTTTAGTTAGGTTCAAGTCCAGAAAAATGAACTTTTTTTTGGTGACAAATTTTCATCAAAAGCATGGACTTGGTCATCTCAGAACTATCCACCCATTCAAGATGACACCAGCTGGGGGGCAGGGAGAGGGTGTGGGGAGTCCTTTTTCCCTTCAGGAAAAGCTTTTCAAACAAAGTCAAGCTGCATAAAATCCCAAGAGACAGAAGCTCACAGTCCCCTCGCCAACCAGCAACTGAAGAGCTGGGCATCTTAACCAGAATGATGACATCAAGGCACAGATTTGTAAATGAATTCAGCCAGTTCAATCTGGTCCTGCTGTGCAAAGCATCTCTCACCACCCTCCCTCTTCTTTCCAACTGCTACAATGCCTCCTCTCCCACGAAGAGCCAGATTATGGAATGGATCAAGCCTAAAACCAGCAACACCCAGAAGAAGAGCAAAGGGCTGCCTCAGCCCAGGTCAGCTCCCAATACACTCCGTGCTCAAGAGCACAAATACTGGCAAGAGAACATAGACTCTGCTGGCTGGAACCACTCACAAAAGCACTGGCTGTAACACAAGTCTCCTAATGATTTAGGAATTTGGATCTCACTTGGAGAATCCTAATGAGCAGGACAACTACTCTTCTATGGATGTTGATTTTTTGCTTTAAAAAATGCTGCAGAACAGGTATCTACATCCCAAGTGAATTCCACAATAACCAGGCTGTATTTCACAACTGTATAGCAAAAGGGAGGAGGGCAGGACACAAAACTGAAAAACAGAATATTTTCTGCATACCACAGTGGTGCAGTGGATCACATTAAAAAAAAAAAAAAAACATAAACAACCCCACCAAAAAAAAATTTTAAAAATAAGAAAAGAAAATACACCACCTGCTGAAGGCTCATTCAGAAGCATCTTTGTGATATGTAATTAGCACTCAAATTCAAAGTGTTTTAACTGAGAGGTAATACAAAGATGTGGCTTACAACAACTGGCATAAAATATTTACCACTAAAAGTCCACTTGTCTCGAGAAAATGCCTCAAAATAAAATCATTACATTGTAATGATTAAGGATTACAGGTTTTAAGACATCCACCAGCAGGGAAAATTTGCTGATCCACACATGTCAGTTAACAGGAATTAAAAGACAAGTTGCATGCTTTCACACCACTGTAACACACTAAATGACCATAGTAATTTCTTGACTTCATACTGCATACTTCAGAAAGCCACTCCAACACGTATTAATGATTTCCATAATTCTTCTTTCAGCATAAAATATGAGTTGACACATTGTACTTGTCTGTCACTTACTACTGCTGATCAGGGGCAGAATCATGCAGTGTGAGCTAGATGTTATTCATCTTATCTGTGACTTATCAATTATACAGCACCAGAATCAAACTCTGACCATGCTTTACTGAAAGGTACAGTGTTCTTCAGTGTTACACAGCACAAGGAGCTTTTGCAAAGACCTGCTTTGTGTCTTGCTAGGAGCTTTACATTTGGCTTCATTTTTTAAAAATTGGAATAATCTGAAGCTGCACTTCAACAATGAAAAAAATCATTCACCATTAACTGATTTCCTTGATTGTTCCCACTCTATGAATATTTCAACAATAAATGGTTTTCACTTTTTCCTTCTTTAGATGTGGTCATATACTTTAGTGGGACAGCTAGGGAATTTCTTTTCATAGTATTTTCCTGTGTAAAATAAGTAAAACAGTTGTTTCACTGATTTTGGTTCATACAGTGGTGATACATTTTTTTTTTATCTTTCACCTGTTAAATGCTAATCTATGGTAAAATACAATCTTGAAAAATAGTAAGTGAAGCAACCCTCCAGATGACCTTGCATAATAAATTATAGTTTTCACAAATTAAAGACAATTTTCTAATAAACTGTCTTTTTCACACATTTTACTTTACATTCTCAGATCACCTTGATATGGAAAATTATCTCACACAGTCCGTAGAATCTAAATGTCTCCAGGCTTTGAATGCCAGATTCTTCATAATGTAGCCCTGTTCTGTTTCAGAAAACTTACTTATTACTTCTGAAAACATTCATCAAAAGCAGAATCAGGAACTGTTTTCTCCACTTCAACCTCTAATTCTTTTACACAGCACAAAGTTCATCCAACTCTTTCATGCAACTAAAAACTGAAAAAGTAAACAAAATTTCTTTGGCCTTGGGTTTGGTTCAAAGTCTTATCAAAGTAATTTTTTTCTTGGTATGTTGCAAAAAGATAGAGGAACCACCAAGACTACGGGTCACAGAGTTCCACCTCCCTCTCCAAATACCATAAGCAACCTTCAGATAAACAACTTTGCCTACTACTCAGGTTGTAGTTAACATTTTGTCAGCAGTATCTGTGTTGGGGGAAGGGAAAAACGAGACAAGTTTGAAAGTAAAGAAACACTGGACTGACTTTACAGCAATAATCAAAGCAACCAACTGAACAGATAATTAAGAAATAGTATTTACACCCAAATCATCTGTCATAACAGGGCAACTTAATTTCACCTGTAACAAAATGACTCTTAATCTACTCAACATTCAGCAGATTTCTAGTATTTGCTATATATATTAGCCAAAATTGAAAGAAAAGTCTGAGTTTTTAAGTGATAAATTATTTAAGCAAGTTTACTTTCATTATCTCAAAATTACATAATCATAATAGAAAATTTACAGCTCCCTTAAGAGAAATATTTATTTTAGCCAACAGAAATGGGGCAGACTGGTTGATACAAAAGAGGGTCGTGCTGACATCCAGAGGGCCCTTGACAAGCTGGAGAAACGGGCTGACCTCATGAACCTAAACCTCATGAAGCAGTGCAAAGTCCTACAGCTGGGGAGGAACAGCCTCAGGCTTCAGTACAGGTCCACTGTAGGCTCAGTGTGAGAGACAAGGACAAAAAGGAGAGAGCCCAGCAAAGAGACATGAAAACTATTAAAGGACTGGAACACCCTTCTTATGAGGAAAGGCAGTGAGAAAGGGCTTGGGAGGAAAGCTCATCTATATACATATCTTTTTATATATATACACCTATACATATATTTTTATATATATATAAAATCTGAAGGGAAGGTGTAAAAAAGATGGATCCAGGCTTTATTTAGTGGTACCCAGTGACAGGACCAGAAGGAATGGGTGAAAACTGAAATGCAGGAGCTTCCCTCTGACCACCAGGAAACACATTTTCTCTGTGAGAGAGCAATCAAGCACGGGCTCAAGGTGTCCAGGGAGGTTGCAGATTCCCAAGTTCTGAAGATATTCAGAAGACATTCGAACACAGACCTGGGCACTGGACTCTAGGTGGCCCTTCTTGAACAGGAGAGTTGGACCAGATGACTTCCAATCTCAAACATCTGTGACCCTGTGAAACTTGCATCTGAAGATAACACCCTCCTATCTAGTCCAAAAGTGTCTGCTTTAACTTCCCAATCCTGCATTTTTTTCTTCCTACAGTATTTTATGACTTTCTTCCTTTGCTCCCACCAATACCTCTCATATGCAGTCATTCGTAAGAGTCTATCGACACATCTCAGTGTTCAAACTAAAGAACTTTGTTCAGAACAAAAAAAAAAGAAAAAGTAAAAAAGGTACTTCCCTCCACTAAATTATTTGATGAATGTCCACAAGGCAATTGGTGCTACAGTGCAAGACAAGAAAAACACACTTGGTGTCTTCATTGTTCCTGACATACTGGAGTTCCAAACACAAGAGCAGCCACTTGTGTTCTGTAAAGTCTCTCTCACTAGATTGCTTGATACATGTGAATATCTTTCCCTCTAATAATTTAGCAATTTTATTTGTAAATGTTTAAAAGGGATGAACTTAAACTCAGTAAATTAACAAACTGAGAATAATGAAGCTTTCACTGAACTTTTGCAACTGACAACAGTACCAGAGATGTGCCCTCTGTAAATCTCCCCCAAGGCCCTGCTTGCCCCACCACTTACTCACTTCTTTCCAAAGACCAGGACAACAGCAGCTCTATACTCCATTACCACTATCCACTGCCTTGCAACTTTGGCCCATGTTCTTAATCCTCCTACTCATTCCCACGTCTAAAAATCTCCCTTGTCCTTTCCCATGACATCTACTGACCTCTTCTCAATCCCCATCTCCTACGCATCTCACCTTCAGAAACCCCAAGCCTCTTCCATCATTTGTCACACTTTCTCATCCCCAGACTATGTCTTGATCACTTGAAAGCCATATATCTCAACAAATCCACACTTCCCACACAGACCTAAGGCTCAGCCCTGCTCACTTATCCCAAACTAAAAACACAAGGGCCTAAGGAGACTTTAAAGTGAACTTCAACTGTAAACTGGGCTGCCTCCACTCTAATCTTTAGTTAATCTTATCTCTGCAGTAGAACTGTAATTTATTCTGTCTGGTACAACATCTGATTAAGTCCAAGGGGTATCTAGTTTGGTTGCTGACATATGTTGCTGCCAACCTCCAACAGTGAAATTCCTGCCCATCCCCATCAACTCTAGACAATAAGACCCTGGCATTAACATTTCCTTCCATTTCAAGAAAATTAAATGTTGCAACCATAACTGGGTAAGCTCCTGAGAATTCTCAAAGCACTGCTACAATTTTGCTTTCAGTTAGTTATTTTAAGAATAATCAGCAGCTCTGATTTTGTTTTGAAGTCAACTATTTTAATTAGACAAACTCTATGTAGTACATTAGATTATGTTCTCAAGGTGGTTTCATAAACTTCCCTGCAAAAAGCATAGAAGCCTTCATAAAAGTTTACTTTAAAAAGCCAGGACACAAAAGGACAAGGATTGACTTAGGTAGGATTCCTGGTTATATAATTGCACTGGAAATTTAAGAAACTGACTTCATAACCACAAAACATCAATATGGATTTTAAATATAAGCTACTTAAATCTTCACCTCAGAATTGCCAAGGGTAGTGGAGAATCTGTTCTTCTATTCACTTATTTTTGCATTAGTCACTGGCTGTATTTTAAAGACTACATGAAAAACTTTTCTCGCTAGAAAAATACTGTAAAGAAAAAAAACTTTCAGCCCAGTAATAGTGAAGAAAATCATGAAAGAATAAGTCCTTTCCTAAGTCTCTTTTGTTTTTGCTTTTTTGAATCCATTCAATTTGTGTTTCCTTTTCAATTGTTGTCTTAGTATTTTGTCCTAGCTTCCTTCCTCCCCTGCTGAACGAGGCATGCCCTGAGACCACAGCTGCTTATCACACCTATGCAGAGCACAGTGCAACATCACTAAACCTAAACACAGTGCCCAAGAGCTCAGAGGGCAAAATCAAAAAGTTCAGAAGCCCCACATTACTTCAACAGATTTGGGCTTAAACTAGAAACATCCCAATAATAGCAGGGTGCTGGTCTTCCACTTGCTGGAAAAATTAACAGTTAAGAGTCACACAAAGAAAAAATATGCAATTCCCTCAAACTTACAAACTGTCTTTATGCATCTGAAGAATAGCTCTGTCTGAGCCCAAATATTTGAACCTATGTATTAAATCTAATTTCTCTAACCTATCACACCATATAGTGTGTTTTTCCCTCCATCTGGAAATCACTTATTTAGGAGAGACAGCACTAATTCATTTTCAAAATAACTTTTAAAAATTGGTATTGCAAAGTTCACTTCCTTTAAATACAAAGGAGCCCTCATTTGCAGTTTACTGTAAGAGCTTCCAAATAAGCCCTTCATTTTTTTGATCAGAAAACCAAAGCAAAGAAGATTAACAGGAAACAACAAAATAGAGAAGGCAACTGTCACCAACTTCTTGCTTTTAACAGCAAAGACATCATTTCTTTACATGATCTTCTCACAAGTAAAGACACTGATCTGAATGTTGGAAGGTAAGATTTTCAAGAAAATAAAAATGATGAATGTAATTTTGAAGGAAGGGTAAAAAGGTTTCAAACCAATGCAACTCTTAAAGGCGGCTATTTAATTTCAAAAAACTGATTTTCATCTCTGTGGCAAAAGATAATGACAGAAATAGTCTCCCAACCATGAACTCAATGAAAACTGATGGAAATGTTTCATGTTCCTCTTGCAGACAGCTCCTACACCTTGACTGTTGCCTAAAGTTTTTCTCCACATTGCAGGAAAATGAAAGTTTTTCTCTCTAACTCCTGCTATTAAGCACAACAGTTCTCCACAGGATCCAGAATAAGCAGCCTAATTAAACTCCATCTGAACACACATGCATCCCATTAGCTCACAGCAATTCTAGTTTTTAGTTATTCATCCATCACTAATTAAAGGTCTCTGCATAAGATTCTAATTTAGTTGTACAGTACATCTATTTAATCAGAATTATTTTAAGCACAGTTTGATTCTGCAAACTGGATACCTAGGTTTAAGTAAACAATTTTAATCTTCCCTTTTTATAATAAAGCATGTCTTCCTTAGGAACAATCATTGAAACACAATCTCCCATGACATACAATGTTTGCTACAAATGTAATGGTTTCTACTAGTAATAGTCATCAATAGGTAGGTCTTTCCAATGTATTAATTCAAATCTAAATAATTAACTTATAAATTGAAATAATACACTAACTTTTCAAGTGACTGTACTAAGAATGATATATAAAAAAGTGGCCTGCACTAAAATCCACCTATTTTATAACTTAATAGGACTATTTTATTAATGGTGATGTTATATACATCCTGTTGATATATGTCATAGGAGAACATACTACATATTGTGTCCTGATGTTCTCATATTCAGCTGTACTACCCTGATATTTCAGCTGCTGTAACAGTCTGTTTTTACAGATAACATAGAGTATCCTACTTTGCTCCACCAGGAAACTTAGATTTTTTTAAATTAAAATGTTTCCGAGCACTTCAAAATTCCACTAGTAGCCATAAATCATGCAAATAATTACAAAGTTTTTAAAAAGACATGGAGCAGTTACAGGTTGCATTTGGATCTTTGTGGAGCACTTTGGCTCCCTAAAATAGCATTGTTCAGTTTCGGAAAAAATTAATATAAGCAAAACACATTGTGAAGATACAGTTCCATTAACATTTCACACCACCTCAGGTAATTGTCCAGGCCAAAGGTCACTGCTGCTACAAAAGGACTTGTGCCTTTGACATTCACTTAAGAGCAGTAATAACAAGCTACATCACACTGCCTTTGTTCTCACAGCATCCCAAAACTGAGGAAGAACATTTAAATTTGGCCTGGACACCAGCTGCGACAGTGACGCACACAGGTGATTAAACACAAGCCATGCTGCAATCCACATGTCATTCTTATTGTATTAATGCCACAACATAATACTTATTAATGCAAATAGTACTAGAGTATTGTGTATAACACTATTCATGCACCATCTTCTTGAGCTAAAACAAAAAAGAATACCATCATTTTCAGAGAGATTTCATTGGCTTAATCTAAAATAACTGCCAGTTATCAAGTCTAAAAAACAAACTCTCTGGCAACAGTGACAAAGGAAAAAAGTAAAAAAAAAAAGAAAAAAGTACTTTGGAGATCTTTGGAGATACTAGGCCACCAAATGAAACCACTTTACTTCCAATCTTAGCTATACACCCCAAATTTTGTAGCAGCAGAATTTACTTTAAAAACAAATCAGTCTCTGTATGTCTCCTAAGGTAATTCCCCAAGATAATTCTGTTTCTACGAGGACTGTCACCTACTCATTCTTGGACTGCTGTACACTGAGAAGTTAAAAATGTAGCTACAAAGTGAAGAGTTCCAGGGTCCAATTGCAAACAATTTGTAGTCATCTTAATCCTTTCACATAAATTTAGTGTGTTTTCTTCAAACCTCTCATAGAACCGTGTTCACCTTTTCAATTCCTGCTGACAGTTGCTTGAGCGCCAATAGAGCTCTTCTACAGCTGAGCCAGTAAAAACAAGCACCTTAAGAAATCTACATATTCCATACACACAGAACTTAAAGGATTAAGACACAGGATTTACACCTATTAAAAAAATAACCACACGCACCTAGGTCATGCTAGCCAGCAAGCAGCTAAAATAATCATTCATGTAGTAGAAAAATTCTCCAGAGCCCAAAATCCCTTTCCTTTACAGAAGGCATTTGCCATTTAATACATTAAAAGATGCTACTCAAGATTCACATGCTAAATTTTTCAAAATACTGAACACACGCATCCAATTAAGAGTTCTGTGACGAGGACCTGTGTAATACCAAAAACAGGTAACCTAATAAGAAAATTATATTATACCCAGGAGGCCTGGCTTTTCTTCAGATTCCAGAGAAGTGATGTTTGCATCCAGCAGATGAGAAATCATTACTGTTCTCTTATTTCATTATTCTCATTATTTTGACTACAGCTTGATTGCAAAATATAAAAAAATATTTTAAAAAAAAGAGTACCCTGGCAATTAAGAGTTCAACTTGCTCTTACTTACACAAGTTCTTTATGTGTAATAACAATTATTCATAGAAATATGCTGCAAATGAAGATTTTTATTATTAAAAGGAAGTGTTGTAACACCTCAACTAAACCACAGTCTCATAAATCACTAATATTTCATTACATTTATACACACAACTGAAAATAACCCATAAAACTTGGGATGACAACCAAAACTCTCCTATCAAAAGTTTACATAAATAGGGAAAAAAAAGGGATGTAGAAAAAAATTCACTACAAAAAAGGAAAAATCTGATAAATCCCAAGAACAGTCACATTTTTCACCCCATGTAATAGAGAAGGAAAAAAAAGGCAATGCATAGTCAGCAGGTATTGCAAACAAAGGTTGCCACTTTTCCAGATAAATTTCCCTGCATTCAACAATCATTATATACAACATATTTGTTATCTAAAAGCCACTCTTCTGGAAACAAAAAAATATTTCCTATTTCTTAATATGCCTATCTCCAAAATGTTGTATAGCATCTTTATTTACTACACTAGAGAAAACATCTGACTTTGGACTGAAACTTTTACTTTGGTAGGAACGAAAAATGAAAATAGAATTAATCTAACCAAATCAAGAGCAAGCCCTGTCATTTCATAGCATTTACATTCAAGACCTACTAAATAATGGAACCTCTTAGGCTATATCTGTCACTCCTGATTCCAACTTATCTTGTTTGATGTAAAATACTGGAGAAAGGCTGCTTTCAAATCACAACTGCATGGGGAAAAATCCTTGTCTAACCATAAGAACAACTCAACTCAAGCATGTAGACTATGAGCAAGTAATCTGGGATAAAGTCCACAAAGATGGAATTTTTAAGAGTTTTTCAGGAGCACTATCATTGACAGTAACAAAAGAATAACACTGGCTGGCCCATGCCAAATAGAATTTCACCGTTTGGAGTTGAAACTTGGAAAGGTTATTCAAAGTAAGATATCTATATGCAACATCTGGGTAAAGGAAGGTGAACAGACAAGGACTTAATCCAGTTACTCATTTCATCTACAACAAACATAACAGACCCAAACTACTCTATTTCTCTGTATTTTCCACTTATTCGTAAAACCTGAATTGAGAAAACATGTTAATATCCTCCTCCCCCCCCATATCACACAACTTTGCTAAATGAAGAAATCTTCTAAGACAAAAGAAAATTTTCACCAAATACTGGTATATTTCAATGAAGACCACTTCCATTTCAACCTTTGACAAAAAACTCAAAAAGGACAAAATTTAAAGGAACCCTCTATTCATAATGCAAACAACTACAGCAAAATCTAATTTGAATTCCTCAAAATATAAATTACATTTCCATCATCTTTCGCTTCAGTTCTCCTGTGCATTAAAACTGCCAGCTCATATGCAGGCAAGACATTTAGCACAGCCTAAATAAGAATTTATAGTTCAAGCAGAAATGCCACATACTCTGCTAGGAGCTTTGACACTCAGCAAAGATAACACACATATGCAGCCCAGCTTGTTTCAAAGCAGAAGGGACTGGACTGAAAATGCAGATCAAAATAACTTGGTGGTTTCTTCAAAACCACTTATAAATCAGCATACTTGGGAAAACCTACACACTATCTCAAGAGCTGCAACCTCCTACTTGTCAGCTCTTTGGACTAAAAGCATCCTCGCACCTGAAAGGTCACAATGCAACACGACCATCAAAGTCCTTACCTGCAAGTCTGTCTTCAACCATTTGGAGTCAAACCTTGCTTGAGCAGACAGACAAAAAGAATCAGAAGACATGTTTCCTTCTTCAGCCTTCTCTCCAGGCAGGCTGAGCAGCCCAACCTGCTACAGATTGAGCGGAGAGAAAGGAAAAAATTTTAAAAAAAGGACAATCTAGCACATGAAGTAAACCGCACAAGGTTATTTTTGTTCAGACTAGGACGGCTTCCACTCGATCTTTAAAAATGTATCAGGAAGAAGGACCTCCCTCGTTCACATCTCCCGAATTTCCACGGGGATGAGAACACGCATTAGGAATACTACCTGAACCTAGAAAAAAAGCCTCCACATCCCTTCCCTATCACACCCGTGGGAAGGCAGCCTCCCTTCTGCTGCACTGAGCCACACCAAAGGCCTTAACGCTACCCCTCAGCCCCGTAAGTGGTGCATGAAATAAATAATTGATCGCAGATTACGCAAGCCGCAGGCCAACATAAAGCGATTATCAGGGTCACCCGCACCCCCTCCTCCCGGCGGCGGCCGAGGCCGGGGGCTCCCCCTCTCCCGGAGCATCCCACCCCCGCGCCCACGTCCCGCTGTCACCGCCCCCGACGGCTCCCACCCGCCCGGCGAGCGGCGGCAGAGCCCCGCCCGGGCAGGGGTCGCCGCGGGGGCCGCCGCTGCCCTGCCCGCCCCTCCCGCGGGGCTCCCGGGATGCGGAGCGGAGGCCGCGCTCCCCCCGCCGCCCGCCGCCGCCCCACGGCGCTCCCGCCCCTGCCTGCCCGCCGCCCCCGAGCCCGGCGGGGCTTCACACTCACCGAGCAGCCGCAGCAGCGACGGCGGCGGCTCCGGCTCTCGCTCCACCGCCGCCCGCTCGGCCCCGGGTAATCCTCGCCCCTCCTTCCCTCGCCCGCCCACCCCCCACCCCTCCGCCGGCGGAGCCGCTGGCCGATCCCTCCCTCGCTCCTCCGCTACTGGAGACGGGGAGAGCCCGGCCCCCCGTGCGCCGGCGGAGCGCCCTGCCAATCGGGAGAGCGGCGGGAGGCGGGACATCCTGTCCCGCAGCGGGGCGGGCAGCGCGGGCCGGCGGGCGGAGCCGCGCCGGTAATAACGGAGGTCCGAGCATCCTCACAGCCGGGATGCAGAGATTAAAAAAAAAATAAATAAATAAAATGAAAAAAAGGATTCTTCAAGTTTTAAGTCATTGAGGGGCCATCTGCAAACTGTACTGTTGATTTCTTAAATAAAGTAGCTTTTAAGTGTTTCAGACGAGAAAGATTAGTAACGAGTAGCTCGGAGGCAAACAGAATCACAGAGTGGGAAAGGTTGGAAGGGACCACACTGGGGCATCTGGTCCAGCCTCCCGGCTCAAGCAGGGTCATCCCGGAGCACGCGGCACAGCACTGTGTGTCTCTCTCTGGAGACATTCAGAACCCACCTTGCTGCGTTCCTGTGTAAGCTGCTCTAGGTGACCCTGCCTTGGCAGAGGTGTTGGACTGGATGACCTCCAAAGTCTTTGCCAACCCTAATAATACTGTGACTCTTATTGTCCTGATGCTTCCTGGGTATCTCCAATGAAGGGGACTCCCTCTGCACAATCTGTTCCTGTGCAAGGTCATCCACACGGTAAAGAAACATATTCAGGTGGACCTTCCTGTGCATCAGTTTCGTGTAAGTAAAGACCAGTGCAAAGACATCAGTAACTCTGCTTCCTCTGCATCTTCTGTAACTAGGAAAGGAACAGAGGCTGAGAACAGTAAAGTGATAGCACTACACGTGAAGGAATAAGGATGCTGGGGAATAAAGTGTGAACTTGCTAGTGGCAGGCAATGACAGCAGTCTGGAGGCAAATATTGACTGATTGCTCAAGGGAGAAACTGCTCTGAGGCAAATAATCATCCTTCAGCATAAGTTTGTTGGGGATGTACATTAGTAGTTTGAAATTCAAATTAACCAAAAGTTTCTCACAATACTTAGACTCCTGTTCCCTGGCAGCTAAGGAATTAGGAATGTAGAGCAAGACTTGGCAGATGGGATATTATTGGCTTTGGCCAACATGAAGCCACGGACTGAATGTCAATGAAATGCTAACAGAACTGAGACCATTTGCTGGCATTTAGGCAAAGGTACACATTTGGTTGTTGTTATTATGTAAGAAGCATTGTAATAAAACAAGGAATTTGATTCTCTGGGCTTCATTTTCAAAGTAAAAAATGCAACCATCACCTAACTGGTTAGTCTGTCATTTATCACAGATATCTCTTGAATCAAGATACAGTAGGCATTTGAAGTTAAATAGTCTACAAAACTTCTGAAATGCTTCAAAATGTATAGAAAAATATAGAAATACTCCATTTCCTCAAGTTACTCATAGAAATTTTAAAATATAAGCTTTCAAAACCTAAAGTAGTTTCCTTTGAAAAACCTTCCCAAATGCCTACATGTTAGTGCACCAGGATGGGAAATACTTTACTCTTGGCTTACCTGGCAGACTGAAAAGGTAAGAAAGTAGTCATGTTGACATAATCCAGACAGGGATAAAAACTGCTTTGAAACGTAAGGATTAAGGGACAGACAAATAAAGCAGATGTCATCATGGGAGGTCACCCAGCCAGGACGGCAACACTGATGAATTATTCTCTAAGGGACACCTCTAAATCAAACACCCTTGTCCTTATGCTGGATTTCAACGTGCCAGATGTTAACTGGGTTAACACAGCTGGTACAAGCAGGTCCAGAAGTCTCCTAAAACACCCAGATGATAACTTCTTGGTACAGGTATTAAGGCAGCTGACGAGGAAAGGTGCCCTTGATTTTTCAGTTTGCTAATTGAGAGGGTGAGTGATTGGTGGCTGTCCTGGCCACAGCAATCCCAAAGCAACCCAGTTTAAATTCTCTGTTGGCAGGAGGAAAAGTGCCATCAAAACTTCTCATCTGGATATGAGGAGAGCAGACTTCAGGCTGCTCAGGGAACTAGTTAGCATGGTCTCCTGTGAAAATTGTTTTGAAGGTGCTGGAGTCCATCAGTGTTGTGCCGATTTTCAAGCAGGGCAAGAGGGATAGCCCTGGTAACTGCAGGCCCATCAGTTTCATTGTCAGCTGGATAAATACATGCAATGGGTGAGCAACTGACCCATGGGTCAGACACAAAGGGTTATAGTAAGTGGAGTTTTATCAGGCTGCTCACCTGTCACTAGTGGAGTCTGGCAGGGCTCCATTTTAGGGTCAGTGCTCTTCAATATTTTCATAAATGACTTTGGATACTAAGTAAGCTTGCCAATGATAGTAAATTGGAAGGAGTTGAGGGCTCCCCCAAAAACAGAGAGACCTTGCAGAGACATCTTGACAAATCAGAGGGCCGGGCAATGAATTTCACCAAGGACAAGTGCCAGATTCTTCACCTGAGATGGGGCATCCCTGGATGTGCATCCCGACTGGGGAGCGAGATGCTGTAGAGCGGCAGGAGATCTGGGGGTCCTGGTTGATGGCAAGTTGAACATGAGCCAGCAGTGCTCTGGCAGCCAGGATGGCCAGCCATGCCCTGGGGGCATCAGGCACAGCATGGCCAGCTGGGCAAGGGAGGGGATTGTCCTGCTCTGCTCTGCACTGGGGCAGCCTCACCTTGAATATTGTGTGTGGTTTTGGGCACTGCAATATAGAAAAGATATCAAGCTCTTAGAGAGTGTCAAAGGAGGGACACAACAATGGTGAAGGACCTTGAGGGGAAGTTGTATGAGTAGGCCTTGAGGTCATTTTGTCTCTTCAGCCAGGAGGAGACTGAGGGGAGACCTCATCACAGCCTACAACTTCCTCTTGAGGGAAAGAGGAGGGGCAGAGGCAATTCTTTGTATTGGCTAGTGACAAGACCCAAGGAAATGGCCTGAAGTTGCCAGGGGAGATTTATGTTGGGTATTAAGAAAGTGATTTTCCCATAGGAGGTTTATGTTGGGTATTAAGAAAGGGATTTTCACCCAGAGGGTGGTTGGGCAACAGAACAGGCTTCCCAGGAAAGTGGTCACAGCACCAGCCTGACAGAGTTCAAGAAGTATTTGGACAACATTCTCGGGCACATGGTGTGACTCTTGGGAGTGTCCTGTGCAGGGCACAGGAATTGGACTCAATGATGCTTGTGGGTCCCTTCCAAGTCAGGATATTTTATTATTCTATATTTTATGTATGAAGCCAAATCTAAAAGGAATTATGAAAACTTGCTTGAAACCACAGCGCCCACTGGTTGTGCCTACTGCTTGTTAAAACGATTTGCAAGTCATATCTAAATATCATAATTTGTATATGCAACATTCATTGCTAGTTCTGGTTTGGCTTTTCAAGATTATCATCTTTAGACAGTCTACATTGATGTCCAGAAGTTTTCTTTTACTAAATAAAAGATGGCAATAGCCTTTGCTGGAACTCCTGATGTGAAGAATTTGAAAAGTGCTCAAGAATCCAACTCATTAGATTTGAATCACTGATCCAATTAGCAGGTATACACTCACTTCAACAAAAATCATATTTGGATGCAGTAACCATGGAAATTCAAAGACAGAGATACTTATGAAGAATTTATGGGTTATTTTGGATATCCAGATTTAGATTTCACTTCTGATGAACATTTTTTTTTCCATTTGAAATGCACTATAATAGCATGGGGCAATATCAAATGGCATTCTCAATTATAAAAATATGCACCCACCACATTTCCCAGAGACTAAGTATGTCTGGTACAACTACATGAATAATTTATTTGATAACATTATTAAAAACAATTTTATTTTTCAAATAATCAGAAAATTTGAAGTCTCAGGAACCTGAAGTTTGTCTTTGTACAGAGCATTTGCAGTATTAAGTCCACCAATAGCTGTTATTCTGATGTTATTTACATAACGATGGCGAGCTGTATCACTTTAGACTGGCTACTGTAATAAAGGTCTGACAGACTTCAGAAGGCAAGCTCAAGAGAAACTGTTGAAATGTTACCACTCTAAGCCTTGTGTTTCACTCTCCTGATGCATATTTCCATCTTAAAGCAGGGTTATATGATCCTGCAAATCAGTTCCCCAGGCATCATTCTTAGTGCTGCAGCTTGCTCAAGCAGCCTGCTTTACACTCAAGATAATCATTAAGTGGATCTGATGGATTGTCAAATGCACACCCCAGTTAGATATTAGGAAGAAATTCTTCCCTGTGAGGAGATTGAGGCATGTTGCCCAGGGAAGCTGTGGATGCCCCATCCCTGGAGGTGTTCAAGACCAGGTTGGATGGGGCTCTGAGCAACCTGGTCTAGTGGAAGGTGTCCCTGCACATGGCAAAGGGGTTTAGAATGAGATGACCTTTAAGACCTGTTCCAGCATTCTGTGATTCTGTGATAGCCTTGCCTTAGAGCCACCAACATCCTCAGGAGCTGCAGGGCAGAGGGCTAGTGAGCTAGGTGCAGCTCTCTGCATTCACTACAAGTCTGTCAAAATCTGTCCCTATCTTTCTTACTTCCTCCAGAGAAATTGTTGGACATGGAAAAATCTAGTTTCCATGCTCAGATACAGTCACTCATTTACCTGTCTCCACTTCTAGGCATATTCTAGATTAATTCAGTCTTATTATAGATTAAAGCAAAAATTAAAGACATCAAAATGAAAGGCATACTAAAACCAAGGGGTCACATTTCCTGGTCTACCTCTTAGAACGCCTACAAACAATACAGAGTACTTTAAAAATGTTAGGCTGTGGGCAGGAGACCTCTCTTTTTTTGTAAATGTGGTGGAGGAACCACACTGCCTTCTACAAGAGGCAAGGTGCTGTGGAGGTGCAGGATGTAGAGGAAAAGTGGCTGGTGGTGCACGTGGGATCTGTGAAAAGCACGGAAGGCTGGAGAAGGTAGGGCTGGTAGCACGAATGGTACCCTCACCTCCATGCTGTTAGTACACTCACCTCCAATTTGTAACCCTGCCAGGCCAGCCTAAGGAGGTGGGGAGGGATGTTAACCAAATAAAGTAAATCTATCACAAGAATCTGAAGCAGAAAGGCAGAAGAAAGAGAAGTATCTTTGGACAATATGGGCAGTGCCATATTTCTTTCTATTTCAGTTGTGAAAATGAGTGCATAAGCATTGATAAGATCAGTCTCAAAAATTGAGGCAATTGCATTCTCAAGTAACTGAATGCAAAACCATAAGAGCCAATGAACAAATGGTGAGAACAATTTTGACTTTTTTTTTTTTTAATTAAAAAGGGACAAAAATAATCAAGTACATGTTTACATAAAAATAGCATCTAGTCCTACCTGCAGGTCTTCTCAGTGTCAGCTTGAAATCTTTACTAATTAATAATTATTTCAAATGTGTGCGCTCTAGGGAATCCATTCTAGTTATAACAGCAATGGAATGTGGGGCGTTTTTGTCTCTCATTAGTGAATATCAAGAAGTATTATGCATGTGAATGGGACACAAAACCATCTCTGTAAGGGCAGTGCCTAGCTGCTCACTGCAAGACAATGCCTGTTTTGTTTGTAATTTTTTTTTTTGTCAAGAGCCATTTGTATTGAGCTGTCCCACTAAGTTTGGAAGCCTTTGTGTATTATTATACACAAAACACAAAATCCAGTCCACTTCAGGCTTGAAACAAGTCTCAAAGAATTCCCTGCCTTACTTCTGAAGGATAGAGGCTTTCCCAAAGAAAGTGAGAAATTTCTACAATAAGCCATTATTATTTCAGTACTCTCTGAACTGAGCAGTTGGCCTAAATTTCAGTTTTATACAATTAAAAGCCCATTATTCCTTTACTGTGTTATTTGCAAAGAATGCCATCAGTTCAAATTGGTCAATATGTATTATTGTGCCACACCAGTGCTTTCTGCAGGGGGAAAACAGAACAGTAAGGACACAAGAGGATTCTCCTCCTTTCCCATATTCACCAGTATTTCTAAACAGTCACAATAGCACTTTCTACTAACCATTTTCATTACTGAATAAATATTATTTACATAAGGAGAAGAATAACCAAGCAAAGGAAGCAGCTTCCATGTTCAGAAACCCAAACCTTTTGCAATCAGTATCCTGTCTTTCCTCACACTCCTCAGAACAATGAAACAAGATCTTCCATCTGTGTGCATGGCTTTCTGTTCCTTTCTCATTTTCAGTGGTAACAGCCCTGCTACATCTCTTCCATTTCTCTAATGGACCTTCCAACCTATATCCTTTGCATTATTACTTCCAATTACTTTCACTCCTACCTTTACTGGGCAGTCATGTAGGTTCTACTGTGGAAACTGTTGTTTCTCCATTAAACAGAATTAGGTTAACCCCTCCCTGTCTTTTATTATTCCAGTTCAAAATATTGCTTACAGTCAAAATTTTAACAAGTTCTTCTCCTGTGACAATTTTTCTTTGTGAGAACACTCTTGTGTGAATCACAGTATATTGCACAGCTGACACAGCTCAGTTGCAGAGGTGGTGTTGGAAAAGCAATTCAGAGTACAGAGGAGTGGAAAAAAAAAAAGTAAAAAACTGTGACAATAAAGGCACAATTTCCACAGGTAGCTAATTAGAATTCATTGTTAATTACATTTTGCATAGTTAATTATTTTTAATATTCAAGTGAATCCTGTCCTTGTTAAAGCACGCAGTAATGTTTTGATCAGCTTCATTAGCCTCAGAAATTCAGCCTGGTATATATAACCTTACTCATATGTACAGCCTCACTCACACAATGCTAACCACGCTAGTTTTTAGTCTTCCAGAAAAACACAGGCCCAGAAGCTTGCTTTCAGGTTGGTCTTCTATTAGAGAAGAACAGTTGTTTTTCTTCCCCCAGGCCAGACCCAGTGCTTCTATCCAGGGAGTCTCTTGCTT
This sequence comes from Fringilla coelebs, assembly GCF_963513975.1. Taxonomy (NCBI): domain Eukaryota; kingdom Metazoa; phylum Chordata; class Aves; order Passeriformes; family Fringillidae; genus Fringilla; species Fringilla coelebs. Next base: position 33,513,900 of record NC_140029.1, read on the forward strand.
TACAGCCCAAACCAGTCTGATTAGATTTCATCCTTTACATTTCTAGACATATCAGCAGTACAGAATTCTCTGTGGCTCTTCGTGTTATTTCTTTAAATTATCAATTCAAAATAATCACTTCATAAAATATTTGAGAATTCATGTTGTTCTCTGACTTGCAAAGTAGCTTTGGAAATGCCAGCTTGAGTATGCCCACTAGACAGATCTTCATGAGGCTTTGGAAGCATACATGACATATTCAGATACCCATTACAGACCTGTTGAAATTAAAAACATTTGACATACAGTAATGGATATGTCAGCAATTCAGATGGCAAAAATAATATATATAGATATTCCATACACTAAAAAATAGCATCCTCCATATACTAGAAAATATCAACTTCCATAGGCTGTCTATCATTTTCAAATTAAATACAATCCTCAACTGAGAGCCAAGAAGAAAATGCTTGCATTTAAAAGGCCTTTTCAATTACAAGAACATTCTGTATAAGGTTAGCTAATAATACCGTCTAATGATTTATTTTAGTGCTAAAGTATGTTCATAAAACTGTTCACCTACAAATACTAGATTTGCAAACTGGTCAAGATGTAATTTAAAAATCCCCCCAAACAACAAGGAAATGCTAAGGGTGGAAAAATTCAACATGGTATTACGCTGGAAATTGAAATGCATCATCATTGTTATACTAACTTATCTCTTGAGGGCAGAATTGTCCTAATACCATGGAAATAGATTATCAGTATTCAAATATCAGCATTCAAATTTGCAAATTAACCCTTCAGTGGGCAATGCAACACAAGTGCTTCACAATCATTTAAAATGATGGAGGGGTGCTCAGTAGGCACTTTCAGCAGCCAGACCATTTTGAAGTTTGAGTTTAAACACAAATGGCAACTTTTTCCTAATCTATTATGCAAAGCTAGGTCATTGCAGAAAACTTAGAACCAAAATGAAAGTGATTTTCCAAAATAAGAAAAAGCATTAAATCTATTTGATCTCAAAAATAAAAAAGGCTCATGCCCTTTAGTTAGGGTGGGTAGCTGCAGCAGAAAGAAATTTTATTAGATAGAGATGAGAACAGTAACCTTTAGCCAATAATCAGTGCATAAGGAAAATCTCCCAGTATATGAGAAGGAAGTGGGATGCTAATTTTACTTCTTTCCATTTAGAAGCTACTGAGTATTGTATTTCTCCTAATGCCTGGAAGGAGGCCAAAACTGCTTTAGCTTTTATACATTGCTCAGTGTATAGGGAAATCCTTTGCGAATGTTGATAGGGAACCTTTACTCATTTAAGCAGGAAAGGAAGCAGTATTTCTAGAAAGGACTTGCTAACCTAGAGCCATATGGTATCCTTTCATACCAAAATGCTTCATAAGGAAAAAAGAACGAATTTACTTTAAAACAAGAAAAAGTTAGGACAAGTTCATCTTTTGCCATGGATTGTCCTGGCTACAGGATGTTGGGAGGGGCAAAGCCGTGGAATAGAAAGGTCAGGGGCAGGTGGGTCAAAGCACAATCCCAGGTATAATGGCCAGGGTGGGGGAGGAGAGAAGGGAATAAAGACAAATTTTTAGGTCTATCCTTTAATATTTTAAATAAATTCGAGCCCAAAATAACATCGGGCTACTTGTCTTAATGAATCAGGCAACTGTCCACAGCTCTGTTTACAGAGAGGCGTAAAAACTGTTGTGGAGAATCTCTGCTGGGCTTCTCCAGCATGCCCTTTCATAAAAAGAGTTTTTTGCAGCTCTTCTGTTGTGCCAACCCCACATATTACAATTTCAGGAACTTGTTTTATCCTCAAGGGAGAAAGGCATGATATTTCAGATATGTTAATAATGTAAATTGCGCCATAAAGTTTAGGGTTGGGATGCCAACAATGTTAGTGATCTAAAATTAAATGAGTTCAAACAGGAAGGAAAACAATCTACTGGGACAATGTGTGCTTCAGCTTGTTCCAGCACTGGGTCTTCTGTGGATTTGTGTTATGTTGGCTACAAGAACAATAAACTGTTGCAACCAACAGCATTTGCACCTGTTGTCTTTTCTGCTTTCAGGACAGAAGTATTTACACCACTGAACACAGCACAGGACCCGGGCCCATCATTTAATGCTTTCTTCAGAGCCATAGTTGTGCATGCCCTTTCAACCAGACCACAGATTTGTCTCTGACACATCATTTCAACATGTGAGTTTTTTGAAAAATCAGACTCAACATACCAGTTATCAGTATTTTTGAAATCTGCCTTATTTATATTCCTTTGAAGTAAATTAGAGCCTGGCAAACCGCTGCTATGAATCTCCTCATCTGTATCAATTTCAAATTACTGCAGTATTTGCAGACAGTATAGAAGATTTCAACAAACATTTATGAAAACTTTGCTATAAGGTTGACAGACTGCTCCTCTGTGATAGAAAGCTGTGATAGCCACGCTGTGGTGGGAGCAGTCCTGCTTCATCACACAGCTCAGAGCCCTTTCTCTACAGCTTCCCTGCCACTCACACAAATGACCCCTAGAAATTTGGTGCACTTCTGGCTCTGTGTACACATGCATTTCAGAACACCAAACACTCATCTTCCACCACCTGAAGAGTCTGATTCCTGCTCCTGCTTCTTTCCAGAAGGACTTTATCTTTCACCATAATCCATTAAAGACAAGAGTGATATTTAGTTTTTTCCTTTATCACTCATACAATCAACCATTTCAATTACTGATGGTATTTTAAATTCTTTTCAGTTTCTTGATAATTCATTTTTCTCTTTGGTACTATTATTTATTACCGTAGCCTCAGGAGAACCTGAAAAAATCGAAACTGGCTTTGAAGGTAACATACTGCATTTGAAAGCAGAGTCAGAAAGTAAATCTTGTTTTACAGCCTGTCACATTTAAATAGTTCTGATTCTGATATTAGTGATGCTTATTAATATTTTACTAATGTACAATATGTCATAGGTAAAAAGATCACTTTACTTTTATGTTACTCAAATTGTGACCATCTTCCTTCCTGTTTTGAGGACAAACAGCTGAAATCCCATTTGAAATATGCAGTTGTATTCACTTCTTGTCTGAGAAATACAGCTGCAGACACAAAGTTTGACCTGCAGTGAATCAGTTAGAACTGATTTACATGGGTATAAAACTAGATATAATTGGAGGTATGTCACTAAGATTGTGCATATAAAATACAGAAATATCAGATATAGTACTCCTAAAGCATATGTTTTTATTGTAATCAGTGACCATCAATTCTCCTCCCACATACACTGCTGTAAAGTACAGGTAGGATTGATTTTAGCTAGCATTATCCATTCTGAGATAGTCCTTTGGACTACTTCTAGTGTCAGTGACCAGGGATAGACACCTCAAATGCAACTCATCCTACCCCAAAGCAAGACAGAGGAATTGCACTGAGAAGTACAGGCATCCTTCTGCTCACTACACAAGAAAGAAAGACAGTGAAGTGCAATCTAAAGCAAGGTTGTAAGGCTGAAAGAATGGACATATACAGATGATGCTCAGAGTAAACTCTTGTCATGGTTTTTTCTGTGGCCATTAAGAAAAATTGCAATATTTTTCTCTTTTTCTCTCTTTTTTTTTAATTAAGAAGAGAGGTCACAGGACTCTCATCTCATTTCTGAAATAAATTCTGTTAATAAGTTAAATACAATCCCTCCAGTTATGTTAGTCCTGTTACATTACATTACAGCTGGCTTACTCGCAGGACATTACAAACTAGATTTGGTTAGCAATTCATGTGTTGATTGTAAAGTTCTCTGTTCAGAAGATGCTAGTTCAAATTTGTCATTAAAGCTTCTCTTCACTATCAGAATACTTTTTAACAGAGAATTATGATGCCTAAATTTAAATCAGATTTATTAACCTTAGTCACCTCAAGAAAAATATTACTACAAACACAATGCTTCTTTTCATATTAACTTAACATTGTTTAATAGAAAAATAACAAGCTATCATAATGTATTTCTCATGTACACAATAATTAGGAAAATAGTTTAATTCCAAAATATAAGATGACAATATATTTAACAGAACAGTTACTGAATCTACTTAGGAACTTGGTAAGGCAAAAACATATCCTTTAAGCCTATAGAATCATCGAATATCAAGATATTTTATGTTATTCTAAAGTTGGAAGGGATGCATAAAGATAATCAATTCCAACTCCCTGCTTCTCACAGGATTACCTAAAACTTGGCCATATGACTTCTTGGACCCTGAAGGGTTGGTGCCATCACCACTCCCCTGGGGAGCTGGCCATCCCAATGGACACCCACCTCAGTGGTGAGCCCCTAGTGAAGAACATTTTCCTGATGTCCAACCTAAGCCTCCCGTGACAGCACTTCATTCCATTTCCATGTGTGCTGTCACTGGTCACCAGAGAGGGGTCATCACCATCCCAATGTCATCTCTTTTCTCAGACCTGCAAGCCAACATGAGTTTCACTTGGAGATACTTTTTATTGAAGACTCTTCTACAGTGAGATTTTTCTCTACTTCTCCAGCCCTGAGGAAGAGCTCCAGAAACCTCTGTTTTAAAAATTACTTCAGAATAGTAATTTAGGCTGTGTTGCCTATTTTCATTGTTCACTAACTGGTCAATTAATAGTAATTTGCTTATATCCTTCCTTTTGGGTAGCAGATACAGGAGTTATTCAGAACACAGTCCAAAAGTTGTTCAGGGAGTTGCTCCACCATTTAATGCAGTTATGTCACAAGAACACTTCACAGAGTAAATGAGGGAAAGCTCTGCTGTCATAGAGTGAACTGGAAACAAAAGGGAGGAGCTAAAAGGGCCTGCCCATACAAATATTACTGCACATCAACCCACTCCCACCCTAATTTTTCACTTTTTACCAACTGTCCAGAGTATTAGAGACAATGCTGAGGTAAAATTGTCACCACTATGTCAATCCCCTACCTACAGGTATAGTAATGTAGGAGATGCTGAAACATACATGGCTGTATGTATTCTGGAAGATTTTCCATATACTAAGAAATTAGTATAAGTTTTAATTATCTTCAACATTTTGGAAATCATATGTTACATCTGATTTTAGCATCTTTTTGCTGTTCTGTGGAAGAGTCTCTCAAAGTCTTAGCTGTAAATTATCTTCCCTGACAGAGTCCAGCAGGGGCAAAAGTAGACAATATCTTGGTTCTTTAAAGGATGAGCTGCAAACAGACCCCCCAACTACTTTACATAGCTGTCACAAGTGGCTTAGTGGGTGATACTTTGAGTGGTCAAAACTACATATGGACAGAAGTTTTGCATTTTTGCAAACAGCTCTCATTTCAGTAGCTAACATGGCACTAACTCCTCTGCATGTAACAAAGGCTTGCTGGCTGCTGCCTCTGGTCAAGTGGCATTTCAGTAGCAATGAGGACATCCAATACAGCTTGAATATTTCACTACTCTAATTCCAAAATGAAATCAGTCCCATTGCTTTTACAGCTGCTTGGTACATTGGATGTTTTGTAGATTAATCACCACATAGACCGACAATTTTGATAGACTGACTCTAAGTGATGCTTTCCCTGACTTCACTGGCGTATAGTACCTGCTACTAAATCTACATGGCAGTCTTGTTAGCTTAGTTTAGCTGGAAAGAACTGCTACTGGGCTAAATTAAGTTAGAGTTTGAACCTTAAAGCATTAATGTCCATCAAAATGGACAGTAGCAATTAACATGTCACTAATTCTAGTACATCCAAAATATTAGTGCAACAAAGTAAAAAATGATAATAATGGGAAAAGTGCGAAATAAATAACCCTGTAAATGAAAATTACTTTGCATGTATTAATTCAGCTTTGCTGTTCAGCTTTTCAGAGTCTTGTTTCAATACTGTGCTGGTGATACAGAGTAAATAGGATTTTGCACTGTAAGACATTTTTGCCTGTTATGCAAATATTACATTCAAATTTAGCTCTCGGGAGAATCCCATGTATTTTCTTGACACATCCATCCTGGACTTGAGAAGAAATTTAAAATGGTGTCAGGTTAGTGTCCATTAACAACCCAGCTGGTAACTAAAATAACAAATGATCCATTTGTTCACTGATCAGTGCCTTTTGTAATGAAGGCATTTTGCAGAGCAATCTTTAGTACTTAAAAAAATTCATCATTGAACTAAAGATTGCAACCCTTGAGCAGCCCTGATTTTCCACAAGACTATTAGAAAACCATACAGACCACACAAGTTCTATTTTCATCACTATAATGTATGGTAATTTGTTATGGACTTCAATAATATATATCAACCAATTTGTGTTTGATTGGTTTTTATTTGGCACAATTATGGACTAATATTTTATTCCCAGAGGTCTCCAATTTTCAAAATAATTTTTGAAATATATTCAAAAGCCAATGTATTACCAGAGAGCACCAACAAGGCTAAGTACAGAAGAGATTGTACAGAAGAGAAGGTACTTGGATGAGATGTTATAATCTCTGCCTTCAAAAGTCACATCATTCAAACTCTGCAAACATTTTCTGTCCTACTGTACTGCTATGTCATGGATAAGTCTGGAAAAATTTTATTGTAGCATCTTTTGATTAGAGCTTCTCATAAATTACTTAGTTTGCTAAAAATATTCACCGGGATTTACAGTATGCTGCACAAGCAGGTGAATGACCTCCAGAGTACTTTGCAAGAAAACAACTACAAATTTCTGAGCGGCATCAACCAAATGGCTGATGCTGAGACCACCTCTGGACTGCCAAAATTTTAAGCAAAACCTATAATCTCAGTATATAAAAACATTGCAAGAAAAAGCTCAGATTATCTCAATGAACTTGAAAATCCCATCATCTTTGATTCTAGAACAGGTTTATTTGAGTTCAGAATCAATGTCTGGGAGAGGAGCCAGATATTTATGCAGCCGTTGCATTTGAAACTGTACAACAATTAGGTTTAACAGTTTTGCGTATTTTGGAACTCATCCACTTCACAATGGTGACATTGTAGAGATCAAGGACAGGAGAGGGTGGTTTTTACCCACCCTACCATTACTGGAGAGAAGAAACATTTTAGGAACTGCAGCACTGGCTGCGTGCCTTACAGATAAACAGATTTTTATTGTCAGTAATCTACCCTTATATTTAGAGGCGGAATTACACTGCACCAGTTTTTTAAAAATTGCACTGAATGAATATACATTGCAAAACACCTGTTAATTTCTAGAATAGTTTGAATGAAACAAGGAAATTCCTTCTATAATTATCAAGGAATTACACTCCTTAATGTCAAGAAGGTGAGAGGTATGGTGACTAGAACCCCATGTAAGTGGTTAATAATTCAATGTCTGCCTTTACAAGAGGCCTTCCGCCTCTCCATGAAAAAAGAGCAGCTGAAGTGGTTTTTTATTAGAAAGGGTCACAGCACAAATTTCCTGGAGGTCAAGTATGGCCATTTTTGCCTCTCTGTCCAAGGCCTGTTAATACAATTTAAGGGAGGCTGGACTAGCCCAAGCCCTGGCTCAGAGACTGTCACATGATGTATCTGAATGTGTCCAGAGCAAGGACCCAATGGCCTGGAGCACTGCCAGGAGGCTGAATAAATGTCACCTGAAAGCAGCCTGGGAGACACACTTTGGGGGGCTGAGTGTTCATTCACACAGTGGGAGAGGCTGGGGGGCAGTGCCCTTCTCTGGGGCCACTAGGGCAGCAGGGGCAGAAGGGAGACTCTTGCCAGCATTTCATGCCAGAATACTGGGAGCTGAGATCAAGTGACTCAGGTGCTCCAGTTCATGAGACAAAGCTGCTGAAAACAGTGGAGTGGGAAGGAACAACATGAACCAAGAAATGGCAAGGAACTACAGACCGTAGAACCAGAAAGGTTCTGAGCAGAAAAGCCTAATGTTGCAGATTCTAAAACTACATTAATAAAACACTTCAGGACAGCTAAGGACCAGAAGGAGACTGTGACTGTAATTACTGTACTACCCCTTTGCAGAGATGAACAAGAAAAAGCTGGCAAGATATGAGGGTTCTTCTTCTCTGAATATTTTCTGATCACTTCCCACAGTGTTACACTACTACCTTCCACATCTTAAATGAGTCTAACTTCTATGATTGTATCATGCATACAACTGTAAAACTTAATTTCAGAATTTTTACATCATCCAGTCCATTTTTTCAATACAGCATGGATTGTAAAATTTTATGCTTCCAGGATCAAAAGCAGTTGGCAAAAAATATGTACCCAGCCTAGATATGAAGCCGTCTAGAACTAAAAATGTATCGGGGCTGAGTGTATCCTCCTCCATTTCCCAGGGGTTTGACTGCTTGGGCTCCAGGCTGTGCAGCTGTCCAGCCTTGAACCAGAACTGTAAGAAATCTCATTGGTGGAACCATTCTTCTCTCTAGAGATGCTTTCAAGGTGACACTCTTGTCCTTGGTCTCTGCCTAAGCTACCTGGCAGCTCTACCATGCCTACTGTTTACCAGTGACCCAGATCTCGACTTACTGTCTCGATTTCCAGGCTTGACCTCAGACTTGATTCATCATTTCAGTCTTGTACAGTGATCTGGACTGCTGGATGAGCCTGGTTACCCTCACCCCTTGTCAGTGGGGTCACCTGCCCTGCTGCCACAGCTATTCCCTTCCTTTGCTGGGCAGCTCATGGTCGGACCAGATCTTCCATTACTTCCCTCGGGAGTTCTCTCCAGCAGGTCATCACCTCTGCAAAACAAAATCAAAGAAATACATCTTTTTAAACTAGTAACTACTTATTCTTGCTGGTTTTCCCACAGAACTAAAGAACATCAATGCCTCCTCACCGTAAGGAAGGGATTACATGTTTTGATCAAATCACTGTTTGATTTCCCATAGGGATGTAAAGGAAGTTCTTGAAGTTGTTCACTCTCAGACATTTCCTTTCATCTCTCAAATAATTTACAAGCCCTTTTCTACATCACTGGCTTTTCAACACGCTTATGAAACATGATGAGCAGAGCAGCATCTCCTATTTCTTTATGTTATATAGAGCACATAGTACAGAGATCCTGCTCTGTGTCACATTGCCTCTTTGCTCTGCCATATCAAGATTGCACAGTCTTGTTCACTGAGGTGCTCCATCCTACTCACAGCAAACTGCTTTTGACAATGCACTTACCCTTCCTCTTCTTTCTCAGCTCCCACCCCCTTCATTGCCTTCTTTGTTCTTGGGTCAAGTTTGATGAAACCCCAATTATGCAACAGTGTGGGGTTCTCTGCCCCATGGGAGCAGGACACTTGTGCTGTCCTTCTGTGTGGCAAATGGTCAGAACAGCAGTGTTGCTTTAAGGTGGTGAAGAATTGATGAGGCTGGTTGGGAAAACAAGCCTTGTCATAAATCTGGTTTGTTGAGGAGATAAAGATGCACATAAAGACACTCTGATAAAGGTCAGAGGGCACTACTGTTGCCTCAGTACACGGAGGAAGAGGATCAAAGTGTTTATTCTACCTCTTTTGTCAACTATAAATTTTTACCAAAAGTAACAGAGACCCTCATTAAGCTCCATTAACATATTAACTTACTCACCCCTTGAGATGCAAATGAAAGAGAACATGGGATGTGTAATGCACATATGACCAAATAACATGTGATTGCTCTATCCTACTGGGACAGACCAAAAATTATCATATAAAAGGGGGGCTTCAGGCAGAAAGGGTTGAAGGGGAAAAACATCTTTGCCTGCTCAAGGTCAGTCAACAGACCACATCTCCTCTTCTCCCAGAGGGAAGCCTTTGCATGAGCTTTGCACCTACATCTGCATTGAAACACAGCTGGGAATATTCATTTAAAAATATATAGCATGATTAGAGCTTACTAATCTTTCTATGGCAACACATATGAACACTCTGTAGTTGATGCATTTACCACCCACAATCCTGAACTTGCTGGCCTGGTGCTTCAATAAATTCATGAATCGTTCCTAGTCCTTCCTGAATTGATCAGACCTTCTGTAATGCTGTAGCAGTTTTTTTCCCTGTAATGTGCCAAGCTTAGATGTAAATCCAACACACCTAGTTATCCAAAAAGGGTAGATAAGACATCCTAAGGCCAGACAAACATTAACATCTCGTTCTTCCTATAATTTCCAAAGTGTTTCCAGATGTATTTGTATAACCAATTCAGAGATTATCTCAAATAACTTTCTGAGAATTAACTTAGACCTGCTAGTTCCAGAGCATTCATGGAAAGGTGATTCTGAAGGAATCCTAATTCCACATCTTTTGACGCTTGGAAGAAAAGAACAGAGATTTTAATGATACCATGAGGTCAGAGGAGCACTGGAGAAGGCAACCAGCACAATGGGATACACACAGCTGTTGGATGGAACTGCTCACATAGGTTCTATGGAACTGACAGACTGGAATTTCAGCCTGCAGCCCCAAAGGGCTGACCTTATGAAGCCTGTCAGACAATTCAGATGACCATTATACACCTAAGTCTGCCCCACTGACAGGCTGACACTACAAGGCTTGGGCACAAAGTCTTCAAAAGTTATAGGCAGGAGACTTCCAGAGCATGTCTTCCCTTTCCTACACACATTATGGACCTTTTACACAAGGATAACTGGCTGGTGTAGAATGCTACACAGGAGACATCGGGGCAGCTCTTAAGAGTTTCTTCTTCTTTGTGCCAGAGAGGATGGAAATGGTGCTGCTGCACTAGCCCCTCATCCATGGCACAGCAGGAAAGTACCTTACCTACTGGATAGAGACTAGAGGGCTAAGAGAGTTATCTAAACTCATTGCCCAATATGACTTTGATTTTTTTGTTTCAAATCATAATGAAAAACAGGTTGAAATTTTTCTTTAAAATAAAGAAGCTCAGCTTATTTCCCTCAACCCTCATCTTTCCACAATCCCTTCCACTTCATCAAAACATCCACACAATTATGCTTCAGACTGGTTTATTTCTTAATATTTCTTTCAGCCTCTTTAAGCTACATTTCTGGATCAATGCCCATCCTAGCTGTCTTTCTAAGGAAATGAATTTGAGTCATATCATATCTTGGCCTCCTGCTTTTATTTCTCTATCATGCTTTTCAGAGATATATATTTGTTTGTGACTGTTTTGAGAGCTCAGTTCTCTCTTAATTTAAATCTAGCTGTTGTCCATCTGTCCTGGGGTGACTTTATGATGCTGAATTGTATCTCCATTCATCTGTTTAGCCCAGAAATAAGTTTTGCACCTTTAAAACTAGAACTGAGAGTGAAGGGGGGAAGAAGGAGAGGTGGTGGAATGTCTGAGGCATTTGTATTCAAAAACATTAGAGAAAACAGTTTTCCTTCTCACAGCCTGTGTTGTCTGCAGTATGGACATGTGGGAGAGAGCTCTCCTTTGCTTTCACTTAGTTTTATTTTTAGATAGCTGAGGCAGAGAAGTTCCCTGGACAGTGGTTTTTCTTTTTCTTGGAACTGTTCAAACTTGCTCTGGACTGAAAACCCAGGAAAGCACCAGGAGCTCACACCTGGGCCCAGGGCCTGGGACTGGGCATTTTCCAGCGCAGGAGGGACTGATAAGAGACTAAGTGAGCCAAGCTACACCCCATGGAAAGGACTTTCTGAATTTGCCATCTCTTCATAACAGCAAGATGTTCCATTGTTCATTATTATTCATTTTTTATGCTTGTGAATATTTTGCTTGTTAAATAAAAAGGTTTTTTTCTATTTTTCTCCAAGGAAATCTTTTCCCAAACCAGTAGGGGAAGGGGCCACTTGAATCTCCTTTCTACAGGGACCCCTTTTGGAGTTTCATCCCAAATTTGCCCTAAACCAGGACCTCATCTTTCACTAGTCCTGTAATTGCAGCTGTTCCTGCAGCAGCTTTAAGAGTTAATCGAAAAAGAACAGCCATTTGTAATTGCAAAATTCATATTGAACATTATCCTAGCCCTCAGCCTAAAATTTTATGCTAGATTTAGCACATGGCCTGCATTAGTCCCAGCCCAGCTGCTGCTCTGGGCACCCTTGTGCACAGTTCCTGCTCCTTCACCCTTCAATTGTACTGCAGCACATTTTCAGCAGCCTCAGATATTGCTCCTGCTTCATCACAGTAAAGATTGAGCCAAGAAATGTAATTATTGATTTATATGTAAGATACCACCAAGAGCAGGAAAACAAATGATTCAGTGCCTCTGCCAGCATCAGTCTTACTAAAACGGTGGCATGAGTTAATTTTTTACCTCCATCCTCTCAGAAATAACCAGGTTCTTTTCTAGTCCAAAAAGGAGATAATTGCTCTAGTTGGAAAAAAATCAACTTCAGTCTGTACTTGAAATTTGAGGAGAAAAAGGGGGAAAAAAGGAATTATGCAAATGGAAAAGCATTTTTCCTTCAAATAGGTCTCATTTCCATGTCATTTACTGATATAAAAATTTTACGTGAACTGGATTTTGGGATGGAAAGACTATTTGTGAGGAACAGGGAAAGAATGCTTGTCTGTGTTACTAGCAATTATCCTCAAGTTTGATTTTTCCAAGGGAGAAAGAGGCTATCAGAGACATGTGTTCACCTATGAGAAAGAAGCAGCCAGGGCTGTACCTGGCTGCCCTTCTAGGCACCCTTGATCTACCACATTGTGCTACAGGGACTCACCTGGTGGTTTTAGCTGCTGCTGTAGATAGACCCAGACTCTCAAAGGCACATCCCTGCTCCTCAGCACCATCTACTCATTTACTCAAAGCAAACCTACTGCAAATCCTGCTCATCAAAGGCAAGTGAGTGCTCCAGAAGAGAATTCAGCTTCAACACTTATGGACAGCTATTGTATTTGTAGGGAATGCCCCAACGAAGGTAGGAATGATGCATCTGACTCCATGGTTTCAGAAGTCTAATTTATTACTTTATAATATTTTATTGTATTAAAGAATAATATACTAAAGAATACAGAAAGGATACTTACAGAATGCTAAAAAGATAATAATGAAAACTCATGATTCTTTCCAGAGTCTCAACACAGCTTGGCCGTAACTGGTCAATGAGCCAAAACAACTCACACCAGAATCCAGTGAAACAATCACCTTTGGGTAAACAATCTCCAAACACATTCCACACAGAAGAAGCAAATGAGATAAGAATTGTTTTCCTTTTTCCCCGAGGCTTCTCAGCTTCCCAGGAGAAAAATCCTGGGCAAAGGGATTTTTTTCAGAGAATGTGAATGCCACAGACAGCAAAGGGTCCTTGAGCAGCAAAGGGATAGTTAACTGTCATCTAATCCTGTCTTCAGCCTTCAATCTCCTTCCTGCTAGCTTGTGCTTTGGGCTTCAGGGAAGGGCCTGAAGGAAACCTGGACAAATGGAAATTCCCAGCTGACACTTCCTTTCTTTAGATCTTTTCTCCTTAGTCTTTAGGAGTAACAGGCTACACATATATTTGCACATAGGTTAATAGTGTAAAGAATAATCTATATTTGATTCTGCTCACTATTTGATGCATCACTTTTTTAAGCTTTAGCTTTGTTAACCATACAGGTCTCCTGTTAAGTTTCTGTTAAGGCAGAAATATCATACCAGTAATACTGCTTACAGTTAAATCCTCAGTACAGGAAACTGTATCAAAAAATAAGATCCTCTAATTGGGTCTCCCTTGGGTTGAGACTGAGAAGTTTGAGATGAAGTGCATCATTCACAGTTACAAGAAAGTGAAATAATTGTATGAAAGATTGCATAGCTGATAATTTTTCCAGCACAGACTAGACCATAAACATCTTGCATATTAGTGAGCACTGACACATGGTACCAAAAATTAGCAGTTAAGAGCAACAACTTGCCCAGCCTATCCTTTGAAACAGAGCAAAAGCCCCAGAGGCATCAAGCACTGTGAAGCCCTGAAGTTCTTTCAGTAGAGGAACAAGTAAATCCTTTGTTCTTCTCCAGATGTTTCTCTACTCACGAAAACATCTAAGGCTTTATCCCACCTGAACATCACTGATGTTTTCAACACTATAATTTCACCAGTTACAATTCCAGTAGCTGAGCATTCCTGAAATAAACATGCCAACCAGCTTCTATGTGAATCTTGTGTGATCGCCCAGCCTCAGATCTGCCAGGTGAACCACATTAAAAAGACTTGAAAAGGTGTCCTCTGAGCTGTGGGGTCTCTCCCATATCCCTGAAGTCTAAAAGTACCTCATAGTCAGGATTTTTCTTAAGCAAATGCAAGAGCACCCAGAGAAGAGTGTATGGGAACTCACTCCCATGCCCTCTGAAGCATGGTGATGGGACTGCCTCCTGTGGAGACAGAGTCCCCATCTCAACCAGAGTTTCCTACCCCTCTCCATACTTCCTTCAGCCTTGACTCCCTTTCTGCCCACTTTGCCTGCCAGTTTGTTCTGCTGGTACAGAACAGGAGCCAGTCCCTTCTGCCTTGCTGCCACAAGGACCAGTGTGATCAAAACTCAGCAGCTGGGCAGGAGGTAAGCAGGCAGCTTTTCTCTCTGCTGCCCACTGGTATGACTTTCTCTTAGGTGTATAACATGCAGTATTCCCATGTTGAAGCACAGGCAAGTTAAAAATAATTCCACTGTGGGGATACTACTTCATACTCGTAGTGGCATTCTCCATTTTCACAGTCACATAGCACAAGATTAAAATATATCAAGACCTGTACAATGATCAAAAATGTTTCAGACACCTTAACCCTCCCTTGCCATAAAGGATGGGAGGAAACCTACATGCTGGTGTCATCAGTCTATACAGGTACAGCAAACCATGTGGTGCAGGTACAGCTGCTGGCCTAAGGAAGCTGTTCTGAAATGGCTTAAAATGAGATTTGTCAGCGTTTGGGGCCAGCTCTTGCCTTTGTTCTAAAGGATTAAGTGAATTATCTCTCTGAGAGGAACATAAAGCATTCTTTTCACATATGTATTCAAGAACCTATTTTCTGCCTATTTCACGAGAGCTGCCTGTGTATTTGAGCTTTCCAGTATCTTGCCCCCGAGTGAGCCATAATTTATAAAAATTCAGATTCATGCTGGCCAAGAAAGGGAAGAGACCCTGGGAACCAAGGGCTGCAACCCTGAGAGCTGAAAGCATTTGGCTGATGGTTTGCAACAGATGGCTTACCTTAAACACTACATTTCCTTCCCTAAGCGTATAGAAAATTATTCAAGGCATTACAACCAGGTTTTTAATATAGCACTGATGCTTTCCTCTTTAAGAACCATCTTTCCCTCCAAAATGTTGGCCTACTGCCCAAGAATTCAGCATAGGGCTGCTCTTCAGTGCAACTTTAGGATTTACCATCCCATCCACCTATTTCCCTGGTGACAGAGCTCCACATTGAGGGAGGAATGTGCACAGGAGCAACAAAAACAAGGGATGCTGAGAAGAGAAAGAACTTATTCTGCTATCCAGAACTTACTCTGCTATTTCACTAATCAGTTTTTGACAGTAATAATGTCAGACAAAAACTCTAAGCTTTCTTTTTTCAAAGAGAGCAGACTTATGATGACAACATTGTTTTATCCTAGTCTTCCCAAGCATTTTAGATACAGCCCAGAAATGGGGAAAGAGAGAGCCATCCAAGTCCAATCAACTATTTAAATACAGACCCAGCTAAACTGATGGTAAGTTTAGATGTCTTGGAACCATAGGCATGGATCAGCATCCAGAAACAGCTAAATCTGAAGCTAGTAAATGTGTTCATCTTGCTGAAGCAATGATATACTTAAGAAGGGCATGTGTTAGCATTTTCTATGCTGTCATTTCATACCTGTTTAGTTTCTCAATGAATTTTAGACTTTAAAATGTAAACTGCAAGTTTACCTGTATTATTTTAAGACAAGTTAATCAAGGGGTACTGCCTATTAGTTAGCTAAGATGCAGGATACGAGAATCAGAATGCAATGACCTTTAAAAATGAAGTTGCTCAGTACCATAAAATTTTGTTTGTATGCCATGACTGGGTGACATTTTGTTGTGCCAATTTTGTACTTGGCAAAAACTTCAATTAAAAAAAATAACTCTTCCAGCCTGTTAGTGACAGTGATCAGCCTATTCTCTGTAACAATTTTTTTCTCATGAGGCCAAATTCTGCCCCCCCTCCCTGGCTGGCATGAAGTTTTTAATGTCAGAATTACCCCCTTTCAGCACCATTGCTGACACATTTTCTTGCTGGGGAGCAGGCTGCATGGCTCTGGAAGACCTGCCCTGACTGCCAGGGAGCAGCAGCAGCAGCAGAGCTGCTCTGTCAGGGGAGGCAAGCCAGGAGCTGAGGGTGATCACAGGGCAGGCAGTGCCTTCTGCAGCAGGGCACAGTCCCTGAGCAGGGCTAGCAGGGCATGGTGGGGACTGGGGAAAGGCAGGCTGACAACTCAGGTCTCAGCCTTGGAGATACAAACAGTTCAGGCATGTCAGGGAGCTGGCTGGGAGCACACACTGCTGTGAAATAGCTCACAGCCCTGGCAGCAGAACAGGGCAGTCCAGCCACCCCCCAGGTGTTGAAGAAAATGACAGTCCTGTCCATCTGCACCCCTAAGCCATCTGACATCTTTCAACTTCTCCAACAAGGGAAGATCTCTGCCTCATAGCAGTCTCCTTCCTGACTCCTCCTTCTACAGGTTCAGTGCTTCTTAGGTTTATGATACAGCCATATTGCTGTATCAGCCTACACTTTCACTAGAGGGTCAAATTAAAATTGCATGGAAAGGCAAAATTAGGGCATTTCTTGTCTGCAGCACCATTTAAACATAATTTATGTTAAACCCACATGGGCCATCTGAACTGTTCAGACTTTCAAACAGACTACAAAAATACAAAGGCTACTGTTAAGTTGCTGATTCACTTTGTAAGTATTTCTTAAACTAAAGAAAAATAGTTTCATAGCAAGGACAATGTTCATTTAATTATAGCATATAGGTATGGGGTCAAAGATAATAACTTCTGTTGCATAAAAGTTCAATAATCTATATTGATCTCCCATTTCCTCTACATTTCACTGTAGGAAACCTATTGCAGCAATATTTAAGTGTCTGACTAGAAAGGAGATAAAAACCACAAGGTTTCACCCTTTCAAAAACATTAGTCACTGGAACACAGGTGAGCAACCAAATATACTTTAAGGAGTAGAATAGAAGAAGAGTTTGAAGTTTGAAAACAAATCCTAGGAAAAAAATCCACTAAAAGAACAGCAAAGAGGGAGCTCTGAAAGCTCATACAAGAAGAGGAACTCTGTCAAAATTTGAATAACAAGCGAAGATCAGCGGCCAAAATTACAGTTTTCCTGGCTGTTAGGTTTTGCATGAATGATGAGATTGTAGTTCTTGTCATGTGGGGCAGGAGACAGACCTAAGGCTCCCTCTGTTGGAGGGAGCCCTGCCGAGCAGCGCCCCAAAGGAAGGACAGCGGGAGCTCAACAACAGCGGGGCGCTGCAACATTTACACCAAGTGACTTCTAGGCAAGGGACAACTGCCAGGAGGAGACAGAGAAGGTGGGGAGATGACACCTGGAATTTCTTCAGAGTGGACATCTGTCCTCCCAGGTTCCCTAGCTTTTTCCCTGGGAGCCAGCTTTTTCCCTGGTACTAGCACAGCTTGGCCCCTAGAGAGGAATTTCCTGTGACAAAGGAGAACCCCTGTCACATATGCACACAGTGGCATTTGAGCATTCAAATGTTGTCATGCTATTCTGGAATGCAGAGAAGTTCTGCTTCTTCCTCTGCAGCGTGGAAGAAGACACACTGAGCCAGCAGTCCTCAGATTGCTTTTCTACATCCCCCTCACCATAAGTGCGTTCTGCATTTTGGATGCTCCTCCCACGTAAGAGCTGCTTTTGGTTTGGATGGATGCAGGGTGGGTGCTGGCTGGAGTGTAGCAGGGAAAGTGGCAAGCAGAGGGAGAAGGGGACAAAGTAGCCCCTGCCAGGCTGAGAAGGGACTCAGGAGAAGGCTGTAACTGCTGCAAGCCACAGAGCCAAACCAGCACCCTTGAGCAGGACAAGGAGACAAGAGAAGAAGAAGGCTTTTCCCTGCAGCTCTCAAAATCCACAGATTGCCTCAACCACACTTTTTTGGTGAAGCCTGTCTCTCACCCAAAGGGACCCTTTTAAGCACTTTGCTCCCAGGTAATTTTCTTGCTTTCCTACCTCCCCTGCTCATCTTTCAGCAGCTCCCCAGGGACAGGCCATCTTCCCTCACCAGAAGGTGTACTCCCCAGATCCCTAATGAAGCATCCATTATCAGTTTTAGAATAGCATTTTAAAATGCCATGTCCTCTCCAAAGATCATAAACAGTAGCCCACAGCCCAGCATCCAATTAATGAATTAAGATGTGCAGCTTTACTGAAGAAAATTGTCGTCAGGCAATGAGAAAACCAGGCAGGATGAGAAAAGCACACACAAAACAAAACAAAAAACACACCAAAAAAAAAAAAAAAGAAGTGAAAGTGTTGACTCATATTTGTTATTAACTCAAGGCCTCAAGAGAACTGTGCTGATGTGAAAATTAGAAACTGAGGGAAAAACCTCATAAGGTAGAAGACAACAGCTCATCAAGACAGAGGATTATCCTGCTCCAAGGAGCAACAGAGACTGATGTTTTCCCCCATGACTGACCATGGTGTGACCAAGAAGAACATGCTGCCCTGGGGTGCTGAGGCTTGCATGCCACACATGTTAGGCTACTTATCCCCAGGGGTTAGACCTCACTCCCTTCTGTCACATTCACCAAGGAATAATTGCTGGGTACTCAAAAACCTGTATGCTCCTGCTTGCAATCCTCTGTGCATGGAAAAAGATGCCCAAACATTAGTGAACCAGTGGAAAAGAAGGCTCACAGTCCAGATGCTCAGGTGGCACTTGTGTGCCCCTTTCTTCTCACCACACTGCTGTTGTAGGTCCACTTGCCCGAACTTAAATACTGAGAAATGCTCAGTTCTGAATCTCAGAACCAAACTGTAATGCATTCATTTCACAGTTCAGATCAGCAAGTGTTCACATGTATTTGCTTTAAGCACTACTGCATATAGCAGGCAATTTGCTTCCTTACTTGCTAGAAAAAACCATTTCCATCCCCTTTTTCTCAGCACCTCAGCATGGGGATCATTTCCTTGAGCCACTGTGTGGTGGTAGCCCACCTTGCAGCAGCAAGGCAAGCTATGGCTTTCATTCTGCTATTATTATTCTTTCCATTTAGATCAGTTGATAGTTTTTTGCTTTTTGAGGAAATTCTAACTGAAAGCCTTCCCTGCTCTAACATGGCAGATGTTTCAGCACCTGTCATTGTCCCTGGGTATAACAGAAGATGTTAAAATGAATGGCAGGAGGGGGAGGAGGGCAAAACAAAAACAAACAGAAAAACAATGATTTATTTAAAGTCCCAAAGAGGGAAGTCTCCCAAATATCAATTTTGGGGGTTGGCAAAACTGAAGTCAGCCAAACAGAGTCCAAAAGAAACATTAAGGTAGAGAATTATTCTGTTCCAGCTACTGTCTAAATCTCAGACAGGAGGGAGCTTCAGGCACTCCTGCTGTTCTATTGCTGAAGTAGCAATTATCTTATCTCCCTTTCACAGTGCTATTATGCAGGCAGTCTCATTTGAAGGAAAGATGTCCTGAAATAAAAGATTTAAAAATACCCTTTTGTTCACAGGTTCCTTTTAAAAAGTGTTGTTTTGTTCTGTTTCCTTTTTAAAGCGACATTTAATTGACAAAGGAACCTCATCATTTGATTGAATTTAAGATTAGGTCATTAAACCTGAGACATTATTTTTTGATACGGTCATCCATGACTCTCCACCACAACATCTCATTTCAGCAGTGGTCATCATTAAAATCATAATTAAAATACTCTTCAGTATTTAAATATTCTTAAGAGTATTTAAATACTCTTAAGTATTTCAATACAGTAAAACTAGAGACAGTGTGATGTACATCAAAGATCACTTTATCTCTCTGCAGTCTATACATAGAAAGACTTGCCCTGAAGGTCCCTGCAATATTTGTGGACATTTCCCCTAGCCAGTAAACATTTCCCAGCACTTCAAAGTTAGTGACAGCTAAGCACAAGGATTCCTGTTCTCCAGGTTCATTCTGACAGTTTAACACCTAATACCTTTTGTGCAAAAGTCAGTTGCTGTCAGGGTGTCAGTAATCACAATCTCCATATAGCCTGGATAAATATAACACTGTGACAACTCTCAGTAGAACTGTGAGAGGGACCAAACCTTTTGGAGTAAGTATTTGAGGAAAAAAACATTATCAGATTAATCCATTAGACAGATGTATGTCAAAGAGAGCCTCAAGTATGTAAGTAGTATAGCTGAAATAAGAAGAAACTCAGTAATTCAGTTGTCCCATGTCCCTTGTTCCTTATCTGCTAAGGACAAGAAACATGACTTCCAATTTCACCTAAGCAGTCAGAATTCCTGTCAGCTGCTTTGCATAAAGTCAGACCAAACTCAGCCCAAACATTTTAGTCATCACTGAAATCCCAATTTTGTTAGGATCTGTGATGTACAACAAGGCATTATTATTGACCTCTCACATAACAGGTCCTTTAACTACTACAAAAAATGACTTTTCAGCATGGACACTGACAGGATTTAGAGAAGATAAATTTCCCTAGAAGGTGACAATACCATTCTGACCTTGACTGAGATCTTGATGCTACCTTTAATACAAATGACTACAGCCTTGTCTTTTTAAAAGGTGCAGATCAGCATGTGCAATGATTGTGGCACAACACTAAGCATCTGCTGAGCATGGTGAGATTAACCTCATGCCAAATGGTTTTCTTCCAGCATAGGTCAATAACTACAAAAGCTGGCTTTCATTACAACTCTTTAACCAGATGTTTTATATATTAAACTCTATTTTAAATATATATTAAATACTGTCCTGGTTTCTGCTGGGATAGAATTATTCATCTTTTTAGCAGCTGGCAAAGTGTTGTGTTTTGAATTTAGCATGAGAATAATGTTGATAACACACCAGCTTTTTAGTTCTTGCTAAGTAATATTGATACTAAATCAAGGAATTTTCAGCTTCTCATGCACTGACAGTAAGAAGGCTGGAGGGGCACAAGAAGTTGTGTGGGGATACAGCTGGGACAGCTGCTCTAAACTGGCCCAGGGATATCCCATACCACAGGGCAACATGCTCAGCATATAAACTGCTGGGGAGAGCTGGCCCAGGATCTCTGCTCAGGACATGACTGGGCATTGGACAGCGAGGGGTGAGCAATTGCAGCACCTCTTCTAGATATTATCCTCACCATAATCATCATCAATAATAATTTTCTTCCTTTTCTATCCCATTAAACTTCCTTATCTCAGCCCATGAGTTTTCTCACTTTTGCTCTTCTGATTCTCTTTCCCACCCTGGCTATGTGGTTCTTTGTTGCTGGATGGGGGTAAACCACAACAAATATTAATTACTGCAGTAGCTGTGTCTTCAGCTGCCTGATCATAGAAAGCCTTCTTCCAACATGCACTGTCTGGTAGACTCTCCCTAGAAGCAGTTTGCATTAGCCTATCATGATTTCTTCAGCTAGAACTTTGTTTAGGCCATTAGTTGGAGATCCCAGCATCTCAGCATTGTTCTCCCAGAGCAGACAGACTGCTTCTTTGTGCTCAGAGGTAATGATGAGCGAGGTTGCAGATGTAGCTTTGCTGCTGGCAAGGTACATATTTAGTAAATAGAATATATTGCTATGGTGGCATACCATAAGCACCTGGAACTAAATAACTGGGTCCCAGGAGCACAATGGCTTTACAGTTTGCAAATGCATTGTCAGTTGAAAGTGAAGCTTCAAGAGGAAAGTAGTTAAATAGGGGCTATTTTCATGGTATCCTATTGTTTGGTTTGAAGAAAAAAATCCAGTTCAGATACACTGCAATACATTTTCAGTTTTCCAACAATATTGAACAGTGAAACCCCATTCAAAAGCACCCACATAAAAATAAAATTTATCATGACATTCCAGCTTCAGAGCAGAATATGCGCTTAAGGGTACAAAGATTGATCTCTGAACAGCCAGCTGGTTGCAATATTCCTTGAGGTCTTTGCTAGAAAAGATGTTTTGCTGAAGAACAATGTAGTAGAAAATCCATACATACATTGTTGGAACTACCCAGCAAGTCTGACGAGTGAGTTTACTTGATTAATAGGAGTGCCTACCATGTTCCTCACTTGAGAAAATTGTAATTCTTCAAAACTCCAAGGTGTATCCTTGGAGTCTTCACTCATGGAATTCAGAAGCTGGCCAGTTTAACAGGAAGAGACTTCCTGTAACCACAGGTAGACCACAGGTAATTCAATTATTACTATGCTCTATTTAGGTATGCAGCTTATGAAGCAAAAAAGATCACCATGTCAAAGCTTAAGATAACATACAGACAACATCTGCAAGTCTGAATCACAAGCCAGAACTCCTTTTATCTCAAACAGAAGATTAGTATGTCTATTTAACAGACAAGGTATGGGAAAGACAGGAAAATTCTTCACATGAGAGGATTGCAATAAAGCCAGGGGAGGGTGGACATTAGGATAATTGTGATGACCATGCCGTGGAAGACATGTTCTAAAGGCTCTTGCTAAAATACTGTGCTGGGTTTTTTCCACACTCCTAATACAGAAGGAAAGGGAGCTGGATCTTCACATACTATACTCATCACATTAAGATTTTGTAATCAACTTTGGGAAATCAGCATAGAAAAGAATGTCCTGGTCAGAGTTTGCAATTCACGTAGGTGAACTATAACATCTGCTCCAGGATTAACTGGGAAATCTCTGCTTTCTTCTGCATTCCCTAGTCATTCTGCAGAGTAAATGTGAGCAAACATGATGTTAATTAGTGTGGATCCTCTGCGGCATGATCATGCACACTTATCAGAACTAGCTATCTCACTTCTGCCTGCTGCATGAAGGACAGGTTCTCTCTGAAGAGATCTGTTTTCCTTGCAGAAAAGCTGAAATGCTATGGTCTGTTTGCAGTAGTCTTGCCGCACTTCCTGTGTCAATAACTTAAAATCAGTCTTGCACCACCTTTTCAGGATGCTGAAATTCTCCAAACCCCCAGCACTATGTGTGGCCACTGTCATTTAGCAGAGATGTCATTTTCCATGGGCAAAAGTGGCAGCAAGCCTTCACTGCTCATTCAGACCAGACCTGCACATCACTAACAAGCTTCCTTGCACCAGCCTTGGACCCTTTGAAAAATGAAACCTCCCCTCACTTTTCTGCATAAGACTGCACTGAGTTGCCTTGATTTGCAGCCTCTTGTTCTGTCCTTGAAGAGAGCTGGTGTATGCCAAGGGCTACCCTTCCTCTTGTAATCCATAGGACAGACACCACAGAAGCTTGTGTGAGCTCAGTATTGCAGAGAGAAGGCAACATTTCATTGCAGTCCTTGACAGTCAAATTCAGACATCAAGGCTGAGCTTAATTTTTCGTTCCAGCTGCAGAGGAGCCAGTCTTGTGGCCATTGTCAACAGTGCAGTAGAACTCAGCGCTACAATTTCACTTCACAAAGAACACTCTGGACTTTAAAAGCCCAAATCTGGGCCCAAAGACTCAATGAAGTCCTTGTTAATGAAAAAGAGAGCCAAAAAGCTGACAGGACCCATCTTTGCAGAGCAATACCTTTCAGCAGGCTTCCATTCATTCTCCCATCCATACGTATGGATGCCCATAGCAAATGAAGGGCTGGACTGCAACAAAGGTTCAAGTCCCTTCCCTTTCTTTCCAAAGCAGGACCACCTGTACCACTGATGTCCCACTAATACCAAAGCCACTTTTTATACTCCTAGCAACTGATCAAGGCTGCCTATAAAGGATTTTAGGGTTTTTTTCTGGCCTAGGTTCAGTGGAACATTACACAAGTCTTCATATAACTGCCCTTACTTTGGTCATTGCTTCTCAAGAGCTAGAAAAGTGGGATTGCTGCTGTCTTCTTGCTGTTTAGTTTGCAATCTCAGTTCTCACTGCTTCCATTGCTGGCACAGTGGATCTTTATAGTGCTTCTGCCAAGGAGATTTACTGCTGTTGCTTCAGGGTCTGATTGAGCTGTTGGTAAACTTCCACCCTGCTCTCCCAGCTATTTTATAAGGACTTTCAGATTATCTTCTGGGCTCAGTTACTCTATTTTCATTCTATGCCAGATACAGAATTATCTGATTTTCCTCTACCCTTGATAAAACAGCCCAACAACTGATCTAATTTAAAAAAAAAATCTTTTTTGTACATAAACCAAACATAACAGAGGAATCCAAAGCATTACAAAGGAAGCAATCAATTCCTTTATATCAGGCACAAGCATTTTTCTTCCCCTAAGATCAGGGGAAAAAACATCCTAATCAGAAAAGGTCCATTGACCCTGCAAAAAAAATGGTGTAACTTCTACCAACTTTGCTTACTCACTTCAAACTCCAGCTTACCTCAATCATTCATCCCCTCCTTTGGACAAGAAACTTACAAAAGTTTAACAAATACTCCTTCTACCTCTTGGCTGACCCTAAATACGCATGCTAATGGAGGGGAGCAGAGCTTCTTGGAGGAAATGTCACATGAATCCGAGGTTCCTCCTCTGCAATTTGTGTGTTCGTGAGACATTGGGCTGATATGGCATCAGTAACACTGAGCATTGCAAGGTCAAAGCCAAAGTAACCCAAAGCCTGTTATTTTGCAATACATGATAACACAGCTTGGGCACGAGGAATGATGCTATCACAATGAAACTAAGCCCCAGAAGACTAGATGGACCTAAGGAGTTTATATGTGCCATATATGTAATAGTTAAAAACAGGTCATCTTATTTCCATTCGAATAATGGTAACAGCTGTTTTCATTGAGGTACTTTTATGTCTTGGTCCAAATCACTTGTAAAATTAATAATGCAGGTATTGGGTGAATTCAGGCTGTTTTTCACGATATTTTCAAATTTAATATTTAGCACTGCTGCACACATTATTTTAGTCTATGACTAATCCATAGGAACACTATACCTATTATATGGCAAGTGCAAGAGTAACTACTGAATAAGGCAGATTAAGTATGTTAGAACTACCTATCCAAATACATACTTTAGAAAGGCATATATAAGATTTATAAGCAGGGTATTAGATTTATAAGTAAGATATTAAAATGACATGGTTGGAGTGGGCTGGAGTGAAATGAATTTGAGATTTCTGGTACCTGCTTTTGTCTTGGTTCAACCACACCAGAGAGAGATTTTGAGTATAAAAACTGGCCAGGTTTGAGCTGTGTTTAGAAACTTGCCTGATAATTAGATGCAAAGGCTGTTAAATATATATCATTTTTCCACTGTGCAAGCATAAATTATTTCCTGTAATAAATTTTTCTGTACATGTTACTAGGCTGTATATAGATCAGAAATGGATATTTATAATTAGCCTGTATTTGTCTTCACCTCTATCTTTGTTTCCAATGGTTGCTATGGATAACTGTTCTTCCACCTCCTGTGTACTCATTTTGCAGGTCTTGTGAGTCGCACAAGCATGAATCCTCTCTTCCATCACATTCAGGATTGATACAGTGACCTGATGAAACAACCTCGGTGAAAATATGGGCACTACTGCAGTAAGCATTACATGTCTTGCCATTAAAGCTTAAAAAATCATTACAGTGTTCTGTGCCTTCCTAGGACAACTGCCTCAAGCAGTGTAGGCAAACTAAGAAATATGCAGACAAGAGAAATATTTCCAGGAGCTTGCCTCTTTTCTAAACTCGTATTTCCTGAAAATGCCAAAATATGTGCGAAGAACCATGCCCAATTGCTAAAAATTACAAAAATGTCCACTTTCATTTATATTAAGCCAAGATACCATAGCTCATTTCCTTAGACCGATGTTGCAACAGGAATCCATTATGGATTGATTTATTTCAACATATATCTGGAAATAGTACGAACTGCAGTGAGATACCTGCTACAAAATATTTTGCTGAGCAAGGAAGATTACTTTCAGCTCAGCACTTCATCTTTGAGAGACTGAGATCTCTCAAAGAGAAGTGGCCCTGTGATGGCCCAGCTGTATTGCTGCCAGAGGGATCTCCAGCCCTTCTCTGCAATGGCAGGATGGCTTCTCTTCTCGCCCTCCCAGCACCTGGAAGATGCTGAATGATAGCTGAGAGAGGAGGTTCATAAATGTGAGCATCTGACGTTGCTCTGTGCCATTAGAAGAGAGTGAACTTTTTCCTGGAGGTAAAAGTGGATTATTGGATTTATTGAAGGAGGGATTACGGATCCCCCAGTTTTCAGGCAATGTGCGTGACTCCCGGCAGAGGCCAAGCTTGCCCAGCGTGTAGCCACACAGTGCCTGGCTGATTGTCCGGCTCTGCCCCTCACATTGACCTGGCAGGGTGGATGGAGCGGCAGCTCCAGGTCACGGTGGCGGCTGCAATGGCAGCCTTGATCCCCGCCTGGCCCTGCCGTCGCAACATCCCATGCTGTCGGACCGGGAAGCCAACGTGAATTTTAGAAACCCCACGGGAAAGCGAGAGCGCTGGAAAGAAGCGCTACACCCACACCTGAAACTCTGACCCGGTGGGGCTCGTCTGCCCTGCACAACATTTCCCTCTGCACGTCTTCTCGCATCCCTCTGTCTTTCCGCCCTGCTGTTATCCTCCTCTCCTTCCTCATCCCTGTGCACATTTCTCCACATCCCCCTGGTCTCCGCATCCCCCTACACGTCGTCCCGCACCCTCTGCCCATGAAGGTTCGCAGCTCAGAGCTTCTCCCCGGTATCTGCCCCCGCCGGGGACCCCCGAGAGCAGCGGCAGCGGGGCGGGCTGGCTCGGCGCGGTGCGGGGGCGGCCAAGGGCGGCACGGAGCCGCGCTGCCGGACCGGCCGTCGGGGCAGGGCGGCCATGACGTCACCCTGCTGCCGTCCCCGGCGGGACGCTCGCCAGGAGCCGCGGCTGCCGCCGCTGCCGCCCGGAGCCGCCCCCGGCGCGGCGCAGCGCAGCGCAGGGCGGGTCCCGGCGCAGAGCCGCTGCCGGGAGCGCTGGGCCCGGGCAGCCGCCGCGCCTGCAGCTCTCGGCGGGGCCATGCGGATGGCGGTCGGTGCGGCAGCGGGCGAGGGGGCAGCGCAGAGCCCCGGCCCCGCCGCCGTGTCGCTGGGCTTGAGCGTGGCCGTGGTCTCCAGCCTGGTGAACGGCTCCACCTTCGTCCTGCAGAAGAAGGGGATCGTGCGGGCCCGCGGGAGAGGTAGGGGCCCGGCGCTGCGGTGGCCGCGGGTGGGAGCGCCGCTCCCGGGGCTTCCCGGCCTTCCTCCGCACCCCGCGACCCCCCGGTACCCTCCCAGGTGTGCGGGGCCTCAGCCCCGGCCCCGTGCGGGACGGCTGCCCCCGCCCGGGGCGGCCCGGCCACCCGCGGGGCCGCTCCCTCCCTCTCTCCCTCTCTCTCTCGCCCGCAGCCCTTCCCCGCGCTGCGGCGGCGGCCGGCCCGGAGCTGAGGGCGGCAGGGCTGCCCCGGGACCCGGGCGAGGAGAACGGGCACCCTCGGCTGGGCCGGAGCCTGGGTCGGGGGGCGGCCGGGCTGCCTGGTGGGCGGGACACCTTCCCGGCGTCTGGAGCGGGGAGCCGGCTTCAGTTTGTCACCTAAGCAAGCGTGTTTGACAGCAGAGGTCCATGGCTGGCTGGAGGCGCTGGGGAGGTGATCAATGAGCGGAGAGGCGGCAGGTGGGGGTCAGTCAGGGTGGATCGGCGCTGGAGAGCAGCGAGCCGTGGTTAACTGCGCATCAGCAACAGCTCCCTGATGTGCGCGCTGGTCTGTCACCCTGAAACACAGCACTGGGCACTTGGGTGCTGTCTGCGCTCCTGCCCGTACACAGGTTCTTCTTTTTCATGTGCTTGTGGCTTAGATAGAGTCCTGCCATGAACAGTACCAGCACATCTTGTTGCTTGTTTATTCCAGCGCTTCCGAAGACACACGCAAGTTTTATCAGTCATGTAGTTTCCACTTGAGAAGAGACAGACCAGTAACATAAAATAATTTATTTCTTATATTTTTCATATTGAAATCCCATGCCTCATTATTATTTCCTGAGGTGAACATATTCAGGAACTGACTGTGTTGTCTAGACAGTTTAGCCAAAACAAAGCTGTAAATTCACAAGTGTGAAGATCTTCTGAATTTTGTTTTGAAATTTGAGCTCCCCAAAGCATGCAGCTGAATGGCATGTGCTAGTTGCATCTTCATGCTTTGAACATAGGAAAATGCAATTTTAAAACATTTCTTTATTTGTTTTTAGTATCATACTTTTATGTAAGGGGAAGACTGTAAATGCAGGTTGCATCATGCCTTTGAATTGTATTACTGTGGTCAATAGCCATTTGTTTTTGTAGGTGATGGTATCTGTGTATGAGCATGTGTCCATAAGTTCTAGGAACTCTTTTTGATGAAAAATCCTTTTTAGTTCCAGGACAAGGTATTTTCTGTGTATACATTGCATGTATGTAAATATGTACGTATATGTACACATACATATAATATACAGATATATATATATATATATTTGTATTTGCATTTCCATTGCCTGCTGCATCTAGCATGTTCAGGGTGAATGCAGTGGAGCAGAGCAAGCTTGGAACTATGTTACTACAACCTGGCAGCCTGATCTAAAAAGTTTTTTTCTTTTTCTGCAATGACCTTACGTCTAAAGGCATCAGACAAACTTTTGTTTTGCAAGCATAGTCTCCCTTTCTCTCCAAGATGGCTGTAACCCATTTTGATTGTCCACAGAGAGATCACATTTGCATCATAAACACAAACCTTTTTTTTTTTGTAAGGGAAACAATGAGAAAACACAAGAGAAAAATAATAATTTTGCAACCCAAGGCAGCTGGAGGAAGTTTCCATTTAGAGTGTACTTACTCCTGAAGAGCTTTCAGTGGAGCACTAGGTTGAGTGATGGGCGTGTACCTGTTTTCTCAGTGCTAGCAGCTGTAAAACTTCCTGTTTTGAAGATATTACTGGTGTTTGTGCATCTTGCTGAGCCTTTTGTAGTTCTTTCTGTTGGCATGCTTGGTGAGGAGGCATCCAGGAAAATACCCTAGGTTTCTCTTTATTTCGTGTTGCGAAGCAGTAGGGATCTGCCCTGAATCTAGCACTTGGAGCTGTGAGTCTGAGATGGCCAGTGTCAAATGATGTCTTCTTTCCATTGTCTTCAGCAGGTGCTGTATAATTAACAAGGAGGCACTTCAAGTCTCTTCTGTCTTCTCTCTTGAATCAATAATATAGTATTGATGTAATTAGCAATTCTTGTCTAGTTAGAAACAGCAGTGGGTGACAAATATTTTGCAAAGTTACCTTACTTGAGTCAATATTTTCTATAATTTCTGCCCCCAAAAGTGTTTTTATTTTATATGCAATAACAAAAGTCTAAAAAATTACTACGCCCACTCTAAAGCTGGCCATTTTCATTAGTCATATTTCATCTCTTTTCAATTAATTGTATAGTGTGATTTCCAAGTGCTTAATACTTTATATGTCTCCAGAGTTAGTGATGGCTGTTTTTTCTTCCATTTGGGATTTCAGAGTAGGTACAATATTGCCTACTACTCCAGCAGCTTTTGGGAGAGGGCATCTTCCCCAATGACTGCAGTGTATTGCTAGAAAGAGGAGCAAAACACAGGAGCATGACTTGGTGCCAAGGCTGTGCTCAGAGAAGGCCATGCTTTCGTTTAGGAAGTGGTCATGAGCCTTGATGTTCTGCAGAAGCAGAACTTCTGTGGTGCACAGGCTCTACCTGAGCACGTCCTAAGGCAAGAGTTTATAATCTGACAGTGAAAATAATCACCCTCCAGTTTGGGAGGCACTAAGGACGATGCAGAGTTTTTACTCCTCATTAAAACAGTGAACTATGTTAGGAATTCAGAGGCTTCAGTTGTAGCACTTTCCAATGTTTAAATACAGGAGGATTGGGCGATGCAATGGTCTTGCCAAACCTGTGTGCCAAAACTGCCAAAACAATTTCTCAGCTACAATTTTTCTGATACAATTTCACTGAGGTTGTATTAGCAAACTAACTGAGCCAATTTATGGTCTGTTTCCATAGGTTTACAGTTCTAGAAGTGGTTCTAATTTTATGTTTAAATGTCACCCTCAGAAGCAGTTGGTGACATTTTGGATGCTTTTCTACACAATACTGCATTAGTGTCACAGAGGTGGTACTTCAAACTGGAAACCAGAACTTCTGACTAGCACATTGTCTTAAGAAGGTCTTACTTGGAAATAAGCCAAGTCCAAAACTGTTCTCTTTGGTTATTTTTTTTTAATCTCAGATTCAGTTGCCTTGAAGAATAGATTTAAGATTAAGGTCTTTAATAACTGAGACTGTTGTTTCATAGTTCCAATATTGTGATTTCATATTTTTCTAATACATTTTCCTATACTTCCAGGTACTTCATACTTAACTGATATAGTATGGTGGTCCGGCACTATTGCAAGTAAGTATCTTAAAAAGTTGGTTTTTTTTTAAAGACAGCTTTGCTTAGATGGTGATAGGAGACATCAGGAAATTTGGGTTTTCATCTTGAATCTTACACTTCCTTGTCATGAAATTTCCATCCCCAGAAATATTCCACTTTTAGTAAACTCTTACCATGGCTACCATGCCTGGTGGTGTTTGCAGAGGCAAAGAGCTGGGACAAACATGAGTCAGCCATCTTTCCACATTTCCAAACCATTTGGTACTTGCAGCCCTTGGCAGCCACATGCAGGAACCCAGCTCTGACTCTGGGTTCCTGCTTGGTTTGTGTCTCCATATTGCAGTGGCCAGCTCAGTTTTTAATAAAAGCCAAAGCTGAATTAAAAATTTTTGCTCTTTACAAAAGGCTTCATTGAGCACATGTTATGTTTTAGATCAGAAAGCATTTAACCAGCCTCATTAAAAAAAAACCCCAAAATTCTTTTGGTTTCTTGTTCAACAGATACAGTTTCAGTTTGCTTTTAATCGGCAAGATTAATGCAGAGCCTTCTGTGGTGCTGATATGAGATCAGTGTAATTTTACCCTTAATATCTTTGTAACTCTGCTAGCACCAAGTTCACTCTCTGATGTGAATCTGGAGCATGGGGAGCAACTAGCTTTCTCCTCTTACATAAGCCCTGGTTCTATCCACAAGCTTAGAATCATACACCACTTTTAGATTCTAATCCAGCCTTTTATGAATTATTTGGAAAGTTTTGATGCTGTTTCTGAGAAGTATATGAGTCCAGTTGTGCCCCTGGTTTTGTGGCAGCAAGGTAGGTCTCTGACTTCTGGTTTTGCTGTCTTAAAGCTATGCAAAAGGAATGAAAACCAACAGATCCCATTGAAGGACAAAGATCACAGCAAGTGTGGAAGCCAACAGAGCTTCAGAAGAAAAGTTCTCAGCTGATTTAACCTGAGTTTAAGTAGTTCTTTGACAGCTTCCTCCCCTGACAGGATCACTACTGCCTAAGTAAACGTAAATCTGTGCATCAGTCACTGTTTATCACTCCTGAGGCTCCCATCTGTAATCTCTAAGCAGAAGGAGTTAAAAAAGGGAAGTTTTATTACAGGCCTTATCTTGGTGAATCAGAGAAAACAATTTCATGCTTAAAAGAGCTGACTAAATTGAAAGAAGGCGAAACAGCTGAACGGAATGGCATCAGTTGGCTTTTTTCCAGTAGCTACATGCAGGTATTTCAAAACAAAACCTCAGTAGCTTTACTGAGGAACTGAGCAAGAAGAGTTGTTTGTGGCTATTACAGACTCAGAATGGCACCACAGTCACAAACAGCAATAGCAAGGGCCAGGTAGGCACCTATGGGATGCAGAGAAAGGTGCTGTGTGGGGAGAGGTGTTACTTGTGGAATTAGCAATGGCCCCAGTTATCTGGGTGAAATGATAACAGCTGACATCATTTTCTCAAGCAGAGAATTTGGAAGTTGGATGAATAACAAAAACCACATAAACTCTGTCAACTTGTTCTCATGGTATTTGTTCAGATGGTGAATAAGTGTTTCTGTGTTGGCATGCTGACTCAGCATAATGCTGCCCAACCATTTGGGGGCCCTGGGATCCACTGGATTACTGAAGACTTCAGAGGAAGGGCTGCAGATTCTGCTAAGGGACTATTCCTTACTCTGTAGTCAAAAGAGTGATTGCAGCATGTGTACAGGTATTTCAATGAGCATTAAACTAATTAATTGGCTAATTAATTAGTTTCAGTGGAGGTTTTGATAGCAGAAGTGATGTGTCTGGTTCTTACAGTGAAAACATCTGCATTAGTGTATTATAGATGGGGAGTACACTTGTGAAATGCATCTCCTGTTTGTCACCACAGATTGAGCTGTATTTCACATTTCATAGCAGAGTTGGGGCTCCTGACCTGGTCTTTTAAATGAAACTAGGTTGGAAGATGAATTCTGGGAACATACTTAATGTGCTTGATGCATGTGAGCTGCAAATAGACTTTAAGTTAGTGGGAGCAGGCTGAAGTTTGTCTGAAATAAAGCCCCTGACATGCCTAGAATAGATATCTTTTGCTGTTCAGGTCTACTCCTGGTCTCCTTGCTAATGGAGACATGCCAGTTTGCATCAGGTTTTGTGTTGCAGTAACTTGGAGGGTACTGGTACTTGTTTATCATATTAAAAGCTTGGTGTGCCTTCAAGAACTGAAGCCATGTCTTGACTTACAGCACTGAGGAATTTCTGTTCAGAAAGGACTGGATAGTTTGGCAGCCTACCTGGATAGGTCCTCAGAATTGGGTAGATGGTAACAATCACTGAGATTCTTTTTTTAATTGGTGTTAACTAGTCCTGGTCTGTCGTTTGTGGTGGTAAGAGACCGTTACTACTACTGGTTACTGCTACATGGTGGTATGGAAAATCTCCAGTAAGTTCAGTTGCCTAACAAATATGTTCCATTTGACTGAAGCTTCAGAAATCTACTTTGTGGATTGATGTTGGTGCAATCTGTTAAGAGTTCTACCAACAGAAAGTTCAGACACCTGACCTCCAAAAAAGCAACCTTTTGTCCGAGTCATTTGGAAATATGTGTAATCTGCAGAAATGCAGAGTGCCAGCTGTGCACCATTCTCCATCCAAGATCTGCCCCAATGCCTTCAGATGCCTTGAAGATAATGCCAGAGTTGCTGCATAGATCTCCAAACAGCCTGAGGCTGATAACTGAGTTACTCTGTTCCCAGGGAGAGGGACATCACCACTGTCTCTTGTGCCTTCAGAATGCTGCTGCTCATCAATTTCTCTGTCTCACTCTCGCACATAGAGAAAGCCTCAGTGAATTTAATTAGTATAATTTTTCCACACTCTGCAGTTTTGCAAGTTTTTTTATCTCCTTCAGATTTCCTGTAGGTTACACAGGTCTTCAGCTCTACTGATAATGTGAGCTAAATTGGTAAATTAATTAATGTTTGCAGAGTGCTTTGCAGATGTAAAAAATTGGATGATAGTAATGATATTTGATAGTTGAGGGCAGTGCCAGCCTGAGCATAAAGACATCTTGGATTCTTGAAATGTTTTTAAATGCTGATAATGGCTTTTAACAGCAACTGGAAATTTGAGCTGTATGTAATTTGTGCTCAATCTCAAGCTTCTTGCCAGTTACCACAGACTCTGTAACTGTGCAAGTATGTTGACCTATTATAAACTTGCCAGCACTTGCAAAACCATCTAGCTTTTATTTTTTAACTGAAAATTTGAACACATTAACTGTTATCACAGCTGTGATGTGCAATACTGTGGTATATCTTGGAATTTGCTTTTACTTGAGGAAAGAAAAATAAGGTTGAGGCTGTTACTGTGTCTTGTCAGGCATGTTCTTTTTACAGTTGTCAGGAATGACTTTGGGTGTTACACAGTGTTATTAAAAGTTGATGTAGTATATTGAAGAGCCCTTATGCATGTGTTTAGTGTTTCAGTAGAAGATTCCTCAGCACTGTCTTTATTTCCCCCAAAAAACTAACACTGCTGTTAGCAACTATAATCAAGTACATTTGTTTTACATGAATGCGCATTCTAAAGATGAAACCATGGATTATATATACTTTTACCCCTCCTCATACAAATATTTGAGTGTAATACTGAGATTATAATCCATGACAGTTTCTAATTCATAGTTTTATTTATATTTAACTAAGAGAAGTTACAAATGAGATTACTTACTGTGCCCACTTGGATATTCTCGCGTGACAAATATAAATCCTGTATTAACAAATACAAAACTATAGAAAATTTCCAGTCATTTTGATTATGTGCAAAATTAACAGAACTAAGCAAATTGTAACATCTGTTTTCCAGTTAGGTCAGTCTTTCACAAACAGTATTGGGCAAGTTTTGATTACTTATTTTTACAAAGGGGTTTAAAGGCTTATTTCTGGCTCTCTTGACAGTGGCACTGGGTCAAATAGGGAATTTCTTGGCCTACACTGCAGTCCCAACTGTGCTAGTGACGCCCTTGGGAGCTCTTGGCGTTCCATTTGGGTAAGAGTTTGCTTTTCTTGTTCTTATCTGGATGTCATTACTGCATAAAAAAATGTCAGATGGACTCAGTGCTCACTGGAGGTCCACTGAGACATGTCAGGCTTATGGCTGTACATCATGTGTTACAATGCCATCTATTCCTGTTTTCCCCGGGAAAGCATGGCTGTGGGAAGGCAGTGAAGATGGGTTTTCCTGAGTATCTTCTGCTTTTAGCTCTTACTATGATTTGGAACAGATAAACATTTTTTTCTTCCCTTTTCTGTGATTGTTCTGGACTTTTCTGCCTATTCTCTTTTTCACAGTTCCCTTACTATGTAGATCTTTCCTTTTGTCTCACAGTCTTTCTCTACCCAGCTATCCACAGCCCACGTGTGTTTATTGATGCTGATTTCATTTCATTGGATCTGGCCTCTTTCCAAGGAGGAAAACTCAAGGGAGTTCCTTGCACATGCATGCCCCCAGCGTCTTAGAAGTTATTTTTGTGGGAGGCACAGAAAAGGCAGTGAGTTTAAGGAGTTTAATATGTAACTAATGTTTTGTGAATAGATGAACTACAGGTGTGGAAATACTGCAGTGAAAAAGCACAAGTCTTTAAAAACAAAGCTGTGCATTACCTTGAGATTTTTCTGTTGCCTTCACTGGTCATCATCTTCAGAGTGTAGATGGCATTGCTTCATGTCTGTCTTTAGCTCTATCACTATGAAGCACACTGATGGTGCTTTAAGTACCACCTATTATTTTATCCTAGGCCACATATTTTGCTCACTTTGGTCAGCTAAGTGTCTGAGCCCAGCCCTGGAATCTTTGTAACCAAAGGTCACTTTTATCCCGTGACTGCTTAGCACCTGTAAAATGGGGCTTTGTGACAGCTCACCAGATTGGTAGTGGGTAGATGCCTCGGGGGTCAGATGTCTGGTTTGGGGGGTTTCAGTTGTTTGGGGAGAGGGTTGAGGGGGTGGTGTGGTTTTGTTTTTTGGGGTGTTGTGGCTAGAAGTTTTGTGGGGGTTTTTGTCTTGTCTTGTTGTGTTGTTTTGGGTTTTTTCCCCTAAGGTCAGATGTCAAGGATGGAGTAAAACTGCAAATGAATAAATCTTTCCTCAGATGTCAGAAATAAATTTTGAGAATTCATCAACATTTGATAATATTCCTTTAAAAGGGAAATTCATATGGCAAAGCACCTGTTAATTAATAATAATTAATAATGAAACATTATTAACAGGATGTAGTCAAACTTCTGTTTTTCTTCCTCTTTTCAAAGGTCCATCTTAGCTTCTTACCTACTTAAAGAGAAACTGAACATTCTTGGCAAGCTGGGATGTTTGCTGAGCTGTGCTGGGTCTGTTGTTCTCATTATCCATTCCCCGAAGTCCGAGAGTGTAACGACTCAGGCTGAGCTTGAAGAGAAGCTTACAAATCCAGGTAGTTTGTTTTTTCATTAATTCATAATGATTTTCTGAGGTTGAGCAGGAGCACACTTGAGGAAGAGGCTTACCACTTCTACCAGGTAGGGAAATTGACTTATGAAGAAATCATGATGTGACAGAGGCAGATCAGTACAGGTTTTGTGTAAGAAGACTATGCCCCGCTCTTCTTAGAACTTGGCATATTTACTGGGATGTGTGTGCAGAAAGGAAAACATGGATACTTTTGAAAACATTATCCTGCACAGCAAGCTCAGAACAATGGCCAGTTGAACTTGTAATTTTATAACATTATGAAAGACTGTATCTTGCTATTTAGAGATGAAAAGTGTAAATCTAGGGCCTCAGTTTAAGTTGTTTTATACAAAAACGAAAACATACTGTCTTCTCTCCTTTATTTGTTCATGGTTTTTTAATTAAAAGTTAATCCTAAATACCAGTTATGTTCCCAGATTTATTTGCACAATAAAGGTATGTAGAAATAGGCTGTTGAGACATATGCTGAAATGCCTGTTCTTTCTCACCAGCTGCTGGAGGACACATACTGGTACTAATATGTTCCAGGCCCATTTTTGTTTTTCTTGCTTAAGCGCTAAACTGCCAACTATTGTTTTTCTTGTACTTGCTTGAAGTGAGAGAAACTCAAACCTAATAACATCAGCTATTCAAAAAGTCTGCAAACAAAGACAAGAAAACAAATACCTTGGTCTGAGTTTACCATTTAAATCTGAACAAAGAGCATTGGCTCTGTATTTTTTTTAAACTCTAAAGCATGAAATGTTTTTCACTGATCTGTGTACTGATTGTATAATGTAAATAATATGGCCTCATGTTTGTTCTAACTGTCCCTACTCATGTGCTCACCTTAAGGAGATCTAACTTCATGTTTAAGCTCTTTGCTGGATCTACACACTGTGCTTTAATGAACTGTTTATGAATGAGGTGTTATCCTTCTGTCAGTCATAGGTGACTTTAAGGAGTATAGTCCTAATGAAAAAGAGAACAAGATTTTTAAATAGCCATCTGAAATCCATTTCAAATGTGCCACAGTGTGTTATTTTCTACATGGTTATTTGTTTTTCCCAAAGAACATGACAACATCATCAGTTGTTGATGCCAATATTTCAGGAAGCTCAGTGATTTGGATCTATCTTCAATAGCAAATCTTAATTGTGATGTGTACCTGAAAGTCACTTCTAGGACATGATTTGCCTGCTAAAATCTTTAGAAGACCAAGAGTTCTTATCTTGATATTTTCTTGTTTTGTTTTTGTTTTCCAGTTTTCGTGGGTTATCTCTGCATAGTGCTGCTAATGCTTCTCCTGCTTATCTTCTGGATAGCTCCAGCTCATGGACCTACTAATATTATGGTTTACATCAGTATTTGCTCTCTGTTGGGCAGTTTCACTGTTCCCAGCACAAAAGGCATTGGGCTGGCTGCTCAAGATATCTTTCACAATAACCCATCAAGTCAAAGGGCTCTGTACCTCTGTCTGGTACTTCTGGCAGTATTAGGATGTAGCATTATCATTCAGTTCAGATACATCAATAAGGCACTGGAGTGTTTTGACTCCTCTGTGTTTGGTGCCATCTACTACGTTGTGTTTACCACCCTAGTCCTGCTGGCTTCAGCCATCCTTTTCAGGGAATGGAGTAATGTAGGAGTCGTAGATTTTTTGGGCATGGCTTGTGGATTCACCACGGTGTCTATTGGAATTGTTCTTATACAAGTCTTCAAGGAATTCAACTTCAACATTGGAGATTTAAACAAACCTAACATGAAGACAGATTAAAATATTTTTATGGGGAAACTGGATGGCTCAGGGAAGGATGCAGAGCTGTTCATTTCTAGGTCACTATTTCAATTAGGATTCAGGTTGGTAACTACCCTCTGACAATTTGGTGGCCTATGTGAAATGAACTGGAGGCCTCCATCCAGTTTCAAAGGAACAGCTGTCCATGTAACCCAGTCAACACAATAATTGACCTTAATTGGAACTACTAATTGAGTCAGCATAGAGACTGATGTATTTCCTCACTGTAAAAGGTAGTCCATCAGAAAAGCTCTGTGAATATTCTGACAGACCTGTGTGAAAGCTTGTATTGTGACTTCTGAGGTACCATTTCTGTGGGCAGAGGACATCAGTTTCTAATGCACTCAATCTGATACCTTTCATCATAAGTGATGTATATCTTAAAATAAGGGGGGAAAAGTAAGTGGAACAATTTGTGAATCTCAGTATAGCAATGTCTTCACCATCAAGGCTGTGAATTCTCAGACAAATGTTGGTTGGATCACGGACTGTAGATTTGTTCTTTTTAGTGACTGTCTTGGCAACTTTGTCTGCCATGCGGTGAAGACACAGGGAGTTGTAAATGGAGTTCTCTATACGGAGCAGTGGACCCTTAAATATCTTTCACTAATTACTTATCAGCTCATGGTAGTGTCCAGGTATGCATTTTTCTTTGTAACTTACATACATTAAGACATACTGCATTCATCTGAGAGTTTTTAATTGGGAGCAGGTAGAAAGACTGTGAAGGATGTGGAAATGATGCACAGGCTTACTGCCTACATCGTGGCTTATTTGTAAGCAGCTCAGAACTGTTTCAGTGCCTTTGCAATCAAAAAATACTGCATAATTTTGAATGTATTTGTTTCAGATGGCCTATACTGGTTTAATAATTCCATTTCACTGTCTACAGTATTGGACTATATTCAAATTCTAAACACATAAAGCATCTAGAAGGACCGTATGTTTTTGGAAGAATTTACAAACCTGAACTGAAACCCCTGGATGCCTTGACAGCTTCTGAAAAACTCATAGTCCTAATGGGAAGAGGAGTGTTGAAATCAGTCCAGCATACCTTTATTTTAGTGACTAAATGCAGGAGACCATTTTGTTGAACAGCTAATAAATAGAGACCATTAAAAAAAAAAAGTAATTTAAAAGAGAGAGGAGCATGAGATTTATCATAGCTCAGAAAAGATGGTCTAATGTTCTTGTAATGTGGGAAAAGGAGGTTAAAGACTGAAAAAACTAAAGCATTCAGAGAGTTTTAGGTAACTGACAAGGAAATCCATTCAGATCAGTAATTCACAGACTTATGTGAACACTTTGGTTGTAATATTTTGGCAAGTAGTACAGACAGCTTAAGCTACAATGAGGATGACTCCAAACAGCTCAGTTTAAACCATTTAGAGAATATTGATATGTTAAAGAATGAAATAGTTAATTTCATATTCTACTTATATTTGGTAGCAAAAACATAATAGGTCAAAAAGTTGAAAGCTTGAAAAGCAATGAATGTTTGTTTCTGTCTAAGTACAAAAATGGAAGAGTACAGTGGAACTCAACATCTCTAGATGAGAACATCTGAGAAAATAGAAAATCCCAATGTGATTACAAGGCAGTATTTTATCAAGAAATCATGAATGTAACTTTGTAGCTGCCTGACAGGACCATGGATGTTGATTAGTGGGGAGTAGTACTGTCTGCTCTTGTGATGTTTTTTGTTGACCTGAATTGAGGTTTCCTTAAAACTCAGCCTCCATTTTCATTTAAAATGAATGCTGTAAGCCCTACTAATGGCAGCAATAATTGCAAAAGTGAATCCAAAAGATTTAGTGTTCTGAAGGACTGTTCTGAGGGAGTAAGAGCCCTCCTATGTTATTTGCAAGGTTGTTTTAAAACTCCTTATTTCAGGGAATGGCTCTTGAGTTGGCAGAAATGCACATTGTTGCAGGCCAACACACAGTAACTGGGTATCTTAATGAAATGGAGCAGCTCTAGCAGAGAAAAGATCATCTTCATGAATTTTCAAATATTGTGCAAGGTTTTTAGAAAGTCTGAGAATTGTAGATGAGGGTAATTGGGCTATGAAATCTGGTTAAACAGCATCTGTCCATTATTGATTGGAAGATGGCATCTTGGTTCTCAGCAAACATTCATATTTTGTCATATTAATTCCCCTTTTTTTTTTTTTGATTGAACCTGGAATTGCATATAGGTTATGAGACCTGTACTAGCCTACTTTTAAAAACAATGTTATCTCTTTTCTGAAGCAGTCAAGTTGTCTTTTCAAAATTTAGCTTCAGAGTTCATGAGTTGTATGTTGGTTTTGTATTAGCCTTTAATCTCTGAAGACTTCTCTGAAAATCTTTAGGTCAGAATGGAAATTATTGTGGTCTCATCTTACTCCTTCTTTGGCCATATTTGTTTGTCTTGGTTGGTTTTAAAATTAATTCTTAATTATTTATAAAGTGCCTGTCCTAGTATGTTAGATGCATATGCAAATTATTAGTAAATGTTAGATTCAGAAGAACTTGATTGCCCTGTTAAACCTTGACATTTTCTGCACCACACGAAGTTTACTTGGTAAGTGCTCACTATGCAGAGGAAGAATAAAGTAGCAACCATGTTCTGTGGTCCTCTGACCATTGTAACCACTGATAAATATCAGCACAGTTTTCTTCTCTTCTCCCCAGCTGCTCCTCATCTCTGATGAGCTTTCTAGAAATGTCTAATTAACCTTGATGTTTAAAACAAAGACGTCAAAAGCCAGCACATAAGGTGAAAGAAATTCTCGTGGCCTTGCACATCATTTATATCTGCAGCCTTTTACTTCTTGAATGCTAAGTAACTGAAAGCTTTATTTTTGCTACTTTGTTCAGTGTGTAGCAGTGTTC
Organism: Fringilla coelebs; assembly: GCF_963513975.1. NCBI lineage: Eukaryota > Metazoa > Chordata > Aves > Passeriformes > Fringillidae > Fringilla > Fringilla coelebs. The sequence continues at coordinate 33,554,450 of NC_140029.1, forward strand.
TTTCAAGTTCTGCTGTACCTGGATCTGGTTCAGTTCTAACTTTAGAAATGTATTAGCATTTTCTGTTGTCACTGTTGATAGGATTCTTTCCCCCTCCATCCCACGCCCTCCCCTTTCCAGGTGTCCTACCTTTTTTAGTCCCGTTGCTTTTCTGATTTAAAAGGAGGCATTGCTGAATTTGAATTTTAGCTGTTCCCTCTTTTTTTTCCACCCCTGTGACAAGTAAGCACTTTGAATAAGACAGATATCCGAGTTCCATCATCTCAGGGAGCAAATGTGCATAGTTGTCTCCTGAGCTCTGGCATCCCTCGTGGGTCTGCCCTTTTCACTGTTCTCATTGTGTTATATGCATTGATAGCTGCAAGCCAGAGGATTTCAGTTCTGATTCCAAAGTAGAAGTGGGAGAGGCTACACATAGAAAAAGTGGATTCATTACAGTGGTGGAATGCATTTGAATTACATTCAAATCCACAGGAAAGGTGTTTCACTCCTTATGTCTGACTTCTCTTATACTTGTCAAACGTATTTACTTGGTACTCACTTGAGGATAGCTCTTTGATCATTATCCCTTCAGTGTATGGAGGATTTGCATTTGTCAGTCACGATCTCTATTAGGTGTCAAACACAAAAATCCCTCAAATGTTCAGTAGGAGAATAGAAACCTTTTTGATACAACCAAAAAACCACATTTGTTACACTTCAAGTACTTCTGTAAAAAAAGAAAAATATCTAAACAAGTTATCTGCTGTATTGACTTTCCAGGACTCTGTATGTGTAAATAGAGCCTATTTATTAGTGAGCTGCAACTAACATTAATAAGAACCTGTCATACCACAGTTTGACAAGTGAGGCTTCCTATTAATAATATTGATTTTATCAGAACGTGTATTTTTCTGAAGTAACTAGCACTGAAAAATCGAAACACTGGATTAAGTTGTTGAAACAGTTGAAAGTACGGTTTAGCTTTCATTTTATTTTTAAAAAATACAGGGTTTGTATTTGAAGAAATTTGGGGTTAATAATTAGGGGGGGCTTTAAATGGGAAGTTGCTTGCACATTGTACCCCCCCTCACATTCTTGTTTCATAAATATAAGACATCAAGGATTCTACAGATATTCCCTGGTTGTCTTGAGATGGTGTAACTACTGAAATTTTACTGTTAAATCAAGCATTTTCAAATGTTTATCTGTTACCTGTTATCTTTGTAATAATTCTTTGGTGCTATCTGTGGGCTTACAGAATGTAGATTTCTAATGTGTACTGTTTTAGGCACCAATGTTGTCAACAGTTATCATTACTAGTGCCCCAGTGTATCAGACAGCAATGTTGAAATTTTACAGATTAAGAAATTTCTTTTTAAAAGCTGAAAATAAGTTTGGCTTTTCTTTATTGTTTGTGGTTGTGTTGGGTCCTTCCATGTCCACATCCCTCCCCAGACAGTTGCTCTATAGAGTGGAAAATATTGGAAAAGATTACACAAAAAGGGTATTTTTAAGTCTTTTTTTTTTAACTGTGGAACTTTCTCTTTTTTTATCTTTTTTTTTTTAATATTCCTTTTTTTTTTTCCCAGAATGTAAAAAGTAGTTCTAATGGGATATAGGGAAAAGGTAGTTGGCAACAAAAATACAATGTCAGGTTTGGTTGCTTCAATGCTCTTGCAATATAGTTACTACAGATTACATAAAAACAGTTTATTTTATTAGCTTCCAAATAATGTATATATAGATTTGTTAATGGCTTACAAGTCAAGCTTACTCTCTTTGCTTTTTAAAAAATAGTTATAGGCATGTTGTATTTGCCTTGTGTAAATTATAAAAGGCTATTTATTAAGTTTTCTGATAACTAATCTATTTATTAACCTGTATTGTTTTAAAATAAATGATTTATTTCTAGCTCAATGCTTGTTTTGTGACTTGTTTTTAACAAATGGGGTTGGGGGCAAATTAGGTTCCTACACACTGCTTTACAGGCTAATTCCAATTTGTAAGGCTAAACTAGTTCCATTACCCTTTCATAAAATAGCAGCTTTGCTTTTGATCAGAATAGCAGATTCTTGCCTGGGTACAGATCAGTTGGCCTACAGAGGGCTCAGTTGCCCTATACTGGTATCTACCAGTCTTAATGTCTTCATTGGACTAAAGCTTGCTCACAGGCAGAATGAAGACTTCTCTGGCAAAAATGTTTGCTGGGACTTGAGTCACTTCAAACTGTGTATTCAGGGTTAACATGTGCTCTGTTCCTGCATTGCTGTACACTGGTTACTTGCTAGAGCTTCTGTTCCAAGATTTACTGCTCCACAGTTGGGTGTGCATCAAGTGGCAACAGCTGTAAAGAAGTCTGTGTCACCAGTCTGATTTACTCTCTGTCATAATAGCTCTCTGTAGAAAGAATTGCTTGGAAAACTACAGTGATTTCCCATCTCATTCTTCATCTGAAATTCCTTGCCCCTCGTATCAGGTAATGACAAATACATAACTTAGAGTCTCTGTGCGTGTCTCTTAGATTTTGGTTGGCTGGGGTTTTTTTAATGGTGGGATTTATGATTAAGAACTGTGCATTTGTGTTTTAGGGGATGCATTGATATTATTGCCAGTCAAAATTCAAGGTTATCTTTAAACAAGGAAACTAGCTCCTCAGTAATATTAAATGTATGCAGTGGAAAAGATGGGTGTGGATTTTTTATTGTAATTTTATTTTTAAAGGTATTTATGATCTTAATGAAATGTACAAAGATAGACCAGAAACCTTGAAAGGCTTTCATTTCTTCATGCAGCATCTCTGATTTTTAAGTAGGTAGGATAAGGAGTCTGTATGTTGTTAGGAAGAAAATTCAGCTACCCTTATCTTGTGCATGTCAGGAGCTAGGCCTCTAAGGCAGCAGCATTGTGGTAAAGGCAAATGTGCTATCTACACCACTGGTGTTTTTGAAAGTCTGGGACATAATCAATCCTAAGCATATTTATCTCAGCAACACGGTTAATATATCTAGCTCAGCATTGCAGTTCATACTGGAAGAACATTAAAGACAAAAATCTCATTGTGTCAAAAGAAAAAAAATTTCTGTTGATTTTTTTGAGGCTTGTTCTACAAATTAAGGTCTTCAGCAGAGTCCCTTAAGTTCCTTGTGACACTGTAGATGTTGCACAAATAGACTCACAGATGTGGTTTTTGTTCTGCTCAGCTGTCTTCACAAAATACAGCAGGAAAGTAGTCATCAGAGACCCTGTTAAAGCTTCCTCAGGTTGTACAGGTGTATTTTTGCCCTTTGCCCTTTTAAATTTTACAAGATATTTATACCCATAGTAGATACTAAGCCCTAAAAAATCTGTCCACAGCCACGCAACAGGACCTACGTTGACTGCTCTCATTCAATTCCTTGGGCACAAGGATGCTTTGTGCACCTGCATTGCCCTATGAGAACAGGTTAAATTAGGCAGGTTACAACCATTCTCATGCTTGGAGTTCTTGCCAGATGCTCAGCAAACATGCCTGAAATACTGTGCTGTTGTAAATTACTCTGAGATAGTTTGAGTATTTTCCGTTACTGAGCACAACCCCTGGCTCTGAAATAAATATTTATTGTGCCAAATTGAAAACATTGAATTTGTACTTTGAACAGTTGCATGTATGTTAAGCAGAACTAGCAGCTGTAACACAAGAGGGGATTAACAGAACAACTGAAGTTCCACAAATGTCTAAATTGCTTAGAGGTTAATATTAGAGTTAATATTTTCAGATATTTATTCAAAAATGTTTTAGCTTGGTTGTCAGGTGTTTTTGAAGGGAGGAGAGCAGAGGGAGACGAGTGGAAGGGGAAGACTAAATTGACTTGCTTCGGACATTTAACTCAGGAATATGTACACATACACGCTATCAGCATTTGGCATGATCACAGCCACATGAATTTCTTCAGCTCCTTTAAGCTTTGAACCTAGCTATCAGTATTTAGTTGCTTCTGTTTATACTGTACTGGTTTAGGTGGCACAGGTTTTAATCTTTCAGTCCATTTGAGAAATCATTTTCACCAGCTGTTAACGTTTTCAAAGACTTCACAGTTTTGATATCTTTTGGTAAAACAGAAAAGCCAGTGTCTTACTGTGTCAGTACATAGGTAATTACTGTAAATTGCTTAGCAGCTTTTTTATCTTAAAGTCTATTTTTATATATACATACACATATAACACTCTTTTGTAAGTGCAAAGTTAGTTCATGTCAAGAATACTAGATTAGTTTTATATTGGGGAATGGAATGTTGCCTTAGAGAATAAAATAGGCCTAACATTATCCATGTGCTTTGGGTGGTGTAGAAATGTAATTTCTTCAGAGCGAGGGACATTTTTAATGAGATGTAACACAGCGGGTAACATGATGAGGAGTGGCTTTGTCATGGGTCTCCCACAAGGGAAAGCCAAGATTGGTTTTGTTTCCATGTCATTCCATGTGTTGCAAAAATGAAGCAGCTGCTTGTGCAGACTGGGATAATGCAAACACAAATCCTGAGAAGACTCAAAAAATAGGAACTCACTAAGGGATGTGACAAAACTGTCATGGTTTAAAGAGCTGCATCTTCCATGTGGAGATACCACAGGTATTTTGGCAGTGTTGGTTGTTCAGACTTCATGTTACAAGGCAGCTGTGTAAAGCATACTCAGATAGTCATGAAGAAACCTGAGAACCCTCTGAGCCTGATGCTTGTTATGACTTTCAAAGACTCTTTGTGTGTGAGAACAATTATTTGTCTAACTGCATTTATGCATTTACTTTGTATGAGATTAAAGCAGTTTGGGTAAAGCAGTGCTGAGAGTGGATGACCTGGATTAAATTGATTCATTAACCGTTCCCTTTACCTGGCCCAGTAAAATGTCTCTCTCCCTTATGGCAAACAGCTTGTGTTTATTTCAGCCTGCAGAAGAGAAGGCTTCGGGGTGACCTAATTGCAGCCTTCCAGTACCTGAAGGAAACTTATAGGAAAGATGGGGCAAGACTATTTAGGTAGTGACAGTGCAGGAAGGAATGCTGTCAAAGTGACAGAAGGTATGTTTTAGATTAGATATTAGGAAAAATTCCATACTGCGAGAGCGAAGAGGAGCTGAAACAGGCCTAGAGAAGTTGTGGATGTCTCATCTCTGGAAGTGGTAAAGGCTAGGCTGGATGAGGCTTTGAGCGAGGTGGTATAGTCAGAGGTGTGTCCCTGTCCACGGCAGGGTGGGTTGAAACTGGATGATCTTCAAGGTCCCCTTCCGACCCAAACCACTCTGTGACTTTACGATTTTCTGTGAGCGTAAAATCTGCGCAGCGCGGATGCTGGCAGGGGCGGGTAGCGGCCATGAGCTACCCCGGCTGCAGGGCGGCTGCAGGGCGGCCGCAGGCACCACGGCGACAGCGCCGGCACTCAGCCAGGCTCGGAGAGCCGCCCCGGCCGGGAAGGCGGGCTGGGGAAGGGAATGTGACCCGCGGCGGGCGGGGCTCGGGGCCGGGCCGCGCCCCTTCCGGCGGCCGCTGCCGGAACCGCGGAGCGGAGGGGGCGGACGGGCCCGGGACACCGCCTCGCCTTGCGCTGCCGCTGCCGCTCCCTCCCGCCCCGTCCCGTCCCCTCATGGCGCTGGAGCGGACGGGCACCGGCCCCTCCCGCCGCCCGCTCCGGCCTCCCCCGCCCCCGTCTCCTCTTGGTTCGCCGGGCATGTGAGCGGGGCCGTGACCGCAGGTAACGGCGGGAGAGGCGGGAGGGGGCCGGGGGGAGGCGGGGCTCCTTCCCCGCGGAGCGCTCGGCGCAGGGCCCTCGGTGCCGGGCGCTGCGGGTGAGAGCCAGCGGGCCGGGGGCGCGGGGCTCCGGGCCTTGAGTCTGGCGCTACAAGCCCAAGGGTGGTTTTTCCGTAGTGGGAAACTTGTGCTTTGGGCTGAGGAGGCCGAGATGAAAAGCTGTAAATCGGGCTGCCTGCGGGGTTCTCCCACCGGGCAGAGGTATCCGGGGACAGTGTGCAGCGTCTGCCCGTGCTCCGGAGCCGCTGTGCCCCGTGCTGGCGTGTGCGTGTGGTTAACCAGGGAGATAGTTTTTCTTCGGTTTGGTCCAGGGTTGAATTATCCCAGGTTGAGTCTTGTGCAGCCTGGTTCCAGAGCACCTGCAGAAGTTCAGAGCCCTGGTGCATCATTTTGACGTGGAAAAAGCAGTCGTAGCTTTGCATTGTAGTTCATTGTAGTCTTAAGCTGACCAGGGGACCTTTAGACCAGGGGACATTAGGAGGAATTTCTTCATAGGCAGGGTGATGAGATGGTGGAGTGGTTGGCCAGGGAGGTACCTGGTGGAGTCACTGTCCTCAGAGCTGTGTAAGAAAAAACTGGACATGGCACTTAGTGCCAAGGTCTATTGACATAGTGGTGGTTGGGTTATAGGTGTGACTCTGTCTGACGTGTGTTTTCCAGCCTAGTTGATTCTGTGATTCAGAGTGAAGATTTTTGTTCATTCATACACTGTGAAGATATTGCCTGGATCTAAGTCATTCGTCCCTTTTTTTTCCCCCGCAATCTTTTTCAAGTAGACAACTTTCTCTATTTCACCTCAATGTCTTTAACATTGTACTGAAAAAGTGATAAATGTAAGACATTGTGGGTCTGTCTTAATGCCTTTGATGTGCCTTGTACACAGTTAGGGTTTTCCCCCTGGAAGGTAACAGCTTCATTGATAGAAAATTACTCCATAAGTTTTCGTTGGTATCATTGTGTTTAGAATTCAGTGTCACGCTAGTTCTGCTTTTTTTAAAGTACTTCATTCTGATTATAAAGTCCTGGCAAACAAGAAAGCAGGTTATAACAGGTTATCAGTTGTGTCAAAAGAGCAGCTGTGACTAATGTATAGATTGGACTTTAACTTCCTGGGTTATCTTAAATTTGAAACTGCCCATATAAAATGCCAAAGGTGGAACTTCAGTGACCCTGTGCTGCATGTTCCTCCCACAAGAATGGAACTCGTGTCAGGTACAGCAAAGATGAGGCAAGTCTTATCTTGAGTCTATTTTGATAGCTTTCCATGAAAACAGTCAATGCAGTATCAGTTACAAAGCACTGTCTGTAGTTTGTATTCAGTTAATGAATAACACTGTTATAGTGAAGACACTTTTAAACTTTATGTGAAAGTGCTTTAATTAAAGGTCAGTTTTTTATAGAATAACTGCAAGTAGCACATGCAAAGAATAGGTTTTTAATGTGGATTTTTTTTTTGTTTCCTCCTAGTTTCATAAGATGAAGTTCTTGTTGCTTTTGCTTTATAAATAAGAAATCTGCTGTAAAGTATTAATTTTCCCCCTAGTTTATCTAAACCTTTTAAAATAGAGAGCTGTAGGATAGTTAAGGTATGTTTTGCTTTCTGAGCAGGTGATAGTGCCTCTAAAATATATATGCATATATATAACATAAATATAATTTTAGCTTGCCTGTGTGTAATATGGAAATAATTATGTGTATAAGTTTAGGCAGTCTTTAACTTTGGCAGAGCTGGAAAACTGTATCCGGTATTGGGGCAAATGTGCAGTACAAAATTGAATGTATTGTTTCCTTAACAGTATATACAGAATCTGTAGGTCCTGTGTGCATCCATCTTGGCCTTTTAAAGGTGCACATGACTAAGGTTTGAACTTTTTTATCCTAATATTCTGTTGTGTCTGTCCTTCAGTGTTCTCTCTGTACCTCTGTTTAAGAGATATGAGTGGAGATATGTTTGTGAGTGGATGGAACATGACTGAGGGAGGCTTGGATTTAATAATTAGGTATATTTGGGGGGTATGTTTAGTAATCTTGATAAGAACATTTCTGTGTTCATACTCCCTACTGCCCCAGCATTCTGTGTATCCAAAGGAGGGCTGCAAAGGTGGTGAAGGGGGTAGAGGGGAAGCTGTTTAAGGGGCAGCTGACACCACTTGGCAGCCTGAAGATGAGGAGGCTGAGGGGAGACCTCATCAGGGTCTACAGCTTCCTGACGAGGGGAAGCAGAGGGGTAGGCACTGGTCTCTTCTCTCTGGTGACCAGTGACAGGACCCAAGGGAATGGCCTGAAGCTGTGTCAGGGAAGGTTTGGGCTGGATATTAGGAAAATGTTCCTCACCCAGAGGGTGGTTGGCCCTGGAACAGCTTCCCAGGGCAGTGGTCACAGCACAAGCCTGACAGAGTTTAAACCTGTGTGTGTTCAGGCACATGGTGGGTTTCTGCAGGCTGTCCTGTGCAGGGCCAGGAGCTGGACTTGATCATCCTTGTGGGCTCCTTTCAACTCAGCGTATTCTGTGATTCTATATAAACACTCCCTGAAAACTCACCATATCAAAGCCAATAATTAAAACTTTCTATTAATTATCTTGCAATAAAAGTGCCGTAACACTTTAGTTACAGAATGAAACTGAAAGGATTAGGAAAGTATTTCAGTTCAACTTTAATATGGTACCTTCTAAAGAATGACTTAGACCACAGGTTAGTTTCTTTGATTTGCAAAGTGAAAAGCAAAAGGATGAAATAACTGGCTTCAGAAAAGCTGTATCTAAGGAAGATCAAATCTAAAATCACACTGATTTGTTATTCAAAACATTCTGAAATTCAAATATTCAAAATATTATGAAACAAAAATCTTCTTCCTTTTTAAAGCATAGATTGGACATGGTCTTGTGTGTCATGCATGAAAATTAAATTGTCTTGGAGTAGTGGACGTAATTTTTTTGCCAAATTCTTAACATGCCAATTAATGCTATTTTTGACTTCTGTTTTAGAAACCTAACTTTGAAATACTTAAGAAGTGAATGCCTCTGGATTTTGGAACAAAATTGGTATGTATAATGAGCTGTCTACAGGCTTATCCAAACATTTAGATTTCTGTTTCATTTGGGAATGTTTGTTTCATGTAGTTTTATGCTTGTGGAAGGGAAGAAGGGAACACATAATAGCCAACCTGACACATAATAGTCAATGTGTATTTGTTAAAGCAACTTGTTGATTCAGCCTCCTTTTCTTCCCTGACAAGCTTTATGGCTAGAAGGGCATTAAATAGGTGCTTAATTCCAATGTTAGAAACATAAAAAACTTAAGCAGAGTTGACAGTAAAATACCATAGAACAGTTCAAAAGATGCAGAATGGCTGTACCTAGAGTATTATTGTCATGTCAAAGCAGGCTTTTGAAAAATCTTCCATCATGTCTGAATCTTTGGCTGCTTAATGTTATTGATCTGGCTCAAAAGACAAAAAAAAAATCAATAACATTGGGCAGGGAAGGATTGCCCGAGTGTAACCTTGGTTGAATGTTTTCAGGAAACATTTCTAAAAAAAGACATGTTTTTTAATAGGAGTAAATGGAAGATATTACACCCAGGCAGGAGTAATTTGCTATACAAGTGCAGGAGCTTATACCAGTAGAGAAGTTGAAAATGAGTCAACAGTAGGTGACTGCAGAAAAAGGGCTAAAAACCCCTCCTGGTTTGGATGTTTAAAAAGAAATACAGCCTACCACTTATTGCAGAAGTGATAATAAGTCTTATTGCAGAAGTGATAATAACTCAAGCCAAAGTACTATATGCAGCTTTGGAAATTGCACTTAAAAAAAGCTTTTGGGAAAGGACCCAGAGGGTGGCACAGCAGGAGACACCTGCAGGGTAATGTTGATATGTGGATTCAAAGATAAAGGGACTTGTATCTTTTTCCAGCAGTGGGATTTGGTAGTAAAAGTGAAGATGATCAGATAATGAGAGTTCCTAATGGCATCAAAGCATGGCTGCCACATTTGTGAAGTTTCCTTTGCAAGAATTTTGTGGGAGAAGCTTGGCTGAATTATCTATAATGAGGAGCAGCAGTGAATTATGTAGTACATGGCAAAGGGTTGAAATAAATGGCCTGTTAAGGTCATTTTTTTTTGCTTAATGGCATCATCCTGATCATAGTTGAAAAGAGCAGGTTTTAAAAAAGCTTCTTGAATTTAAATAATGTGGTGTGTATTTAGATTATTTCTTGTAAGTCTTTTAAGACTGTCTACTTAACTCTAGAGGGCTTGTGGCCAAGTAAGCAAAGTTGGAACAATGCACCATGTCTGCCTTTCCCAGCTCTAATTATTGCTTTCATACAATGTACAGCTTGTGGAAGTGATACTAATTTTCTTTGGCTGGTAACTCCCATATTCTTACTTATGCTTATCTGCTTTTAAATGTAAAATATTACTTCTTCTCATTACACCACTTTTAATGTTTCTGAATATTTAGAGAGGACACTTGCTGTAATTAATGTAACATCTTTGGAGCACTGTGGTTGTGCTGCTTTTGAGAGAAAATGACTTCTGAGCCAAGAGGCAAAGTGTTATCCTGTTTTAGACCAGAGACTATGTATCTTGCTAGCATTTATGATACATTTAGTTACATCTTGAAAATAAGAAAAAAAACTTTGTGCCTAATCTGGATTTGCTTTTCTCCCCCAGTTTTTTTTTCACATTCTGAGTTTCTCCATCGATCCGTGTCTGATAACCTTCAAACCCAGTTCCCTGTGTGATCTGTCATTACACTGTTGCTGACTGAGAGTTATGACTCATGATGACACCGGCAGATCCATGGGCAATTCATTAATGAGTGGCTCTTGGAGGCATGGTGGATGTTGTAGCTTCTGTGAATAGGAGAGTCTCAGCCCTTTTTTACTTCTCTGAAGTAAAGCAGAAGCAGGAACTGATACGCCTCCATGACACTGCTGGTCTTGAGTGGATGAAGTGTTTTATGTGTTAAAATCTGCTGTGAACTTGATTAGAGAGCCTTTGCAGCACTGCACAACTGCCAGCTTTATTTAACTCCTACATTTTTTGGCTTTTCTCTGTTTATAACCTAGTAATGCCCCTGGCTGCCGGAATGCAACAGCTTTGGCATGTCCCAAGGCAGAAACATGAGAGGCGTTATTTATTCCAGAAACTGCTCATTTCATGGCATTTTCTCATGGCCATAGATAATTTTTCTTGATTATATTTATAAGCATGCATTAGTTCTTCTTTTAGTAAGTCTTAGGGTTAGAATTAAAGTCCTGATTTCCTCAAGTGTAAAACTTCCAGTGCCTGGTACTGCTTTGACCTTCCACATGTCAATTCTGCACATGCAAATTATGTCTGCTGTACAGAGGGAAACAGATCTCTTCAGGGGAAAGCTGGGTCCACCATGACTGTGTGACATGTGTCTGCAGCTGTAGACATCTGAATTAGCCTTAGGTGGAAATAAGGCAGTCCAGCCAAAGCAGAAATGGGACTGGCTACAACTGTGAGGACAAATAAATGTGATGGGAAGAGCTAGCAGTAATTTATCTGAATTTATGTAATTTAAGTGGTTGAGATTTGAGCCATTTACAAGGTTAACGAAGTGGTTGACAGGGCACTTCAGCATATTTGGGACATGGAGGAAAGTAGAAATACTAGTTTTGAAGTGTTGCATCCTTTTCAAGTCTAAATTCATAAAATTACCTGTGAGCACACAAGGTTCTTCATTCTTCTGCAATCTAATTCTTCCTCTGCAGCAAAGAAAAGCAGCCTGTGCTTTTCCCTTGTTTCTGGAATGCAGTGGGTGGAAAGTGTCAGGATGGCACTAACTGATGCTCTTTTCCTCTGTCAGTGTAGGTGAAGATATGCAAGCCAGGGAGAGAAGAAAAAAAAAATGGCTTTGCCAATATGGAGAGTTCTCTTTTAGTAAAAAGCTACAACAGTAAAAATAATCCCATTAATAATATAGCTAAAGTAGCAACTGTTGAAAAAACTGGTAAAGTTTAAAGCTTAGCAAAACCAGCCCCTCCTCCCCCAGGTGATGCTATACCACTGTCACATTTTGCACCAGCTGGAGTTGGAAGAACATTCTTAGCTCGATTACCTCAACAGAGTGCCTCACACCTGCTACAACAGATGGTGGAGTGAACAGCCACAAAAGTCTTAGGTCTTTTCCTTGCATTAAAAACTTCTTCAAGGGACTGAAAATGTTGTTTGAATTTAAAACCAGGATGATATTTTATGCAACTGGGGAAGTGGCTGGGTTTGGTCTGTCTCACGCACTGATGAATTGTCTTTGTTGGTTTTATTTGTTAGGTGGTTTTGTATCATGCAAGAATCTAGTTTATTTTTAAAAGTTTTTAGAAAGTGAAAGCACTCTCTTGTAGATCATTTACTTGGTTTCTCCTACAAAATAAGATATTAAAAATTTCTGTGCAAGGATTAAGGGAAGTGGATTTGAGAATTTTGAGCTGTGGCTCATGCAGCATTTTGAGTAGTGCTATGTTGAGTGCTTATTGGTTTCACAGCCTAACTAGATGCAAGTAAGAGCATCTGTGTTCGGTTTTAATGCAAACCTATCAGTAGCTCTCTGTTAGGTTTTCCTAGAGGTATAGCAAATGAATCAAAGTTGAAAGCAATAGAGTACAGGGAAAAGTAATATTGAAAGGTGCTTCATACAATTATGGGAAACCGTGTAAAATTATTTAACAAAGGACTTCTTTCTTGCCAAATTTTCCTGTTAACGAGTAATTGCACGTGCATGCATATGAGGTTTGTTTGTATTATGAAAATGGCTATATGATTAAACATCCTTCTAATACTCTCTTTCATTTTTCTAGGGAGTTTATATGGAAGAAATGCTGCTGCGACTGTTGTCAAACTCTCTTACAGACTGATTTCAATGTAAGTCATTTTATGGTCAGTATCATGGTGTGCCAGACACAGATTTGCATATTCAATGAAAAGAAAAATAAATTGCATATTTGTAAAATTTCCCTAAAGTTTCTCAAAGAATTCTTCTTTGTTTGGGTTTCAGTTTTTATATGCCAGGTCAGAAACTCTTCCTTCTCCTTGTTCAGACTTGTTAATTACTCATCCTTAGTGCAAGCTTATACATGCTTCAGATTGCCTTTTTTTTTTTTGTTAACCACTCCTTGCAGAAGCCACTTGCAGAAGAACCAGTCACATGAGCTGTTGAGGATTTTCCTATGCAGCACCTTTTTCTGCCAGCTTAATTCTAATGCAATTATTTTACTCATGTTGCAGTGTTGCATCATTTTTTGTTGAGTATCAGAAGTTCTACTCCTCATTGATCAATGTGACAGTGTTCAGTAGTTTACGAGATGAGCCAAACTCGTGGGAAGTATGACTTCTGTATTGGTCTGGTGTTGGCTATGAGTTCCAGCATTTTCATTGGAGGAAGTTTCATCCTGAAAAAGAAAGGGCTCCTCCGGTTAGCCAGGAAAGGCTCCATGAGAGCAGGTAAGCACCTACATCTTTTAATACATTGCTGATGTTTATTTAGATTTTGCTGTTTAACAGAAGATTACTTCTGTTCATTAGTTCATCAAACTCATGATCTTATTTTGACTTTCTTGGGTTTTTGTTACATGTGTATGAAACCTAAAACATAGAGCTGGTGTGTTTTTTCTCTGGTGTCAGATACCCTTAACTCTGTGTGACACATGCTATGTAATGCATATGTAATGCCCTCTGGGGACACTTGTCAAAGGATTCCTTTGTATGTCAGTTAAGTCTAAATTGTACTTGCAAATTGCAAGCAGCACTCTTAACTATGTCTGTGCTCCTGAATGAGTGAATTTAAGAGAGTTTTAACCATGTTTGGGTGTCAGAAGATTGTTTTAGAAAACTAAAAGTCATGTGTAGTGACTGAGTGTGATGAGTAGTGCACCTGAAGGGTTCATACTGGAAGCAGTGCTATTAAATATCCTCATCAGTGACACAGACAGTGGCATTGACTGGCTGTGCTGGCAGCGAGGTCGTGGACCACACTGAGCTGAGGGGGGCAGTTGGTGCTCTAGAGTGAAGGAAGTGGCATCCAGAGGGACCTGCATGGGCTTGGGGAGTGGGTCTGTGCAAACCTCCAAGCTCCAGTATCAACACAGGCTGGGGGATGGACAGATGGAGAGCAGCCCTGCCCAGAAGGGCTTGGACCTGCTGGTACATGAGAGGCTGGACATGACCCAGCAATGTGCACTCAGCCCAGAAAGCCAAACGTGTCCAAAGTGTGACCAGCAGGGCAAGGGAGGGGATCAGAACACTTCTGAGGATAGGCTGGCAGAGTTGGGATTGTTAAACTTAGAGAAGAAAAGGGTCTCGGGACACCTTACAGCACCTTCCAGTACCTAAAGGAGGGCTTATTAAAAAGGGCAGAGAGATGAGATTTGGTTTTGGATTTGTTTTTGGTTTGGTTTTGACCAGGGCCTGTATTGACAGGACAAGGGCCAATGGTTTTAAATTGAAAGAAGATAAATTTAGGTAGGATAGTTGCAGCACCTTCAGTTGATTCAGAAGGTTGATTCTGAATATTTTTATTCAGTACCTGTCATATTTGCTTCTAAAAGATGGTTGATCTTGAGATACATAAGTCATGCACCCTGGTTTGGAATGAGAAGATGTGGTGCTTGTACATGTAATCAGCCACATATAAACCATGCACAATTTCTCCAGAGCAGCAGTCTTAGTAAGAGACACATAACTTGGCTTTTCATATAATTTGAAAGAACCCTCTTTCTCAGGGTAGTGCAGATGTAATCATCAGTGCCATTTCTAACGCTGGTTGTAGGAGGCACAGGCACATCAGAAACTGAATATGCTTTGATTGCAACCTTTTTACCTAGAGAGCCTAGGTACCAAAAGGCTGCTCATGTTTTTAAGAGCATGGGCTGCAAAAATTATTTTATGGCATGTGTTATAAGTGACAGGGTGTCAATGTTTTTAGTGGAATAGCCAACATTCTTTCAATTTTAGGTCAAGGTGGTCATGCATACCTTAAGGAATGGCTGTGGTGGGCCGGACTTCTTTCAAGTAAGTATCAAAAATTATTCCCCTAAGTGTCAAAAATACAATCTGTATTATATAATTTTAATAAATAACTATGCCACAGATGGCAGTATGGTTACAAAAAAGGGAACAAGATTGTGTTTCTGCAATACATGGTAATGTTACCTGGTAATTTGGTGGATGCAGTTCAGATTTTAATGTAACTTCTCTCACACGAGAAGCTCTTCCTTTAATGTAACTGCCCTCTTTGTGCAATGGAACTAGGCAGACATTGGTTTTGTATGTCTTTGCTACCCATATGCATTCTGGGTTTTGTCTTAGCAGAGAAGTGCTTAGATATATAGGTGTTCTTTAAGGGAAGCATATTTTGGGATTATGCCTGTTTTCTTAATTCTTTTCATTGCTTGAACTCTCAACTGTCTGTATTCAGGTAATTATGGCTTACTGTATGTGCTGTGCTATACACTGCTTTTGCAGATTTCTCCATGCAGAACTTCATGAGTTAAGCTGGCAGGCTGGGGAGCTACAGCACAGACACTAAAATGAAACACCTTCTGATTTGGTAGAATTAATTCTAATACCTGTTGTATGTAGTTCCACAGCCTGCTTTTAAAATTGAATAGTGGGGACGAAGGGCAGGGATGTGTTCTGCTAGTACTGTTAGCTGAATGCTGTCATTAGAATTTTGCATTGTTCCCTTGCTGCATGTTTGTGTCTACATGAACACTGTGGACACTTCCTTGCCCTGATCAGAGGTTTGTTGCATGAGACAGCCTAACTCCTGGGTTTTAATTGCTGTTCCTCTGCAGTGGGAGCTGGCGAAGTAGCGAACTTTGCTGCCTATGCTTTTGCACCAGCTACGTTAGTGACTCCTCTAGGAGCTCTCAGTGTTCTTGTAAGGTAAGAAACACTAACAGAAAGCAGGGTGACTTGAGACAGAAAAGTAAAATATTTCTTTAGAAATATGTCACTGAACTATGCTGTTATAAATGCACTCCTCACAATAGAGTGCTTATAAACATCAGGAGTAACTTTTAAGTTTCTCCAAATACATAGTGGCTATGATATAAAAGGGTTCTAGCAATGCATCTACATGTCCATCTCTGGAAAAAGCTATTGTCTTCTGCATTTAAAAAACATGGTGATCACAGCAGAGTAGTATTTTCATTCCTAAGATTCTTGTCTTTGTAAAATTATTTTTGCAAGTTCTTAGATTTCACATTTTTTTGTCAGGCAACATAAAAATGGTGTTCTGGGGCAGAAATGCCAAATACTAACAGGTAGTTCTGTCCCCAGCAAGCATCACAAGATAGAAAATAACTATTTTTAAGCTGCAGATTATGTATGCAAGTGACTTGTACAGTCAAAACAGCATGTAACTTGATGAGCAAGTGAATATTACTAATCCCATGTTTGTTGATGCCTTTTTTATTTCTTAGTGCCATTCTGTCATCCTTCTTTTTAAATGAAAAACTTAATTTACATGGAAAAATAGGATGTTTGTTAAGTATACTGGGATCAACTGTGATGGTAATTCATGCTCCACAAGAGGAAGAAGTAGAAACTTTGGATGAAATGTCCCACAAACTAGGTGATCCAGGTAAGAAAAATACAGGCTTGAACTGTACACAGCCCATCATTTCTTCATTTTGTAGTTTCATTGCTGCTACATTTATAGTTTCATTATATTCAAGTTCCAGGAAGGTTGCCTGTGTCTGCTTCAGGTAGGCATGTCCAAATGAAGTAGAGATTTGAATTCTGTAACATAATTCCATAGAGAACTTTGCATGATGGCCAGATGAACTTGTCTGGCCTTGAATAAAGTGTCTTGATGGCAACCACTGACGTGACAGTTTAAACAAATGCAGCAGCACAGGTGGATAAACAAAATTTCTATAAATTTTGATTGAAGTGTGTCATCTCTAAGCCCAACTTTGAGCTGTCCTTAAAATGAAAAGGTAGGTGTGGTGGTGCCTGCTGAGAAGTAAAGTCCTACAGATGAGCTTCTATGCCTATGTGGAAGATGAGGCACTCACAAATGCATGTCCACAAAATACTATTTATACAAAGGCAATTCTCATCTTAAACATGAGGAAATAGCACAGAGATTAAAAAGTTGTTCTTAAGGAATGACCTAATCATTGGAAACCTGATGAATACAGCCACCTGCCAAAATGTATCATCTCCTAAAAGAGACTCAGTTCAGACTCAGACCTGTGTCCAGTGGCATCTACACCTCAGAGTTTGGGTGTAAGGCAGTTTAGCAATCTAATCCTGTAGTAGTCTTGCCAATGCAAGACTAAAGGCAATACAGCATGCCTGAGCTACAACCTTTGTTTTGGCTTGCTTACTCTAAAATCATCTAAACTGTGATGTTGGAGGAATAATGAGAAACATCCTGAACTCTTCTGTTAAGGCTGAGTTGGTCCCATTGTTAATGAGTGTTTTGCCTGCACCTCTAAGATAAATACCCCTGCTTCTGATAAGTAGAGTCCATAAGTACCAAGTGTGTCTATTATGTCTATAAATAACAAGATTTTTTTTTTCCTCCAACCACAGGTTTTGTGGTGTTCGCAACACTCGTTGTCATTGTGTCTTTAATTCTGATATGTGTGGTGGGACCTCGTCATGGACAGACCAACATTCTCGTGTACATAACAATTTGCTCTGTAATTGGAGCCTTATCAGTCTCCTGTGTCAAAGGTCTGGGCATTGCTATAAAGGAACTTTTTGCAGGAAAACCAGTGCTGAAACATCCATTGTCTTGGATTCTGCTGCTAAGCCTTACTGTCTGTGTCAGCACGCAGATCAACTATTTAAACAGGGCTCTGGATATATTCAACACTTCAATAGTGACTCCAATATATTATGTAATCTTCACAACATCTGTTTTAACTTGTTCTGCCATCCTCTTCAAGGAATGGCAACACATGGCGGCTGATGACATTATTGGCACCTTCAGTGGCTTCCTGACTATTATTGTGGGGATCTTTTTATTGCATGCCTTCAAAGATGTTAACTTCACCCTAGCAAACCTGCCCCTCTCTCTGCGGAAGGATGATAGAGCAGCAAATGGCACTTTACTGAGCACATACGACAGCTTTAATGATGATGAAGAAAGTTCTGCCTGCCTAGGTGAAATGCAATCCACTGAGAGTCTCTCAGCCAGAAGAAATGGAAGCCTGTCAGCCTTCTGAAAATATCTACGTGTTACTTAAGAAAAGAACAATTCTGCAACCCTGGATTTTTTTTTCCTGCTGTGAAATGTCTGAGCTTGTCTGGAAAGTCATGTACTTTTTAACAGTATGTGTAGACAATCGTTGATTTTTGAGTTTGATTCGTTTGGATAAAGAACACTGAAATGTTTTTTATTTGCCTTACTTTTACTTTAAAAAGTACTAAAATGACCTCAGACCACAAATGGTTTTGTTGCTTAAGTTATGTGTAAATACTTTCATTTCATTCTTCTGTTTTTAAGATGTATTGCACTAATTACAATTTTATCAAAAATAAATGGCTTTATTTCTGCATTGGTGGTAAAAAGGTTGCAGCAAACCTGAATCCTTTGTACTTGTGCCCTGACTGACCATGGAGTGACTGTAACCATATTGAAACAGGAGCTGCAGCAACTACTTGTGTCCTAATTTGTAAAAGAGAAAAGGCTACAACCAAGCACAAGTGATCCTTTGAAAATACTGGTTGCTGTAAAATACTGGTTGCTTTGAAAATACTGGTTAGGTAAAGCTGTATGCAAAACTTGCTGGATTTGCATCAAAAAACCCCAACTTTTAAAAATCAGAGTAACAGGCTGGCAGAAATAGGAAGGCAGGAGCTTGTGTTCTGCATGCATAGGTGAGATGGTAGCTTCTGCTATGACAGTTTG
Source organism: Fringilla coelebs (assembly GCF_963513975.1). NCBI lineage: Eukaryota > Metazoa > Chordata > Aves > Passeriformes > Fringillidae > Fringilla > Fringilla coelebs. Next base: position 33,573,107 of record NC_140029.1, read on the forward strand.
TGTAGAAGGAAGGCTCTCAATCATTAGTAGTAGCCAAAGAAGCTGCTCCCTCTTCTGTAACAGAGGTCAGGTTCTGTCTGTGCGGCACCACGCTGCCCTGCCTCTGCAGACCTGTTCTGTGTTCCTGATGTTAACAGCTTGAACTCACAGAATTACTCTTGTTTGCTGTGACCCTGAGATTTTCAAAAAAACCCCAAAAAAACGAAACATTAATGACGTTGCTTAAAAAAAAAAAAATGGGGGGGGTGGGCAGGTAGGTGGTAATTCACTTTACTAAAGGCAGAAAATAAAAAAAAGGGAAGAAGTTTTTTTAAGAACTTTTTACTATGCATGTGAAAGTTGGAAATGCTTGGAACAGAGACTAATAGTTACTGTTTGATATGGTCAGATTTAGTGCTTACTGTTTAAGAGAAATTAAGATTTTTCCTAGGACAGAAAAAACCCCCAAGTTACCACCTGTGAAACAAAATTCTGCTGCCTTCCTTTCTTATGTGTCATAACATACAGGAGGGGTGAAGGTGTCAAACAAGAAAAATGTTTTTGCCAAGAACTAATTGGAAATGAAAAAGGTACACCTTTTGTACACCTTGCTGCATTTTTCCTTTTAGGTAGGAAAGGTTGTACTAGGCAAAGAATATTTAACTCCTATCAAGTCTATAATCCTTTTTAAAAATAAAAATTAACATTATAAAAATGGGAAACAGACATCTGCTACAACTAATGTCTGAATTGTCTTAAACTTTTTCCCCCTCAGTGATCTTAAAATATGTATTTAATAGCAATTTTAAGGGACCAATTCTCTTACTGCTGAAAGTTAACAGTTAAGAATCAGAAATTATTCACATCATGATTAGTTATTTTAAAATAGTTCTTAAACAAAATCAGGCTTTATTAATTAACCATTTCTGCACCAGTGCCAAGCCAAAATTTCAGGTATATGAGACATCCTTAAACCAGTGATGATGTCACCAAATTAGGAAAGTTGTTCATTTGCTTAACTGAAGCTGGAAGCACAGGGAAGCATCTGGCTGACCAAAAGCCTTCTGCAAACTAAAAGACTGTTTCTTAAAGAAAATCATCTGTAAAACACCTTGTAAAAGAAATCCTGCAACAAGCTGGTGTAACAAAGCACGAGTACTTCTGACTTCTGTCTCCCATGCACTGGGCAGCCTCGTGTGCACTCTCATCACGACAGACACCACTCCAGAATGGCAGCTCTCAAGCACAGATGTCCTAGGGAAACCTGTGATTGTGGAAACTTGCTGATAGATTGCCTGGAAAATCTCCTTTCTGTTTAGCTGAGGAAAATTCAGTTAATTCTTTTTTCAAAATAGAGTTCTCTGTTGCTCCAATACCTACACACTTCCTGTGTACCTCTTCTGTCAGATGCTCATTCCTGCCCACTGTTGGAGTCAATTCCATGGCTGTGAAGCACCTGGAAAGAGCTGAGCAGGAGAAAAGATGTGCTGCAACCTAGCCATGAACTACTGAGAGAGAAGGAAGAAAGACAAGTTCTCAAAGGGATGCATTCTTGGTTTCACACTGTAGGTTAGAAACACTGACCAAGTAACATCTCCACAAATCCATATCCTGGGTAAAACATGTAATTATCTGTGTGTGTTTTGGCCATCTTAACATCTTGGTTAGGGCTGATCCCAAAGTCAGGTGACAGGATCTTGGAGTAAGCAAGCAGGAGTTACTACTTTTGGCTGAATGGTTTGTGTTAAAATTCACATTCTATAGTTGCAAAGTTTTACAATTTTACTGATGCAGTGTTTGCATTATACAGCAAGTGTAATTCCATAATAAATAATGATTAGCATCATTAGAGTTTATGTACTGGGATAGATTACACCTGATCACTGTAGTCAATATTTTTGTAAACAAGAATTCCTCATCACTTGTAAATGTGTTTGGGTACACAGGTATGTATTGCAAACCAAAATATTAACTGTGTTAGAAGCTCTCATTAGGAAAAAGTAAACAATCCCCATTCTAATCAATCAAACTTCCACCTTTCAAAAAGATTAGAATCCTATAAATCACCTTCATGTTAAATAACTTTGAAACAAACACTTTAAATAACCTTCATTTCCATAATTACTGATCTCTGAGAATAGACTTGCAAAGAGGAAAAAGGATCAACTGACTAGAAAATTATTCACAAAGCACCAGCAGAGTTTGTTTTGTTGTTTTTTCTCTTTTTTTTTTTTTAATAAAGGCAAATTAAGCAATTAAGGCTCTAATACAAACAATTATGCATTGATTTCTAAAATTTTTTTTCTACAGAACCGTTTTTTACCCTCCACAGCCATTATTTCTATAGCTTCAGGGGAAAATTATACCAGTCCAGTCTAAAATGGTCACCTCGGACAGGAATGCAAAGAGGTTTCAAAAATCTTACAGGCTTTTAATCAAAGTGTATAAAATTTTAGTCTAGAAAAATAAGTATGGATTGTATACAGTTACTGTGCTCGGAGACTGGAGAGAACAGTGTGCCACTCAAATGGCACAGGCATACAAAAAATGCAGATGAGAGTACTCTTCAAAACTGTTGGTGTGGGTTTTGTTTCTTGCTTTGTTTCTCACACTTTTAGCCTAAAGAGATGCAAAAAGTATTGTTAGGTGAGGATCTAGTTGCTGGCAAGGGACTGATGAATTGGTGGCTGGAAGCAGCGCACGTGTTCCACGGGTGTGCTCTCTCCATCGCCGGACTTCAAATACTTGTCCAAAATAGCAATTATTTCATCATTCAGAATCTGGAACTTGCGAATTCTCTCAACCATTTTCTTCAAAGGCTGCAAACATCAAAAGAACAGACACGGGAATTAGCTCTAGATATGGAAAGCCTTAGCCAGAAAACCGGCAAATGCTGTTACTTCATCTCTCCCAGCAATGTTACAAATGTTTCCCTCGCACTGCTAAGCCAGTGGAAATACAAGGCACATTTTGGTTTTTGACAGTGCTGCTTTGGGTATAAAGAAGCTCAGTTTACAGCAGCCTTGTCATTTTGAGAATGAATATATTTAAGATGGAAGGCATTAAGAAAATCTCATATATTTGTGACATCAGAATTCTGCTTGATTGGTCTTCCAACTCCAGTCTTAATCTTTTGTTTCTGAAAATCCTGGTGCCCTCATTTTCGGCAACTCATTCTAAAAAAAGGGTTGCCACATCTACGCTGCATCTGAGTACAAACAGCTCTGGATTGTTGTCTTTATTACTAAAACAAATACAGATGTTTTCAACTCACCACATTCTTGATAACCTCATCTTTGCCATCATGCTTTTGGACTTTCAACAGGTGGTAGCAGAAATCCAACACGTCAAAGCGCCGCTGCTGTCCCAAAAGCACGATGATCATACATCCAGCCCAGTGCAAGCCATCCCCAAAGCACTGCCTGGAACAGGAAACACACCACAGAGCAGGTTTCAACTACATCTTCAAAACACAGTCACAGCAAACACTCAGTAATCAACCACTTCACTAAATAATAAATATGTTAGACATTCATCTAGAAAGCAAAAGATCTGGTATATTAATTATCATTGGAGATATCATAAGCAATTAAAATAGATGCTTAATAAAAAAAGAGAACTCCCCTCCTCCTCCTCCTTGAATTTCACATAACAGAGTTACTCCAAAAACATTTACTCCCCATTAGACTCCTGTGGCATTACATTTCATTTTCAGTGGAAACAACGCTTGCAAAGAAAACAAAGCAGGAATTCAACACCACTCTGCTCCTTTAGGCTGCAGGCATGAAAGGAAGTAAATGTCCTATGCCATTTTCTAATTGCCCAGTAAAGAGCATGTTACATCTCAAGAATTTTTCAAAAGTATGTTCTCAAAAGCAACAAAACCATGAACAAACACCAGTTCCTGGTTAATTCATGTTAATTATGTTAAATTCCAAGTGCTCACTCCTGCTCTTAAATTCAAAGAAATACTTGTTAAAGTTAGATGCATAAATATTGTGCTATTTTATTTAAGCTGGGTGTCTCTGGGGGCACGACCCCTATTGAAAGACACGTGCTAGGGCCCGTTTGTCACAGGATCATTCACTATACACTGGCAATACTTAAAATAGAGCGTTATTTTCACTACAGATAACAATAGTATCTGTGTTCATGGACGATGAGCCCCTCGTGGTGATGGCAGCACTTCTCCCTGGTTCTGCCCTAAGCCCCTGCAGGCATGCACACAAATGCCTCAACAGGACAAGCCAAGCACTGTTGCCCAGCGGGGCACTGCAGGCAGCTGGCAGCACGTACTCCACAGTGAACTCGTGCGTTCCCACGGGGATGCAGTAGACGAACTGCATTGCGCTCCAGAGGCGATGGAATTCCACACACTCATCCACGTGCATCACCCCGTTGCTGGGCAGGGGCCCGCGCCAGATGGGATCATCCAGGAAGGAGCGGATCCTCGTCAGGATGACCTCAAACATGGACAGGCCGCAGCAGAGGCGCTCTTTGGTCAGCAAGTCCCCTTCCCTTGCGATTGCTATTTGCTGAAGTGCAGAGAAACAAAGTGTAAAATCCTGGGAAAAGCCACTTCACCACAAAATTTTATTTTACAAAATTAATACACAAATTTTTCAGTTTCACGTGGTTTATTCTAGGACAAATGTCTTCTGATTTAAAGTGAGGTCAGGCACTGCTAACCTGGGGATCAGATCAGTGGAAAAACATTCAGAGAAAATTGTAAAATCCCTTTTAAGCAGACAGACTTAAAGTGAGTAACACTAACTGCAGTAATGCTAGTCCTGGATTTATCTCAGGGGAGTTTAAAGAATTCTTTGTCTGAACGGAGGCAGAAAGCACAACCAAATAGTTCAGTGCTCTGCTGTAGCTCCTGTGTGCACTCTCCTGCACACCTCCCTCAGCTGCTGCTGTTAGAGATGAGAAAGCTCCAAAGAGGAGCACCAACAGGCTCAGACAAAATCCATAGGAGGAATGCTGCCTGTGCTTGTCCCAGCCTGTGCCATCACACAAGCTCTCTCCTAGTGCAGCAGCACCTACTGAACTGCAGCACCTACGATGACAAAAGAAGTCTGAACTCTGCTTCAGGGCATTCTGCTCTTACTTTCTACTATTCACATCTCAACCACTAGAAAACTGCTAAGATTAGCAGGGTATTAATGCACCCTCACCCCTGAGAAAGGGGAACAGTGCTGAAGCTGCAAAGGCAGTTCAAGAATGTTCTCTTTGGTCATTGTTTCCAGGAGACCTCAACTCAAATGACAGCTCATTTTCCAAGAGTTTCTAAGTGGCTGAAAGAGTGACAAAACGTTTTAAAAACATACATACATGTGCACAAAAAAAAAAAAAGATTTCTTTTGGTGGAATTTGCAGGAGGAGCTCCCAGGCTGAACCTGACACTGGGAGGGTAATACATATCAATTAGCATTTTCCCCCAAATGTGTCACTTCTGCCCCAGTCTCAAATGTTTTAAACTGCTATGCTTTAACAGCTTTTTCCAAACTTATGAATCTAAATAAAAATCATTTGTGTGAACAAGCTGGATGTACAGGTTGAAGTTCTGACAGAGCTACGAGGACAGGCTTTCTGATGCTCAGATATGTCTTGAATTGCCTGTGACACAAATGAGAAAGATTACCTGGGGTGTGCCAAGTCTTTCAATGAGAGGAACCAAATGTAGTGAAGCATATTTTGATTCCAGTCTCTTCATTTTAGCATCAAGTCTTTCACCCTCTGAAAGAAAATTTAAAAAATGTGAGCAATCATAAATTGCAATTAACCAAGAGAATTCTTAATTTAACACAATCTTTATCGAGTGAGAAAGAAAACTGTTCTTTTTAAGCAATTTAACTAGCTGGTTAATCTTCAATGCACTTTTAGAGAAATACAGACATATTTTAAAATGCTACATTACATGTGCAAACAGAAAGAAGGATTTGTAGTAGAGTACATCTAATTAACTGAATTCAAGGAAGAATATAAGGCTCTGTTATGCTGCTGCTGCCAAGATACTTGATCCCCACTTGTACTAAGACAACTAAGCTGTCTTTATGCATAAAATGTTTGTCTCTAGAAGGTGAGGTAAAATAAGGATGCAATCTTGTGTATAGCAATGCTAAAAACCAGCTGGCACTTCAACACTGATAAGTAGGAAATGTTCTCTGGCAAATGGGAAAATACCATTTACAGTGGTCTGGTTAGTTTTATGCAGAGATGCAAGTAGCTACTGTGAGCTTGGAAATATTCTCAGAGTTTTGTAGCTGACGGGACTTCTCCAAGCAGAACAAATCAGCTGCTCCAGCAGTGAGAAATGGAAAACAGACAGAGGAGAAACACAGAAAGAAGAGAGGGCAAAGAGGAGGGGGGACAGCTCACTTTCTGATGATGAAAGATGAGGAGAGCAGATACCATAGGAAGCAATCCTGCAAATATTCACTACTGCATACTCAGTTTAGTGAAAAGGAAGTGAAAAATCTACAGCGACCCGCTTTGTTTACTTGCTGACAGACTCCCTGCACCCCATTTAACTGACAATTGTAGAAGCTAAAACAGCAGCTTCAAAAAAGCCCCTCTCTATATCCACAAAGCAGGATAATACTGCCCTGGGCATCCATCCTGCTTTTCCCTGTCATGGCATTCCTCTCCTTCCCCTTATCATTTGCACAGAGCATTGCCAGGAAACGGGCAATGGATCTGATACCTGTGTCCTGTAATTACCAGTGCTGTGGTAAAGGGTGGCTGGAGGTGGCTACTGAAGGCACAGCAGCAGGAAGGCAAGGGGGAAAGCATTACCCAAGGAAGGTGTTTTCATTTTGCCCATACCTTTGACGTGAACCCGGGGCAGGATGTTCTGGAATGGCGCTGCGTGCAACAGGTCACACACTTCCTCCAGAGACTGGGACAGAAAGAAAACGAGAGGCATTTAGGACAGAAGCATCAATCCCCAAAGCACACCAGACCCCCCCCCAGAAGGGAATTCCAAGCGCAGGCCGATGGCGCTGCAGGAACAGCAGAGGGCAGCCAGCCTCTGTCCGCACGGCAGAGCCGCTCCGAGCCCGGCCTCTCCGCACGGATCGCTCCCAAAGACCATCGCACCAGCTTCCTCTGCACTCCCAGAGAAACCCCAGCAACTGCCCTCCCACCCTCCGCTGGCAGTCCATAAAGGACAGGGTATTTATTAAATAAACTAATGGAGGATGAGTAATTTCGGTGGGAAAGTGGCAGACAGCTCCCGCACAGACAAAAGGGGGAAGAGGATGACTCACTGCCTGGTTATTTTTACCAGAGCCACAACCCATTATCCTAATGGCAGCTTTTCGGGGTGGGAGCGTCTCCCTGCCAGGCAGGCTGAGATGTATGACAACAGCAGAGAATCATGTCTTAGGAAGTATTTTACATCTTTCGGGTCAGGGGAAAGGAAGACATCTGTCTCCTGTTTCTCAGCTCCTTTGTACACACAGGGAAAATGCAGATGACCAGAAGCAGATGCATGACTTTGCTACGACCCTCTCCCCATTTTTGAAGCAGACTCTACTAATTTGTAATCCCTCAACACTAATATTAGAAAAGTTGGTCATCATCCATACTCTTAGCAAGACTAGCGTGCTGGGGAGCTCATGTGCCTTTTCCAGTTCCTTTTCTAATTCCTTGATGTCAACCGGGGAAATGCATGAGACTCATCAACTACTACAGATCTAGTCAGAATTACAGTTTGCACTGTGCTAAAATCTAGATTAGTTATGAAGGATGACCACAATGGAAAAGTATTGAAATACATGACAGGACATGGGGACATGGCCTGACTGAGGACAAAAACAAGAGGAGAGGCAGCGAGCACGGGTGTGTGACCGGAAAGGGTAACCTCGGTGGTGTCCCAAAGAAGGTACCTGCATGCTGGTGTCACTCTGGGACACCCTCAATCCTCCCAGGAGGGAGTGATGGCCCTGCCTGGCCTTTCACCATGCAGCCACTCAGCCTGAATCCAAAGCAATCCAGCCTCTCATTCTGTTTCAGCTGCGCCATTAGTGACTACAGCTTTGCTGCGTGTCCCCCGGCCCTACAATTGCTCTCCACATGAGGGAAGGATCCTCTAACACCACGAGCAGGAACCCTGAGGAACAGCCTGTCTTCGTTACCTTATCTAACACCGACAGCTTTAACACACCCTAGAGAAGCCTTCCGTGAGGGTTTATTTTTGTCCAACAGCGGGCCCCCAGCCAGCTTGCTGGGGAAATGACGTGGCTGGTTTGCAGTCAGCAAAGATCTCTGCATGCTGCCCAACCTCAGCAGCACCACAGAGATTGCACAGCCTGGGCAGGGTGCCTGTATGCACAGCAGGAAGAGACATCACCCCCCTTCCACTCAACATTCAACAACACCATGCAGGTAAAGAAAGGGAAGCCAGCACACCTGTTGCTGTTCTGATCCATTATCAATGCTCACCTTTCCTCTGTAAGCGCCCAAAAGCATTGAAAACAAAGAAATTACAGGTCTGGGCATCTTGTTTGAACAGTAAATACTAATAACATGGGAGAAGGGTGGGAAAAGAAAACTGGAGGTAAGGATAAAGATCAGTTGTAGCACTGTGCCATCACCTGTGGGCAGGTTTACACAGTCTAAGGCAAACTCTAGATATATCAGAAGTAGCTGAAACACTGACACGTTTCACAGTTTTGTCCAAGCTAGGACAGACAAGTGGATTTCTGCACCACCATTCAAGCAGCAATGAGGACATCCAAGGATGTCCATGTTAACCTTGTGATGTTTCAAACCTCAACAGGAGGGACATGCAGGAAAGGAATACAGCAGTACCAGATGCACAGCTCGCTGACATAAAGAGTGGCCACACTGTGCCTGGCTGCAGGAGTGCCATATGTGAGTATAATTTATGGTGAAGATTGCAATGTCAGATCCTCAGGTACCACGCAAGAGGCAGCGTCTCTCACCCAGCAAAGTCAGGCATCACTGTATCTAGCAGACATGAAAGCCCCTGCAAGACTGTGAGAGAGGAGTGCAGGGAACTGTTCCTACCCATCTGCCCATCAGTAACAGCAAACTCACAGATTTCAACCTTGTTATTGATGACGTTAGTAACAAAAATATGAGAGTACATTTTGAGAGACAGATGGATTTTAAACTAGCACAGCAGGCACCTACCAGACTCTGTTCAATGAGGAGGCAAAACAGGACAGCATTTCCCACTTCCCGTAAATTCTGGAAGCAGACAGTCTTCAGTTCTGCATATTCAACAATGTCCTTTAACTGATGGTGAAAAAACTCCAAGATACCTGAAATTAGAAGAGAAGCGAAAAAAAAAAGTCTCAGAAGCCAGAGCGAATCTAGTGATGACCCCTCAGGCACACTGCTACCTCAGGAAAGCAGACAAAAGAATAAGAGTCACAGAGATCAGGATTAATTTCAATTTCTGCTTCAAAAGCCCTTTTCTAACCGCTTTGTCTATTCAAAGGTCACACAAATGTGCCTCCATACACTGTTTGAGAATACAAATAACCGAGGGTGCAGGTTTAGACTTCCCTCTCCATGTATCAGCACATGAGATTTCATCTCCAGACATGCAGCCTAGAGGAAACTGAAAGGAGCAGCATTTAAATGTATTAAAACTCAGAGATTATGAAGTGTTAAGCCAGTGCACTGACCTTCTTAACTGGATAAATCATACAAAGTGGAGTGCCTAACTTTTCACTCCTGAAAAAGGCAGCCAGTATAAGAAGCAAGAAAAAAATACCCAGGAGCAGGAAGAGAGACAAGAGCTCTCACCTGCTTTAAGCCCTGTTCTAGCCACCTTCCTCCAACCTGATGCACCACTGACACAGCTGCTATTTCATGGATGACAGAGGCACCAAGGAGCAGAGAGCTCAGATACAGGGAAGAAGGGTAGTGTCAGGCTATAGGATCTGTCACCTCTCGAAGCAAATACAGAGATCACAAGTTCTGCAGGCAAGGGCACACCAGATCCTGCTGACAGGCACAATCAGAACACAGTTTCTTCAAAGTTTTGCAAAACTGCTAAAAACCAGCTAAAATTATGATTTTCAAACCCACATAGTTTACATAAACTTCTGAACAGCGGTGATGCATAACATGCTGGTGGACTTCCAGTCCTTGCCCTCCAGCCCCAGAAAGGCTGCACAGTCCCTTGGATAGAGAGAAGCCCAGGAAAGCACAGGCTCAGCAGTTTCTGCAGACACTGTTGGGTTGTCTTTCAGAGATTCAAGGATGGGAGAGGAAGAGCAGTAGGAACTACAGTAGGTCAGATAGCTCTTTAGCTTTTTGGAAGTTAATTCTTAGCAGCATTTCTCCATATTTCTGCATAAGCCTGTCCCTTCTAAAAAGCCACCAAAACACTTGACTGAGAAGAAAATGCATCATGAAAAGCTTTCAAATTGCATGCTGCACAAAGCAATTCATTTCCATTACACTGAATCAAGCCAGATAAGTCCCCACCCAACTACATCCAAAGCAATTGAGAGGAGGAAGGAGAACACAGACCCCCTTCAGCGCCTTCCCACGAATTCCTTTGACACAACTGATGAACACTTCTCATGCAGGAGATCACACTTGGCTATCTACCCAGTGAGGCAATGGCTGAAGGGAGTACACAAACATGGAACCCAGCCTGCAGCATATCTCTTCCAAGGAAATTCCTCAAATTCAGAGGTGCTGGAATGCATGAAATAGAAGCCTCTCTGAGTCCCTCAGAGAGAGAAAGGAATGCAGGGATTGAATTGGAACCTTTAGAGAAACTGAAATATATTAAGCCACACAGACATGAAGTAAGAGCGTAAGTTTAAGTAAGTAAAAATATATCTTAAGTGCCTTAAGAAAATGTATTAGCCAGGAAAAAGCTCAAAAGCCTAGTTTAAAGTTCAGTAGTGCTACCTTTCACAAAATTAACTTGGCTCTAGACATAATGAAAACATAGCAGAACACTGCTTGCATTTCTAGATAGAACAGACAGAATTATATGGGTAGATTTTGTGTAAGAACTGACACTACTTTCACATTAGAATCAAGCTCAGATAGGTGCAGGAAGAATGGTTTAGAATCGTGTTTTTAGCTGACCAGATGATTTATGAATAAAATTCCCCTGTACTGAGGTGAAAAAAAGGAAATAATAAAAGCTGCTGCTGCTTGTGCTTGGGACATTGGGACTCTATTCCAGAAAGCTTTTAGCTTTCTGGGGACTGAAACTTGGGACTGAAAACTGGGACTCTGAACTCCTCACCTTCAAGACTGATGTATTCCAGCAATAAACAACTTCACAGCAACCAACAACTGCTCTTGTCTCTTTGAAGACCCAAGACCCACTCAAAACTTGACACAGAGGAACTTGAAAACATACAGCGAAGGAGGTAACCCACGCACTTCTACAGAAAGCCTCATAACATTAAAATTAGCAACACAAAACATGTATAAAGTGCATGATGAGGGGATGCACAGCTGGCTCTGTTACATCTCAAAGAAGTTTGTCAATAGAAAACTGACAGTAAATGAGTGTTCCCACATGTATTCACTGGAGGTGAATTTCAGACCTAACTTTAGTACTTTAGTAACTTCAGAGAAAAACAGAAGTGAAAAACTGATGGAGAAAAGTCAGATGTAGCGAGTGCCTGCTGAGCTTAATTTATTCCAAGGTAACACATTTACAACTAGCTAAAAAGCAAACAATGCCAGCACATCCCCAATTCCCACCTCCCCACAATGCAGGGACTGTGGAATGGAAAAGCTGTGGGAAAGGCTGTCAGTGCTCACTGAACACTGCAGGATACCAGCCAGTCACAATCCCCAGGTGTGTGAGGAGCACTGAACACTTGGTGTTTGTCATTTAAACAGACCTGCCCACCATGGCAATGGGATGCTGCAGTGCTGAATACCAGGACTCCTATTTTAAAGATCAGAGTGAAAAGGTTGAAAATTTTCCCCAAAAATTTTTTTGATGCCAAGAAGAAAATGCAAAGTTAGGGAACTGAAATCAGCTTTATCACAAACCTTCCGTGTGTTTTAGTTACACGCCCTAGTCTTTCTTTAGTTTTTGCCGATGAAAGGATTTCCACATCTAGAAAGAAAAGTTTTCTAAGGATGAACTGCAAGAAGTCAAATACTTTCCTCATTCCAAGACTTTCTGCAAACAAAAGTCTGATGTGTTATCCTGGACTTAAGTCTGTGCCATAGAGGAAATCGAACTAGAACATCTACCAGTGTTTCTGATCTTATGATCTGTGCCACACACAGAGAGATTGATGGTGAACCCACAGAAGGCCTGGAAGACTGCCTGAAACACCATGAGGAACTGTGGACTTCTCCACAGGGAAACCATGGAGGAAAGCACTATCCAAGCAAACAGGATATTGGTGACATGTGTGGCCATGGACATGCTCTTTCCCTTAGCTTGTGTGGTGGGTGGGGAGCAGCTTGGTGAGAAACATAAGCTGAGCAGAACAGCAAGGAAGATTCTGCTGCTGCAACATGGAAACAACCACTGGTCACGACAGGGATCAAAAAGAATAGGGTTTTCAGACTCCATTCAATTCCCTACCCAGCCTGTGGATTTTGTGGGGAGTTTCAGGAAAAAAGGCTGACATCTGGAAAGGTGAGAAATATTTTTTCATGGGCAGTGAAATCCTGAGAATAACCCATGTCACCTGAAGCAAATATAAAGGAGCAGGATGGGATGGGTAGAAACAGGAGTAGCACAGACAACTGTGACCAGAAACAAGAGACTCATACTGAAAGTGTGATTGAAACCAAAATGAGACATTAAGGCCACCCAAAAGCAGCAGGACAGTAAAAGTCAAAGAGGCCTTATGAGGTTCATACCATAAAAATTACGTACTGTCTTTTACAGTCAGTCCAGGTGACAGAGTTCCTCTCAAAGTCCTTAACAAAGTTCCTTATTTCTTCACTCAAAGCCCCAATCTCCATTTACAGATGTATAAATATGCACACCTACACACATTCATGAACAAATTGTCGTATTATTTTGAAAACCTGACAGCCAGTATTTACCATGCAGGTGTTCCAAATGCTGCCATCATTAGTGTACTTATTCCCTTTAGATCAAGAGATTGATTTGCCAGCAAAACAGAAGAAAATTTAGAGAGCTACACAGGCTATTTCTGATGAAAGACCAATCTGCTCCCCAGTGGAGTCCTGTGGCAGAAATACATCATCATGTTTTCATTAATGTTTGAGCAATGCCATTCCAACTTACATTTCTGTGCACATTACACAGAAGTTATTTTTATGAAAAATTTTTATGCATGCCTACTAAAGCCCTGGGAAAAGCACAAGTGTCTTAGGAAAACTAATTTCACTTAATTGCCTGCAACCTTCCTTCTTCCTCTAATTTTGTTTGTGGGTGGAATTCATAAGTTAATGAATTAGTTATATATACACAGAACTTTGCAAGGTAAATGAATCAAGGTTTTTTGCTGCTCCTCTCCTAGAAAGCAGTTTTAATTAAATCCCTCTATTCCTGCAGATGGGACGACATTAGGTGTCACAATAATTGATTATATAATCCCAGTTTCTGGTTTACACAGATCTCAACAGAAGCAAAGACTGTTGATATAGAATAGACCCAGTAAAGTACAAAAGATTAGTAAAGGATTAGGCTCCCTCTCTGCTTCCAAAATCCTATCTCCACAGCACTCAAACAGCAGATGCCAAGTTTCAGCTGCGCAGTCTGTACACTGATTAATTTAGGAAGTCAGAGCAAATCAACACATGCAACTCAAAGCTGGTTGGATTCCTTCACTTTGGTCACCTTTCATTTCTCAATTCACACCTGCAGACTGAAATCAAACACGTTCCAGAGCTTATAACAATTCTGGTACCTGAAAGACTAGGACAAAATTTAGCTATTAATTCTAGAACTGAATTTTTGACTACAAACAAACTGGATCTTGATTGTAATTCTTGGTCTAGTTGTGCTTTGGGTTATTTTCTGCAAAGAACTGACTTAACTATTATCAAATAAAATCTACTTATCTGCAATAGCAAAGCTGCTCCCAAGAAACTGGGTGCTATAATGACCTTCAGTTTCTGTTCACTGTCATAGAGACGTTCAAATGCTGCATCCAAATACGTCTTTGGCTTACCAGAGCCATCGTTAACTCTGCCTATCAACAGAGCTACTATTCATTCCCTTCAATGGAAATATTCATCAGGTTTAAGCATATTCATGTATCCAGGAATTATGACCATGGAGTCTGTGCACTGTGTTTATTTTGCTAGAAATAAATATTCTATTTTTCTGTGTATCTAATGAATTCTTAAAGCCCTCTTAAAATCATCAAGATGATCTGGGTTTCCCCTAAATTCTTTCAAACAGTCTGTCATGCCTTCCCAAATATCCTCCTCCTTATCTGAGTTTGATCAAAAACCTGGGATAACAGGTAGAATTACAAACCCTTCTGCTGTGCCCCAAGTGATGCCTCCCTTGCAGCCTCCAGCCACTGCTGCCCTTCCCCATGCTTCCCAGCCCAGGCACGCTCCAGTTCCTATTAGACTCTGACCTGAAATATTCCAGAAAAAGAAGGGGTGACAGACTCTTTTTTGCCAGACTGCTGTGCAGAAACAGCTCCTTAAGTGTTGCCAGCAGCACTATCAGCCCAGGGAGGGATGGGAACACAGCAGGCACAGGGCTTTGGAGGGATTCCCAAACTGCCATGCCAACCTGTGGGACTTCAAGAGGTCATGGCCTGGGATAACAAGTGCTTTGTCCTGCACCAGCTTTGGGTGTTCTGTTTCTTTGGTTTGATTTTGTTATGTTTTTTTTAAAGAAGAAACATGGAAATGTTACACTTAGGAAAAAATATACAATTTAGCTCCCCTCTCATGAAGTTTGTATCTTGCTAAGGTCATTGATCTTTTAAAAAGTTTATTTTGGAGGGATGGTATACCAGTGACAAAAGCCTCATCTCACAGCAGAGCTGACAAACTACTTTTCCTCATGGTATTCAGTGACACTTTGGAGTGGCAGGATACTCATTCATTAAAAGCAGAAGTGACAGGTTCAAATACTCAAGAAATAGCAGGAGAAAATGTTACCTCCAAGATGAAATTTCAAGCTTAAACTCTTACAAGGCAAATATTCCTTTAAGAGCTTTAGCAACTTTAAAAGGTCCCTTTAAAAATCCTTATGCTTAATGTATTTTTAGACAAATATTTTTATGACTACAAGATGAACAAGTTCCCCACTGCTTTAGACTGTTCCTATGGAAACAAACCCATTGGCAAAGAGCAGTCCTGAACAACTCTGATGCCACTGTCTGTACCCTGCTCCTTTTAGCAGCAATAAATCACCATTTAGAAATCCACAAGTCTAGAAGGCTGATTATGAAGGGCCCAAGGAATTGCAATCAGTGGAGTCCAAGCAAAACTCTCCAACTGAAAAGTCTGAAGTGCATGAAAGAGCTTACTGAGTGTGCTTAAATCACTTTGCACGTGGAGAATGGACTCAGGAAATGAATTCTGAATTAATAAATGCATGTCATATCAAGATAGATGAGAATCTACATACTTCATCTAAAGACTGGAATCCCAGTTTTGGTCTGTATATGTAGGTTGTGCCAGTTATAAAGAAGTTATTAAATTATTTGTTATGAAAGAACAGAAGCAGCACACAGACATACCCCACCTTACTACTACAACTAACAACTTCTGAGGAAGCTTTTGGAGGCAGAGGAGGGAACAGACAACAGTTGGTGTGTTGGCTTGCATCTTCTGTGACAAAGCACACAAACAAGGTGTGGCAAAGACTGCTGAATTTAGCACAGAAACGAGAGGACAGTGACTCAAAGGAAGCACGCTCTGAAGCTGCCCTTCTACAGCTGGGCAGTTCCTCTCCTGATGAAGGGTAAAATCTGCAGCACATCCTCATCACAGAGAACATTCTCCTTCATCAGCTAGTGCTGTTCCAAGGGCAGACAGCTCCATGATGGGGAGCTGAGAGAGCACAGGGCACTTGTTCCCTGATGTGAGAGAGCCATGGAGATGTCCTGATCTTCCACAAGCTCTTCTGTCTGGCGACTTGGAAAGGGACGGAGAGACTGCGTGACAGTGCTATAAAGGCTGTCTCTGCATTTCTTGGAAGAGACTCTCCAGGGGGTTATTACGTGTCCTCTGCTAGAAATAGTTCAGAACAGGAAAACCACATGTGTTAAGACAAAACCTGACAGGAACAGGAGCAGAAAAGGAGCAGAGAATCACGTGGGGTTTTGATATCCAGTCCAATTCTAAAACTAAGTATGATATTCTATTGTAAAACCAAGAGTTGCTTTGATCTCCTGGTACAGCAGGCATCTAAACAAATGGCATTTCTTTTGGAAGAGTAAATATGAGGTCAAAGTAGTTTCTTACCATTGCACCAGTAAAGTTCTGCCTTTCCTATAGGATGGATTGTCTTTCAACTTTAAGAGAAAGGTTTATCCAACAATACCTAGGCGTCTCCGGCCAAATATCTAGCCCTTACAGGTGAGGATTTCTGGCAAGCTTCCTAATGTCACCTGTAGCATCACAGATCCTGGTGATGCATTATCTATATTTGAGAATACCTACTGCTTTTGCGGTCAGACCTTAATAAAAGCCTCAGAGAGATTATTTTTGTACTCCTAACTACCATGATTCATCCACTTCCATGCTCCAGGGAGAAAAACAGGAAGGAAACACTTAGTAAGACCTCAATTTCATTTAACATTGGTAATGAACGTCAAGCAAGCTGTGGGAAGCAGAAAAAACCCAACCTCATTCCAGTTGGAGTGGCATTTAATAAAACTAAGTGACTCTGGAAAAATAAACTCAGGAGGTGGGTGGCACATGGAAGGACTAATTTGTGTTAATTAGAAGTTGTGAAGGAGGAATATTTTGAAGGGGAAAGCAGATTCAGAATTTCAGTGAACAATGCGATAAATACTAATTAGCCAATTATTTCTCCATAGTGGCAAGCAGCTTTCAATGCCATTTCTTCTTCTGCAACTGTCACACCTCCTGTTGAGAGGCTAAGATGTACACCACACAAGCCTCAGACATAACTATTCTGGCAGGACCAGTTTACCTCCCAGCAGTATTACTCCTTTTGTCTTACATTTGGTGAGGGCAAAGGAAAAGGGAATAGTCTGTTCCAGGGAACTGGGTTATCTAAATTAGACATTTAAACAGAAAAAATGTGAGAGGCTAACTTGCTGAGGCAAAAGCTCAACACACTTATGAGAAAGACAAGAAACAGAAACTATTGTGGACATCCCAGCTCAAGATCAATTATGTCATAAGGCGGTGTCTATACAGCTTGTCATCCCTTTGCCCTACATACAGAAGTTCATAAAGTACTTTCAGAAAGTATAGCATTCAATGATTCTTTTGATGGAAAAAAAAAAAAGAAATAAAAAAGCAAAGCCAGGCTAAAATCTGATTATCTGCAGAAAAAGGAGGGAGGGAAAGACAGCTATAAAAGATTCAGGAGACAGTGGTTAGTATCATCTTATTAAGGCTGCTAAGGTAACATCAAACACAAACTAACCTGGAGAACCATACTCATGTCTTGGTAACCTACAAATCTTAGGCATCACTTCCATTAGGGTCTTGACATACTGAAGAATGGTCCCTTGTAACTAAGAGAAAACAGATGCATGTAAACATGTCAGTGCTGCTGAACTACAAAACTTTACAACAAACTGCATTCAAACTATACATGAACTGAAGCAGCTCTAAAAATCTTGCATTTAAATCTGCCAGACATCATATTTAAAAAGGCAACTTTTTCAAATTTAAAGAGTTCACATGCCATTAGCCATCTTTGCTACAAGAAGAGTAGCACAACTGCTAAGGCCAGGAAGGTAAAAAAGGAAAACGTGTTTTTCCTTACCGACTCTTTACTGTCTAACTAACTTTTAGGTTTTTGGTTAAAAAGTTGCATTTGAATGCTTTCAAAACCATTCAAAAAGCACCTGAATATGTTCAAAAGCAACATGAAAAAAGCCCTTATGATTAGGAATGGCTGCAACAGCCCAAACTGGTTCTTCTGGTCAAACCAGTTGAGATAGTCCCAGCCTCTACTCAGCCTGTCTTCCTACCACTAGACACCTCTCCCTAGTTTCTGTCCCCCTACGCCTGAGCATCTGCATCAGGCATTGGCAGGACACCCTCCCCAGCCATTGAACCTTCTTTATAAGTGACCAAGTGTTCAATGCCACCTTTAATGAATTGAGACAGTTTACCAATAAGTTATAAAAAACCCTCTCTCATAAATCACAGCAAACTAATACTTGACAATCAAACCCTGAAAAATATGAGTGTTTCCCTCTCTCCCTGAAGATTAAATTACAGCATCTTTTCAAGCAGGATTCAGCCTTTCTAGAACATCAGGAATGTACTTAGAACATTGTGGGAATTACTGTAAACAAACTGCCAAATGTGTCAAGTGCCTTAAATACAATTATGAATACCACAGCTTTCCCTGGTACAGTTGGATTATTTTGGCAGCGTGCTCCTACAAACAACAGGGAGGAAAATATAATTTCTTTGGCTTAAATTAACTGCAGTGCACTATGGCTGTATATATAGTATACATATATATATATATATATATATATATATATATATATATATATATATATATATATATATATATATATATATATATATATAATAGTATAGCAAACAGCCAGCACCTCAGCCTCCTCCCAGTTACAAAGAAGGCCCTTTCCAATACAGGATATCCAGGCTGTGTGGTTACTGTCTTCAAAGGTGGCCTGAGCAGCACTGCCAATCAAGCACAGAGGTTAAACTCCTGTTATTAAGGAGTCATCTATCAGTGATGTCATTAATGAGAGCCCTGAAGTTAGGTGCCAGCAGAAAGCACACTACAGCTGTTGTCAAAAAAAAAAAAAAATCAAGGAAGTGAATGTACAGTATGGTCTTTAAGTTGAAATCAACTAATTAAAAATACCCATACTTTTCCAGAGCCCTAACAGCTCACATCACAACAAATTGCATGAATCTCCAATGAAGAATCCAAAGTTTTCAAAACACTGCTAAGGGCACTAATTTCTATTGCTCACACAAGACATTGGGTACTGTCAAGTACAGCTTATATCAAATTTCAATGCAAGTTATTTTAATTATTTTTATGCAAGATCTCAATTTCACCTTGTTTTCCCTGAGACATTTCCTATAAGAAAACATCTGGACTAGCAGAAAAATAAGGACAATTAGCATACCAGGCTCTTGACAACTTTCAGCAACTCCTCCATCACCACAGCAATGCCCTGATATCCAAGAAGTCTACAGATGACTTTAAAGTGGGGGGGACCAACAAAATTCCTGTAGTTGCTGTAAATGCTGGAATATGCCAAATTCAACGCCTAAAACAAGAAAACAGATATGATTAATGAAAATTTCATCTGCCTGTATCTCAATAATAATGTAATTTAAATGTAATTTTAAAGCACATTAAAGCTGAAATAAAAACTTTGTATCTCACTGTCTCTGAAAAAGGTTTAAATACACAGTTTCTCTTAAGACAGGAACTTAAATCTATCAGCAAGACAAATTAGCGAGCACTTTTTTTTCAAGCAGACATCTTCTATTGATCACTTATAAAGCCACAAACACTTTCTCTTTTGTACTTTTCTATTTACACAAGCATAAAAGAGTGAAAGTAGTCAATGCCATGTCCAGATCCCTGAATTTAAAGCACAGCTTTTATTCCTCTATCTTCTATTTTATGTGCAAAACATCTTGAAAGAAGTTACTTCAATTTTCTGTTCATAATAGGTGTGTTAAATCTCTGAGTACTCAACTACAAAAAAAAAAAAAAAAAAACAAAAAACGCTTTTTGCAGCTACAGCTCTCTGCAACTAATTAATCAGGATCTTTCTTTTTCAAACCCCTGCACTGTACACAAGATCAAAGCAAATCTAAGTCTGGGATGCAACCTCATGGAAATTCTTGAAGTCTTGTATAAATAGGACCAGGTGCTTTGCCATAGTCATGTTTACTTCCATGAAAGTGAACACAGCTGTACAGACTGATGTGATCTGAGGATTAAGGAACTGGTTGCTCAAGGTGCAGATTACAGAGGGTTGGCTAATTCAGCATCCTCCATTTCTGCAAGTGGGTTGTTCTCCTAATACCCTGAAATTTAATTTTAGCAGGAATCTTGGCCACCTTTCTTACAAAAGGGACTGTTGTGTTTCCTTCAGTTTTTTGAATTTTCATTCTCTCTAAAACACACATGGAAAACAGCATACTGTTAAACTTTCAACTTCACACACAGCTGTAACAGAATATTTTCCAGGAAGAACATTCCTTTCAGTGCAGATCCTGCCCTAGCTACCCATGCAAGTCAACACCAGATACTCTAAACACATGGCATTAAGCTAGTTGGAATTCAATTTAGAAAACTCCACCAAGCTCTGGAAGGATTTTATTCTCATAAAAGGACTTTAAAACCATCTTTTGACGCAATCAGAATAGAATATGCACATTTTTATTTATGTTGTATGTCTCTATATAAACACCAGTTTCTAACTGAGGCCTTAGAAACTTAAAAATTCTAAATGCAAACTAAAATAGACGCTTGGATAACTATTAGAATCCTAGTACATAACAGAGTCCTGCTGTTACGTCAGAGCTGGCTAAAAGGCCAAACTCCAAATGTGTCCCACCAGGGGACAGCCTAAAGCTGTATCCCTCTAGTACAACCTGTGCATTTCCATAGCTTTCTGCATACAAAAATGAGATCTGGGGCAAAGACAGCACAGAGAACTGGTAAAACCTTAAGAACATATGTGCAGATCAATGTCCTGATAAACTAAGGATTTATACTGCCACTAAAAGATGAGATTTCGTTTTTTGGTTTTGATGTTTCCAATTAGGTAGGTCCCCTACAAAAGGCATGTCAGAACTATCTATTTCAGCTACAGCACAAGCAGAATTTTATTTTAGTGGGTTAAACCTTTTACTGCCATGAGGTTAAGGGAAGAGAAGCTCTCTTCACACAGCAGGAATTTGTCACAGAAAAGCAAGCCCTAAAAACTTGATTTTGGTATTTAAAAAACTTGCCAATACATAACAATAAGAAGCCAGCCAATATAAAAATATATCTTTCATGTAAACCTCATGGGGAAGTACCTAAAATTAACAGTCCACCTGTAAACGTTGGATTACTGGATCTTTCTAAACTCTAACAAGGAATTTAGAAAAAAATATTACACACCATGACCACTTCCCCCCCAGTGAGACACAAAAGCATAAAATCCTTAGGGAAGAAGCCACTCACTAGAGGGGGGTGGAGGTGGAAAGGGAGGGAAGTTGCTGTTCATTATTTTTTAAGCTATACTTGCTCCCTCCCCTACTTAAATTGAAAAAAAAAGGAAAGAGTTGTTAGTTGCTGATGTCATCAAAGTGCTAACATTAATCACTCACAGCATCACTGGTCCACACACAAGAGTATATAACAGGGATGCTCAGGCAGCAAACTGCCAAGGGGAGGCAAGCAAGAGAGGGGGGAAAAGACATTATTTTCTCCTCCTGTGAGGTCTTTGAAAAGCAAAGCAACAGCATCTTTAGACAAGATGTGCTCTTGCAGGAATTTAAGTGGAAGAGACAAAGAAACCATGCTACCAGCAGCATCAGAGAAAAAAACTGAAATCACCAAGCAATGAGAATTCAGTCCAGAGAATCTGAGGAGAAGAAAAAGCAAACTGGCAAACAGAGATCAGTCAGGAAATAATTCATGTAGAAAGGGATACAAAAAATGTGGCGTTTATAACATTTTCACAGCAGCATCATCATAAAAAAATTCTGTTCTGGAATTTCCATCAGGGAGCGACGGTAAGTACTGACTTTATGATCCATAAAACATCAGATGGCTTCTCCAAACATTTACATGTCAGTAATTGTGTGTTTTCTAATAACTGATGGTTTGTAACAATAGAAATGTATTATTGTTATTTAATTACAGTTCATTCTACTTAAAAAATGCTATGCAGATTAAACTGTTGAAACTATTGTTCCTAGGCTGTGTTAAAAAGTGTTCTAAAAAAATAGATTACAATTTTAAGTAATAGGGATCTATGAGTTAAAGAGAAGGTAACTGAGCAAGTAAAAGCTCTGATCTCACTAATGCACCCTATTTTAGTATCTGCAGTAGCTGGGTAGATGCCAAAATGTGTCTGTTTGTTAAGTTTATCTGATAGCAAACTCAGTTCCTTTATCTTGTTGCTGTATTAAAAGGGTGCCTTTACGGCAGAATTAGAAAAGCAGCATCTACCCAGATCAGTCATATCCATGGTTTTACATTGTCATGAAAATAAACATACATATTTTTCTTCCCACTTCCCCCTAAGTAGAATCCAAAACCCTTGAGCAACAATTTTCATAGATAAACAGGCACAGAATTCTCACTGTTAATGTAGTGCCACTATCTAAATCCTATTAAAAAATATCCTATAAAATATACATTTTCCCAGTCTCCTATCTATTATAAAATACTAGTATTACAGAATAATTTCAGAATATGTTATGAGCAAATCTCACAATCTTTCTTCTTCAAGACAGTTTTCAATAATTATTGTTACTGAGACAGGAAATGTAACATTTTAAACTTGATCTTAAAAAAATATATTAAATTTTCCCAACAAAGTCATAAACAATGAAATACAGTGTTTCTGTAATGGGCATTTACAGTCATAAAAAAAGTAAGAAACTTTCAAAGTGGAAGAAAGCTTCCACGAGTGCCACTGGAAACTGAAAATCAAACTGAGGGATCAGATTAAATTGCTGAGGTAAGCTCTTTTTCAAAAGTTACCATCACGACAGTAAAAGCATAAAACCCAAGCCAAACAAATACCCACTGGTTGTTATGATATATTCTTTAATATATGTGTTTAGAGAAATTGCAGAAAATAGGTGTTTTCCTTTCACTATTTACAATGGTTACACATACTGAGAATCTCAAAATACTGGCAGATTTTCTAATTTGAATTGAGGACGAGGAGGAGTATAAATTCAGGGCAGGCAGACTATGGGATTACATAAAATGACTTAAAACAGCAAAGAGCATTAGTCATTTTTAAAAATCCCCACTATTTATCCAAAAGGTAGGCTATAGTGAAAGCTGTGTTTCACTAAGCTTGACAAAGCTTTTCCAAGAGGCTGACTAGCATCAAGACTCACTGTTGTGATACTGATACCACGATGTACAGGGTTCACAGCCACTGCCGCAGTGTAGCTGCAGTGGCTACAGATGTGCAACTTAGCAGCAAAACACCGAGGATCACAGAGTCACACAACAGCCTGGCTTGGAAGGGACCTTAAATGTCACCTAGTTCCAACACCCCTGCCACAGGCAGGGATGCCTTCCACAGCTTCTCTGGGCAACCCATTCCAGTGCCTCACTGCCCTCACAGAAAAGAATTTCTTCATAATATCTAATTTAAATATACCCTCTTTAAGCTTAAAGTCACTCCTCCTCGTCCTATCAATATCTGCCTGTATAAGAAGTCCCTCTCCAGCTGTATTGCTGTATCTAGATACCAGAAGGTGCTGTAAGATCTCTCTGGAGCCTTCTCTTCTCCAGGCTGAACAGCCCCAATTCTCTCAGACTGTTTTAATAGGGAAGGTGTTCCTATGTGAACTTGTGAATAAGAAACTAAGGTATTGGAGACAAAATAATATGTAGTCAGGTTTCCACATACTCTTTTGTTCTTCAGCTAATTGTGACTAGCGAAAATAAAGACTTGTAGACAGTACAGGCATTTACTCCTCAATATCCACTCTTGCCACCCCCTCTTGCCACTTAACATAAAATGCAAGATACACGGACTAGAGAAAAAAACACCTGCTGCATTTTTTACAATCACCTGGGGAAAAAAAGGTGAAAGAAAGTGATTCCCCACTTGTAAATTCTGCAAAAATTCACCATCTCTCAAGATACAGCTGGTCACTTGTACAGGCAGCAGCTCTGGTACAACTTCTCTAAGTTTATCTTTACACTTTCACTTGGAAGAGAAATACACATTCTAAAACACCCCAGACTTTATGAAGTTTCATTCCCATTTTTACGCTGCAGTACCAAAGATGAGAGTTCCTAACAAATTTCATTCCTACATTACAGAGCACTACAATTAAGATCCAAACGACATCCTCAGTGCTGCAGCTTCTCCAAAGAACATCTTCCCTTTCCACAGGGAGATCAGCATCAAGACAGGAAAAAAAACCTCCCAAACAACATCCTGATGGGAATAACCATCCAAAACATCACAGGAAACACAGCAATGGTCATTTGGCCAAAAATGGCCAGTTGTGTCGACAGCTTTTACAGCATCATGTACCACCCTAACTGGAACAGCATGCTGTCCAGCTACTCCAGAAAGAGCTTCCAGAGGGAAGAGAGGGTGCCCACCACTCGCTCCTCCTTTGTGGTTGAAAACCTGACTCCCCTCACGACGTACATCATGTGCGTGACCTGCCAGTCCGCAAACCCCTCCAGCGACCAGTGCAGAGTTTTCAACACGCTGGAACGAGACCCGGCGTCGGCGAGCAGCACCAAGAAGGAGCTGGCTCTGGGCATCTGGCTGACCAGCAGCGTGCTGCTGCTCATCATCGCCGCCGTGCTGCTCTACGGCTGCCTGCACCTGCTGTGCCGCAGGAGACACCAGCGCCTGCAAGAGCGCAGCAGGAGCTCCAAGGGGGAGCCCGAGGAGCCATGGACCAAAAGCACGGCGCACACCTCGGACGAGTTCGGCAGGCAGAGCCGGCACGCGCGGGACGCTGAGGAAAAGCAGCCAGGTGGCATCCAGCTGGCCACGATCATAGAGAATCCCTCAGCGTGCAATGAGCCCATCGGGACAGCCTCTGAAAGTCAGGAGCGAGTCCCAGTAACAGGACAGTGCTCTGCTATAAATTAGAAAGGTTTTTGACACATAAGGCACCCCAGCTACTTCAAACACATCAGATGCACTGTTGGTGCTCACAACTGGGAGCTCTGCTCACTGCAGCACTCCTGGCTGTACCTCTAATTTCAAACCCCTTTCCAGCCGCCTGTATGCAAAGGTTCACATGCCCAAGAAGTGAGCACTTCAGCCACCCTCCATTATTTAAAAATGAAGCATGTAGCAAGTAATTGGTCTACATTTCAAGTGGATTTTTTTCTGCTTTTCTTTAGCCTAAAACAGCAAACAAATATAAAAAGTAACCAAAAGTGACCAAAATAATTTTTGTTAACTAGCCTGAATAAAACTGAGTAGGAGTTTTCAGATGGCAACCCAGACTGCTACACTATAGGCAACTGGAACATACACAGAGTGCAGTGGTTTGCCAGTGTGAGTTTTACCCTGACAATCCCAGCTGCTTACACACACTACAAGCAGCACTATACTCAGACAACACACTTCACTGCCCATGGGGTTGTCCATCCCTCCCATCTGCACTGAGGTCCGTCTCAGAATGTAAGATAAACTCACCAGGATTTTAATTGTATCCTCTCATTTGTCTTATTTCCCCTCAGTCTAAATACATGCAAGATAGAGACTCAGTAAGGACACGTCTAATTACGGAAATATCCTGGGTTATTGCATTTTGTGCTCTTCTGCTCCCACCACAAGCTACCTTCTGCTCCATGGGCCAGAGACTCCCTGCAGAGGAAATGGAATTCAGAGATGCAGCTCCTGGCCCTTCCTTTTCTCTCTCCCTTTTAGTTTTAATGGTAACATGCATTAATCAGCTGCAAATTTCTTTCCAATTGCACAGTACATTCCGTGTAACGAAAGGGGGCAAAATAATAAAAAATGCCAAAATGCACTTTATTTTTGTGACAAGAAAACCTGCTGATCATCTCACTCTGCCTTGAGCTTCACGGCAAAGTGCCATGGTTCTTCGGACAGAAATCTGTTCACCCTCACAATATGACAAGAATTGTCTGATTTACATGTATAAGTCACCCTGTTTTAAACCTCTTAAGTTCATTTGTGTTCCATAAAAACATAATAAATCTTAGTATTGCTGTATATTATGCCCAAAAAACCAAAGGTGCACTGTGACTGAAGGCAGTTAATTGCTCTTGGTACGAATGTATGTGTGAAGTCAGCTCTCTCTGACACAGCTTGGTTGCACCAGTGAAGGCTGGAGAGCTGCTGGCTGGGCAGCTGCCATCCCTCTCCAGCCTGGAAGCTAAGGGGGGGTACAATTTTGGCAAGAGAGCTCCCCATGAATACTTCACAGCAGGTAGTGGATCTTTTCAGCTACTCTATTTTGACAACAATTCCCACGACTTGTGAAATGCATCGACTCTGAGTGCTAAGGAGAAGCTGGCATAAGTGTGATGAATCTTTCTTTACTCCTTTCTTTTTTTTTTTGAGTAGGATAAGCATGACACACAGAGCACTTGCTGAACGGGGGCGAGTATGACTTTCAGAAAACACTTCAAAAGGCATTTTTATTGTGTGAAGTTAGCAATAACATGTTCTCCACCTGCTGCAGAGCACTTCCTCCAGGTGACACATTTTCTTTTGTCTTGCACGTCAGTCTCAAATAAACTGTGAGAATAACAGTTCACTGCTATTTCAAATGATGATGTTATACGAAATTGGCACAGAAAAACCCTCATCAGAGCAGGAAGCCAGCACAACAGGTTTAGTGCCATAAAGGGGTGCCTGGGTGGTGAGGACAGAGAAAATGCTTTAAAATTATCTTGTAATCAAATTAACAGTAGCATTTCTCTGATTAGGCTTTCATCAAGAAAACATTATTTTAATATTAATGGGATGAGGCCAAGAGACACACAGTCAATCTCTGCTGACATCCTGGGCTCTTGGAAACCTGTTTAATTCCCTGCATGTCCATTTCTTTATGGCAGGCCAATACATATACAGACACACATTTATGTTATGTACACATGTACATGATGCACTGAGAACAGGGAGCAGTTCTGCTTAAAGCAGTTTCCAGGCAATTCACCTACTGCATTTTGTTATTTATACACCAACACATAGAACCAAAAGACATGCCTATATCCGACTGAGAAGGCAAAGAGCTACCATGGTGGTACTTCCCAAGGGATTTACCTTCTCTAAATATAAAACCATTTTCCACCCACAGAGTTTTCTGTGCACTACTAAGATAAACATTGATATCATCTCACAAGCAATGGACCATCTCGCACCTGCTGCAAGTGAGCAATTCATGCAGAGTGTCATCTGTTTTCTGCTCTAGTTTTGAAAAACTCATGCCACCACATGCTCACAGAGCTACATGATTCTTTTTTTCTTGCTGAGAAAGTTTTATTACAGATAATTCAGGTTCATTCAGGCAATTTTGTATTAGATTTGGTAATTCTCCACTCAACAGTCATTGAGAATGGGGCAAACATTCTAAGTGACTGCCAAACTGATAACAGGCTGCAACATAGTGCAAACTGACTTTAATTTGTGCACCAGCAGTAGACAAAAATCATTATATTCACAGTGAGAAGTACCTTTCAAACATGTATTTTTCACAAACTAAATGAGTTAGCATCTGCAAAGTGCTGGAGACCTAAAAACATGACAATATTTGGAAAATGTATAAGACAGAAAGAAAGCCTTTCAATTCTGGTCTACACAACACTCTATAAAACCAAGTATTTAGTGGAAAGTTAGTTCAAGTCCCCAGAAAAGATACTTTCTTATATATATATTATAAAATATTTCATGCATTCACCCAACCTGCTAACATTAATATCATTAATCCTACACATACTTTAACTGAGTAAAGGGATTTCAGTGACCATGCTCAACCAAACTTTTAAAATAATCCAGCTCACTTAAAAGGCTAATGAGCTTTTGTAGGCTGGCTCCTTCCCACCTGACAGCTCTGCTTCCATGTCAGCCAGAAGAAGGAAGCTGTATCTGTGGGTTTTTGTTTTGCTAATTACATGAAGATACCACTCAGGAAACTTGAGGTGCTAAAGAGGATGTTACTACAACTCTCTATGCTAAGTATCAAGACACATTAATATAGACCAGGTGCTTTGATCCATTTAGAAATATCTGGGAATATGTGAATGCTTTGAGATACAAACAAAAAATTTCTTTAGTTACTCCTGAAGTAGTAAAGCCTCTATAATATAAGAATTCCTATCTATTACTGGCTATATAAAGTAAAAATCTTAAAAACTCCATTCAGATATCCTCAATTTCAAAATATATTCAATTCAAGAATAAAAATATACTCTTGTTAGAACTTAAAACTAGAGAGAGTCATTGGTATTTTTTAATATAGGCCTATCTAGTTATGAAATTTGCCCCAGAAATGCAAGTAAGACCCCACCTTGATTGCTGTTGCTCATATAGAAAATAATCAAGAATTCTGAAAATGTATATCTCTCAGTGTGAAGATTTCTAAACTCATTTTAATAATGTAACCTGACTGATAAAAATGTTCCCCAGTTAATCTTCTGTCACTCATCCTACTGTATCATCACTTAGATAAATTGAGTTAGCAATCTCGATGAAATTCAGTCAGGTTTTTGCTCTATGCTGCATCTGGTCAGTTACTAAAATAGCAAGGAACACAATAACTCTAATGTAAGAAAATTCCACTTTCCTATAATTTACTGTTCCTTTTTGGAGAACAATTACATAAAACATTATTTACAGGAGCAGGCAGTCAGCTGCTACATTCCACATTAAAACAGGCGAGTCCTTTCCTACCTCCTTTACATTTTACAAATGCAGCAGGTATTTTAGCACTGAAATTTGTAAGTCCTGAGATATCTCAAAACCTAGATCACTGGCTTGAAATTTCACCATACAACTATGATATGATGTGCAGAAAATAAGAGTAAGACAAGGACTAATTATGTTCTTGCTTAAGTAGGAGGTAGATATTGAGAGTAACCCAGAATACTTGCAGCACACTTGCATAAATTAGATGTATAATTAAGTACATATTTTAAATAATTTTTAATAAGAATAAATAATTTTAAGCTTTTTTATTGTCCATCCTCTAATTTAATCCTTATATTTTCATTTATCTTTTCCATACTTCAGCTTGCCACCCTGATAGTCAAGTATACATTGCTAAATTTAGAGTGACACCTTGTCATATAGTCCCAAATGATTTGCTGAAGGTAGCACTGCTGTTTTTACTGCTGTTTGAAGTAGATCAGTATTTCTGACTAGATATTAAAAATGTAAATACATGTTAATGCACTATATCTTTAACTGTCATTACGACACAAGTAATAATTCTGAAGAATAAGAAAATAAATCTACAGTGATCAGGAAGAACAAATCTATTACACATGAGCATAACTTTCCTCACTTGGGTAGCCCACAGCTGTTCTCTTGTGCCAAGCACTCTTCCAACCTGTCACTCACAGGAGCTCCTTTCCAACCTCAGCATTGGGGATTGCCAAACAGACAGAATATGTGACTGCACATCACATACCCTTCTACTGAAAACTTGCACAAACCTCCCCAGCCCACCTACTGCAAAGCAGGAAATATGATGGCAATACAGAAGATGATATGGCCAAGACACCAAGTTCATCACAATGAGTTTGCAGCTCTGGGGCTGTAGAGTCCAAAGAAACACTACATTTAAAAAAAATAACTGAAGTAATTAGGTATCTGATAGTTTAAGATGGTCAGAATCTATATTCCTCTTAAGTCAGATAACATCTGAAGCAGTTTTTCTATCTATTCCCTTTTCTTCTGTCATCACAGTCTTCATCACTGGAACAAGGGAGAGCTGCATTCAAGATGGGCTCTTGTTCTTACTTCACCAAGTGAGTAATTAATAAGTAATTAATCTTTACTTTGAGTCTGCTCTGCCACTGTTAGCAACTGAACAATGCAAGGTGGTTGAGAGAAGGACTTATTTTTAGCTTTGTCAGATAAGACTACACATCAGACTAACCAACTGCACTTTGGCTAAAACATATGGTGAACTTCAAGCAAAGTCTTAAAAAAAGTGTATGTTCAATTTAAAATACACACAATATGTATTTCAGTCCATTTCTAATAACTTTCACATTCCATAGTTTCTATAATTTAAAAGGATACCTTTAAACATTAGCAAACCATAGAGATAAAGGGAATCAAATCCAACCTTTGATCCATAGAGATACTGTGGCTGTGCATTAGGCTGCTTATCACGCTGAAACTCCTGAGAAAATGGCAGCACGGTCCGAACAAATCTATATTAAAAAAATAAAAATAAGAATTCATTATTTATACTTAGGTGAGAGGTGTGCACCTAATGCACCCTACCCTGTAGAAGACTGCTTTTGTCTGCATATACAATCAAAGCCAGACCACCAGCCTTTCAGCCCAAGTAGAAAGTGGGGAAGCACACAGCCTGAATTGCCCAAAAGCACGGACACAAATCATATTGCAGTTCAACAATTACTGTTCTTCCCTGGTGTGCAGGATCCCAAAATATTCCTCACCACTAGCCCAGGCTAGCAAACAGGGAGGTAACTAACAAAGTATCAGGAGCCTCTCACAGGGCATAATGTGCTTGCAAAATTAAGTCCTTGAGAAAGAAGTATGCCTTCAAAGGGGAACATGGCATTTCTGTTTAATGTTTCGGAGTTTTTTCCCCCCAAATCCACATCAGGAGAAATATGCGAGATGTTACCTTTAAAAAAAGGCATGAGAAAGGGTATAATCCTTGCAGCAAAATCAGTGTTTTGAAAGTTTGATCATAGTTCAGTGTGAACAGGCACCAATACAAACCCTGCTTAGCTTTACCTTTGTACGCTGTTAAGAGGACGGCGAGAGAACTACAAAGATATGGAGCACTGCCAAAGACAGGGTCAGCCATCCCACCCACAACTGAGGGCACCAGAGCCTGAAGGACCATTCCCAGTCCTCGTGTGAACAAGCAGCACAAAATCTTCCCCCCTGATGTTCCCTGTTGACTGTGTAATGCACATTTGGCAGCACTGCAGTTTTAGTGCAGGAAGAAGTTAATCAATATCCACTACAATTCTGATTCTGCTTAACTTCACTAAACATAGGAAAATTATTGGGTGATGTGTGTTTACAAGCTGGATGGCTGCTTTATTGTTTGCCTTGATTTAAAAGTATTTCTTGATAAATGGTGCAAAGCTGAATATGCACAGCAAAGAGGGAAAATAGCTATTTAAGAAGTGTACATTAAATGGTTGTATAATATCAGGTTGGTCTGAGTGATATACGAGCAAAACAAATGAATCTAGGAAAATGTTTCAGGAATGAAAACTTGCCTTACACTATAATATCATAAGATACAATTATATCTTGATCTTTTTTTGTTTAAAGTATTTACATTTCCTCAGCACACAAAATTAATTATTCATTATTAACTCTTCCTAGAAAGAACAGAGACATTCTATTTTTAATATATCCAGCTTCTAGCTAAAAACATGAACAGCAAGGATAATCAAAAATTGTTTCACCGAGACCAACATAAATTGCACCATGTTGCTTACAATAACTTCCACTGTGTTTTATTTCTGAATCATTCTTGTGGGAATTCATAACTTCAGAACAATATTTTCTGCATTTTTAACCTTCTGAAAAATAGGTACAACTACTTGTTCATACATAGTTTAGTCACTCTTCCCAAAAATACTTGTACTTGCTGTGGTCCAGAAAGTTTGCATTTAGAGCTTTTGAGGAAAAATACATTATGTATATGCATTATTTCTGATACTATATATATTATTTAGATCTCCTCACACTTATATTTCCTCAGCTTGCAAGTTTCTCCCCTTCTCTCTCACTCACATAGAAACTGAAAACTCTCCTTTGAGAGAGATTACTTGAATCTGTATTCTGCAGATACTTCATTAATGAGTTTACCAGAGATGATGCAAACATTTGATAGAATTCAAAGTAATCTGCAACATACAACAGTGCCAGAGATTACTCTAGTAATCTCTACCCATTTTTTTTTTCCCTCCAAATCCCACTCCTTTTTAAACTGACATCAATTTTCAAGCCCTAAGAGAATCTCTAAACTGAAATCATAAGAGATTCCATGTCATTTGAGAAAAGACTGGGTTTCAGTGTGCAGACATATGTGCCGAGAGCAGATTTGTTACCACTAAATTAAAACACTCACAAGAAAAGGAGAGTTTCAGCATATAAGTGGGTGCATCCCATGACTCTGGAAGCTGTAAATACAATTCTTAGACTTATCAAAAAGTTATTGTGTGTATATGTACCAATTACAATGCAATTAGTGTCTGGGAGCAAACCAGTCAGTGCTCAAGTAAATGCTCAAGTAACTCTTGTTTCCCGGCGCTCCTCTGCATGCTTGGGGGTTTCTCCATATCTAGTGCTTCAGAGTAGTAGAAAATAGTCTTATAGTTTTCTTAAAGGCTTGAAG
The DNA here is from genome assembly GCF_963513975.1 of Fringilla coelebs. Classification (NCBI taxonomy): domain Eukaryota; kingdom Metazoa; phylum Chordata; class Aves; order Passeriformes; family Fringillidae; genus Fringilla; species Fringilla coelebs. Next base: position 33,605,474 of record NC_140029.1, read on the forward strand.
CAAACACACTTGCTTATATTTTCTTGAGTGAAAGACGCCAAGAGAGGAAGAAAAAGAGTAAGGAAATAGGGGCAAAGGATGATAGTCACTTAAGTTACGGAGAGGCAACATCTAAGATTGAAGCTACAGCAGCCTAAAGAGTGCATCATCCTAGAAAGTATGTGACTAATCCCAACACATCATTCAGGTAAGTATGAGAAATTTCTTCCCTAAGAACTAAGGGCTATATGAAAACCTTACAGTTCAGCATCATCTACTGTTCTTCAAAGTTTTTCTATGTCCATGTGCGTGTGTGTGTGTGCGCTTTCTTTCTGGCATTCTGCTGGTTGGCTTCCTCCTGCTCCTCCTCCAAGAAAGAGGAATGTCTCTTTGAAGGACATATATCAATGCTAAAGCTAAACAAATATCTTCAAATGTCAAAGCTAAAGCTAAACAAACTTTTACTTTCCCCTGGATACTGGTAGGATATAGGTTTCAGCATACTCCAAGGTAATCAGTTTCATTTTTAATCAGCGTTGATGATCTCGCAGCAATTTATCCATTTTAATCAGCACAGGTTGTAAGCAGTCAAAGTAGATTAAGCAGATGAAAAGCCTTCTGGCTTACCAAAGCTTTGCAAGTGAATTGCTAGAGGACAACATGAGCCCCTAAAGTATTTTAGGGATCAAATCATTTAATATTAATTGTTCTGTGATACCTACCAGGAAAGAGTTCATAGTGAGCACTTCACAAATTAATCTAAATGATTCTATGATTTTACTATAATCTATTTAAGGAGATAACTGAAAGAGACTGCTTTGGTCAATGAGCCTGCTGCCTTGCAGGCGCCAGGTCAGACAAACCTCATTCACAAACTTTCTAACTTCATCTTACAAGTAATGAGATATGACAGTCTTCCCTCCCTGCTCCTACAGAAAGCGTTCCTCTGCACCTCCCTGTCTAATTGGTATGAACACTTCTTGCTTCCAGCATTCTCAAATTAGTTTGTCCTGTCTAGCAGAACGAACAGTAGCCCTACACCCCCTCTCAGTGAACACTAGATCTGACTCACCCTTCTTAAACCTGGATGCCAAGATGGAGAGAACAGAGGAAACAGCAAGGAAAATGCTGCATGAGAGAGTAACAGACCTGCCAATCCATTGCTGTCACTTTGCCTTTTGGCAGAAAGACTTTGGTTGGTTGCTTGCCTTTTTAGGGGGAGAAAGGTAATGGACTACAGTCACCCCTAAAAATGAGTCTACAGGAGTCTATATCCCTGTGCCATTTGGCTCTTGGTAGCAGAAACTAGATGGTTTTCACTGCTACTTTTCAGGTTTCCTCCAGCACTATGCACAAGGGCTGAAAATTTTTCTGAACAGTGACTGTCAGAGTATATGCAACACAAGAAGACACAGCTGTTCTCTCGTGAAAACCAGTCTCAAAAGCAGTATGAGAGAGAGAGAGCTCACAAAAGGAACTGGGAGAGGCTGTCAGGAAGAGAGAAAAATAAAAAGCTGGTCTTTTTACTCCTTCTGTGACAAATCTGTACCCTTGGAAGAAACATGTCATACTGCATTTGGAAGAGTGCTATACACATAATTTACACCAGAGAACACAGATTTGGGTTATGTGTTAAAGGAGATGGAGCTACTAGTTTGACTACTGTCTCCAGAAGCTTGTATCATTTGTGTCAAGAAAGCACAGAAAATCTTCAATTCAAATAAATATAAGGCTGTCTCACACTTGTGTCTCTGTTAGTCCTTAATACAAAACAAGCTGTCAAGGAAGGAAAAGATCAGCTTAGAAACAGTAAAGAAAATAAGGCAGGAAAAGGGACACTATAGACAGTGGAAAAGGAACTAAGACTGAGTATTTGAGTGATTTGAATCTAGAGAACCTAACTTCACATGGAAAAAGTTCAGAGGCAGGCCTAAGCATGACAAATATTCCTGGTGTGGAAAGACTTGGCTTGAAAAAATGCAACTGAGGGCCAACATGAGAGAGGGCTCTTGAAAAACAATCCCAGGCAGCACAGAAAACACAACAAGTGGGAAACACCTGTTTATGGCCACCTTCAGTAAAAGAACTGGTGGACAATAGCTTGAGAGCATCTAGAAGAGATGCAGCACAAGCTCCACTGCAGACTGCTCACTGGAGCACATAATGAATGCCAAAGCCTCACATAGCTTTATAAAAGGGATGGGACAAAAAAATGGGGGAAAATAAATACCCCTGTAAGGGGCCACAACTGCACTAACATCCCATCACTTTTGTTCTACAGAAACATCTAATCATTGCTAGAGGCTGGCATGTTTCCTGGGAGATATCACCTCAAGCCTCCCTTGTTTTCATATTCAGCCCCTTTATGGCTGCTGACAGCATCAGGACACTGGACTAGAGACAACTTTGACCTCACCTGCAGTTCATATATTTATGCACTATCCAAAGGTTTGTTCTCTTTCTTTCTTTCATGATGGTCAACAGGTGGATAAAAAATACCCTTGGATTTCACTGCTAAGGCCCATCTGCAAAGATCCTCTCCCTCATCTTTCCATTCCCTCTCCATAAACTATTGTCCCTGAGTCTGTGCAGCTGGCCAGCATTAATGAGACTAAATTTCAGATAAATGGCAACTCCAATTATTAAATTGCTAAATCTTTTCATATCAACCTCACTGTCTAATCTCAGTACATTATCAGATACAAAAAAATATGTCCTAAGTCCTAAATAATTAAACATGCAATGTGTTCCAGCATTTCTGCATGAAGAGCTTTAGCTTTTGAACTAAACCTGCAGGGTTTCTAAATAGTTGAAGTCTTCTACAGATATATGAAATTATCACATTCAAGCATTCTTGGGAAAAGAGCTTCTAAAGGTACTGGAAACAAGTTAACCTGACCAAAACGCTAACTATAAAAGAGAGCCCTTATACCAAGCTGTCATATTAAAAGAAGACTAGCCACAGGCATGACACGTTTTCTGGAAACTCTGCCTCCAGCCTCACACCACCAAGTAACCTCTCTGCTTTTCATCACGACTATATCTCTTTCTTCCAGCTTTTAATTGCTACTTTTCTTCCCTTGTTCACACATAACCTTCATGCAGGACATAACTTATCAAGAGTCAAGCATTAAACCAGCAGCTCTCACACAGCTCCTCACTGTGACAGTGTTCACAGGGGTCTTAAGATGAGGAAGAGACGAGAAAGCTGACTCCACATTCAGAAGGCTGATTTATTATTTTAAGATATATATTATATATATTATATTAAAAACTATACTAAAAGAATAGAAGAAAGTATTTCATCAGAAGGCTTAGCTAAGAATAGCAAAGGAATGAATAACAAAGTTTTGTCTCTGACCGAGACAGTCTGGACAGCTGGACTGTGATTGGCCATTAATTAGAAACAACCACATGAGACCAATCACAGATCCACCTGTTGCATTCCACAGCAGCAGATAATCATTGTTTACATTTTGTTCCTGAGGCCTCTCAGCTTCTCAGGAGAAAAAATCCTAAGGAAAGGATTTTTCATAAAACATGTCGGTGACACCTCACAGTGCACTCCTGTGTTTGCACTCAATAACCTGTACACTTGAATGCAGAGAGAGTGCATCAATTTAAAGTTCATGCTAACAGCAAGGAAGCAATGGACATGCTTAAGGACTATAAAAAGGCAAAAACTTCCTGTTCTCTCTCTCACCAAAAATATCAAAGGGCATTGTATAGCATGTGCAACACATACATTAATTCTCTCCACACTCCTGGCTTCTGACTGAAACCAAAGCACTTCTGTGATGAAATCAGACACATGGTACACATACTGCCTGAGATCTGGCTGCCTTTAACATCTCTTAAATTAATTATCCTGAATTAATTACCCAACAAGCTGAGCCTAACACAATTCTTACGTACAGATTTAAAGTGCTACAGGATCCTGTTAATGTCCTTTGGCAGCTCACACTCACTTCTCAAGTGCTGTGGTCTGCAGTAAGGCAGCCCTTGCAGCCAGGATGAACATAGACTAAACTGTGCAGGAGCTACTGAATGCCTTTCAATAAAGCTGATGGGTGGAAGAGCAGCATTTCATCAAGATTTTTACATGATCCTTAATACAGCACACTGAATATTCCAATACTGATCTCCAGATACATTAACTGCACAGAAGCTCCCTCGGAAATAAATTCAACTTTTCCATGCAAACAGATTCCTGTAACAGAAGCTTCTCGGGTAAAACTTCACCACAAAAAAAACCAATTTTTTTTTTTTTCAGACAGAATCTTGGATCTAAAATACAACATAACCACCACAGAACATGTCAGACAGGGAAAGCACTCCAAGGAGACAGCAAAAGATGAGAACAGGCTTCCTCCTCTTCCTACAGCTCAATATTCACTATCACTTTACTGTCACTTCATGGGGCTTTAACCAAAACCTGAGTAAAGACTAAAAGTAACACAAACCCTAAAAACAGCACATGAGCAGGAAGCACAGATATGCAAAATCTTGAACAGTGTGCTTCCCCCTCATTCAAACCTTAGGTCCTACCTTCTTCTTTCTATTTCCACTACTCACTCTCCTTAAAGGCTACAATTGCAGTTTGCAGTGAATACTGAACTCTTCCTTTCTTCAGAAAGGAAAAGTTCAGTATTCCCTGAACAAAAAGAATCAGAAATAAGAAATAATTATATAAATATCAGAAATAATTCACAGAAAGAATCTTTTTCTTCACATTAACACAGAATCAGGACTATAATTTTATTTCCGTCATCTCACCCTTGAAGATCCTGTTTCAAAATACCTTCCTGATATGCACTTAGCAGTGTTTTGACACACTCTGTTTTTCAGCATCTCATAACTACGTCATCAAAATGTCAGAATTTGGATGCTGCGGTTCCATTTGCCTTCTATTGTGGACAAATAACAGGCTTTCATGCATTTAACAGTACTTGGTAAAATGACTCATGCTGCTTCATTTCAAGAAAAGCCTTAGAAGTGGAAAACACTAAATGAATGGAGATGAACTTGTCAGCACTTGCTAGGAAGGAAGTAGCAGAAGGGTGGTAGAATAAATAAAAAGCTGCAAATAAGAAAGCTGTCTTGCTAACCTGTTAGTTGATCCATTGTAGCAGTAGTTTGGAAGGAAATCATAATTGAGTTCCCAAAAGACGTGAAGAGTGATTCTGCCATAAGGGGCTGAAACATTGTGGTTGGCTTCTCTGAACATGGCATCAAAGCTGTCCAAGGTCATATATCTACTCAGAAGCTTGTGAGTCATTTTGTTTATCTCTATCAAGCCATCCAGCTCCTACGAAAAACAAGGAGAAAGAAAGAGAATGATGCATTTCATAAAGTGGAGAAACCGAGCAAAGTACATAAATAACCTTGAGGGAAGAGAAAACTAGAAAGAAGTCAAAATCAACAATTGACTCTCTCCTGGTCTCTTACTGTAACAATATGGGCTGGACTGAATCAGTACTCTTGAGATTGTTTCCTAAACCTTCTGAGACTTTAAGGGTATTCAGATGCAGATAGGTCTCGAACACTGTACCAACATGTCCTCCACTGAGCAAGACTTAAAACTCCAACATTTAAATGGAGTCAGACATAGGCCAGAAACACCTTTCTGCATTTCCTACTTTACAAGCAATCACAAAAGGAATTTCTGCTCAGTAGAACTGGTGAACTAACTACTGTAGTGGTAATGTTATTTCTAACATCACATTTACCATAAATCCTTCTCACAGTCTACTCCAGTGAAGGACGTACAAAAATGCAATGAAAGAGCAGATCAGACATTTACAAATGTTGTGAAGGTATCCACAAAATCACTAGCTGCAGGCCACATGACTATATATGTGTACTTCATTTCATTATGTTTCTCCTCTTGACAAGAAATTCCTAGTATCTGTTCTGGCAATTTCTTTAAAATAAAATAACTCCACATCTGCCATCAGACACTGAAAACACCAAGCACACAGAACACAACCTTTACTTCCAAAAAATCCAAGCACTGCTTTTAAAGATTATTGTGCAGTGACCTACTAAGAAATATCCAGTGGCTTCTTCTAGCTGTTTATCAAACTACTACTACTATCTTCTACTACCATAGACTGCTCTCTGATTTAAGTGCTCCATATTTCAAAGGAATTTTACTCCTGTGAGCAAGTTAGTTCACGGAAAAAAAACACTATGATTATTACTACAGAATTAAGTCCAGTTTGAGGAGAAAATAATAGCACAGTCTTGTAAATACTTTAATTTAATTTATTTATTTATCTGGAAAAACAGCAGAAATTACAGATTACTTAATCTATTTGGATCAGTTTCTTGTCGAGGAAAGCAGACAGTTTTCAACAGAAAATACTTTGCATAAAACAAAAAAAGAACACCAAATCAACAAAAAAAAAAAAAAAAAAAAAAGGAGGAGCATGGTAAAGGGACAACCCTTAGTTCTGTCACTCTCTTACTTACTTACTCTTACTCAAAGAATGAGAACCTGTGACTAAGGAACACATTATTGATGGTTTCTGTTCACTCAGTCACTAAGAGTGTACATAACAAAGAAAAAGTACATTTCAATAATTCAAAGTTAAAAAGCCAAGCATTCAGAAGTCAAGAGGCTGTATGGCCTCAGTATTTGATTTCTCTTCAGTAAAGAATGAAATTAAACCAAGATAGTTAACTGCACGACAAAATGTCACTGGTAAAAATCTTATTACAGAAAGAACAACAGTAAACTCTTTTGCACAACTTTTAATTTATTTTTCATTCCAGCAGAACTAAATGTGCCTGATATTTTTTCTTGCTGAATGCATGTTTACTTGTCAAATTCATGCTGTCTTGAAATAAAATTTGTTTTTAGCATTTTAATCAGGAAAATAACTCAAAAGGACACCTCAATATTGCACAGATGCTCTTCTTCCGTGGGTACAAGTCAGATCTCTTTCCTTCACAAAAAAATTATTTTTGTCATGCTTCAAAACCAAGCTGCCTGAGTAAATCAACGAATTTTGATTCTACCAAGCACAAGGCTGGTTTTTTTGATGTGCAATTTATTTATAAGCATGGGCAGAAGTGGGCGCTTACAAAAATTCATATCAAAAGGTGATTGCTCTCTTTGTTTTCTCACAGGTACTTTGTTTTCTCCAAGTACCTGCCTTCTCTACACTTTATTCCCAAGGCCCTCAGCTGCAGTAGGTTTGGGGTTGTTCCACCTCAGCTGGTGTGTCAGTGATGTGGCAGAAGGTCAGCACAAGACTCACCACGATGGAAGTCAAGTCCTCGCTTTCGAAGCGGCCGATGGCCAGCTCCATGGAGCGGTACATGGCTGCTGAAATGCGCTGCGTGATCAGCCGGTTCAGGTCTATGGACCTGCCAAGGAGCTAAGGGAAAACATGCCATTAGGCTCTGAACTGGCAGCCAGCTTACAAGACAAACTGTACAAGGACTATCAGACTCCCCACATTTACAGACTCTCACTTTATGAACTTACATCCCAAACACACTGAAACAAAGCAGATGGACAAAATTTATAAATTCATGAGCAAATGCAGTACTACAATTTGCATCCCAATTCTCACAAAAAGAAGTAAAAGTACACATTGCATCTACATTTAAGTACTTATATCAGCATTTTATGCTTCCATCATATTGTGCCAACAACATACTGAACACTAGCAAAAGACATTACTAGGAAGACAACGCTACCACTCATGGCATTCCTATTTGGCTCATGTCTTCCTAACTGCAACAGACATTTGCTTTAAAATAGGATCTTTTAAGTTTTCTTTCTTAATTTACACCTTCATGTGACAAAAAAAGGAGATCTCAAGTGCTCAGTTATGCTACTGAGATGATAGAACACGAAGCACAAAATGAGTTTTGTCTACCTACATAAATCAACACCACTGGAAAGCTGCCAAGCAACTCAGATACAACAGGGTAGGAGTTAACTCACTTGAACGTGTCTCTGTTTCAACAGTGTCTCGTAGCGGTTGGACTGCAGCAGCTGAATGGTTGCTCCCTGGTTCTTGCACTCTGAACGCAGCCGTTTATCCAGAAGCAGGCTATGAAGAAAGGAAGAAAATGCTTAAGGTATACTAAACAGCAAAGCAGAGCAGAAAAGTGTGAAGAAAAGCTCTCATAGTGAAAGGAATAGCTACCTGCCAGCCATTGCCTTGTAGTATGCAAATATTTGGTCTGCCAGCTTGTAGACAAATTGGTCAAAACACAGGTTTACCTTGTGGAGAAAAATATAATATGTTTAGAGATACTTAAAATTTTAAAAAGAGCTTCTCTAAGACCTCCCACTGTTTATCAAACATAGTCAAGGAAGTGAATAGATCTGAATTTCTCAGTACAAGAGATGTAGTTCAGTTTTAACCATTAATGTGAGGGATTTTTGCACAGGTCTACAATTTTCAGCATTAATGTGATGCATTTTTGCTCAGATCTACAGCTTTCCTCACAACATATCACCCAACCAGTTACTCATCTTCTGGTCAGTCTCCTCAGTTTTTCTGTTATCTCCAGCTGTACTGAATCTCTTAAAAAGGCCTTGCCCTTTAGCATGATTTTCATATTTAGGTACAGATGATTTTTCTCCAGTAGCTAAGGTTACTTTACCTCTGCCTCAATTTCATCATAGAGGAACTGCTTCTTAAATTTGGTAAGTGCATAATGAGCACTGTCATTATAAAGGTCCAAAGAATACAGAACATACCTGCAAGAAAAAGAATAGAACGTGAGAGTCAGATGTGTGTAAACCTCATGATTCTTTAGGATGGTGGAGTCAAGATGATGTAAGCCAGTCAATATTGTAATCCACAAGTGATTCACAAAAACAGGGTATTTTCCATTTTTACTTTCTATAAAAAGGAGCACAATTTTTCCTTAAAGAAAAAATTTGTTGGTTTAAGAAAAGGTGTAGATATGTTTGAAGTCTAAAACTTGTTTTCTAGCTGTCCATCAAAATGGAACTAGGCTTTAACCACTGTATATTATATTTGACATCTCTGAAGAATAAGTAAGGAGAACTCAAGGAGCAAAATACGTGGCCGGTGCAATGATATGAAAGGTTTAGCATTTCAATTATTCACGTCAAAAAGAAAACTTAGAGACTCTGAAAATGGGCAAATGTAAGACAAAAAATTTATCAAAGTTTAGAATACTTTCTCAATGACTACTTGTTAAAACCAATTAAAGGAGCAACATTATAATAAGGAATGGCAATCATTAAGAATAATCATTCAGTGGAAGAGCACAAGCGGGTCTTACTCCATCATTGATGCCTCTTTTGTCTCCAAAATATGATCCGTCAAAATCCAAGGCATGGACATCTCAATGGGAAACTGGATTCTTCTGCCCATGGTCAGCTCTAAGAAGAATTCCCTGAACCACAGCTGGGACAGATCACAGCATTGCTGCAGGGTTTCTTTCAGAATTAATAAGGGAGAATTACATTTCTTATAGAAATACATCAGGTACAATACAACTGTGATTCTGATGATGCAATGCAAAACAAAAAAAAGCAGGTGCAAGTCACTAGAGCTGTACATAGGCCAAATAATCTAAAGCAAATTCAAAATGTAAAGCCCATGACTTTTTGTAAGTTTTGAGCTCCTCACTGGCCCCCAAAGTGGTGCCTTCTTATAGAAAAAAAGAAGAGTGGAACTGGATGAGACTATCAGGTAAACATAAAAACTACGTACACCAGTAAAAAGGGATTTCTAGTTTAATTTCTCAGCTGGGGGCTGAGAAAGCCATACACTGAATTTGGGAATCAGTAAGTGAAGGAGGCAAAATTGCACTGGAGCTACCAGTACCATCCCTCCATATGGAGGACGGAATCCCTCCACATGTTCCTGTTGATTAGATGGGCAGGAAATGACAGACAGACACATGAAGTAGGGATTAAAACAACAAGTTACTAAGGATGCCATCAAGGGCACAGAGGTGTGCTTCCCACCCCTCCAGAAAAACTTGGTACAATCCTGCCTTTCCTGAAGGCTTGTAAACTAAAATAGGAATGAACTTTTTACACTAAGACCTTCTGAAGACCTTTTGCAGCGCCGTTCCCCAGTTAGCACTGTGACTGGTATTAACAGGCTCCCCCTTCTCCAAGGGTAAAGGAGACCAGCAGCAAAACAAAAATGAAAGACAACACAGCATGGTGATGACAAGGACTAAGTACACTCAATGTCAGTAGGTGAATTCTTTAGGACAGCATGTTTCCGATTACAATTAACTGAATAGTAAGAGTAGTGAAATGACATCAAATTTACCACAACAGAGAATTTGTTTCCTCTGTACTTACAACAAAAACAAAAACAAAAAAATAATCTCCCAAAACACAAAAACTACTTCCTTTAAAAAAATTTCAGTGTGTATAGGCTTATTGTTTATGTAAGTACATACATAAAATAGAAAAAGGAGGTAACAATATGAAATTTGACGCATTTGAAACAAACATATAACAAGTCAAAATAAAAATCCCACCACAATGCTAAGTACCATCTCAGAAAAAGTTTGGACAGACCAAGGCTTTTGATAAATAAACCAAAGGTTAAGTTGACTTAGGCAATCGGAAACATTTTCCAGATCGTGTTAGAGGTGTTAGGACATGCTAAGCTGGACACTGATCATCTACATATCTTACCACTGAAATTTATCAAATGAGTGTAGAAGAAAGACTCGCGATGGAATTTTTCTATGTCCAATATGGTGGGCCCCTCAAGGCTACTTCTCAAGGTTTTCTTGGAACCACTTTTGTCAGCAATGAGGGACTCTAACATAGTTCTCACCATGTAAAGCTGTATCATTAAAGGAAACAATTACGGTGGAAAGGGGAGGGAAAAAAGGAAAATACACATGGTACATTAGTTGAGCAACACTGAGAATTACTATCAGTAAGCGACTGCTCCACTTCAAACTGAAAACTGGCACTGTGTGGATAAAAGCCTTTGAGGCAAGAGGAACAGATGCAACACTAGCCTACACACCAGCACAAATGCCTACCCATGCCAAGGGGACCTCCACTGACACTCAGCAGCAGACCATTTGCAGTGGAACAGTTCACATCACCACAAAAAGTAAAAGTAATAAGTAATGTCTTACCACCAAAGTTTAAAAGAGGCGGATAGATGTAGGACTGCCTCAGAAACTTGTGTGTCACATGCAATAGCTTTTCCAGTCCCAGAGACTTGAGCTGCTTCAACAGCTCAGCAGAGTTTAAGGACTCTGTCATAGTGCGAACCATGAAGAGCTAAAAACCAACAGACAGGGGCAGGCAGGGGAAGAGAATCCGTTAATAAAAACACATGGGTAAATAAGGAACGGGAAAGAGAAGCAGAGAAAACATGTTAGTTTGTTAAAAATGAAAAGCAGCACAGTAAGCATGCAGAGGAGGTCATACAGAAAGGTTGTTCAGAAAAATCACTGCAATCTGGGGCTCCCTCAAGCAAAGGGAAAGTTCCCGTTCACTTCAGAGGATGCTCAGAGAGCCATTAGCTTATCAAATGATTTAAAAATTATTTAGCACCAATTACCCATTCACACAGAGCCATTTTAGAACCACATGAAACTAAGGAAAGCCTATCTAAAATGGATATATTTGACCTCTTGCCTTCCTGTCAACCCAGACAGACAAGCGTGCCAGCCCAAGAGCAGAAAAAGCAGAGAACCACATATTCTAAACAGCCTGTTGCAAAGGTGAAGTAAAGCCCTTAAAGCACAGGAGAACCAAACTGGTGGTGATATTTAATCTTTTCTTTCACCCCAGGAAATTAGAAATCAAAACAATTTTTATGCAATTATCAAAACAAAATCTTCATTAAACCAATCTTATGACAAACTAAGCAACTTCTTATTACCCAAAATTATTAGCCATACATGGTGTCTTTCCCACAGATTTCAAGTATTAAAAGATTGTCTTCACAAACCACAGCTGCCTTCAAATTTTCACCCCAAGTACTCAGTACCTCATTTTCTCAGATGAGCTATAAATATCAGACCATACATTTTCCAAACACATCCACTAATGAAATAAAGATAACTACATGGAGGTAACAAGAATGAGCATCTAGGTATGGGATTTTGATGACTACCACAGAAAAAATTTGAAATACATTGTTTTAGTGGCAGCAGCAGACAAATGAGATTCTAAGGACCAGATTTATCATTTATTACTGAACACTGGGATTTTGTCAGAAGGCATATATTTTCCCATATTTTAACAGACATTCATTTATATTTTAAACATATTTTAAAACTATTAGACATCTACTGAATAGTGTGATTTAAGAAATTTCACCAGCCATACCAGAGATAGAAGTCAGTCTTGAGTTGGTCAAGAAATAATTCATATAGTTCAAAAATATTATTTAAACACATTAGGAGCTCAATGAGAAAATATTTGTTCCCAGAAAATCAAATTAAAGAGATTGAACCCTTGGAAAAATTATGTATCAGAGTAAAAAATCACAGCAATCCAGGCAGAGGATCTTGGTTATGCACATCTAATTTTGCAAATATAAATCAGAGTAGATTTTTAGCATTAAAAAAAGACTGCAATAAAACCTGCAATTTTAAAATAGTTCAGGACAGAAAGAGCACACCTCATGCAATAATTGTTGACAGGTATCACAACCACCAGACAGGAAAATACCTGAGTGCTGGAGGGTCCAACTGCACGTCTTGGGACTTTGATGTCAAAACCACTTTTGGGGTCCTTCTCTCCCCTTAGAGCTGGGTCATTGAATGGCTCGTGACCTGCTTCCCAGTCACACACTGTCTTCCTTATGGCCTGCAAAACACTGAACCCAATTCCCACAACTTCAGACTGCAGCATATCCAAATGCCCTGATAGAACACTTTACTTTTTTTCTAAGCATTCTTCCACGAGCACAGAAACTTTGCAACAGCACTCACGAGCTCAGGGTAATTCCAACCAAGAACAAAGAATTTCATTAATGTTTTCAAGAATGACACAGCCACAAAATAACCACTCCATGCTGTATATCAGAAAAGGCAGTCTAGAGCCCATAAAGATCATCTAGTTCCAACTTTCCCTTTGCCAAGGACAGGGACACCTTTCACTACATCAAGTTGCTCAGGGCCCCATTCAACCTGGCCTTGAACACTTCCAGGGATGGGGCACCCACATCTTCCCTGGGTAACCTGTTCCAGTGCTCCATTACCCTCCAAATAAAGGATTTCCTCCTTATACCTAACCTAAACCTGCCTTCCTCTTTCAGTAAAGCCATTGCCCTTTGTTCTGTCACTGTCTGCCTGCATAAAAAAGTCCTTCTCCCTCTTTGTCATAAGCCCCTCTAAGGTACTGGAAAGTTATAATAAGGCCTCCCAGAGCCTTTACTACTCCACACTGAACTACCCCAGCTCTCCCAGCCTGTCTTCATATCAGAAGTGTTCCAGCCCCCTGATCATCCTCATGGCCCTCTGGACCCTTTCTAACAGGTCCTTCTTGTGTTGAGGACCCCAGAGCTGGATCAATCAAACCAAATTCATACTAATATAAATACATATTCACTATGAATCCAATTAACATTAAATCAAACAAAAGCAGATTATTAACCAAATTAAAGAGAGACAATGATAGCTTGAAATGAAAAAAAGCAGAATTCCTATTTCCAGAAGAAATTCAGATTCCAGAATTCAGTTGAAATTTACACAAAGAGCTTCATACTTTTAGGTCGAAATACTGAACTGGAACTCAAGATACTTTCCAGGAACACAGTCAGACATAATCTGTGGCATGCTGAATGATCAAGAAAACATCTCATCCCAAATCTGAACAGGTATGAAAGTAATATTTTTCTACTTCATTAAAATCCTGTGACAAAAACACTCTCCCTGAAAACCTGATAATGTGAAGCAATTTTTTTATTTTTAGCTTATGATCATATTTTTGTGGCAGACAGAGCACTTAGCAATAGCCTAATTAGCTAAGGACTTTCACCTCTTAAGAGCTTTGCAATGAAATGTGGGAGTAAACACATGGTAAACAAGTCAAGATTAAAAGCAAACAATTAGGTACAAAAAAAAATAGGGTCAGGAAATGTCACCAATCAGCATGGGCAGATGGAGCACTGGAAGAGAAGTGCAAGGCTAATAAACCAAAAGCAGCAGAAGCTGAGAAATAAGACAGAACACTAAGAGAGGCAGAGAGAAGAGAGAGTGGGATAAACATAAGACACAAAGAAAGCAAACACTGGAATCATAAAGTGGACAGTGAAACATTTCTTCAAAATACAAACACTAAGCTTCCTTTCAGTATTACTGCATTTGTATTTCCTTAAAATAAAAATGAACAGGGAACACAAGACTTCCTAAAGTAGTGCTAAGAGGCTCAGGACAGCCTGGACTCCTGCTGCAGCCATGCTGGCAGCCATTCATTTTTAACTTCAGACTGCTTCAACTTCTATTCCTATCCAACCAAGCTAACCAAGAATGCCAGACAGATTGGGAATACAGGCTTAGGTAAAATTTAACATCTGTGCAATTCTGCAATTATTTTACTAAGGTCTGGAGAGAAGAATATAGAAAAATATGAGAGCAGTAATGCTACCTCTGAATGACATTTTTCTTCTTTTTAATGGCTTGTCTTAATGGCTCCCTAAGTGTGACTTGGGCAAAGTCCTGAAGAGCTGCATAAATTGTATGACGAATGGCATGATTGAAAACACTTTCCATTCGTCCCATCAGCACCTGAAGACCTTTGATCATGGCAATCACCTGCAAAAATAAAAAAAACAAACCCAGACAAATGTATTTTTTTTTTATTTTGTATGTATATTTGTACAAACAGTGCATTTTAAATACAAAACATGAGAAAAGAGGAATTAACAAATTACAAAGGATAGATTTGCTGTGCTCCTCTTATTTACTGAATGGAGGAACACAGAGTCAGACTCTGGTTTCAGTGTCAGCACAGGGCAGGCTGTCTTTCTGCACTGGGTATGCAAAATGCCTACAGAGAATGTTCTCTTTTGTATAGAATTAATCTTAGGAAAATCCCTATAGAAAAATATTTCTCTTACCTCAACCAAAGCAAACTTCTCCTCACTAGTATAATTGTATCTAGTTGCTCTTTCATACTCTTCTGCATTGTCAGGACAATCTTTATTAGAATATTTGTCAGTTGGGTGTACCAGTTTCCACGAGTACTGCAGTTCACAAGGCAGGAGAGGGAGAAAAAAAGATGGGGGGAACAAAAAGAAACAAAAATGCCTGAGAAACACAAAACACAGTTGGACACAAATAACATGCTTTGAGAAATACCACAGCATTTTCATGAATATTTCAATAATATTATTTGGTACTATGTTCAAACCTTGTGTAAATTCTGAAACTACTATCTGGTGGAAATGCCAAACAATAATTTTCCTAAAAACTTTCCCTGAAAACCAGTGATTCTGTATTATTCCAAAGAAATGCAACTCAAACTCAACAGGTATTGCACTTAAGGGTGCTTTTTACTGTGCAAATGTTAACAGAGACAAAGTTTCTTCTCTACTTCAAATATGAGAAACACAGAAAGACTTCAGAACATAAGAAAAAAAAATCCAGTCCATCAGACCCACCCACAAAAAGAGAAGCTTTCTACTTGATGAAATATTCACATTTAGATTTCAAAACACAACCAGAAAACTACAGGTTTGGGCTGCTGTTGGGTTTTTTTTGGGGGGGGAGGCTGATTTTTAAGATTACTAGGCTGAAATGTGTGGAAATAGCTGTATTATCTGTGACAATATGAACTGCACAGCATGCACTTCTCTTAATTACTGCCTTTTCAGTCACTGCAAACGCAGCTCAAAATGTTCCTGAGCAGCGTCAGGCTGGCCTAATATCCATCAGGGTACATCAAGTGAAAAATCCTAGTCACATTTAAATACTATTTTCTCACAGTTTGAGTTCAGCACTTAGTAAGATCTGGTTGACACCACCTTAGCATAAATATTAGATTACAGAGCAATATAAATTTGCCTACTACAATGGATTAACAGCATCAATTCACCTATGTCAAAGGGGAACATCACACCCTGCAACCTGAGGGCTACAAAGAGGGTACTGGGGAAATGATTAAACAAAGAAGAAGTTCTTTAGGGGCATTAAACTGACAGGGTTAAGATGCAGAAGAAACATATACTGCAAGTTTTTATCTGAACACAATGCACATAACTATCTATGTTCATGGATGCTCAGTGAAGGTGGAGACAGGTAAATAATTAGGATACTCCTTATTGGAATAAATTTTCTCAGTAGGACAAGAAGAAGGTGAACACAAACTTGAACTTAGATGAGAAGTATTTATGGGAATCCATTTAAACTAGAAAGACAATGAAAGGCAGTGAGAATAGCCAAAAAACCTGCTGTGATGCCCAGAGAAGGTTTATTCTGGAATGAGTAGGACAGAAACAGAGCTAAGAATGAGAGACTTCTTGAAGAGATATAATTATACAGGAAGATTTTCACTGTGAAGAGACCTTGGATACAGCATTTTGTGATGACAGAAATAAAGGGTGCAAGTCTAGGAGCTGCAGAGGCAAGGAATAGATGACAGCAAACTCCCTTAAGAAGAGAAAAGGAGAACAAGATTTTCACCATTAAATACACTGTGGATTTAAACCGAAATAGGGTAATACAGGGAAAAGCATGACTCATCTACTTTTAAAAGAAGCAGTTATAAATACAAATGAGAGAGAAAACTGGTTCACCAGCTATGCCCACTGTGGATCACACAGTGCAAATTATTTCATGTCCCCGAGACATCAGAGGCAGAAGAGGAGCAAGTCTGGCTTCTCTCATACAGTGAGCCACATTCCAACCCTTCCTAGAAGATATTCTGGTTCAGCTAAGGCACACAGTTTTTAGTCAGCGTCTGCACCATAACAAGGACTCCTCTTCAATTTCTGCCTTAAGCAGCTTCTTACTGGAAAAAAGCACAGTCACTTTTCTAATTGGCGTCTGCTTTTAAAATAAACTACTACAATATAGAGAAACAACTCAGCATGTTCTTTATTTCCCCTCCTTCATCTCCTCTCACATTTTCCTTTTCTTGCATTTACTTTCCTTTTGACTAAAAGCCCAATCTAAAGCCAGTGGGAGCCCTTCCATCCATTTTTGTGTGTTAAAACTGTACATGCTTCTATTTACTCAGAGGTGATGTCTAAACACAGCCAGCTGGAGCTGTTTTGTCACCTCCTCGGTGACTGCATTGATGTTTCCAACAATATAATTTTAAACATTTAGAAGGAAATTATGAAGTCTTAGTCTACAAAATGTTTGTATCAAGACTGACATTAAAACATCTGGTGAAGCTTCACAGGTGACAGCCTATCCACTAAATGCAACAAGTTGAATGTACTGTGTGAGATACAAGCTACTGAATCTTCAAAGCAGCAACATTCAACATTACTCAGTGAACTTCATGTGCCATCCTCTTAGAATGAGGTTTGAAGCAGAAGGAGAAAAGGAGTGAAGGAAGAAGGAAACTAAGGGAACAGGATTCTTGTTGGGTCCCTTCCAACTCAGATTATTCAGTGATCCTTTGAAAACACAACATACATTTTTCCGTTCAGTTTTATTCTGTCTGACCTCACCAAGCCACCTCTTTTTCATCTGGTTTTATTTCCCACGTTACCTACCACTTCCATGACGTGGGCACTCCACTGGGAGAGAAGCTGCAGGCCTTGGAGAGAGAGATCAAAGAGCTTCCGATATTCCGCATCTGTTTTCTGAGCCTCCTGTCGACCAGACCCAGTCACCACCTAGACATTATAAAAAAACAAACAAAAAACCCCACATCCAAATACACATCAGAACATGCTGTATTCAGCATCCACAGCCAAATTTCTACATTAATTGAAGCACTAAAACAGCATCATGCACCAACACCTGCTTTACCACCTAACATCAGCTTTTTCTTCTAGAGACTTAGGAAACTTCACAGATTTTGGTCAAGAGATGGAAATCCCTGGTATCCCTAATGACCACAATACTGTTGCAGATGAATTCAAGATATCAATTATATATGATATACATAGTGATTTGTTGTCTCTATATACTATATATGTAAAAGTGTGTGTATACATATGCATTTCTGTACTCTTTTAGTAATCTTAACTTAGTTTTGTTTAAACTGTTACAAGCACCTGATTGGAGTAAGGACTATATATTCGAAATGAGACATACCAAAATTTCTAGGATAAATCTGAGATACATAAAGAGAAAGAGGTCGAAGGATGTTAGAGTTTGTATGATGTGTCATTATTATGTTAAATTTAAATAGTGCAAATATAATTCAGAGAATGGGGATTAGACCTGCAGACAGCTTTTCTTGACTCAGGTGACCAAGCTTTATCATTTACCTAGCCAGAGATTTACCTGCTTTTCAGATACTTAATAATAACTGTTAATGAGTGATGTGCAATTTGCACACGTAGCTCTAACCCCACTCACCTCACTGTTGCTGTAACGAGCCAGTTCAGATATGAAACGCATGTGGTCTTCTCTGATTTGGATCATCTGCTCACATATATTGTACTGGGGACTGCTGCTGGAAGACGTGCATGTCCATCTGGTTCAGAAGACAAAAAAAAACCCACCTAAATCAGTTTTGACAATAAACAGCACAACTGATACTGCAAAGAAAGAACCACAATGCATTACTTTTCTTTTTTTACACATTTCCTTCTCTGATGTTTGAGGCTTTTCCTCTCTTGACACCTCTACCCCTGCACAAGCCATTAGTGATGAACTGCCCTTCTGAGTTCAAATAGCACTTCTTCCAAGTCTTAAGAAAAAACTGTTAAGTTTTTCTTTTCTGTTTTGGGAGTTTTTCTTTTTGTTTCTTGAAGGCTGCTGCTATGAAATATGAACCAGCATCTCTCTTCAAGGGCACTTAGGAGCAAGACCAAAAAGGATTAAAAGCTAGGGCAGCAGTGCAGGTATAGGCTGTAAGATACATCTAGCCACTTGCAGATATTTTTTTGTTTATTCCTGTTGAACTCTGAAGAGTGTATAGTATGCTCTCAGCTATAAAATAGACATTATCAAGACTATTAACATGTTATGAAGAGGCACACAAAAACATGCTACCAAGAACCTCATGTTAAGTAGCCTCATATTTTTAGTAGCTCAGTAGGCCCACTGCCATTGATTTGCTCTTAGCAATTACATGCAAGTTATGTGGTTTTTTTCTGCAGGAATTAAAATGCAAAGCACAGCATTCTAAAATCATGTAACTGCATAGAGGCAAGGTCTTGGAGGAGTACAGAAAGGTTTACTAAAACAAAGCAATAACCAAAAACCATGGATCCATTAAAGCAACAACTGGCTGCATTTTCCAACCATTTTGCTGTGCTGCACACCTAGCCAAAAAAAAAAAAGTAGGGGGGAGACAAGCTAAGTTGCTGCTCCATGTACCACGTACACATGCCTATTCACCCATGCACTACTACTGCTCACCTTGCTTATTAAAATCCTTCATTTCTTTTAATGAAAGTTTTCATATTTAAAGGAAAAAATAAAAACTAAATTAGTGTAAGATAAAATTAATTTCTTCCAACCCAGTTGATAAGAAATGTTACAGATACATGAGAATGAGCTCAGCAGCACAGAAAGGTTTTTAAACCATCTGTTTCTTTAGTTGTATCCATTACACGAATTACATTAATAGTGAAACACCCACACCAAAAAGATGACAAAGTGAAAATCCTATTAATTACCACAGACTAATAGGTGACTATGAAAATATACTCCAAGGGTCAGATCTTCCCCATCCCATATGCTCCACTCTGTTTTTTTCTCCTTCCTACCTGGATTTATTTTCCTCGTAATGGGCACTGGTCTTAATGTATCTTGCAAGTTCAATCTGCATGTCACCAAACAGTGGGACAACCTGCAACTGCTATACACAGGGAACAAATCAGATTAGATAAATTAGTAACACAAACCATAGTGAAAGGAAACCATTATTGAACCATATTATAACTCAAAGTGATTTTTTTTTTAATTTAAATATATTTAAAATGCAAGAGAAGCTACCTTTAAAATCACATCTTAACCAACCTTAAAGTACTTGTCTATCTTGGCTAAATTTATCCTTTTCTTTGCATCCAGCTTATAGATGTTACTGACACTTCCATCCATCAGGTATAATCCAAAGCCCATCACCTGAAAAAGGAAAAAATTAAGCCTTCCACAAAAGGACTTCAGAAGTAAAAACCTGTAAGTCTGTTCTTCCTATAATTAAAGAAGTAACATTTTAAAACCAATCCTGAAACACCCAACCTCCTTTAAACAGAATATATTTTTAAACACATACATTTATGTACGATTCTTTTTTTACTGTATTAGCAGTTTTTACATTAACATTAGCCTGATCAGTTACCCTTAAAATCACTGCTTGTTTGTATAAAGGTTTAGCAGAAAAAGAAAAAATCTCACTGAAATGAGAGTCTGGCTATTTTTAGAGCTTATCTTTTCACTTCCAATTTATTAAAATTCTGTACATGCAAACTGATTTGGTAACAGAAGTTTAGATCTAACATCTCTGAGTGATTGCTTTTCTGGCTTTCAATGCCTCTCTGAATTACACACACAAGAGCTCAGAAGCATCCAAAAAAATCTAATTACATTTTGTCCAAAGTATTTAATTAACATAAGGTGAGGAATTTATCAGGAAAAGGTTCTTCACCCAGAGGATGGTTGGGCACTGGAACACTCCCCAGGGCAGTGGTCACAGCACCAGCCTGACACAGAGCTCAAGAAGCATTTGGACAACACTCTCAGGCACCAGGTGTGACCCTTGGGGATGGTGCTGCTGTGCAGGGCCAGGAGTTGGACTCAATGATCCTTGTGGGTCCCTCCCAATTCAGCATATTCTTGGATTCTATTTAGGATTTACAGGAACCAAGCAGAGCAACTTACTGTGTTCTATGCACCTTTGGTGAACAAAAGGCCCAAATACAAAAGTCACATTGAGCACCCTTGTTGATCAAAAGGAAATGCTCTAGAGTTCATGTGTGGTTTCAGAAGACTTTTGTTTACTCCTAATAAACAGAGCTCTTCAAAAGTTAAACACTGAAGTGTCTCAAAATATTTGTCAAGAGGCATATTTTTAGCTCTTACTCTATATCTTTTCTTCCACTGCAAGACATGCAGCTGATAAAATCAGCCACATTTCACATTGCCCAGCACCCTCTTATTACAGGTACATTGTCCAGCTAACTAAACTGACTTATTAATCCTAATTTCAAGATACTTGTTCCTTGAAATATTTTATACACAGCCTCACTTCCAAAAACTTTTTAAACAATCTTGCCACATATCTAAAATAAAGTGCAGTAGTTCCCTTCTGCTGTCATTATACTTCAAACAAACACAATTCCATAGAATTGGATGCAGTTCAAATGGGTCAACTTCAATTTATGAAAAACAAAAATGGATTAAAAGCTTTCAAATAATTTCAGCATGTAATGCAACAAAAAGATAATAATGGGGAAAAGCAGTAATGCGAATTATTTGCTTAATCTGGTTTCTTTTAAAAAAACAAAAGCAACCGGAAACAATCTGGAATTCAAACACCTGTGCCCTGCCTCAATACTCTTTTTTTAATTTTGTACCCAAAAGAAACCTACTTTCAAAAGCATATGCTTCTCACTGGGTGTTAGATACATTTTGTTTTCATAGTAGTCCACACACAAATTCACAATATCTGCAAGCAGCTCTTCATAGCCAACAATCACCTCCAACTGCTGCTGCAAAGACTGCAGAAAAAAAAAAGAAAAAAGGAGGATATTAGTTAACTAGTTACACTGACTGGGAAAAAAGTTACTACCAAACTGGAAGAGCTTTATTTTAATACTTTTCCAAAGCATTAGGTAACTTGCAAGAAGACAATTCAAGCTTACTTGTGTTATCTTGTTGTGGTTGGCAAGGAACATGGAAAGGTTCTGAGATTCTTGAATGGACTGAGGATCTGCCATTTTCCGCAGGAACTGAGCAGCTCTTTAAAAACAAAAGAAAAACTGTATTACAAACAATCCTTGGCCAGGACTGTTTGTAAGTAAATCTATCTCCTCAAAAAAAAATACAGAAGACAGAGATGGACCTAATTTATCCAAAATAAACTGGTTTGCTATCCTAAATTCCTCACTACACCCCTACTTAGGTAGTCTAATAAAAAATAAAATGAAAAAATTAATGAAAAACCATTGGCTATATCCTTCAACTGCGTGTGGCTCTATAGATCCAAGCCACTCAACAACCCAGGAAAAGTCATTCTTCCAGAAAACAAGTTTTGGCCTCCAGAAACCCACCTCCAAAGAAAAAGAAAGGCAAACCAAGTAAGCTTAAGAGGTCTCCAGGCCCAACAGTTACAACAGGTAGAGACAGAAACTAAATCTCATGGAAGAAAAAACAAAACAGGTAAATTTGGCTAGTCATTGACTCAATAGTTTTCTGCATGAAAGACTACAGATGCTAGAGCTGGCATAAAGCTGTCTTTCCCTGCTGTTCTGACAACAGTGTTCAACAGAATATACCTGATACCATCTGGTATCTCATGCACAAAATTTGGCCACAGGTATCTCACCGCCTCCCTTCCCTGCTATACCTGCAATCACAATGATTTTGAACAGCAAAGCTGAAACATCTTAAAAACAAGTATAACAACTCTCAGCTAAAAATGTCAAAAGTGGATGCCAAAATGGAATAGATCAGAACAAGCGTAGCACAACTGACCAGCTTCTTCTCAAACTTAAAAACAAAAGCTTTACTGAACAAAGTATATGCACTGCACTTAGCATACACCAAGACAGAAGTATTTGACAGCTTGACATTAAAGGCAGAAAAACCTTTTGCTGCTGGAAGAAGAGCCCAAACAAAACAGATGTATTCAACTGCCTAACTGCAGCCAAGCCACCCCTAGTTTCAAGGGAGCTTGTCCCACAAGTGAAGAGACTATTTTTGAAGAAAAAGCTGTGAGAAAAAAGCAACTGCTGCCATCTCGTGGGAGGCCTGAATCCTGGCAGCAAAGGCTGCGTCCTGCTGCCCCTTGCACTCACCGCTTGTAGGCTGAGTGGTCGTTCTTCACACTGCACTTCATATTTTTCAACTCATCCAACACTGCAAACATGTTGATGAATTTGCCCAGTGTGATCAGATAGGCTTCAGACACAAAGTCCTTCCTTCTCTCTGCGTGGCACAAACGCCTCACCTCCCCACAAAACCGTTCAATTGCATTTCTCTAATGGGGGGAAAGACGGAAAAACAAGGAGTAAAAGCCATGACCTTTCCAGGGAGAAAGTTTTGTCATGGACCTAGAGCCAGTCCAGTGAAAAGCTCCAGTAAAGCAGAAAAACATTTAAAGCATGCAAAACTAGCAAGGTATGAGTACAGGCCTTTCAGCTCCTCCAGTGTGTACTTGATGTCTGCTGCAAGTGTCACCAGTGATTTTAGCCACCAAGCTTGCCTGACACAAGAGACAAGGTTCTTCTTTGCAGATAAAAGTAATTAAAAGTACAAATAAAAAATAGGGTAAGGCAAGGAGTAATGTTTTTAAACTAAAAGAGGTCAATTTAGACTGGATATAAGGAAGAAGTTTTCTACAATGAGGGTGGTGAGGCACTGGAACAGGTTGCCCAGAAAAAACGTGGATGCCCCATCCCTGGAAGCGCTCAAGGCCAGGTTAGATGGGGCTCTGAGCAACCTGATCTAGTCAAAAATATCACTTTTTCAATGCAGGGGGGTTGGATTATATGGTTTTCAAGATCCTTTCCAACTCAAACTATTCTGTGATTCCATGAAATTTAAAATCCCTCAGAAAAAAAGGATTTCATGCTCTTTGGTAAGAAAGTATATATGAATTAAAAGGCAAATTATAGGAATGCTCCCTTCAAACAAACAAGCAAAAATCCACAGCACACTGTACATGCCAGCTCTGTTAAGTCATCCTGGCACATGTTTATTTGAGGGCTTATTTCCAAGCGCACACCAGGGCCATTTCAGATGGAGATTACAAATACAAAAAGACAGCAACTTCAAACATAAAAAGGAATCTGTTCTGACTTTAAAGCTCTAATCTGCTTGAATGAAAGGAGATTGAATGAAATGTAACATTTCCTGTTGTCTTCCCCAACCAGGGGTCATACTGAGTACAACAATCTCCTCCTTCCTGTGCGCTCCGGGCCTCACAGGCTCTAGCTGCTCCATCTCAGAATAATGCCTGGAAACATCCTCAGTCCATTGAGATAGATGGCAAGCTGCCAGAGGGAGGAGAAGGCAAGACAGACTGCTATTCTCCAGCTCGGGTGGCTGGCAGGTCACAACAACTGGGTTAGCTTGCCTCAATTATGAATCGCCATAGCAAAGCTGCACCTGCTGCTCTGCTGTCCAGACTTGTGGGTCCCTCACTCCACAGCAAATGGTTTCTGTGCTGAGATGTTTTTATTATACATGTGAAACACATTATATTTCTATTTCCTTTCTTCCTGAAGTGACAGGTCTCTGTCCCCATGTGCTGCATAGGCACTATACGCAATTACATTTGATTTTATGTTGAAAGTCTTAATGGAGATTGACTCAAATTTTTAAGACAGGCATTAAAATTCTGCCCTTCTGTAAGAGAATATGGTGTGTTTTTTCTAAGACATAATGACTAGGTTCAATACCTGAGCACACAGTATGAAGTATACAAAGCAGGAATATAAAATTACAAGCCTACTGACAAACTTTGTTTCCATTCCTTTTACCTGAAAATACATAAAATTCATCAGTTTTGTGACTTCTGGCTCCAGAACTTCCACAGTTTTCTCATAAATTTCTACTCTGTTAGGCTGCTCGTTGCACTTGACCTGTGGATAATTAAAGAGGTTGTTATACTTGGATCTTTCCCTGATAAAGCCTCAGCAACTAAGATCCTGAGAAAATGCAATATCATCCTAAAGAGACAAACTTAAAGACAAAAATTTCCAGGTTTGTTAATCTTATGCTAATCTTCTAAGCTTAATTGTGTATAAAAAAACCTTAAACAAGATTTCACTTCTACTTTACAGCAAGTAATTTAGTTGTCAAACACCTCTGTAGGGTGTGTAGGGTGCCACCTTTCCACATTAAGCCACTTGCTCAAAATCAGGCACTAAAATAGGGTCAGAACTGTAAATTAAAACAGATTACCTGACTTCCACTCTAAATATTTAAACCACAGGATCAGCCTTCCTAGCATTTCAGTATAAAAATAATTGCATTACTAATCTGCAAAAAAGGAAGAAGTCAACTCATGGTAATAATTGTGTTCAGTTTTCTGACGCTTCTTAATATTCTTCCCACCCCACTCCTGTACAGCCACTCCCAGACACTTGAAGCTGGCTTGTGCCCTATTCACAGCAGGAGTTTTACAGACCAAGAAAGCACTGTGTAGCTCTGACCTTTAGAAAGTGGCTACCTTGGAGAAGTGTCTAGAAACTTACATGTTTAATCTGAATGCTAATCATTACATGCTCTGCTACCTGCTTTGAATTTAAGAATGAAACTGGGGAGTGGGAAGAGTCCATTCTCTTGACTGAAATGCTGACTTCAAGCAGATCCCACAATCAAAAGTTTTCCTTTTAAAGCACATTATCCCTGTACTGCTCTTGATCCAAAAAGTAAGACTGACACAAACCCCATGTGGTATTGCTATAGATGCCTTATAAAAGAAATAAAGTCCAACTGGTCCCCAAGTGCTAAAAGACACTGTTCAATGGCATGCCCAGTCAAAGTAGACTCTAATTTGAATCTCACTGACAAGTCTCTGTCTGTGTAATTCCAACCCAAAACAAGACAGAAGTTCACACATTGCACAACAGTAGAATTTTCATCCATTACCTGGGGAATGGCTCTTGAGCAGCTTCTCCATGTGTATAACATGATTGCATATTCCTGGCCTTCTTCTAGCATTTCATTCTGTAGGGAAGACACTCAATACAATTAGGAATTGTAACACAAAAGGATTATATCCATGTGTCTTCTGTCATTCCAAGCCCTTGTCCGAATGAACCTATTTCTCTTATCAGAATGTTATCAGAATGTGTAGGTACAAACACACATGAATTGCATGCAGAATGATACATCATCCATTATTATCTCCCCAGATCAGACTGGTTTATGTGTTGTTCTTTCTTCCCAAAACTAATGACACCGTGATCTATAAGTATAAATACAAATGCTGATCATGGGGTAGGGCAGGGTGATGGGATTTATTCTTCTTTTTAAATTCAGAGACCCCAGGTGGAATGTTCAAGGATGAAAGAGTCAGCACATGCAGAGCAACTTTTTACATGGCAAAGGAGAGGTACAACAAGATCCAAATAATCAAAACAGGTAAAGGAGTAACCATACAATTTAAAAAGTAGATTGATGCAAACATACATAATCTTCAGTAGCATGTAACCAGGTGCTTTATCTGCCCATTCCACCATTTGTAAACTGGCCTCTATAATTATAAGCCATATTACTCCTAATTTTCCAAGAATGCCATGAAAGAAGGGAACCTTTGAACAACCTTAGTTGCTCAAGAAGAAAGGCAATTTTAAAAAATTTTAAGAAATGTGTTTGAAAAAAAAAAAAAGCCACACATTTTTGCATCTTACCTCCCCCTGGAAGTAGGTAACCTGTTATCTGTGACCATAATTCTTGTAATGAACTGCAAGAAGACACATTCCTCTCCTCCTGTTCTATGCAATACAAAAGTGTGTATTGGAACATCTACTCACCATGCTAGAATGGACTGTAGCTTGCTCAATGTATCTTGCAATACCAGTGACAAATGCATTTCTGTCTTCAAAATTAGTGTTGAAGTTTGGCTGCAGAGAAAAGGAAAACATGGAATTAAATCTTCCATAGCAGCATTTCTCCTGTGAAGGAAAACTGAGGACCTGGCATTTTTCAGCCTGGAAAAGAGAAGGCTCTTGAAGACCTTATGGCTACGTGCAGGGGTCCTGCAAGAGGGCTGGAGAGTAACTTTGTACAGGGGCATGTAGTGACAGGACAAATGGGAAGGGATTCAAACTATGAGTAAGTTTAGATTAGGTATTAGCAAGAAATTATTGACTGTGAGGGTGGTGAGGCACTGGAACAGGTTGCTCAGAGAAGTTGTGGCTGACTCATCCTTGGAAGTTTTCAAGGCCAGGCTGGATAGGGCTTTGAGCGACCTGCTCTAGTGGAAAGTGTTCCTGTCCATGACAGAGGGGCTGGACTAGATGATCTTTAAAGTCCCTTCCAACCCAAACCATTCTATGGTTCTATGAAAAGAATTTTTATATATATTGCCAATATAAATACAATTCAGTTTTGGGCAAAACGTACTGTTTCTTAACAACACTGGGAAATGGAAAGACCTTTTCCTCTAATGAGAAAATACCTGGTAGAGAAGAGATGATGGTGGGGGCTCAATACATGGTTGCTGATCCGGCAATGGTAATTCTTCCAAGAGATCCACATTGGACAAGGCATCCTCCAGAGTCACTTGAGCAGTCATTTTGCACCTGGTTAGAAAATACATACATAAATGTAGATATGTAGATGTGTACCCCTAGATATGACCTTACATGTGTTACTATATACATGGTAAAAAAATGAGTAACATGAAGAGCAGGCAACTATTTATATTGTGGGAAATGGGAAGTTTCCCTTCAACCAAAACAGAAGGGAAACAGTCAAACAGAAACCCAGCTGACTTTCAAATACAAGTTTAAATAAAACTTTTCACACTAACATCCCTGTCCTTACTTTTAGGACTCGAGAAATGTTTCTCCTCCCCCACTGCTGGACACCAGAAATAGATCAAAAATAGAGGAAATGATGATTCTAAAGCTCAGTTTTGAGCCAATGTACTATCGAAACTTCATGCACTACAGCTTTTACAACCATATCATCTTCAGGCTGTCAAAAGGTGCCAGCACTTTCCAGTGTTTCATGTCCTAGGACAGCCAGATCTGCTTTGGGTAGCTGATGAGAGACCCTTCAGGGCCATGGCAATCTCCATAAACCTCTGACTGCTGCTGCTGCTGCTGCCTGGGGTTCTGAACCAAGAAGGGCAATGGGAAGAAATCTGGGCCATCTGTGACCAATAATCAAGCACTGGAACAGGTTGCCCAGAGAAGCTGCAGAGTCTCCTTCACTGGAACTTTTCGAGAACTGCCTGGCTGCAATCCTGTGCCATGTGCTGCAGGATGACTCTGCTTCAGCAGGGAGGCTGGACCAGGTGAGCCACGGTAGTCCTTTCCAACCTTACCCATTCTGTGATGTTGTGAAAATTCACAAAGAAAACGTGGAGTGGAACAACTCAGTCATCTGTTTTTGTATAATGATCTATTCATTCTCCTCAGTGGAGTGAAAAAAAAATTGATTTTTAAGGTAATATCTCTAATCAGGATGTCTCATTTTTTTGCAAGTTATTTCCCCCCATTTACTAGAGAAAAACCATACACCTATGGTGCAAGGAGCAGCTGAGCACTGCCCTCAGCTCTAACCAGGAGGAAAGGGACACTTAGCACCCACATCCCAGAGGAACAGGACCCTGCCTGGCATGTGACATCCTGTGGACATGTTCCATCCCCACATATATGGAGGGTACAAGCAGATCCCAATGCAGCTTTGACAAAAACTCACTTTAAGACAGCTGGTATAGGCTGGTGATCCCAGCACTCACTGCACTTTTATTGGCCTGGCAGAAACACCTCCTCACTTTCTCTTGCCTAATTATAGATTCCTGCAGAAAGAACCACAGAAACAGCAGCTTTACCTCCAAGGAAGGGCTCAGCTGACAAAAAACCAGAACCAACACCCAAACCCAAGCAGAGAAAGCAACCAGGAGTGACTACCAGTCTATCTCCAGAGACCAACCCTGTGTACCAAGCCATTGCTGCAAAGCTAATGTACCACATATGGAGGAGCTTGGCAACAACTTTGTAAACAACAACCAACAGAAAGATTCATAGGTCTGTTTCTTCTTGAATGCACAGCCCAAACCTTGCTCCCAGCCTGAGTATATCAGTTTTTGTTAAAATAAATAAATAAACTAGTCCTCATATTGTGCAATTTGTGATATTTGCCAAAAAAGGGATGAAGGACTGGACTGACAGGAGTGCTAGCTGGCAAACCTGTGCCAGGATGTTTGCCCAACACCTGCCTACACCCAGATCAAGCTCCAAAACAAGAACCACATGCATTCTCAAATAAGACACTGGCAAAGAACATGGTGTCCTTCCTTCAATAAATCAACACATGCCAAAAAACTTCCATGGCTGGGCAAAAAGTCCTGTGGGCAGTCAGACTGAACAGTTTTACCCTAGAGGAAACTGAGCTGCCAAGAAGTCAGAACATCTACAAATGAGTCTATATCTATAGGCACTTTATAGAAAAGTCGTGAGTATCTATAAATCCTTTAGCTAAAAAAGAAAATAGATTAACTGACAGGCTCCTTCCTACTTGACACTTCTCTTCCTCTTAGCCTCCCTGTCAAAGTAGAAATGCCCAATGTGCAGCTGCTCTGGGATGTGCTGGGGGTGGGATCAATGGGCCCACAGCCCTCTCCCACACTTTGGCCAATGGCCACAAAGCACTGGCTCCAAGAAAGCACTACAAAACTTGCTCTAAAACCCATAGTGAAGAATGCCAGCCATTCTACACCAAAACTACTGCAACTGTCTGTGTAAAGGGGAGGTGTCACTGCATGCAAGGTAAGTATCCTCACCCTCTCCCCAGTCCACACATCTTCTTTCTCCTCCTAAAACATGGTCCATCCATGCCTTGGGCCCCTGCTGTTGAACAGAGCCAGGTATTCACAAATTCCAGGCTCATGACTTGTACTTCCTCAGCACTACAAGGGAATATTCTGAAGATGTGGCCCATACATCCCAGTTCTGAAAACACACCTGCATGCTTTTGGCTTCAATATTTACAGCTGCACAGGACTATTCCTCCAGCATCAGCTATGTTCAGACTATAAGACATTAGACTATCTGTGGATTTGTTTTTAATACTTAGAAAATAATTTAAAAATAGAACCCAAAATCCCAGCTGATTTACACTGCCATCTATTTCATAGCACGGGTCTGGGAAACCCTCACTAACAGGCCAGGGGCACAAGTAAGAAACAAAAGCTTCCTACTGCCCTCTGGGTTGTGAAAAGAAATACAGGAAGGAACATTTTTTAAAATCCTTCAGCATGATTTCCCAAAGCTCAGCATTTTTCAAAGCAGGAGAACAAAAGCCATTGAGCACAGACAGTTGTAAATGTCCTCTGAGGTTGCTCACTGACAGCTCTGCTTTGAGATTTTGCCAAAGGTATCCACAGGCCTGGCATTTCATTGGCCAAGTTCAATGTCCCTGCTCCCCAGCCTTTGCACTCCAGTATCTAGCAAGACATGAAAGAGGAAGCAGCTCCTTCCTGCTCAGCTTTGACACATTTGCAAACGTTGCAAGAGTGTGATTCACATTTCCCCTCTGACCCCAGAAGAGAGCAGAGGAGTTTTGACAACAGCAACAGCAGGGCGACAGCTGGAACTGGCTCAGGGGTTTTCTCTCCTTCTTTATCTTTGTTGATAAACAAGCTCCAAAAGACAACAGCTGTTTCTCGTGTACAGTGATGAGGGGCTGGCAAAACCAGATTTGTTTTTCCCCTAAGCTTGAAAAAATTAATTTAAGAAAAGCTAAAATTCCCAAGACACAAAATTGGATAGCTCTGCTTCCTTAACAGTCATGAGTTTTTAACAGATGAAGTTACTGGGCAGGAGAGCTAATATTTTAACAGATTCCTTTATGGCAGAGAACATCAGAAACTTTAAAGACCTACTTAAAAACAAAAGTTTGATTAGGAGTTTACATAAATGAGAACAGACTAAAATGCTATAGTCATACTCATCATCATAATTACATGAGGACATTTACCCAAAGTGAGATTTTTGTCATACTAAATTCCTACAAAGCTGTGTTTTCAGTTCTGTACCCTCATGAAATTCCCCAGGACAGCTTTTCTCAGGCAGAAGACATGTAAGCATTACTTCTGAAATAACAATTTTCTTTTTGGTATCTTTGGATTATGACCCATTCTTAAAAGACTAAAATAAAAATGCATGAACAAGGGCATGTTTTCCTGGTTGTACACAACCTAATTAGTGAACATTCAACATTCATGGTCTGACATTCTCCCTTGAGGAGAGAGAATCACATACACCAGCAAGCAGTTTTGCCAAGTGTTGGTGTTTGATGAGCACACACAGCTTTCTAAGCAGGGAAGAGCAATGCCTGTGCCGATTCTCAATTCCTTTTTCTGGATTTC
Organism: Fringilla coelebs; assembly: GCF_963513975.1. Taxonomy (NCBI): domain Eukaryota; kingdom Metazoa; phylum Chordata; class Aves; order Passeriformes; family Fringillidae; genus Fringilla; species Fringilla coelebs. The sequence continues at coordinate 33,636,798 of NC_140029.1, forward strand.
GAAGCAAGAAAATCCCTGTCTGAAAAGAACTTCAGCCTCACAGTACGAAGTCCCACCGTGTCCAAGGGTCAAGAGATATCAGTCCCAGGGTTTGGGGCTTTTTTAGTATGTTAGTGAAAGGCCACAGAGTAGCTTAAACTAGGATATCCTCTTTTTCTTCTTTTCTGAAGGAGATGAGCACCACATGGGTCTGACCTGCTCAGAACAGCTTGTGCTGTGGAGAAGTGCACTGAGCTGTCTCTCACATTTGGTCCATGTGAAAAATCAAGCCAAAAAAACAAAGCTCCTCTAGCATTGTTTCCATTTTGATTTAACTTCAGAACAGATGATTATTGAAAATACTCACAAAAAGAGTTGGCAACCTGTTTTAAATGTCATAATTTTGCACCATTGCTCTCAGCCCTGCAACTGCATGTAAGCAGTGCCCTGCTAACACCATTTATTTGATATCTAGAGGAGATGATTGTCAGTCCTAGTAGAGATACCATTTCCACATCTCCATTCTTACAGAATAATGTCCAAGTCCTTGCATAAGGTCTGTATTCTTAACTCCAAGCATATCAGAAAACAGCCAGCATGCATCTCTCAGTCATGCTCTTTTGGGCCTCCTGAAGCTTCAGATTATTTGTAAGAACATGTGAACAGGAGCAAATTGTGGGGGGAAATGTTTTGGACAAAAAAAAAGAATGGAAAACTGACCAGAAGAAATAATAAGAACAACAGGAGATAAGGACTGAGAAAGCAGCTAATAGAGCATTAATTTCAGAATCACTGTGAGAGAAAGGATTGCTGTAACTATTCTGTTCTCAAACTTAGGGGTAAAAAAAATCCCCCAAATACTAGAGGGTTAAGAACAAGCTTTTAAGCTTTCTTTCAGTGATGAAGCTTTTAAGTTTTCTTTCAGTGATGAGAGTTAAGCAGAACACAGCCTATTAATAGCTGAAACAGGAAAAAATATGCTTGATGATACAAGACAGTTCTTATACATGTTCAGTAGGAGTGCAGAGAATCCAACAAATATAACTTGTAGTTATATAAATGTGGGTAAGGCAAATGAACTTAGATAACTGTACCCTTATTGAGATCTTATAAGTGTAGAAATTACCACACAGTTCCTCTTTAGCCTATGGCAAAGACTTCCCAGAAATGTCCTCTAATGGTCTTATGAATTTATCCAGCTGAGTTTCAAAAAGACGTCGATTCCCAACAGAAAAGTTCTACCCCAAATAACTGGGTTTGATGATATCTACTTACTGGTGAAAAATAAAGCCCTTCACCACAAAAGCTATCAGATGCAATGGCTGTGTTGGACAAGACAGGGAGATGATGAGGTTGGTATCAAGCTACCACAAAACATTTCAAAGAACCCAAAAGCTATATTGAGTATCTTGAAAATACACACGGAAAGAATGGAAAGTCCTTGGAGAATACAGGTACATATGCTATTTAAATTACTTGCAAACTGCCATTATCACCTGCACTAAGATTGTCAAGTGAACATTCCCACAGAAAACAGTATAATTCAGTCAATTAATAGTAGTTAGTATAGTTAGTATAATTTGTATAAATAGGATAATTAATAGCTATAAAAATAAAGGTAGAAAATATCAGGCTACAGTGAAAGCCAACTTCAGAAGATTTAGACACAGCAAGCAGAGGCATTTACTTTATGACAATTCTTGCTTTACTTGGTGGAAGTTGGAGTTACAATGTCAAACGTCCCTGAAAGAAACAAAAATAATTAAAATATAAATCCCACAGCTGACTGGCACTTTTTTCCTTTGCATCACTCACTCAAAGGTTTGACACCCTGAGGGCATCTAAGCACCCTCACTTTGAAATCTCTAAGTATTTATCCTCACACAACCATCAGAGCAGTAAGACAGCAGGCTTCCCACTTGAAGCACGGTGGATTGCAGCAGGTAACAATCTGGAAATGAATTTCCAGGTGTTTTTTGCTGTTAGCTCCTTACAGTACCTCTCCTGGTATATTGCTGCATACTGGAAAGATCAGACAGCGGACACAACTGTGTCTATTGCAATTCTTGCTTTACTTTATGGAAGTTGGAGTTACAATGTTAAACTTCCCTGAAATAAACAAAAATAATTAAAATCTAAATCCCACAGCTGACTGGCACTTTTTTTCTGCAGTGACAGCAGAGCAAGCCTCTCCAGAAGTCCTGTACTGTTCAGAGCAGCCCAATTACTGCTACTGTCTCTTTTGACAGACCCTCTCCCTCCTTGCCCCAAAGGACACATGCATCCCAGCAGCTCTGACAGCACCTGGCCAGGCACTTGGGAAAAGCTGAATGTGCAAAGATTTGAGTCACTGCTGAATCTCAGGGTGAGAAGAGTCAGAGGAATATCAGCATTGATCTTATCTCACCATTCTTGGTACCATGTTACACACTATACCAGCATCTTAAATATACCTCTGGATGAAAAAAGAAAAAAAAAAGCTATTTGCCACATCTTTTAACTTTATTTAACCAAAAGCTCACAAAAAACTGAGTTTAAATGTATCATGCATCCATTCAAAATGCAGATATTTACACTTCAAACAGCCTGAAGCAGTCCAGGAAAAACACATCCTATAGTCATTAAACTGCAGGGCAAGTTCCCAGCCCTGGAGAGGAGAGTCTGGGGCCCCTGGTCACAAAGGGTTGGGTCAGCAGCTCTGGGCTGCAGCTGGCAGCCAGGGGCCTCACACCACGCTCTGAGCTGGGATCAGCAAAGCCTGACCCACTCAAGCACAGTTTGCCTCTCTTTCCCCATGGCAGGAGAAGTTACCACAGAATATTCAGAGGTCTGAGTGGGACAAGCAAATGTGCTCAGCACACCCCACCTTCAGCTGCACCCAGCACAGTGTGAGCCCTGGGCACCAGCACACGTCCAGCAGCAATAAAGCACATGTAAATATCAGCTGGAGAATGCAGCCCAAGGAAGCAGAGGTGTTTTGGGACATCCAGGGAATTGGTTTTGATTACAGCATTCTCTACGTAACCCAAAAAGCTCTCCAAGACTGGAATTTAAAGAGGCAAAAAAATTATTTCATATTAAAAATATGGAGAGGCATCACACCAGAGTGAGTTAATTAAGGTGGAGTTTCAATGACAAAAAAATTGGACTGCAGAAATTTTTGAATATTTTCTGACTTTGCAGATGAAAACAGTGTTTCATTTGACTGAAAAATTATGCTAGGAGGGGATGCCCCATGCCTTTTTGCAGTCCACTGGACACACTTTGGTTTTGAACAGATGCATTTGATCTCCAAGTGCTTGTACATGTTCCCAGGCTCAAAATAAGACAAAGAGGAAGTTTGTCTACACTTTAAACAGCAACCTCCTTTGACACTGTGTCTCTTCTTTCCCAAGTCTGCAAAAGCAGAATCTTTGAATCTTAAATTAAAATATAGTATCGTGGATACTGATGATTAAAATTGCTGTGTAATCCATTAGTTGAAATATGTATCCACATGAGTGGTTTTGCCTAAAATTAATTATTATATATTATTATAAATATTAATAACTACATGCCTTTTGCATAGATAAATCAAAGTTTACCCTACTTAAAAGGACAGAATTCTGTGATGAAAATCAGGAAAATTTTACATACTGCAGTTAAAAAGGAAGAAGAGGAGCATATTATTTACAAAAAAAAAACAAAAAAAAAAAAAACCACACCCAAAAAAAAAAAAAAAAAAACCCACAAAAAAAAAAGGCAAAGATATTCCACAGTCCACACACTGAGGGAAAGAAATTCAAAGGCAAGTATATTTAAAAAGATGATTGAGTGGCCTGCTGAACTGGGGTCTTCAGGATCAATCACAGTAAACTCCATGGCAACTACTGTCAACATTCCCACAAGAATAGAATAGGTTTGCTTAGCAGCAAAAGTTAAGTTTTATCCCTACAGCAACACGACATTTTCAGGGTTTTTTTATCCCATTGTGTCATTTTTCTATGCTACTGGATTTGAGAAAATCAATTAAATATTTTTTATATTACAAAAATGTGATTAAATATTCAGTGTAATGTTCCTACTCAATTAAAACCATGAGATTCCAATCACAAAGGGCCCTTGTAATAGAAAGAGAACAAAAGGAATGGATTTCCTCTTCCAAGAACAGCACAGCAATTACAAAAATATTCATTTTTATTTCAAACCTCCAAGATCTCTCTCAAAAACTCCCTTTTAGTTCTATTTTAATTAAATTTTGAACACCTCAGCCATTCAACTGCTTACCTATCAATTCAGATTGACAAGATAACATTTTAACACCCTGATAGCCAAAGCACTTCAGAGAACAGCAACACGATGGATTTTCTCTGTTAGAATGCTCTTTTTCTGTGCTCTGGACAGGACAATCTGCCTTTTTGCCATGCAGATCAGCCTAAGATGTTCCTTTTGGGACTGGAGCTCCTTTCTGTTCCTAAGCAACAGATTTGCATAAGCTGAAGGAGCAAAGAAAAATGCTTTTCACATCATTTACTGGCCTGCCTGATTAAAATAAAAGACAGAAGAAAGCAAACAGCAGCTGACAGTCCTTTGTGCAACAGATTTGACATACTGTTAAGCTTTCAAAAATACATCTGCAAATGGAATTTAAAGAAAGGCTTAATATGTGAAAAAGAGAAAAAAATTCCAGCACTGTATTACCCCATCCAAACATCATAGCAAGTCCCAGAAGGTCATATAATAGAAATGATTAATTTACTGTTAGACTCGTACAGGGTGATGTGGCTCACAATAACTGCAGGCTTCCAAAAGCAGGCACAGACTGGGGGAAGAACATGAGCTTAATAGCATGGGAGGAATTATTTTATTTTATTTTTTTTTAGAAAATCTCAGCTTCCTAAATTAAAAGCTCTTTGTGTTCAGTCACAGGTGAATTTTTCATGCAATCCACACTGCTACCTGTCCAGCTTCTGTCCCCTGCAGGGAAACACCCCAGCAAGCAATCCCCATCCCTGCCATCTCTTTATACAAGCAATGGCTGTGCTATGATTGTGCAAGCAAGGTTCAAGTGCTCAGTGATACGCCAGTCTTATCACCTGGAAAACTCAATTCTGGGCAGTATCAGTAAGCAACAGCAGCACCATTAATGCAACATAAAAGCCACACTTCAGTGAGTCAGTACTGTTCCTCCCACAGGATAACCAAGGTCAGAAGGACAGCACTGCTAAGGATGCTGTCATGGAGCTGAAATGGCTTGCTGACACACTGACCACCAGGACTTGGAGAACAATTAGTTATGCTTGTCAAGTAACTTCCCTTTCAATATCCTGGATGAATTCAAGCACTTTCCAATAAAAGGAAGGTCTGGCACTCTACTATCATCACAGCAGATTAGGAATGGGGGAGTCTTGAGCTCTTTGAAGGAAGCCTAGATCAAGACTGGTGAGTGATGGCAGTCCAGAATGCCTTTCCTGAAGCCTGCTACCATGTGTATGTCTACTAACGACTCCTTTTACAGCATCAGTAAGAAAACTCTCCCACAACTAGAGAACACAGTGCAACCTCAGCACTCCTGTACCATAGCACCTGGCTGGAGTCACTATATTTTTGCTAGTAAGGCAGCAGAAGAGTGAATTTATCTTTTCCTGCTGTGTTAGCAGCCAGCAGGAGCACATGGATGAGCACATACTAATTCTACAGCAGCAGCATCTGCAGTGGATGATGATGAAGCAGCAAGCAACAACCAGGTATTTCAAAGGGCAACCTGGCCAGTACCATGCATCTGCAGCATCATTCCACATCTTGAAGCTTTAGAAGAGAGATACAACTTCCTGATGTTAAAATACAGGGTGAAATGCTATCCCTCTGTAGGAAGCTCAAGTGGAGGATGCACACACTTCAAAAATGAAAAATTAATTTGTTCATTCCACTTATTTTAATTTGAGAATCCATTGTGATGGCATGGGAGAAGCCTAAGCCTCTAAAATTTCCTCCAAAAGTATCCCACTTAGATGAAAAAGGAGGGAAAGCCTATCTCTGAAGTTTGTCCTGCAGCATGCAAACTCCCCTCTGCAATGGCACTTGTGCTACAAGAATTCACAGAGGTGTTTTGTTTGGTATGCTTTATCTGTGAACCTAAGTCTGAAGCCCAAGATAAGTCACAAATGTAAAATAAAAAAAATCTGCTGTTGATGGGGCTAGATGACTGAGAGAGCTTGTGCTGGTTCACTAATTAATTCTCACAGAACTGAGTTCGTTCTGAGTGAACTAACTAATGTACAGAATTAACCCCCTTCTGCAATATTTGGCCTCTCTTCAGACTGCAGTGAAGCTAGAGATTTAAGCAGTGCTTCATTCTAGGTTAGGTGTGCTGAGATCTGCCTTGCTACACTTACTTGCCTTACCCTATTAATATTCTCTGGTATTACACCTTTGAATTGCACCATTTCACCTTCCTGACCAACCCCCTCACCTTCTCTTTTTTTATTCTTTTCCTCTCACCCAGTTCACCCCTACACACCTCTTTTTAATCCTCTCTTTGCTGCCATTTTTACATTCTGCTGATGCTGCTCTCTCCTGCAGCTGTTCTCCACAAGCATTTCTTCTGTACTTGTCCCTAATCCTGCTGCTGCATGGGTGGTAGGAAGCAATGCTGCACAGCAGTGCTTTGGACCAGACTGAAGTTTAGCACTGAAGCACAGCACTTACAGCATGTGAAAACTACAACTACAGTTGTGAAAAGCTCTCACTTCTTAGCAAACATAACACTCCTACTGTGAACATTCTGCAAAGAATGGGAAAGGGAGCAGCAAAAGCAATACCCCCCCCCCCACCCCCCACCAAGAAAGGAAAAAGGAAAGCAAGTTCACATGGGATGAGCCTGGCATGGCTCAGGATGAAGTCTTCCCTCACAGACTGCTCACACCTGCTCAGCATGGTTTCTTGGCTGCCCTTTGTGTCTGATGTATACAGAGTGCTGGTACTGTAATCAAAAAGGGCACACCTGTGTACGTGGGCTGAGAGGAGCTGGGGACGGAGGAACCGAGCACCCGAGCGGATGGAGGACTGTCATGTTACAGGTAAAAGAGATGAGCCTCAAAGATGGACAGATAGACAAGAGTCTGGCAGCTTCAGGTTTCCCTCTATGCAACCACACAACCCCTCAGCCTTAGACAAACTGTTTATTTGGACTCATAGAATGACTTTGGCTGAAAGGGACCATAAAGACCACACAGTTCATCCCCCCTGCCATCAGCAGGAACACCTTCCACTGGACCAGGTTGCTCAAGGCCTCATCCAACCTGGCCTTGAACACTTCCAGGGATGGGGCACCCACAGCCTCTCTGGGCAACCTGTTCCAGTGCCTCACCACCCTCACAGTCAGGAATTTCTTCTGTACCTTTTAGCTAAATTTCATCTCTTTCAGTTTAAACCCATTACTCCTTGTCCTATCACTACAGTTCCTGACAAAGCATGTGAGTTCTGCACTTTCATTTCACAAGAATGGAGAGAAATAAAGAAAAGCAACATTGTTTTCTCAGGGGAGGGGAGGACAGCACTCTCTTCCTTAGCCCAGTAACACAGATGGCTGCTCCAGGGTCAGTCTTACGTCTCCTCAGGGGAGTCTGCTTGGCAACACCCCTGCCTGTGGGAAGGACACCCACCCCACCACTGCTGGGGGCAGTGTCCAGGCAGGGGCAGCCCCTGAGGTTCCACAGTGCCTCTGCCTTTTGCATCTAGCTCCATCTTACAGCGTATGTCCCCCAGTGACATGACAGGCATTCATTACATCCAGTGGGCTTTTTCAAAGCAAGCCTGCAGCTGAAGCTCTGGCTTCAGCATTGCCTTATTTTGAGTTTAAAAATTGAACAAAGGCTTCAATAAAAGTTACTCTAAAAGACAGGCTGTCTGCTGTCATTCCCACTCCTTCTCTATACCTGTAGGTACTTGGTAAGTCAGCAATACAGCACTCTCAGTTAAAAAAAATTTCACAGCTTCATCTGAAAAGTAAGTTGGAAGGTATTTTAGGCAAATTTGTACTATCCATGCTTAAAAGTAGCTTTTTATTTATTATCTAAATCAGTACAATAATAATATACAATCTTGCAAAATTACAGTATTTAAAAAGAAAACAAAATCTAAAAAAAAAAAACCAACAGGCTTCAGAAGCTGTTAAAAAAATCTACCATTGTGTGCATTTCTGTGAGGAGAGAGTGAATCAGACAAGAAGTAAATAATGGTTTAATAGTTCTCTTAAAAAAACTAAGGAAATAGTACAGGACAGAGTAGAAGAGAAAATAAAATATTTTTTCCTCAGAAAGACCTCATCATTTGTAGTATTTTATACAAGAAAATACACAATTTCAGTGAAAATTCATCCAGAGCATTACTTTAGCTATCACCTGACAAGCATTCACATCAATCTTCAGCCATGTGTCTTGACTGAACTTCCCTTTGCCTGAACTTCCCACTCAGAATCTATAATTCAGTGTACTCTCCTTATTGATTTTATATCACTGAAACCACTTAAAATAATTAGAGTTATCCTGAAAGAAGGCTATAAATAGATTCAGGTCAACAGCATTTTTATTTCTGCCAACAAATTGTCCACGTCCCTGTCAGAATTAAAGTATTTTAAACTGAAGTACAGCACTAACATATTTTTATCTAAACCCTGGAAACAAATCTGTTGTATAGGTGTAGAGTATAAAGCAAGCATCTCCAAAAGCACCTTGTGTCATTTGCACAGCTGGAATCACTTCTCAGCATGTCAACTCTTGAGACTCATGTTCTAACACAAAATCACAATACTGGTATTCGTTTCTAAAACCAAAAGAACCATTTAATTTTTTTCTTTTACTTTAGAATAAAGTAATTTGTAAGAATATTACTGAGAGTCAACCCTGCTAATCATTTGCAGAGTGTCATTTAGTAAGCATAAGTCTACACACTGACTGAATTCTTAAGATGCCTTTCAGTGGAGGGAGAGGAGGGGGGGATGGCATTTTTTTCCACCAAATGAGCAATTAGTGGCTTAAAAAAGTTTGTTTGTCACTCTATTACCTCCTGACCAACAGTGACGAAAAAGAGACCTGCAAAAACCAGCCATGTGAAAGGCTTGCTGAGAGACAGACTGTTAAACTGAGAAAATCTCACAGTATATGGCTCAAACAAAGAGAAATCCTACAAGTCACCCCACAAATAACCACTTTGTAAGCTGGGAGCACTCACAAAACCAGGAAAAGGAGGGCATCACAGCCTGCTGCCCTGGCATTTACCTCTGATGAAAGCAAGAACAGAAGTGCCAATTCCATATGTGTTACCTGACTACTTGAATAAGAAAAGCTTTATTAAAGCTAACAGGTAGAACATCCACTCTTGTGGAGGACACTCACTTTAAACTCTGCCTAGGCTAGAGCACCTGTGCTGGCAACACACACGGAGAACCACAGGACAACCACTCAGCCAAAGAACTACCATGTTCACTTTTACTTCTCTGTAGTCATTGAGAAGAGTACAGCAGGGAGCTCACAGCTGGCTAAGAGGGCTGCAAATCTACAGCAGACCAAGCTGGCTAAGTCCCACCAGAGGGTGCCTGGCAGGCAGCTAGTTTAGAATGAAGGGATTCCCACCCTGAGGGTCCTCCTGAGCTCACCATCAGACTGATGCCCTGCTGGGGGGCCTTCCAGCAGGAGCAGAGGTCTGGCAGAATGAAACACCTACAGAAAATGCGGGGAAGGGACACAGCAGCAGGACACAAGTGCTGCTCCTCAGGAGCAGGGACCACCACCATCTCCCATCTGGGAAGGTTTGGAAAGATGGGCTCCCTCTCCAACACCCTGAGCCAGCTCTGTGCTCAACTTGGCTGCCCACAACCTTAAATCACCTCTCCCACAATGGTCTTTCTGCAGAAAGGCTACACAGCTAAAAATTCACTTGATATCTGCTGATGCTCAGACTGAGGGAAAGGGGGTTTCTTCTGAGATGGCAAATGCCTGATGATTATTTGTGCCATACCAACCTTTACCACAACCCTACTTTTTACAGTTTAAGTCCAAGATAGCCACTTTTCCCCCAAAACACTGAACACAAATCCTGCAAATACAGGATTTTCTTCACAAACATTTGTGAGTGCACATATATTTACAGACATAACAGGCATACGGTAAGCAGTACATACTAACACAGAGAAAAATCTTTCAAGCCTTATGAAGAAAACATGCTTCAGGATTTTTGCCAGTGTGTTCACAAGAGATAAGGAGCCACCCAAAATATTTTACAACATTTTTAGTGCCAAGAGATAGAAAGATTAACTGCAGTTTTGCAACCTCTGTCTTCTTCTAGCAAGTCTCATCAATGCATCATACATTATTTTTACCACCAGAAAGGCAGTGATGTGGATTAATGGAATTACGTTTTCACAAAGCAAATCAATAGGCACTCTGTTATCAGTATTACACAGCAAAGTGTGCCCCTGAGCCCTACTAATGTCAGCTTCTAAGGGCAGACGTGCAGTAATGAAGAATCCTGAACTGACGAATGTAGCTTAAAATATAAAGCACCATTACCAAGCTCTTTGTGAGTTTTTGGAGGTGTACAGTCATATTTCACAATGTTGAAATGTCCTTCTTTCATTTTACTGTCTCAGTTCTGCATAAAAACCAGGAAAAGGATAGGTGGCTTTCATTTGTTGCATACAGAAATAACAATGTAGCCAAAAAGTAGCAAGATGACCTCAAGAGTAAAGTCTGCCAGAGGCCACTTGAAACAAGGTAGATTTTCTACAGATCAGAAATTTACAAATCTGTTACATTTACTCCTCCCTCTTTGCCTTCATCCCTGAGAACAGGTTCTCAGGGAAGTTCAGGACCGTTCAAATGAATCCCAATCCCACCTCGAACCACTTCACTGGCCACTCACGCCTGGGCTGTGCCAAGCTTCTGCAGCACCCCTAAGTAAACAAGCACTTACCTTGGTTCAAGTACAATTGCTCATTAAGTTGGGGCTTGCCAGAGTAGCTGAAGTTATTTTAAAATGCATAAACAGTGGAAATTCAGAAAGTCACACAGTCACTGTCCCGAGCAGTGAAGTCAATCGCACAGCTGACTTCCAGCTCAGCAGGGTAAAACTTGCTGCCCAGCATTCAAGTTTACTTTACTTGTTGGTATGGCAACAAGTAAACCAAGGAACCACTTGAAGAACTCGCCCAGAGAACACAGGGCAAAAACTGTAAAATGAAACCCACTTGACATGCACATATAGGCATGGAAATTACATTAAAATTAATTTTCTCTTGTATAGCATTGCAAGCAGTTCTAACAGCCTTCAGGCCAGAGGATGAATACGAGCTTTGTGGGGATTTTTTGTTCCATCTTTTTGTTCAAACCTTGCAGCTCAATTCCAACCACTCTGAATTTTCCCCCTCAAATTCAATATCTTGGAAATCTTCGAGAAACAAACTTTTAAATAAAAATCAGATGATTCTGACAAGAGGGTTACAGCAAGATTTTAAAACCTACCCTCGGGAACAAGCCACCTTCCAAGACAATTCTCTCCCAGAATGAATAACCAAAGCACTAACCAAAACTTAAGGAATGTATCAGACAAACATCTAACATGGAACACATAGCTAGAACAGACTTCTGGTAATTCCTTAATTATGCTACAAAGTCAGCATTATGGACCAAGAGAATCTCTTGATTTAAGCCCAGAGGACAATTTCCATCTAAGGCAAACTGCAGAAACAAGAATTTTGTTAATGAATACTTTGAATATTACAGGTGCATCACTAAAGCACTATGAGCTTTTTTAGAAGTCACACATTCAGAAGTTAAAAACTGAGAAGTTTGAATTGTTCGTGAAACAGTCCCTTTCTTATAACATTTATTTAAAAAAAAAATTTAAACAACTTAGACAATTTGGCTCCATTTAAGTTTGAATGTTGTGGTCTCTATTATGGGAGAAATTTTTAATTAGCAGAGCTGAGCATACCACTCCATTCAAACACCACTCCACTCTCAGCATCAGGACCCTCAAAAGAAACTGACAAACCCAAGACCTGTAAACAAAACAAAGTCTTTCAAGCAGGGATGTTGAGGGGTGGGAGTATTTGGGTGTTTTCCTAAGACTCAGAGAGGTTTCTTCTCAGAATACATAAACAAGCTGACAACCTGAAAACCAAAGTACTTTAGAGATATTCCATCAAGAACATAGTCCCTATTAAAAAAAAAATACATCTATGCTGCCACAAAGAAAGACTGCTGCACACTTTTAGAGGGCAAGCCAAGCAAGCTTTGATGATACTGGGGTTAAGCCTTCCCAATGCTGTACAGACTTCTTCTAAATTCCTCCTCCTCCCTCCTGGCAGCTACAGAGACAACTGGCTGCCTACACCAGCCAGACTTCACAGACCAGTTGCCTGGGAAAGCTTAAAGAGTTGTCTATATTAGAACAGGAGAAACTTCGTGTTTACAAAAGTTTTTTAAAAAAAGGTTTTTAGCGGTAAAAGTGGGACTTTAATGAAGTCAAGAATCAGAACTTAAGTAAGGAGCAGTAATGCTTTTTCTATCACATAGCTCAGACATTCTCTGAGCATAAAACAGTTTAAGTACAATTAATAAAAACATAATTCAGACATTGCCAAATTGCACTACAGTATTATTATAAATTCAATTTTGAAGAAAACACTACCACACAACACTGCATATGCACATGTTCAGTAAGCTTATTATAATAAAGTTATGCCAAATAAGTAACTGGAATGCAATAAGGACTGGAGTCCTCATTAGCCTAAGCTTTCCATTTCCCACAGTTTACAGAAAAGCCTGGTATGACCTTCTAATTAAGAAGAAATTCCTCCAGCTAGCTTTCCTCCTCCTTCAGTACACGTTCTCCAGCCAGCACTTCAGGCAGACTGGCTGCATCCCACAAAGACAACTTCCTCCCAACAGCCTTGCTGGCACAAACAACCATTTACATGTCTAAATGCTACTTCACCCTGCCATCAAACAGCACAGGAATAAAAATCAAGGCAATGAGAGCCTACTGAAAGGCAAAAAAATTAGCAGAGATGTTGATGAACTACAGGAATACTCAGAAAGATGAAATGCATGTCTGTCTTCACCTCTGCTCATTAGAGAGGAGGGGCGGAGTGGCAGACCATCCATCTGGGGATTTTCAAGCTTACAGTGCTGCTGCCATTACAGCATAGTTATTTTTACTGGCTAATTCTCAAGTTCCTCATGAGGAAGTTGTTCCACGTCCTTAGACTGACACTCCAGATCACCTCCTTCCTCTGAAGAGGGAGATGAACCTGCACAGAGCTTTTTACTTTTATTTCTTCCCCATCTAGCCCACTCCAAGACAGCCCAGGAGGCAGAACTCTGACCACTCGAGTGCTGCAGACACACGGGCCACGCACGAGAGCGAACAAGCTAAACCTTACCCCGAGGAACAAAAACCAAGAATGGCTTTTAGGTGCCCACCGCTGAGGGACCCAACCCGCCTGAGGCCACGGCCGCCTGCCCGTGGCTCCGCACGGCCCTTCCCGCCGCGCCCCGGGCACCGCCCGAGCAGCGGGACCCCCGCGGCACCTCCCAGCTCCGGGGAGCACCGGGTACCGAGGGGGGGACGAACCAACCCCAAGTAAGAGTACGGGGCTCACGGTTACCAGCGAGAGGGGCGCGGCGGGGTTGCGGAGCCGCCCGGCCCCGCAGATGAAGCGCCCGAATCCGGGGGAGGGGGCGAAGGCGCCCGGGCGGGCCCCGGGAAGCGCAGCTCACCCGCTCTCCGCCGGCTCCCGGGAGCGGCGCTGCCCGGCGGCGGGAGGAGCCCGTCCGTCTGTCCGGCCGCCCGGGGGCTCCGCTCGGCCCGGCCGCCGAGGGTCGCGTCGGCCCGGCGGCTCCGCTCCTGGGCCGCGCCTGGCAGGGAGTTTCCTGTCTGAGTCACTTCAGCCGGGAGTTGCGCAGGGAAACACCCTTCCTGCCGCTCCAGCTCCTCCTCCTCATCCCAAACCTGCCGCCCCTTCCCGCCCCCGGCAGGCTCCGGCCCGGCTCCTCCTCCTCCCGGGAGCCGGGAATAATCCGGGAGCTGCCGCAGGCGGCGGAGCTGCGTCCGGGACCGGCCCTTTCCTGTTAATGAAAGCCACTTTTTCTGTGCCCTGTACACGGGGCAATCTGCCTCTAGGAGCACAAATCGTGCCCACTCGTACAACCCCCGCACAGTGCCATCCAGTGCCCGCCCCAGCAGCACCGCAGAGAAAACCAGCGCCCCAGGGGCACCGGGCTCGGCAGTAACAGGTCAGGGCCGGGGCTCCCCACTTCACAACTTTGCTAGCATGGCGAGGGAAAAACACCAGCCGTAAGGATGAAAAACCTAACCTTTAAAAACCAAAAGAGATCGCGTGGGAAACCTCTTTACACATCCTGCAGAGGGTGCTCATGCCTGTGGTGTTTGTATCCGAAATAACCACACTTCATTAAAATCAAAACCATAAAAACCAGGCGGGTTGCTGTTTGACAGCCTCCCACTTGAACTTTTCTGTAAACGACACCAAACATATGTACTTTCTCATTTTAAAGTTTTCTTACTTTTTCCATGCAGTGTTTTCCCACTGAAGTTCAGCTTATCTGTTCAAGATTCCATCTAATGAACTTGACACTGCACCACAAAATCAAACTTCCCGCTCTTTTTCAGGGAAGCTTGTCAAGATTGCTCTTTCCAGCCACTGTTTTATGGCAGAGGGAATCCACAAACTACTCCACATAGGGAAGGGTCACCTGAGAGCACGGGAACTTCCAAACAATTTTTCATCAAAGCCTACTGCTTGTATTTGTCCGCTTCCAGCATTTTATTTACTCTTGAAAATCCTCTCTATAACCATAATCAAACTGCACACTGTTGCCATCGCAAGCACTTCTAAGTCTCTGTTTTCAACAGCTGTTCAGGGGACACTGCTATTAATGATTTTTGTGCTGAGAACAGAATAATTAGTCCTTTTACTTCAATTATTGGTTGCTGGGTTTTTCCCCCAAAAGTTTGCCGTCTTAAGTTTCTTTAAATAACCTTTTTGTAATAGCATCGACAAGAAAGCCTGTGAAGAGTGGGGATAAGGTCCCAGACCTTATTCGTTATTTCAAATATGATCTAATCCAATTATTCCACCCTTTCCATGTCATCAAGAATTTCCTCAGCTTGCGGAGAAGTTATGCAAAATATTATCTTTAGCATTTCATCATATCACAGAGACATCTTCATAGCCACGTTTTTTTCCTAGTACTGCAACATAATCTTTTCTATGAAACAACTAATTTCCTCAGACATGGCTGCTATTTTTCTCTGTCTGTATATATTCATGAACATTTTGAGTGCATATACCAAATGAATTCATTTAAATTCCTTTCAACCATCACAGTTCCTTATCAGCCTAACTTCTCAACCCAGCTCAAGCAAGTGTAAAATACAACCAGAGCCAGATGCTTCCGTTTCTAAAGTGACACCCGACTGTCTCCTTTGTAAAGCAGGATTAGTTTTGTTTCCTTGTCCTGAGCAAGTGCAAATTCAGAACAGCCTTGTCTTAATGCAACCACTCGGCCTAGATCAGCCATGACACATCTGTTACCGGGCCACAACAGAGCAGCAAGGACAGCAAAGTCAAACGCTCCCCATGAGATCTGATCAACAGCAGCTTGCCCCCACATGGGCAATACTTCATAGTCTGCCAGTCTGTCCCAAGCAAGACCACCACTGTGGCTCCCCTACTTGCTGAAAGCCAGCTGGTGCCAGGAGCAGCTGCTCTGTATGAAAGCAAGACTGCCAACCGGCACCATCCAGTCCAGGAAACAACAGCTTGTCGCAAGGATTGGCTGATGCCCCAGATCTTGCAATCTCCATCTAAATAACTGAGTGGGGAAAGGAGCTGCTTCCCCACTGCTGGAGCAATCTGCTTTTTATTAGCATTCCTATACATAAGATCATACAAAAAACGTAGATGATGGTACACAGCTACTCAAGATCTGTGTTGCTTTTTTCTATTATTTGATATAGAAATTACACAACAATCACTTTTCGACATCTGAATGTCTATGGTCTCATGTAACATGTGATGCCTATTTTAAGTGAACCCACATAATACCATTCCAGCTGCCTGATTCAATTCTCTAATGCCCCATTAGAGAACTCCCTGCTCTTTCCACTTTAGTGGAATTTAAGTAGTGCAATGACAGTACTTGATTAAAGATGTTCAGCAGGTCTCCATGAGCTGCTTCTCCCTCTACTGTATTTGTTCTTCTCAATTATCCTTACCACACTGAACACAGCCTTCTAGGTGTAGCTAAAGAGACATGTATCTACATATTCCCAATCAAGCCACTAATTGATATTCTAGTCTCTGGAAGTTAGGTGTGGTTTTTATCAGGCCAGACTCATGGCAGTTTGAGATCCTTTCTTGGGTGGAATTTATGTTAACCTGATTTTAACCCATGCCTGTCAACAATCTTTAGGAAAATCTGCAACAGTAATGTATCATGCTCCTGGCAATTTATGTATGCTGCACCTAAACCACACAAGTATCAGATAATATGGTAGTAACAAGCTTAATGCAATTGTCTGAAGACTGGATTTGTCTTTGATCAAGGCACTATGCTCAAGGTCTACTTCCTGAATTCCAGATGATTTTAGTTTATTTTTACTTTTCTTCTTTGGGCTTTTAACCATTTTTCCAAAGGCAATGAAAGAATCTTTTCCAGGAGCCCACAGGATTACACAGAAGAGTTTCATTCCACAGCAGCCTGAGAACTTCAACAGGAATTCTGTGGTTCTGCCACTGAATGTCTACTATGTCTCAGACAGTGATGTTACTCTCTGGTTTTGCAGATATTTTGGTGTCTAAACTTAACAATATATCTAGCTATTAATTTAATTTTTCTTACCTTCATGAGTTCAGAGATTTTTCATCCTCATAAAGAACAGAGGAAATTGTCTTGACCTGACACAGAAAGGTATTTACGAAATGATGGCAGGCAATGGTCCCGATGACCTCAAGAACAGGATGTCATACAAGAAAATAGATAATTATCTATAAATCAATTTAAAAATCAAATCCAACTTCTGGCAACATATCAGCCACCTGTCCATACTCTAAAGAACTGGACAAGATTTTTCACACCAGAAGCCAGCACAGACGTGGCAAAAGGTTTAAAGCTCAGCAAGACTACAAAAATATTATATGGTTCCACACTGCATACAGTAACACATTATTTCAGCTCTCAGCATTTATGAAGAGGACACAGCACTTGGGAGAGCTTGAATAGAAGAGACCAAGCATAAAACAGCATCTCAGAGGTCTCAATGAGCAAAGTGAGAACCTGACCCACAGCAGGAAGCTTACACCAGCTACCTAAACTCGTAACTACTATTAGGAGCCCTCCACTTCACAAGGCCTTACACAAATGCAGTGATCTGGTCACTCATACCTACCTTTAATTCCAGGAAAAGCCAGATTCCTACCCCCAAGTGCCCATGTCCTGCCAAGAGCACAGCTGACAACAGCAGGTGTGCAGCACGTTCATAAATACTCATTAACACACGATGACACCTACAGCTCTCTCGTTCCCATTTCCCTCCTAGTCCTGAGTGACACCATCTGAAATGGATCTGAGCAAGCAGGGTTCCCTGCTTCTGCTTTCCAGCTCTCTGAAACACTAGACCAAGGCTTTATTGTAAATTCATAGGGATTTAACTCAAGATGTATGTACAATGTGTCCCCCTACCCTGCTTTCCAAGCCTGCTGCACACCGTGATGCCAAACCACACCAGAGCCCACCCAACATACCTGACAGATTTTGATGTGTGTCAATGTCTTTCTTGATTCCATGACAAATTACATTCACTTTGCTCATATAGGACATAAGTGCAGAAATCAGGGCATGTATGTTAGGCAATTCAGCCCCCTCACTCTTCACCCCAGCCCTGCCCCTCTATCCCTGGTAACTTCTCTAGGCCCTCAGACCTGTGATCCTGTGCAGCCTTTCCAGCACTAAATGCACAGTGCAGCAACAAGACACTAATACCAATGCAATCAGTGAAGAAATGTTTGTCTCTAAGTGTGCAAAGCAGCACAAAAGGAAAGCTGAAAAACTTGCAAATTTTTAGTTAGTAAGATTGAAAAGCATGTCAGAGGCAATTTTTTTTATTTTTAATCAGCCTGTAATATAGTACTGCTATCTTTAATCCACGCTCCCATGGAAACAATCCAATCAATGACTGGTTGCTAACTTTTTTCTATCAAGAATTTGACACAACCAAAGGTCCTCAAGGACCTGGCAGTTAATTAATTAGGGGTTATTTAAACTAAAGAGCAAAGAAAGCACTGGAGAATGTACTAAATCAGTGCCAAAATGTGGCCTAGAGATGACAAAAGCCCATAGGAAAAAACAAAGTAAGAAGTCTTTGCTAAAACTGCATCTAGAAGTTAATGAGGACAAATAAAGGTAGATATGAAATTGTGACAGCATCCAATAATGGAATGTTCTTTTCCAAAGAATTTTATACCCCCTTAGAAGCTTAGAAAGTTCTGTATCTACATGCTTTGCTGAGTGTTTTATGCTTTGCTTTAGCTAAACTGGACAATTCACAAAACAATAGACTATGACAGAAGTCTTTTGAATCTATACACACATGGAATAGATTACACCTTTCCTAACGTCTCCAAAATTGCTTACTTGAAATTCCAGAAGAGCATATTCAAATGTTGTGTCTCCTCTAACAAAGAGGAAAAGTATCCAAAAGTTAAGATTCAAATCAATTCAGAAATAACTAACAAAAACAGGAATTTGAAAACAAGATCAAAAAACGTCCAGAAGGAATGCATTCAAGACAGAATCCAAGAAACAACACTGTTCTGTAAAGAAAACAGAAAATGTTAAAAGGAAATCTGAGTAAATATATAGCTAAAATACCCCGTATCTCACGTAAAACCCTTTTTTTCTCCAAACAGGTGAAACACCATTTTAACAACTGCCAGGGGACTGATGGAAAGGTCCTGGTGGCATCACAGGGCATGCACACTAAAAGACAGGACTTGATTTTTTTTCTGTGGCTCTGAAGAAAAAGGAATGCCATAAGATTGACTCATTGAAGGGAATTTGTCAGCCAAGTACTGCTGACACACAGAAAGTTAAACACTGAGGATGTCCAATGACTAGAATCAGTAAACGTTTCCAGAGCCAGACTTTCCACTGTGTTTTTGTGATGAGAGATGAGCAAACTTGGAAGCTGGCTGAATAAACAGTATGCAGGCATCGTTTGTCTACAAAGTGCACAGAAGTCTCTCTGCAGAATGCAACATTAATTCCTAAGCAGGAAATTGGGTGAAACAGCAAAATCTTTCACTTACACAGGGTCGTTCACATAAAGTAAGTAAAATTGGCAAAGGGATTTACTAGGAATTATTGTTTCAACCACATGAAGGATTGAAGGATTTTTTTTCTCCCACATATAGCCAATATTATCCAAGGTAAGGCTATGAAAAGTAGGAATTTCATTGAAGGTAATCACTGTATAGGAAACAGAAATAAAGCAACCACCTTAGATAGTTCAAAAGCACAGAGTACAAGACATACTCAAAAAGTAATGAATCAGTGCACAGAAGTGCTGAACTTCCAAGCATGTCTTTTAAAATTCTCAGTATGCTACTCAATTTTACTCTGAGTAAGAAAGCTACTAAACAATGCACTGTCTCTGCTAGCAATCAATAATCTGGAATCTTAAATGAGAACAAGTCATGGTAAACTAGAAGTACAAATTACTTTTGTTAATAGGTGTCCAGCTACCACAAAAAACATCCACTTGGAAAAGTGTGTCATGTGGTAGCAAACGACAATACAAACAAACTGTTCTCTAAAGCAAAACCTCCACTCAGTCAAACAAAAGACATGTTACAGGGCAACAGAAACTTCCTCAGTGGTATTTTTTGAGAAAAAATAAATTTCTTTTCCTCAGAACATTTCATAGCTATAACTTGGAAGAACCTTGAGATCTCCTGTTCAAACACAAACATTAACTTTCATATAAAGTCATTATTAGTTTACAGCTGAAAAAATAGTTTTATAATGAGCCACACATACTTCATTTACCTCAAAGAAACACCTCTCAAACTTTAAGCTACTGACTGAATTTCAGCAGAAACACACACAACAGTGAAATTCTAATTACCAAATCTTTTATTTATTAAAAAAAAAAATCATTAGGTAAATAACTATGATTGATTTTCTTTTTTAATGCAGGTGTACTGATGCTACAATTCCAGAGAAACTTTAAAGGGGAGAAGACAGGGCAAGTCATTTAGTGCAGAACAAATTCCACATTTACTTGTCAAGCAATGTACACTTCTGTATCACAATCTACTGCTTTACAGGAGATCAGCTATTAGATGTAAAAGTTTGCTTGCAAAAGGCTCAGAAGTGGGATAAAGGTCAAGTCATATCTGACCACCTCTGAAACATCTCAACAATCCAATCATTACAACTAATACATTACACACTTTCATCTTAATCCTACTTAAAGTGACCAGAGTTACCACTAAAATTAGCAAGCATATGAACATTAAACATAAAAAATACTGGTATTTTATGTTCTGCTATAATCCATTTTGATAAATTAATCTTGTATTTTTTTTACATCGGCTTCTTGTAACAGTCTTCTTAAAGATTTCTTAAGAACCATTAAGCAAAGAAGATGAATGCTTCTTAGCCTTTTTGCAAAGGAAAAAAAAGGCCAAAAATTAACTCAACCAACCTTATAAACACCAAGATAAAAGTTACACCACTCCACACTGCCCTGTGACCTATTCACAGCTGAAAAATTAACGGAAAAAGTAAACCATCAATTACTCATAATTAAAGAAAAAACATTCCTTTGTTCAGCACAAAAAATACTTTATGTATTTTCAAGTAAGATTGTTACATGGAATGAATTTTACACTATACATGTTTTTTGATGTTGAAGCCTATACAAACACTGCCACAACCAACACACTTAAATACCTGTACATTATTTACATTTTAAAATATTTTACACAGCTCCAAAACATTGGCAACATTTAGCTATATACATTTTAACTGGAGTGCAAAATGCTTACGGTTCATTAACACAGGAATTTCAACATAAATCCTGCTACCAGTTCTTCCTTAGTTCAGTGAAAGTGGGTGTTAACTTTGTTCCATGCCAGCCATCAATGACAAAGCTAAAGATTCCACTGTGAAACAAACCATAAAAATGTAGTTAATATTTGCATTTGCAGCACTCTGCAAACATTTATTGCAATATTCAATTCTGTCCTCCTAAGAGGATATCAGTTTACTTTGTAATACTTTAGGAGAGTAAGACATTTTGTAAGTCTCTGACAGCTTAGATAATATTTCACCACACTCATCATCAGCTACCCATTAGTTATTTCACATGATAACAACTGGTAAGAAATTAGCTCCTTTGTTTGCAATACTGCTGTACATAAAAAAGAAGTTGTGGAGGTTTATATACACCAAGCCATTTTCAAGGATGGTTCTGCAGACAAGCTATTGTAGATAAGAGTAGCAGTGATGGAAAATATTGCCTATTTTAAACACAGGTTTTAGGTTGGGAAAGACCTTTAAAAGAATCAAGGCCAAAAATTAACCTAAGACTGCCCAGTCCATCACTAAGTCATGTCCCCATGGCACATCTACAGGTGGTGTAGAAACCTGTGAGAACACCCATCTGCGTCCCAGCCAACCCTGATGCCCCACAACCTCACTGGGCAGTTGCCTCCCTAACTCAAACTGGCACTGACTAAAAATTTCAGCTCATACCAGGTTGTAAGCAGAAACAGAGATATGTCATCCTCTGCTGTTTCTACTGCCAAGGAAATAACTTAGAACAGATGGGCAGAGCCAAGAGCCCAGTGCAGTTGCAGCTGAGGCACCATAATGCCAAAATCCTATCTGCTCAAGATATATCACAGCTGTCATTCCCAATATCAATAAAAAGAATGCTCTTCTATAGCTCCAGAACTTAATTTCATTAGTTTAGAAAACTGCTTGGCACTTGCTTGGCTACACACCTTCCCCTCATCAAGTAAACAGATAAACTGAAGATAGCTGTCACGGAAAATCTTGGCAGAAATACTCTAAAAAAATAATGACTTTAACTTAGTAAGAGGTTAATTCTTGGTGTCCCTCTGTGCATAATTCACAAAATGAGATTATTTAAAATGTGCCAACAAACATTAGAACAGATTAAAACATAAACACATTCCTAACAAACTTGTGTAAGTGCAGGTATGCAAAAAGCCTCATGTACTTACAATGGGGAAAAGAGCCTCGACAGACAGCTTTGTTGAGAACAGTTACAAGAAACATGTGACAGTTTTTAAAATCAGATTCCATCTTCTCTATGGATTCCATCCTAAAAAACAGTTTAACAGAGGAATGCTTAACAGACCAGCCCCTATGTTACCTTCAAAATATGACCAAATTTCACAGTAAATGACAAAAGTACTCTTTACATAGAATTCTGGCTTGAACTTAATATACTTCAGTTAT